>NC_090266.1:639661829-640286829 GCF_040414725.1 Anabrus simplex | reverse complement strand
TGCAATTTTCGAGGTTCTAGATGACGAGGTCGACAAGAGACCGGTGGGCCTTCGGTTGTCCTAATGTGATGTACAGTATTGTGTTTAATATCACGTTGGATCAAAGGTGGGCGAGTAGTGGAATGAAACTCAGCGAGCAACATGCTGAAAGGTGAGTCGGTGGATACTGCAGCAGTCTTTACGCTGGCCTGTTCGAGAGAGGCTACAGATGCCTTAACGTGTAGGACAGTGGTGCCGTCGAGGAGGCATCTGTTCCGGCATTCAGGGATTAAGTTATAGTAAGCCAGAAAATCAGAACCAATGATGGCTGTGCTAACATCAGCAATGACAAATTTCCAGCGAAAGTCACTACGTAAACCAAGATTGAGGTTCATGGGAAGGCTACCATACGTCCTGATTGTACTACCGTTTGCAGCACTCAGCTCATACCCAGTAGGTTTGCAAGTGCTTCCCAGAAGCTTACGCGGGAAACAGCAACGGTCAGATCTGGTGTCAATCAGAAATTTTGCTTTGGTATTCTGATCAAAAATAAACAGACGGCGACCCGATGTAGACAGTTGCCGTTTTCACTGGCAGTTCGTTCCGTTTTCTGCCTGCCAGGAACAGGGACTAGTACATTTTACAGCTTTATCTTGGAACTTTTTGTGGTACCAACAAAGCCGGCTCTGTGGCGTAAGGGAACGGTCACGGCTTTTAGATCTCCTCTTACTGTGACTCCTGCCTCGGGGTTGGTTACGGGCCAGGGCATCGACTTTACGTGTCAATTCCTCCATCTGGGCAGCTAAAGTGTTCGGCGCAGCTGTAGCATGTACGGCCAAGTGGCTATATGGCGGTGTGACAGTAGGGGAAAGTTCCAAGATCTTGTCTGCGAGCTCTGCTAAATCAGCTAGAGGATTTAACTGGGCCGCTAATATAGCCTGCAAGTGCTGTGGTAGTCGACGCATGAAAAGTTGTTTTAATATACTTTCGTCAAGAAGTGAGCTTCCGGCTAGTGACTTTAAGTGACGTAAAAAGTGTGATGGTTTCCTATCACTGAGTTCTTCGTTACCAAGAAGTTGGCGAATTCGTTGCTCTTCGGATACGGAAAGGCGACCGACTAGTTCAGATTTTAGTTTTTCGTAACGTCCTGAGACAGGCGAATTAATGACAATGTCTTCTAACTCGACTATGACCTTGGTGTCAAGCTGTGAAATTACATTATCAAATTTAGTCTTGTCGGCCGTGATGCCTGCGAACCTGAATTGAGTCTCACCCTGGGCGAACCAAACAGTTGGTCTGTCATACCAAAACGGTGGTAGCTTTGCAGAGATTTCGGCAAATTGGTCAACATTGCTAGATGTAGCAACGGTACCAGCAGACTCATGCTCCTGAAGCCGGGCTAGTAGTGCTTCGTTCTGCTTTTGCAAAGGCTTCGTCAAAGCAATAAATTGTTGGAGTCGGTTCTGTAAGTTGTTATTTTGTTCCTCTAAAGCTTTTAATCGAGCCTCCGCCATAATCAAGATGGGTACACAACACAGGGGCAAAGAAAATAAGAATTCTGTAAATACCGGACAAGATGACAAAGAAGTAGTCAGAGGTACGATGTGTAGTTGTGTTTGTAAGTGAATGAAGATGTGTGAGGATGAGCAACACAAGCACAAATTTACAAATAGCTTGAAACAATCTTATAGGTTAGATGGAAACTAAACATTATGCAGGTAGGTCTAGCATATGATACGAGATTGACAAACATATAAACTATAAGTTGACAAAATAATCTTGCAGATATTACACATTGATTTTGGTTATATATGAAAATATTAAGCAAAAACTATGGGTTCTAATGTCCATTTTAAGTCTTGAGGAATGTCCATATAACGCAATTGTATGTTATACCTGTAATGTAACAACTTAGAAACCACTAATAAAAAGGTACGATTACGATTTATATATATATAATAAAAGTACAACAATTCAGTCAGTTGTAATGCATGAGTAGGCTATTCTGAAGTAATTTTACTTGTTTGAACAGCAAATGAGGTAGTCCTATATTGTGGAGTAGTCTGTATATTAGGCCTTAATTAGCCAAAAGCGAAAGAAAAGAAAATTGCACAAAAGATTGCGGGATTACGTACATCAATTTAACACCAAGATTGTAATTGCGGTTAGAAAACTAGGTACTGTCCATTGTATAGATTTTTTGTAATGTTCGTACAACTTCACAACGAATTTATGTTGTGCATAATTTTGCAATATTCCGGAACAAGTACAACGTAGGTTATATACATACAAGTTTTTAGATGAAATGTTGCGTTCTCGAAGAGTAGCAGATGCGGCGTGCAGTTGCTGCGTGCGGACTGAAGCAATGAGTATCGCCGACGACCGTTAGGATTCTGGCCACTGTTTTTGTCGTTCGTCGAATTGGTTTCGTACTCGGAAGACGTGGTAGTTCCAATGAAGTAAGCAGTCTAATGCCTCTTTGAAATAAAGTGTGGTAACATACCGTGATCTGTGGTGAAGCACGTGGTCCAAGATAGGTTATGGTGTGAGCGTGTTCTCCATACTCGGGGTCACCATTTATGGGGTCTTGGTTGTAGGTGGCCCCACATGGTCCATAAATAAATCAAATGAGACAAATGGAGGATCAATAGGTATGTATTCATTAAACTTGTAAGATCCATGGAATCTGTGCAATCTGCTATATATCAAATGCAGCAATATATGGAGACTTTACTTACAGGAAAATTTCAAGAAATAATAGCGTTAGAAATGGACAAACTCACTCGCCCTCAAGGACAAACAGACGTTGCAAATTACAAGAAACTGGTCGCCTCGAGAATACAGGAAAATCATAAGCAGAAGCCAAGAAGAATATTGACAGAGTCACCAGCTGTGTCTACACGTAGGAGTTCCTTAAACGATCAGTAATCCGGGATAACCTCAAATGCTATCACAATCGCACCACTAACTTTGGTGACCGATTCGTTGAAAGGGACGCCCAGCAGCCCACAGCTGTGGGACTTAAGCGTAGACAAAACAGTCAATATCCAGAACAAGAATTGCAATAAAAAATCGGAAATTCACCAGACTTCCAAAGAGTTACTGCGCCAGTCGGCGTAGAGAGAGAGGCGGATGTAGATGAGGTAGTTGTACAACCCGGTAAAGAGGAAGCCCCATGGAGCAAAGTCATTGGACGCACACGTGGACAATACATTCAATATCCAGACCATCAGGTGCAATCAAGACGCAGAAGACCACCAGACGCTCAAAGAGGTACTGTAACAGTTGGAGTACTGAAAGCAGCAGAAAGAAATGTATGGATATATGTGGGTCACCTTAGCAGCGAAACAACTGCGTTTGACATCACTCAAGATCTGAAGGAGAATGGTATTGATAAAGTCACTGAATGTTCTATGTTGACCACCCAAGGATCAAACAAAGCCTTTAAGGTTGGAGTTCTCATCAAGTTGAAGGAGAGAATATTCAGCCCTGATTTTTGGCCAGAAGATGTGACATTTCGCTCCTTTCGTATCCGACAGCAGTGAACTTGCATGCCTCCTGTGGAACGTCGAAGGCCTCAAGTCATTTATGCGCACTCCTGAGATATCCATATTAGTTCAAGATTTAATAATCCTAACTGAAACTTTCTTCCTGGAACCAGTCAGCATCAAGGGCTACTATTCGGTTCACTCACTGGCAACGATAAGACATCAAGGCAGACCGTCAGGAGGAGTATCCTGTTTCTACAAGCCGTCTATGGGTCAAATAGTTGGTGAATACACAAAATTCGACATCGTGATCGTCACTTTTAGACACTTCGCTGTAATCGGAATGTACATAAGACCCCACGTTTCTGCAGAAGTTGTTATAGAAACTATTTTGCATGCTTTAGAGAAAGTGAGTAATAACATGCCAATACTACTAACGGGGGACTTTAATTGCTATCTGCACAAACCCGACCGTAAGGCTCTTACTGTTTTCGAAGCCCTTGAAGAAGAAGGATTTTCCCTGGTCAACCAAGAACAACTCCCAACGTACATAGGTTACAATGGCTCGAGTGTGATAGACTTAATATTCTTCAGAGGTAACGAATTTCATATACTACAACAGAAACACATTTGGTTACCGATCAGAAAGCACATTTCAGTACATACTAGTTTCAAAATAGATGACTTGGAAATCATTGACATTAAGCAACAATGGGCCCCACGGCACATCAACATAGCATTACTGGAGCAGGCACTAGATAAAAACGCAATAACCACATGTCTATCTAGAGGGAATATCGATAAAGCCTTAGACCTACTAGAAAATTCCTTACTTAACTCAGCGGGAAAGATGGCCCCGAAAAGAGTAAGCAAGCCCTGGTTTGACGAGGATTGTTACACCCAAAGGAAAGTAACCTTGGAGAAACTCCACAGTTGGAGAGAACACAAAACAGAAATATCTCTGAAAGAATATTCAGAAGAAAGGAGTAAATACAAAGAATTAATCAGAAAGAAGCGACAAGACTCCATTGTAAAGCAAGAGCTGGAGACAATAGCAGTCGCAGAATCAAAACCGTATAGAATACTTGAACCCTACAGAACGAAAGTGAATCCCACTATACCGATGAAAATATGGGAGGAGCATTTTTCAAGTATATATCAAAGAACCCAAATGGCCGACATACAGACTCGAACCACGCAGCAGGATCCAATCGTGCCAATCACATTGGAAGAAGTATGGAACGCATTTCAAAGATGTAAACAAGGAAAAGCGCCAGGTCCGGACAACCTCATAAACGAGCTTCTAAAAGAATCAGTTTCTCTAACTGTAGTTATATGGACAGCAATATTCAATGAATGCATCGTACAGAGGAAAATCCCTAGGAGGTGGAGAGAATCTACTATCCAGGTGCTGTATAAAGGAAAAGGGCCAAAGGACTCACCAGATTCTTATCGTGGGATAGCCCTCGAATGTGCTCCTTTTAAAGTATTTACCAAGTTAATATTAGATCGCATCCTACCACAAGCCATGATGTACATACCAGAAGAACAATATGGATTTACTGCCGGTAGATCAACAATCCAAGCAATTGAGAGGTTATTTAGCATCATATGGGATGCTACAAGCATTACTGGAGGCTTCGTTTACGCTATCTTCGTGGATTATACTAAAGCGTTCGATGGAGTTAACAGAAACATTCTATTTAGGAAACTACCTTTTATCTTAAAACCAGGGAATCCAATATTGCACTTATTGGAAGATATACTAAGTTCTAACTGGCTTACAGTTAGTGATAAAGTAGGCCGGTCTGGACGTATAACCCAGACCAATGGCGTACTCCAAGGGGACCCTCCCAGCCCAATGATTTTTAATCTGTTGACTCACGATGTCATCAGTGAGGTGGCCTCGGGAGATATTGCAATGTTCCTGTACGCTGATGACATGATATTGCTATCAAAAACAGAAAATTCCTGCAGCAAGTACTCAATAAGCTAAACGAATGGTCTCTGAGAAATGATCTAGAGATAAATACCAGCAAAACAAAAGTTATGAAATTTAGGCGATGAGGAAATATCTCTACAGAAGATGTCTTTGAGTGCGGCAATAAAAAACTAGAGTTGGTAAACTCGTATCGTTATTTAGGCTTTACCTTGCAAGTAACTGGGAAGACGTTTACACACACATAGAGGAACGATGCACTGCAGCGATCAAATCCATATATATGAAATAAAGAGCATTGAGAAACTATCAGTAAGAACCGCCCTCATTCTCTTTAACATTAAGATAGTTCCCAATAGCCTGTTATGCCATCAGCAAAATATGGACGCATCTCACTATGGCCAACCTGGGGAGACTGGAAGCTCTGAAAGCCACCTACTTGAAAAGAGCATTACGGCTACACAGAACAGTTCGGACACGGTTAGTGTACAAACTGGTAGACACGGACTTTTTCATAAGGGAGATAATAATAAGTAATAACCTAGAATCCACCCCAGCATATGAGGCCCACATCGATCAAAGACAGCAATAGCTTGCAGCAATAGATCCAGACTTCTATGAAACTCCTGCAATGAACACAGATGTATGGAAAGAGTCAACTTAGAACTCCGACATGTCTTCACGCGGACTGCAGCGCATGGCTTTCACCACAGAATTTGTCACCAACGAGGTTACCATCATGCTTCAACCCAGTGTTCCTGTACGCTCTGCGGCTTGTATTGCCCTCAGTAGCACTTGATTGATTGTAAGGAGAGGATAAGTTCTCTGAATTTCTATGCAAACGATAATAACTTTCAAGGGACCTTATAACCATTCTTTGTTAAAAGTACGCAGTGTGTTTAATAAATCTATTATTAAATAAATCAGCCCTCATGGATAAATATTTATTTACACCACATACAGTTTTAGTACACCTTTGCATGTGAGATAGGTTACACTGATTACAACAACGAGACACAAAGAGACGTGATGCCCATGCTCACTCCACGCCGCCGAATGACGCTAGTTTACCAAGCTATATCCTGATGCAATGTTGCATGGTGCACAAGGGTGCGTTCTGTATGTGGGGCGAGTTCATTCTTCCCGATGCCGCCACAAAACAATAATGGATAAATGCATGAAGAAGAAAAGAGGCAAATTGTACATCACGGCAATCGATTTAGAGAAAGCTTTTGACTCGGCGAGTAGACGACCTGTCCTCTATAAGTCGAATCAGATCGGAATATCAAGTAGGTTGATAAGAGCAATATTGAAAATACATACGAGGAATTTAAATGTTCTATCAAAATGAAAAATCAGGTAGTATTGGGAGAGATATTTTTTCGAGAATTGGTTCTCAAACAATGTTGCAAATTATCACAAATATTGTTTTAATTATTTATTAATGACATTTTCCATTCCGAAGGCTGTGAGAAAGGAGCATCTCCGCTTCTCGAGAACCAAGATATTGCGGGTCTGATCTTCGTAGACGATATCCTTCTACTCACATTAACATCAGTCAAACTGCAAAATCCACTCATGTCCATAAAAATCAGAACACCTTGAAAGACTAGAGATAGGAAGTTCATTTCACAGGACATGTGTATTAGTATGTTCTGAAGAAATGATTAGCACTTGAACCATGTCGACATTTAGGTTCAAGGCCGACGTCGATATCTCGTCGCACCATCACAGACTGGTAAAATGTGCCTGCGGCTCTCGTTGTCTCTATAAACCGAAGGTAATAGGTCAGTGTGACTTGAGCAGACGTGCAGGATGCCTTGTAGACGTATGCGAGAACCGTACCGTCAAATGAGTGAGTTTGAAAGAGGGCGCATTATTGCCATGAGATAACGTGATGCATCCATCCGGGAAATTGCTGCTCGTGTGCAACGAAGTGTGCCGGCAGTGCAACGAGTGTGTACAGAGTGGTTCACAGAAGACCGTAGAGCACGACGAAATGGGTGTAGTCGCACCACCCAGACCACTCCCCGAGATGATCGACACCTCATCCGAATGGCATTGCAGGACAGATCTGCGTCCTCCTCGGCTCTGGCGCAACAGTGGAACAGTGTAACACAGCGTACACTATCAGGAGTGACAGTCCGTCGCCGTTTATTACGGTTTGGGTTGCCGGCGTCCCATCCACTTCCTCGCCTACCTTTGACAATGCGCATAAACATGCTAGACAGCAATGCCATATGGAACGACGTCACTGGGGACAGGAATGGCAGCAGGTGGAGTTGATGGCCCCATTTTGGTTCGCCGTAGACAGGGGGAGAGGCATCACTTCGACTTCATTCGCACAAGAAATACAGCGCCAAGTCAAGGCCTCATGGTGTGAGGTGCTATTGGGTACAACCACAAATTTCAGTTGGTGCATGTCCACGGCACTGTGGCCTATTTGACCTATGTGAATGGTATCCTGCGACCCGCAGCAATACCCTTCCTGCACGACACCCCAGACGCAATATTTCAGCAGGACAATGGTGCTGCACGAGCACGTGCCTTCTTGTTGTCACAGGATGTCAGACTGTTGCCCTGGCCTGCCCGATCGCCGGACTTGTCGCCAATCGAAAATGGGTGGGATATGGTGAAACTATGGGTGCGGCGCTGTGACCCAATACCAACCATCAAAGATGAACTTTGGAACCATGTGAATGCAGCATGGATGGCCATACCGCAGGACGCCATTCGTGCCTTATACGCGTCGATGCCATCATGCATGGAACAAGTTATCAATGCCCACGGAGGACCCAGTGTCTACTAGGCAACAAGACAAATGCTGAACCTACGTGACTGAAATGCTAATCGTTTCTGCAGAGCATACTAATGGACATGTTCTGTGAATATGTGAATATGAACTTCCTATCTCTAGTGTTTCAAGGTGTTCTGTTTTTATTGAACATTAGTGTCGTATTAATGGGATAGTAAATTACTGTAAAAATGGAATCTAAAAATCAATCAACAGAAAACAAGTGTTATGGCGTGTGAAATAGGCGACAAACTACCAACACGTGAACATTGGTGGATGGGTAAGACAAAATTAAAAGTTGTTAAAAATTTGAATACGCAGGGAAGATCATAAGCAGCAATGGCAGATTAACAGAACAGATATAAAGGGCAGAAATGAAAGGAGTAATTGCTCTGGCTGGAATAAAAATATTAGACATGACGATGCCGAATATCGAATATGAAGTTCAGAAAAATGTATTTAATTCAGTAGTTAAAACGAGCATAAATATGGGGAGTAGCTGATGGAATTTCAGCATTAGATGTAGTTGTAAATAAATTTGCCAAAATAATAATGAGGCTGCCAAGCTGTACTGCAAACAGTGGAACAAGAGCGATATGCGTAGGGATGAGTATACGGACGGATATTCTTAAACTATTAGTTAAATATTGGTTGAGGCTACAGACCGGGGCAGGGCGTCAGATTCAAAGCATAGCTTACCAACACCAAATGAAACATCAAAATGAGGTGGATGGAGTGAAGAAACTACTGGATGTCATAGGAATTGGCTACTATTGGGAAAGATACTTATCAAGGGATTGATATGGGATCGTGCAAAACGGTGGCTCAAAAAATGAAATACATTGACAAACCCACAATAAGTACAGAATGTAATAGCAACAGATCGCTGGTCGAATTTTTTAAACGAAGTGAAAATATGAGAGTAAGGACTGACACGTTAACAAAAAGGGAAATGAGAGGGATAATTTGGTTGCTGATGGGAGTACATAAGATTAAAGCTCTAAGACAGGGTCAGCCAACTGGCTGGTGTGTGGTGTAAGAGGGCCCGTGTGACATTGGAGAGCCCATGTGACGTATGAGCGCAGAAGGTGAGGAAACGCTGTCGTAGAGTGAGACGAAGAGACAGCCTCACTTTGTAGTAAACACGTGCAGTGCCATACGTAGTGGTGGTGGTGGTGGTGGTGGTGGTGGTGGTGGTGGTGGTGGTGGTGGTGGTGGTGGTAGTGGTAGTGGTACAGCACAGTACATAAGTATGGATGAACAGGGCACATCATGGTGCGCCAAGCTACCTACCCCTCCGATCTTTTTATCTTTATGGGAAGATTTATACTTTTTGTGAAAATGATAGGAATGCTACAGCTAAATGTTTAGTTTGTAGAAAAGAGCTACAGTATGTAAAAATATATAATTTACAACGCCACTACAGTTTGTGTCACGCTGCAGATTATGATCGGTATCAAGGCGAGGAAAGGGTACTTGTAATTACAGAACTAAGGTAAATTAAATCACCCTGTCGAGCATTCGATTAGTGAGTCAGCAGTTCGACTGAGTTATGGAATTTCATATTTAATTGCAAAGAAACTTAAACCGTTCAGTGATGGTGAATTCGTAAAGGAATGTTTAATTCTGGCAGGTGAGGAGTTTTGTCCAAATATCATTGAAGAGTTCGAAGCTACCAGATTGTCCACGCACACACTCTCGAGAAGAATTTAGGACCTATCTGATGATGTCCACCTACAATTATTAGAACTGACAAAAAGCTTCCGGGCATACTCCTTAGCAATTCACGAGAACACTGATATTTCTAACATGGTCCAACAAGCCGTTTTCATACGTGGGGTTGACGAAAATATTACAATTTGGGAGGAACTACTGGATTTAGTGCCTATGAAGAATACGACGAAAAGCATCGACATTTTCAACTGCATTGTAAGTGATGTTGAAAATGTTTCATCGCCAGGGAACAAACTAGCTTCAATAGCAACCTTCTATGGTAGGACGCTATTCTGGAGTAGTTGGGCTCGGAATACAAAAAATGAAGACTCTCAATATAGCTCACACACTTGTTCCAATTCACAGTACGGTATCATACATTTAGAAAATCTATATGCGAAAAGCATTGAACTGAACAATGTAATGACCGCAGTGGTTAGAATTACTATCCTAATAAGATTAAGGGCCTTAGTTCATCGGCAGTTCAAGGAATTCCTAGCAAAAAGTGACACTGAACTTGGTGATTTGGCTTATCATTGTGCTGTTCTCTGGCTTAGTCGAGGCAAAGTACTCGATTCGTTTTTTTACCTACGACAAGATATAGCTACATTTATGAACCAACAAAATGTGCCAGTCCCCGAACTACAAGATCGCAGGTAGATTTGTGACCTCGCATTTCTTGCAGATTTAACAGGTCATTTGAACATTCTGAATGTTTCTCTCCAGGGAAACGTTTTAATAATTTCAGAAATGTTTGATAGAGTGAAATCGTTGAAATTAAAATTGTGTCTGTGGGAGCGACAGTTCATGAACAGAACTATTCCACGTTTTCAAAAATTGCTTACAGTGTTTGAATGTGCTACGGCTGAGGATATTGATAGGTGTGTCAAAATCATAAAAAACCTTTATTCGGAATTTGATTCTAGATTTAACAATTTGGAGTGACTGGAAACTGATTTTCAACTTTTAACCACGCCATATTCAGTTGTTGCAGATAACGTTGATCCAGACCTACAATTAGAGTTAATAGATTTACAGTGTGATAGAGAACTAAGAGACAAATTTGTAAATAAGAAGGATTTGTGTGAATTTTATAGAAATTTTTCACAAAAAAAGTTTCCCCGATTGCATAGGTTTGGAGCAAGAATGTTGAGTATTTTCGGTTCTACATATGCCTGTGAACGACTCTTTTCTATTTTAAAAACAACCAACCCATAACAGAGAAGCCAGTTGTCAGATCGCAATTTGTGTGCTCTTAAACTTCTTGTTTCTCAAATATTAACTCCAAATATTGAAAAACTAGTCAACGGAAAAAGACTACAAAAATCAAGGAAACCCACGAGTGGCAACTGAGTATCGATATCATGAGGTAAAACGTATGTTTTGAGTTTACAGATTACTCTTTGTACTATTTTTGTTGTAAAACTGTAGGTACTGTTTGTTACTATTAGCACTCTTTTTACAGTGCATGATATTGTAAAACACAGCATTTTTTGTTCAATATCGGTTCCGAAGATGCACCGAAAGAAAACAAGTTTACTTTGTATATGTAGAAATAAAGTTTCTTTATAACTCTTATGCTACTTCACAACAAAGTTACGTAAGAATAAAATATGTTGAGAGAAATATGTACTACACATACCGCATTGTACCTGCAGCCCTTGGTCCTCCCCCTACGAATGACGTTGTGTTTCCCCTCGCCCCTCTAGCCCTCACTTCTCAGTTACAGTACTAAGTACTTCATTTCGCTCCCCGAGCAGAGCGTGTGACGTGTTACCTGACATCACACGTAAACGCTGTTGGCTGACCCTGCTCTAAGAAGAAAAAGTGAAGAAAATCTATGTATATTATGCAATAAAGGCATGGAAGTGGCTCACCTACTAAAAGACCGTAAGGAAACAACAAAGATAAGAGAGAAATATGTAGATGGCAAGGAGATAAGTAAAATCGAAAATGAACATGAACTTTGCTAAGTTACTAAACATAGAATGGAAGACACCATGAAAACAGCTGATCTGTGTAATATTAAAAGAGTAATGTGGGAAAAGAAATTAAAAGATGATGAAAATAGAGGAAATTCATGTAGTTAGTTGGAGGAACATATATGTGGATGTATCCTATACTCTATGAGGTTGTAATAATGTCCAGGGAGTACCTCAAATTCTATGTTTATATAATGTGCTGTAGCAGTAAATTATATTGTTATCATGTGTTGTACAGTTTTTTAGTTGGAGTAAGTTTGTTTTTATTACTAAAAATCTAAATGCATGTGACTGCGATGATTGCTGTGGGCGGATGTTCTCTGCCCCAGTTGGTGGTCATCCATGACTGTGTGTCAGTGTGTGTTTATGTGTGCGCGATCTGTTCGTTGTCTTCGTTCATTCGTAAGTGGTGGGAATGGAAGAATAAGTTTGGTACTTTTGTATTACCAAGAAAAGCATGGTTACGGTCTCGGAAATGTCTCAGAAGGCGAAGGTTGTAATAATGATATAATTTTTAATCTATATATATATATAATAGCTTGTCCTGACTGACTGACTGATTCATCATCGCCGAGCCAAAACTACTGGACATAATGATATGAAACTTTGGGGATACATTCATATTAAGATGTAAGTGTTCGCTGAGAGAGGATTTTTGGATATTCCGTCGCTAAAGGGGTGAAATTTTAAAATGAGTGTATCTATATCTAAAAACTTTAAAAGTTTACAAATGTAAAAATTGGTATTTAGAATCTTCTTTGAAAATAAGGAAACATGTATTTTTTGTTTTCAGAAATTCCCAATAGGACGGATGAAAAAGGTGAAAAAGGGTTTGAATGCCTTTAATCAGGATACCGGTACGTATATCTCAGAAACTGAAGGTATTACAGACCTGAAAATTGGTACTTTTGATATCTTTTAAAAATAAAGAAACAAATATTTTTTGTTTTGGAAAATCCAATTAATGGGAGGGTGAAAAGGGGGGTGAATTTTTTAAATGAGTGTATCTATATCTCAAAACTTTGAAAGTTTACAGGTGTAAAAATTGGTATTTAGAATGTTCATTAAAAATAAAGAAACGCGTATTTTTTGTTTTCGGAAAATCCCAATAGGAAAGGTGGAAAGGGGTGAAAAAGGGGTTGAATGCAACTAATGAGGATACTTATATCTCAGAAATTGAAGATATTACAGACCTGAAAATTGGTGTTTTGGATCTCCTTTAAAAATAAAGAATCACATATTTTTTGTTTTTGGAAAATCCAATTAATGGCGTGGGGGGTGAAAAGGGGATGAATTTTAACATGAGTGTATCTATATCACAAAACTTTTAAAGTTTATAGATGTAAAAATTAGTATTTAGAACCTCCTTTAAAAATAAAGAAACATGTATATTTTTGTTTTCGGAAAATCCCAATAGGAAGTGTGGAAAAGGGTGAAAATGTGTTGAATGTCTTTAATGAGGCTAATTATATTTCAGAACCTGAAGATATTACAGACCTGAAAATTGGTATTTGGGATCTACTTTAAAATAATAAAGAAACAGGTATTTTTGGTTTTTGGAAAATTCAAATAATGGGGAGTGAAAAGGGGGTGAATTTTTAAAATGAGTGTATCTACATCTTAAAATTTTAAAAGTTTACAGGTGTGAAAATTGGTATTTTGAATTTCCTTTAAAAATAAAGAAACATGCATTTTTTGTTTTCGGAAAATCTCAATAGGAGGGGTGTAAAAGGGTGAATAATTGGTTGAATGCCTTTAATGAGGATACATATATCTCAGAAACTGAAGATATTACAGAACTGAAAATTTGTATATGGGATCTCCTTTAAAAATAAAGAAACATGCATATTTTTGTTTTTGGAAAATCCAATTAATGGCGATTAAACAGGAGTGACATATTGGGGTGAATTTTTTGAAAGACTACATCTACAGAATATCTCAGAAACGTAGAATGTTACAGACGTAAAAGTGATATTTGGAATCTCCAGTAAATGTAAAGAAACATAGGTGGTTTGTTTTTGGAAACTCCTCTTAAGGGGAACTAAAAAGGGGGTGAAATTTTAAAATGAAAATTTATACAGTATACCTCAAGAAACTTATTAAGTTACAGAAGTGAAAAATGGTATTTTTATCTCTATTAAAAATAAGGAAACATGTATTGTTAGTTTTCGGAAATACCACTTGGGTGGAGCGGGGGGGTAAAACTGACTGAAAAATGGTGTTGAAATCTTTTAATTAGGCTACAGTTATCTCAAAAATGAAGATGTTACAGACGTGGAATTTGTTATTTGGAATCTGCTTTAAAAGTAAAGAAACACGAATTCTCGGAAAATCCAATGAATGGGGGGGGGGGGGGTGAAAGAATTGAAAAATTAATTGACTTAATTGTATGAGAATACTTACATCTAATAAAAACTACAGTTGTTAGGGCCTACAGACGTGAAAATTGGTATTTGGATCTCCTTTAAAAACAAAGAAGAGCTCGTTTTGGGGGGAATCATCTTGGGGGGCGGGAGTGAAAAGGAGTTGAATTCCTTTCATGAGGACACATAAATCAAAAACTGAAGAAGTTACAGTCGTGATAATTGGTATTTAGAAGATCTTTTACTATTAAAGAAACAAGTATTTTTTGGCGGAAAATTCACTTGGGGGGGAGTGTGAAAGTGAAAAAAGTGAATTATTTTAATCTCAAAATAAACTTAACGGCGGTGGGGTGTAAAAGGAGGTGAGACCAATTGATTTTACTGTTCTAAATGTATTTATAAGGAGCCTCCATTGCTCAGGCGGCAGCGCGCCGGCCTCTCACAGCTGGGTTCCGTGGTTCAAATACCGGTCTCTCCATGTGTCTTTCGTGCTGGACAAAACGGAGGCGGGACAGGATTTTCACCGGATACTCCGGTTTTCTCTGTCATCATTCATTCCAGCAACACAGTCCAATATTTCATTTCATTTGTCGTTGATCGATCCTTGCCCCAGAGGAGTGCTTCGGCAGCCGGCACAATTCCTATTGTCGCCGCTAGATGGGACTTTATTCATTCCATTCCTGACCCTGTCGAATGACTGGAAACAGTCTGTAGATTTTCGATGCACTTATTCTGATCATAAACCGATCATTTTTAATATTTCCTGGGTTCGTTTTCAACAGCCATATTTTCCTTCGAAAAACGTTCTTAGATTACAGTAGATTTTCGTGGCATATAAATAAACATTTAAACACATTTGAAATAAACGATAGGAATGAGATTGCCCGTCAAATTATTCACCTCTATAATAAGGTCAATAATGCACGGAAGTATGTCATTCGTATCGCCAGAAATCCCGCACACTTGCCTACGCGCGACAATGGGGCTGGTCACATTGTCAACAATGACAATGGCGGCAGATGTGATTTACCGCCAAGTAGCGGTCTTGCATCTTGCTGTGGTGTCCAGAACATCATCATTAATAATAATAATAATAATAATAATAATAATAATAATAATAATAATAATAATAATAATAATAATAATGTTCTGGACCGTCGTCAAATGTGCGGAGCGCGCTGGAAACGGGTCCTGGACGGGGAATGACTAAGAATGCAGTCCGGACGCGGGTTCAGTACCGCCAAGGCACCCAAGACGACACCATGCCGTATCTCCTGGATTATTTGATCCATATTAAAAATGCTTATAGGAAAAGATGGCAAAGATTTAGTGACCCAGCTGACCATGTGGAATACCTGGACCTAGCCCGGGAAGTACGGAATCGATTGCTGGAAAGATTGAAAAATGGGAGGAAACTTGCCGTAATTTATTAGAAAACGAGTCAGATCGCGAATTTTGGCGGATTCTCTCAGAAAACGAGTCAGATCGCGAATTTCGGGGGATTATATATAAAACAATAAGAATTAAATTATAAATTTCAGTATAATACCGTAGCGAAGCACGGGTATCTTGCTAGTACTCTATATTGCAAAAAGCCAACTGCATGGATTATATTATAATTACAATAAATGAATACCCTCCTCCCAGTTAGTGGTCGTCTGTGACTGGGAGATAAGAGTATTCTCTTTATTCATTATGGAGATTTGTGCTCGTTAATTATTTGTAGTAGATTCTTACGTAAATATTAATAGTATTAGGAAGGTTTCAAGTAGGTGTGGTTTTATCCGGTTAATGAGTTAGGCCGAATATTATGATCGGTTGTGAATATATTTTTGATGACTTTATTCGCCATTGTTATGGAATTATATCACCTTATCTCCCATTTTCTATTTTGTAATTGGTTGGCGCATTCTTCTCTTTTATCTGTCAGTTATGCTATTGTTACTGTGTGGCGTTATGTAACTTGCAGTCGGTGTTATTTTGCTGTTGTATGTTGAATAAGACGTGGAACCTTCCGATTTTGTCGCTCTGCTTTATGAACGCTTATTCAGTTTGTTATTTCTCGCAGACGCAGAAGTGTCTTGTAATGCTATATTAATGTGAAATTTATTATTTCATTTTCTCTAATTTTGTGGATTGTGACGAAGAGCCGTTTAAATTAAAGGATTCACTCCCACCGAATAAATCATAAATTAAAGATATCATTAAGTAACTAATAAACAGCAAACCTCTGGGCAAGGGCTCCAATACTGCAGAGCTATTCAAATATCCTGGTGAAATATAGTGAATAAACTATTCGCGCATATCTGGGAGGCAGGAGAAATGCCAAGTGATTGATGCACTTCTACAACCATTGCATAAGGAGACCGAGCGAACGCCAGTAACTCTCTCCCTTCCTCCTACAGCATACAAAGTCCTCTCAAAAGCCTTACAATGCAGACTTGAAACTCATTTAGACAAACCGATCAGGCAGGGTTCAGGAAAGGGCGTTCGTGTGTAGAGCAAATGTATATCCTTAATTTAGTAATCAAAGTACGTTCAATGAGAAACAAGAAGAGGATAATCTTAACCTTTGTACATTTCAAGCGGGCGTATGATTCTTTAGACCATGGACTGCTCATGAACGTTCTCCGGGAGTTAGGAGTTGATGAAAAATTAGGCAAACCCTCACAGATACATTTTCACAAGTTAAATCAAACAAAATTTATGGGCAAACTCTCTAAACCATTTGAGATCAAAACATGCTTAAGGCAAGGAGATAGTCCTTTTCCACTCCTTCCTAATTGCATCCTAGAAAATGTTATCAGGGAATGGAGATGTAGAATGACTGGAGATGGAAATCAGAGTGGGGTAAAGAAAGGTTGTGGGAAGAACGTTCTCATATTGAACTGTGTTGCCTTCGCAGATGACGTAGTTCTGATAACAGACAACCCTCACACAGCCTAGAATGAAGTTGAAGAACCACAAAATGTTACGGTCAAAACAGAATTAAGAATTTACTTTCAAAAACAGCATTCCTAGCCTCAGACAAAGCAGATGACACAGACAGAATTGTATCTCAGTTTGGGTACAACCATCGCGTTCATAAATTTAAATACGTAGGAGAAATTCTCATTCCCATTGGACATGAAATGGAGGCATTAAAAGAGAGGGCGACGAGAATGCCATGACACATAGAAGTCCAACTCCTTTCCCATTAAAGCCAAATTAAGACATTACTGCACAGTGGTCAGAATGGAGTGCCTTTATGGAGCAGAAACACTGACAGAAGAGGTAGACCGAGACCTTGAGAAAAGGGAAAGAAGTTCCTTCGAAACATTTTGGGTTCAAAGAAGTTGCAAAATGACCAAAACACTTTCCGGTCGATATCAAACCAGGAGCTCTATAAAAACGCCGGAAAAATTACGACGACGATGAAGAAAAAAGTCTGACTTTTCATTGACACATTCTACAAGAAAAGTGCAAAACACTGCCTGGGTGGCTTACACAAGTGCACAAAGAACTAGCAGATATGGTTGTCGAGCAGAGAGAGATACAGGACAGAACAACATTTAGGAAAAAGGCTGCGGGAGTGAAGGATGCACCCGAAAATCCACTGGCCAAGACACGGTACATCTCGGCGGAAGAGGGAGAAAGGAAAAGCCGTAGTCTTAAGGATCTTTGGCGAGAGTGCAAATAGAAGGGCATTTTTATGCGTGACAGAAGAGCAGGTAGACTGTGTTACGTGGCCGACGATGTACCATATCCATGAATGGATGAATAAGGAGTAGGGCTGTCGAATATAATAATTATGAACAATGTAAGGGGCACCTTCCTAGAATCTAAGGTGTTAAAATCATGTTGTAAATGATAAGATTAGATATTCAGGTGAGCTGATAATGGCATGCGTGTGCATCTAGACAGTTAGGCTAGGGTCCTTTTATCAAATCCTCTCTCGTTAAAAGATAGCATACCGGGCGAGTTGGCCGAACGGTTAGAGGCGCGTGGCTGTGAGCTTGCATCTGGGAGATAGTGGGTTCGAATCCCACTTTCGGCAGCCCTGAAGATGGTTTTCCGTGGTTTCCCAGTTTCACACCAGGCGAATGCTGGGGCTGTACCTCAATTAAGGCCATGGCCGCTTCCTTCCACCTCATAGGCCTTACCTATCCCATCGTCGCCATAAGACCTATCTGTGTCGGTGCGACGTAAATCCACTAGCAAAAAAATATAGCATTTCTTAGATTAGGATCCCAGGCTATATTGTAAGTAGCTCTGGGGGACGTACGTCTCGGAGAACGTGTAGGCTACTACAAGGTTCCTTTGCACTCGCGCCCATGGCCCCCAAATGGTCAGTGGTTCGACCGATACAGGTTGTTTGGTCATATCATACCTGTCGCTGTTCGATCCCAATTGTTAATTTTTTCGACCATCAGGATGGTCTGAAGGATACTGTATGGCTTCATGTATTTATTTCAGACTGATTTATAAATGAATTGTAAATTATGTCATCTTAACGCAGCAATGAATCTTGCATTAATTAAATTGAATAAATTGCTCCTGGTGCATTTGTGAGGGAAACAGTTCCATTGCATTTTTCTTGTAACTACTTGGTGTGATGATCGATGATCAATTAAGTTATTTACCCGATCCTGTTGTGGAGTCTCCCTTCTCTGTATCCCTCTGATTTAATGTGAGCAAGTCCTTATCGCTGTATATATTTGCATGTCGCGTTCACCTCTATAGTATTACCTGATAGACCTTTGCTGTTTTAAAATGGCATTTCTTTTGGTCTGATCATTTCCATGCGCCAGAGATGAAACTCTGGCTGGGACTCAGGCGTGAGCGGGTGCACTGTAACTTCAAACAACAGAAGGTTTCTTATGTTTTATGGAATCCAAAGTAACAGAGTAAAAATTCTATGACAAGTGAAGTCTGTATTGCACTTACAAAAATGTTCATAGAACATACACATTTATCATTGCCACAACAATCGTAAGTATACTGGGATGTAATTTTAAAACAGTATGCCAAGTTATTCAGAAGTACTGTGGAATCAAATTTTGCATTTCAGAATTGCCAGAAATACTACAGTATAACGTGAACAAACGCTTGGAGATTTGAAGTTAGCCTGACAAGGATTCTCACTCGTAATTGTTTTAAAGAGGGCGACTAAATTTGAGGGTGCAGCTGAAAAGCAACTTGTACAGAATTATAATTAACGATACATAGTTTAATCTGAAAGTGTCAGATATGAAACTTTCTAGAAGTACTGTGCGTATTTTCCATTGGAAGGCTCCATCACAGTATTCAAGTCTTGCTTGTGAAGTTTTAAGTTCGACGAGCAACATAAATACAGTTGATTTAAGGGCCATTTGATATTATAACTAGAAGAATAGGGATACGAATTATAAACTCTTGCCAACAACGAAGAACACACTTTAAATTAATACAGTCGATATTTCCAATTATACATAGTGTATAAACAAAGGTGCCCGATATTGCAACAGGGGTTGCGATTGGTCAAAACGAGAAGAAACGTTCCTATAGACGTATGTCCGGAAACAAATACCTGTTGATATATGCGCCATTTTATCCGCCTGGTGGAGCGATGTGTTCGGTGGTGCAAGTGACTTCCCGTTGATGATCTTTGCACACGTCGGATGTTAAGTCATCGTATGCGGTTGTGCTGGCAGTGCAGTGATGTACCCAAGCCATACTAGTGGTCCCGTGCTGTGTGGGCTACGTAAACTGTGGGATGGGATATTCCTCGAGGGAAATGGCAGATATGGTATTTTGTTATCGATTAGCCAACGGTGGTGGACGACAGGCCCGTGTCATGTACGCTCAACGACATCCACACGGCACATTCAATAGGAAAAGATTTTCGCTCGGCTATTCCAGCAACTTGCAGAGACAGGTTCATTTGCGGCCAGGACAACGGATCGCGGTAGACCACGTACCGTTCGCACGCTGGAAATGGAGGAGCGGGTGTTGCAACATGTGGAACGTGCTCCTCAAACGCGTGTACGAAGAATTGCAGCTGCTGAAGGTATCAATCATGCTTTTGCGTGATTTGTTCTACATGAGCAGTTACTGTATCCGTACCATGTATAACGTGTTCAAGCTCTTCGGCCACCTGACAACCCAGCCTAAGCACTGTACCGCGAGTATACACGCGCCCAGTTCATTCAAATGAAGTGCATTGGAAAAAGCTATCTTCAATATTAACTTGAAACTACTTGGGCAAGAAGTTTGGACATTTCCTCACAGATGTCTCTACCAAAAGGACGTATGTTATGCCCTCTGCTGTGAAGAGGAACTCTTAAAATTCTAAAGTATTTTGTTATTTTAACGTTTCCTAAACTGAGTTGATTTGCCTTTGTTTCTGGGTGTATCACAGTATAACAGTGAACACTTCGATCTTTCCGCCAACTTCAAAATTAACCAATAAGAAATTTTGTATGTGTATTTTTCCACCAATCAGTGTTTTCTTCTACACATTTAATTATCCAATAAAAGATGGGGGGGAGGGTCGGGCCTTAGTCCAGATCTCTCTCGAACCCTCCTCTCGGGTGTAAAAGCTGGCAATTTTTCGAGCTACCTTGTCTTCTTGATCGTCCAGTTTACTGAGTGTGTGCTAATAGTGGAGGCGAGGGTGTTCCGCCCTTCATCGAGCAGTCCAGAGCAGTAAGGTAATGGCAGCCGTTTAATAATTAGCTGATACCCTCTGAAAGCTGGCTCGAGGGGAACGTTTCCTATTTTAATTATGTAACATTTAATTCCCAATCATCAATATATAAACTTCATCTTCAAATGTAAATCTCAAAACTAGCCTAGAAACTTAGCCGAAATGTGACACTCTCTCGAGTTCCCTATCAATTTGTATTTGAGGTGACTATTTCTTTGTAACCGTTTTCTATCTGTAGCCTTCTAACTTAAATTTTCCCCCTCTATTCACCTCAGTAGAATAGGATTTGACTCTGTAACTTCTGGCCAGAAGCCAAAATAGGGTTTTAATCTTGTGTGCAAACTTTAATATTAAAGCTTTTAATTAGTATTTTGATTGTTGTAGACAGAAACATAGAAATCTACATCAAACTCTAAAAGTTTTCTCGGTTGCTGGAAATTTTCAAAATTTTTCTATAAACATGTCTGGCCCTCGTGAATTCCTTACACACTGGTACTTGCGCAAGGCGGAATTAATCTGTGAGCTTCTAATTAGGAAGGTCCAATCTGGAGGCACCTGTGTGGCAGATATTGCCAAACCTAAGGAATCTTTAAAATTTCCTATTTGTATCCCGGTATTTGGGGAGATATAAATTGATGAGGCTCTATCCACGATCACGGATAATACCACCGAGCTAGCTTCTGTAGTTAGTTTTTTTTAAGTAAGCGATCCCACTGCTAATTAAATTAAAGGAGTTCAAGCTAGACTGTTTCATTTCTATAATAGGTCTAGGAACCCATTGTCTCAAAATTAACGGAGGATCATGCTAAGGAAGCAAGTAATCTATTGGAACACCTCCCTGATATGTCGAATAGAGTTAGTCAATTGTTGTCCGGGGCCGCTACTCCTAAAAGCGACCAGGTTCCTATGGTAAACTTGTCTACGGAGGAAGAATCTAGTAGATTGATTGAGAGTAGGAAATCTGTTGCTACTCAACAAACATCTGCCCCGTCGGTACAAGTGTCTGACCATTTAAGACAACTTCCACCGTTCTTTATGACAAATGCAGTGTTTGAACCTTCTCAAACTCCAATGCCGTCACCTTTTATGTCGCCCGGTTTCAGCAGTTTGCTCATCCATTAGCCATGTTGCTCAAAGCTATATCCAAGTTCTCCATTAACTCAACTAATGAAGTCATTTCTTTTTTAAGATTTTTAGTCGAATTCCAAAATCATGCTTAGTGTTTGCTCTCTTTCACTCTCAAATATTTCAAACTATTTACCGATATTCTTTAGGCGTCCTGTGGGACAAAATAGTAAAAGCAATAGCTGATTGATCTTCAATAGAAGACTTAAATGCCCATATTTTGGCTAACTTCATTCCGGCTAGAGCTATGTCATCTTTGATTCAGAAGTACTATTTTAGATTGCAGAGGTTGGATGAGAACCTGGCAGTTTTATACGAGGGTATTCGCTCTTCATTTCCCAGAAGATCAAATTGTCCAAACTCTAGTGGAAGGAATCTCTCCGCCCTATAGGTCCTACCTATGTTTGAACTCGGAACTCGAGGCAATGGCAGTGTCAGCCGAAGGCGTGAGGTATCCTGACGCCTTACGAGTCGCAAAAAGGAGCCCCTCCGTCATCTAACAGTTCTCGGTCACCACCTCGCAGAACCTTTCCTACGCGCAAGTGTTATGCATGTGGATCAACTGAACACCTTGGGAACAAATGCCCCCTGGTAAAATCGAGCGGAACTAGGAACGGAGCTGGTCCGTCCCAAGGTTGCTTCAAGTGCGAGTCATTTTTCCATCTCGCTAAGAATTGATCTTCAAGTAACAGCACACCATCTTGTTCAAATTCTGTTGCTGCAACCAAGAGTCCAAGTGATGGGAAGTGACTAGCGTCCTTGGCTGAGTCACAATGTTGACCTTCCCTAGGCTCAGCCTCCGTTAGATCAGGGAACGAATTTTTCAAGGATAAAACTTCATCTAATTTATCATTTGAACGCCCTAGGGAATGTCTTAAAATTACTTCCGAGGCTCCAGGATTTGTACCATATCCCAAAATTTAAGTAAATAATGAACCAGTCACGGCTCTATTAGACTTGGGAACGCTGAGTTCCATTATTTCCGAAGAGTGGTGTTCCAAATTAAAATTTTCGGACTATTGTTTCTGCTCTATGAAATATGTTCCGGCAAACTCGTTACCATTGAAAATTTTAGGTTTCCTTCTTGTTAAAGTTCGCATTTAAAAATTTACCTGGCAAGTTAAGTTGTTTGTAGTTGAACAATTGTCCTGCCCTGTAATATTTATTTATTAAATGAAAAGCGCACAATGTGCAAAAACAGTTTTTGTACAGATGGTCAACTATGCTAATGCCATTCTTATTATTGAGGTTGTCCTCATTTTGCAGTTTTGTGCATGGTATCTTTCACAATGATCGTTGCACAGGTTACATATACAGTCTTCGTTCGGCTGGTGGAAGTTTTTGGTTTGGCAGAATGGGTGGTGAAATCCATGAGTGGCGTAACGTGTAATTACGTGCCGTAGCTCGTAATTTGCTTGCTTCCATTCTTCCGTCATTATAGCGTCCGTGGAATAGAAGTCGGACCAAATAGCATTCCTTTTCTCGTTTAAAATTTGGCGTGCATTCTCGTAGGGCTTGGTGTTTGGTAGACAAAACTGTGTTTTGATATCGTCAATGAAGTAGTCCTCCTTGGTTAGAACATACTTTAACCTTGAAGGGGCTGACTTCCCAATGCCTAGTATTCTCTTGAGATATCGGGCCTTGACTTTTTCAATTGTCATCAGGTCGCTGAGTGTGAGTTTTTCCCAGGTGATGCTAATCCCATAGGTTGCTATTGGTGATATGGCTGTCCTGAACAGTAGCATTGCTGTACCCAATGATATTTGTTGAGGTTGTTGAATGTTGTAGATGGCTTTTATTGCTGCGGCTGCTCTTTCTTTGACGTGGATATTGTAGGATGTTAGAGTAGTTTGGAGGGTGACTCCAAGGTACTTGAATTTCGGCACTACTTACAGAGGTTTGTTGTGCATGGTTATTGTATTTTTAGGTGCATGTTTTCCTCCTTTCCTAAAGGTCATTTGTTTAGTTTTGTTGTGGTTTATTTGCAAACCGTTTCTTTCTGCCCATGATGTGAGCCTATTGAGGACCTCTTGGAGCTCTTCTATGTTTTCTAAGCCTATTGCCATATCATCTGCGTAAAGTATAAGCAATGCTGAGGTATCTGTGATTATTTCTGTGATGTCTGCTGTCATTATGTTGAATAAAATTGGGCTGATTGGGTCACCTTGTAGGACTCCGTTTGTTTGGGTTACGTTTTTGGATAGGGTTATGTTGTCTGATATTTGGACATAGTTATATTTGAGGATATTCGAGATTATGATTGCTATCGGGTGTGTAGCTCCTATTAGGTAATTGAGTTTCCGGATGAGTGTTGCTCTATCAACAAGGTCAAAAGCCTTACGATAGTCTACGAAGACTACAAAATATTTCTTTCCTGGATGCCTCAATGTATCTTGGACCTGTTCTATTAGGTATTTTACGGCATGTAGTGTGCTTCTTCCCTTTCGGAAGCCGAACTGATTTTCTGGTATCTGGGAGTCTATTTCTTCCGCAAGCCTGATTGTTAAGATTTTCATGAATATTTTGAATGATGTATTTTCGAGGGCTATACCTCGATATGAATCAGGATTGTCAGTTTCTCCTTTCTTAAATATTATTTTGATTGTTGACAATCTCCATTGCTCTGGAATTTCCCCAGTGTGCATGCCCTGTAATATTGGGGGCCGATTTTATGTCTAATACTGGTCTTGTGGTCGACATTCAGAGCAAGTCGTGCCCTTTCAAGTTTGCTATTTGCTGTAATATTCCCCTTTTGAATTGTAATTCTGTGTCATTTTCATCTATTTCGCCTACTCAGAGTGAGATGTCGTTGGATCTTAGGCATCAGACTGAGAATCAGGCTGAAAGTATTAGAAGGTTGTGTCAGTCCTTTCCTGACGTATTTTCAGGAACCGTTTGCGTCACCTACCTTAGTGAATATAAGATTGAGTTAACTGATTCTATTCCAGGTAGGTGTCCACCTTACAGGCTGTCCCCACCTAAAATGAAGGCCCTATAAGGAAATCATCGATCAAATGTTACGGGATGGTATCATTCCACCTTCCAAGTCGGCGTATTCATCGCCCATTTTTTGTACCGAAAACTCAAGGTGGTTTCAAGCCTGTGATTGATTACAGGGCTTTGAACCATAAGGTGGTGTTACAATCTCTGCCTCTTCCGGATCTTCATTCTTGTTTTTCATGGTTTCGCAAGGCTAAGTTCTTTACCATCTTAGACCTTAACCAGGCATAAAATCAAATTCCTCTAGCGGAAGAATCCAAATATCTAACGGCTTTCGCCACTGATTGGAATCTGTATGAATAAAACCGCGTACATTTCGGGATCCCCACGGGTGTAGCTGTTTTTACTAGACTGCTAGATAGGGTCTTCTCTGACATCAAATTCTAATGTATGTATCATTAATTCGAAGAGGTCGTGTTTTCGTAAAACTTCGAAGAGCACTTAGATCATTTGAAGGAAGTCCTCAATCGCCTTCGTAAGGCTGGGTTGACTGTTAAATGATCTAAGGTAGCTTTTGCTAAGCCTTCTGTGTCATTCTTATGCATATTGTGTCGCCCGATTGTGTTTTCACAGACCATTCCAGAACGCAGGCTATTCGTGAGTTCAAGCCTCCTAAGGACATCAGAGGAATCGCTAGATTCATAGGCATGGTGAATTTCTTCAGGAAATTTATTCCTAACTTCGCTAACAGGGCGATGTCACTGAACCTGCTGCGTAGAAAACGTGTCAAGTTTGAATGGGTGCCGTCGCAAGAAGCCGCTTTTGAAGATCTTCAATTAGCTCTTTTTGTAACGCCCCTGTATTGGCTATTTCAGATTTCTCCAAGAAATTCATTGTCCAAACTGATGCCTCTTCATCTGCTGTGGCTGCTGTCCTTCTTCAGGAAACGGAACTCGGCAGGCGGCACATCGCCTATGCATCTAGGACTTTATCGGCTCAAGAAGCCAAGTATTCTATCTATGAACTAGAGGGTTTGGTAGTCTTGTGTGCTCTGGGGAGTTCCGTCTTTATCTGGAACATGTAAAATTTGAATTAGAAACCAACAACCAAGCTTTAAGTTGGGTTTTAGCTAGGCCTCGTCGTACAGGACGTATCGCCTGTTGGGCTATCCGGATCTCCGCATTTCAATTTGATGTATGACATATTAGGGTATCAGAAAATGTTGTCGCTGGTGGACTAAGCCGTATGTTTTCTAGTGATATTGAGACCGATGAACAGGAAGATAGTTCTTCTCTTCCCACGCCCATATCTTCTAGTATTAATTGTATCTTGACGGATTGTTCATATGCTATTCCGTTACATTGAGAAATATAAAAGGGAGGATCCAGTGCTGGCTCCGATAATGGAAACCCTTTCTTCTGGAGAACATGTTGTCCCTTATGTGTTGAGGAGCATGGTTTTGTGTTGCCCTTCAAGGCATGATCAAAAGATGAAAGTTGCGGTTCCAACCGTTCTTGTGCCAATGATCTTCAAATACTATCATGAGACCCCATTACGGGGGCATCTAGTCATCTTCAAAACCAGGGAAAAATCAGATAGGTGTTTATTTGGAAGAGTATGGACGGTGAAATCAGAAAAATGGTTAAGGCTTGTAAATCTTGCTTGCTTAGTAAGCCCACTTTGTCCGCTAAGCTAGGTCTATTTTCATCGCATCAAGCATCTTGCCCCATGGAGCGTTTATATATAGAATACGTCGGACCCTTACCCCAGTCAAAGGGGAACTGGAATAAATTCTTTCTTGCATGCGTAGACGGCTTCACTAGATTTTCGTGGTTGTTTCCGACTAAGCTGTCACCGCTTAGTGTACAATTTCTTGTCTTAATTCTATCTTTGCTTCTTTTGGCCCCTGTCAATGTATAGTTTCTGATAATGTAAAGGCTTTCACATCTAACTTATTCCGAAAATTCTGTTTCGACCTGTCGCTATCACATGTAACAACTTCCGCTTATTACCCTGAACCATCTCTGGCTGAGGGGGTCAATCGTAATCTTCGATCGGCGTTGATCGCTTTTCATTATGAAGATCATTCCAGGTGGGATACTTCTCTGCATTGGTTATCTTTTGCTTTAAATTCGGCTGTTCATGAGTCCCACAAGTTCACCCCTGCCTCTCTCATGTTCAAATTTGTTCCCAACACGGCGCTGTCTAATCTTTGGCCACTCAATGACATATTACCTGAGACAATAGATCCTGATAATATCAGAGCACTGCGGAAGAAGGCTAGAAGTAATCTTAAGGCTTCTCATGAAAAGGCCCACCAATTTAAAGGTCGGAGATCAAATTGTGGTTAAGAAAGTCGTTCCTGCAGGCAAGCTTGCCCCCATATTTCATGGGCCAAGAATTATTTTGGACTTTTAACTCTTGTCACTGTTTTGGTCAGCAACCCAGCCACTGACGAGAATATTTAGAGTGCATATCTCTCAGATTAAGCCCATATAAATTTCTTGTTTTTGCTATATAGGCAACTAAGTCATGGCGGCAAAAAATGTTATAGTTCATTTGGTTGCAGTTCAGTAAACAAATTGTTTTCTAATCAAGTTGTAATGTATATGGGGAGGCCTTCTGCCCCGCCCATACCCATGTAGGGTATGATTTTAATTATGTACTCAACCCTGTACAACCTTCTCCTCTAGTAAGGTTACCTTGTTCCGTCACCTGGCGGCCATCACCTTATCCCCCACCTCGAACATCAAGCATGCAATTACACACTCATCCTCTATGCAGCCCACCTCATCTAAAACTGCCGCTTAGAAAAACACACAGCTCTCACTCTCCACAAAAACAATCTCTGTCGCCAAGTAAATGACTGTTTAGTGCCCTCTCTGACATCGGCAGCCGAGTAGTAACATCTGGCGAGCGATGCTGGCGTGGGGTAAGGGCCCACTCTGCTCTGGCCCAGTCTCCTTCATAACGGCGTGCTGCAGCACCATCCTTTCCGGCGAGGGCTGAGGTAGGGTAATCCAACCGCCTACGCATCTTGGAGCAGTATCGCTAACTCTGGTCTGCGGCGACCATCACCGTGGCTACCCATCTCATGGTAACGGATAGATGTATCTTAGGGTACTTGGGGGGTCCGAAGGACGCCACCTTGGTATCGGCGGCTACGGCCGATCTTGCCGTCAAACTTGAACTTTATATCCCGGACTTCTACGACTTCAGGAAGATTTCAAGATTGGTTTTGAATTACATTTGTCTTCTAAAGGAACTTTTCAAGAAAATGTCTCTAAAAAGTTTTTTCCTAACTAACAAATTTCAATTTTTCACCGTGAGGAGGCACTTTAAGGGGCGAGGTTTGTGTACCGCGAGGGTGCACCCGCCCCGTCCATTCAAACGAAGCGCCTTGAAAATTGCTATTTTCAATATTAACTTGAACTACTTGGGCAAGAAGTTTGGTCTATTCCTCACAGATGTCTCTTCCAAAAGGACATATGTTATGCCCTCTACTGTGAAGAGAAACTCTTAAATTTCTAAAGTAATTTGTTATTTTAAGGTTTCCTAAACTGAGTTGATTTGCCTTTGTTTTTGGGTATATCACAGTTATCAACAATTCGATCTCTTTCCGCCAACTTCAAAATTAACCTAAAAGAAATTTTATGTTTTTCCACCAATCAGCGCTTCCTTCTATATATTTAATTATCCAATAAAATTGGAGGTGTGTCGGGCCTTAGTCCAGATCTCCCTCAAACCTTCCTCTCGGACATAAAAGCTGGCAATTTTTCGAGCTACCTTGCCTTCTTGATCGTCCAGTTTACTGAGTGTGTGCTAATAGTGGAGGCGAGGGCGTTTCGCCCTTCATCGAGCAGTCCAGCACAGTAAGGTGATGGCAGCCGTTTAATAACTAGATGGTAGCCTCTGAAAGCTGGCTCGAGGGGTACGTTTCCTATTTTAATTATGTAAACTTTAATTTCCAATCTTCAATAATGTAAACTTCATCTTCAAATGTAAATCTTAAAACTAGCCTAGACACTTAGCCGAAATTCGGGAACAGAGAGTGTGACACCCTCTCGAGTTCCCTATCAATTTTATATTTGAGGTGACTATGTTTTTGTAACCGTTTTCTATCCGTGGCCTTCTAACTTAAATGTTCTCCCTCTAGTCACCTCAGTAGAATAGGATTTGACTCTGTAACTTCGGGCCAGAAGCCAAAACAGGGTTTTAATCTTGTGTGCAAATTTCAAGGAGAGCAAACGTTTCCCTGCTCATCAATTGGATTTTTCGGCCAGTAACGTTAACCTGTGTTTTTTCCTTTCCACCAAGGCTCGGTAGAATGAGTATTCGATACTCCTGTAAAAATTCTATATGTTAAGTGGTTAGACGGTTGAGAGTCTAAGACAATGAAGTCTGTTTGAATTATTAAACGTAGGTTGTGCCTTGAGAGGCCTGGAAAATGTAAATTTCAGTGAGCAAGAATGCTCTGGTTGCTGAAGGTAGCCTTAATAAGACAGTAATGGTATTAGGTTCGGAGCTCAGTCTCCTAGACAATTCATAGAGCATAGATGTCCTTTCTATTCTTGCAGATATACTCTGTAAATGAAATGGGGAGACCTGTCTCCTTGATTTTTCGGTGCATGGAGCAATAGTGCTCAAATAACGTTTGTAAATTTGGAAGCTTCAAGCTCAGATTATTGATTGACCAATTTTGTTTATTTCCTGATTTATCCTGCTTTATATGTGAATTACTGTACCTGAAATCTTGTTCCGTCGCTGAAAAAATGAGAAAAGAAATATAATTTTAATTTTAAAGCTTTTAATTATTCTTTTGATTGTAGTAGATAGACCCATTCATGCCCGCACCTTCTTTCACCTCTGTGATCCACATAGCACGGTAACAAGTACAATTCTGTCAGTACCTTCTACCCCAGAGGGCGAAAGATCCACAATTTATATCTTTCATTTTATTTAGTATGAGGCAGGATTCACCAGAAATAGCAACTTCAAATTCCGCCACACTCGCGTGTGGTCGAATGCAAATCCTGATGGTGTCAGGGAGTGGAGGTATTATGATCATTTAGTCTCAAAGTGTGGGCAGGAATTGTGTGTGATAAACTAATAGGGCCGTGCATTTTACCGAACAGATTAACAGGTGCTGTGTATCTTTGATTCCTGCGCGATGAATTACCCGGACTCTTGGAGGACGTTGTGCTTCTAGAACGCCAACGCATGTGGTTTATACATGACAGGGCACTACCCCATTTTCTACGCATCGTACGACAATACCTAAACCTAACGTTTCCTGGACGATGAATTGGTCGAGGAGGTCCAGTAGCATGGCCTCCACGTTCGCCGGACCTCAATCCCTTGGATTTCTTGCTATGGAAACATTTCAAGATATTGGTGTATGCCACACCCATCGACAATGTTCAGATGTTACAGGAGCGTGTGACCAATGCGTGTGCCCATATCCGCGAGCAGCCAGGCGTGATTGGACGCGTTCGGAATTCCTTGCGAAGAAGATCCGAAGCAAGTGTACAAATGCATGGTAACCATGTGGAGCATCTCCTGTAACGTGCCGATGGTATCGGCGGACAGACCGGCTGACATCATCACAGCTCCTGGTTGTTAGTGTTTATGGCTGTTTGTACAACGTGTGTGACAGACACGCGTTCATTCGAAGTAGCTGGTAGGATGACGTCCATTGTGTGACATTCATGTGTTCATTAGAAGTAGCTGGTAGGATGATGTACATTGTGTGACAGTCATGTGTTCATTAGATGTAGCTGGTAGGATGACGTCCATTGTGTGATAGTCATGTGCTCATTAGATGTAGCCGGTAGGATGACGTCCATTGTGTGGCAGTCATTTGTTCATTAGAAGTAGCTGGTAGGATGAAGTCTATTGTCTGAAGTGTAAATACGCAATAAAAATAAATGGCTTATATCTCAGTGGGTATCTGTTTCTGGACATACGTTTATAGGAACATTTCTTCTCGTTTTGACCAATCCTAACTCCCGTTGCGATATCGGACACGTTTATTTAAACACCCTGTATTTTCCAAGGAAATATTTATACATTGAATATATGTAATTGCAGTCGTCGTTTATTTCATTGGATGCTCTATCGTATTGAGTAATAGGAGAAAGTAGCAACGCACTGCGTGAGACTTGATTTAATCTAAAGCTAGTGAAGAAAATGAATCTCATTAAATCGTCTTGCTTTGTCCAGAACTTAGATATCTGAATTCTTAATTTTTGCTTGTGCTTCCTCGATACTATGTACATTTGGTCCATTGAAGTTGACTTGTCTCTTGAAACTAATCACCGTCCATAGTGTTAGCCTTCATAAAACTTACCCCTTTCTTTTTTAGTAATTTGTCTGGGCTGTAAGTGAACTCTTTCTCGAACTTTAGAGGATGTACCATGGAAGAAACTGAAGCAAAATTATTTGCATTTCTTTTATTTGGAGTTTAAGTAACACTGAAAAATTACAGATATTGTTTCAGTTTTCAATCTGAATTATGTGATTACCTCTGCAATAAGAACACACTCACAAGCATACATGGACTCACACATACACACATTTAGGCTAGTTGACACGCATTATATACTGTATTTATAATATTATATAACACAATAAAACAGGTGCTATATTCTGTATTTAATCACTAAATATTACACTTGTAAATAATGTCTTTGGATAGATGTACAGTTCAAAATAATAGTGTTGTATTACACGATTTTGATTTTATGGTTACATTCAGTACATTTTCTTGACTTCAATACTTATCTACAAATATGTTCATATAGCGTTATAAGAAGTACAAGTATAATCAACAAGCATCTTCTCATGGTCAAGTAATTTATTTTTGAAATCATGAAAGATTTAAGTATTACTTACATGTTATTAAATATCAATGGTGGTGGCTATACTAAATTGAGATGTACGCTGAAATTATGCTGTTTTGATGTATTACACAAATGTACAGTGTTCCAGGAAACACACAGTGTGAGCTGCTCTGATGATAATGATGATAGTAGTGAGTACGACAATGCTGATTTTAATAGTTATGATGACGACGGTAATAATAATAATAATAATAATAATAATAATAATAATAATAATAATAATAGTAATTGCTTAGAGACGTATTAAAATACCTTTCGAAATGAGACAACATTTTCAGAATTCGAGGTAAATACTGCTTTGAAAAGAGCGTCTCGTTTGTTTAAATGTGTGCGAAATATCTCAAGTAAAGCCATTTACCGTTCATTAATCTCTCATACTGATCTGTCCTCTCACAAAACATTCCGAACGAAATTAATTAAAGGGATACATTTGAACGTTGGAATTTAATTAAAATATTACGTAACTTATTTCCTAATCTACATGTTTCCTCTCTCTAGCTTTATCTTAAATTAGATCTAACAGCGATACAAACCTTTTCTACGTAATACTATAGCCTATTCAGATTCTAAGGACACCTGTAAAGATATTAATATTCCCTCATACATAACTTTTCTTTGAGAAGTTGGTAAATTTTCAAGCGAGTAATATTGCAATCCATGGCAGAAACATCTCTTAAAGCTTTGAATACTCCATAATTAAGAATATTGACGGAGAGTTTATCTTTCTTTTCTCGTGTTTTTATTGTGCTGACCGTCTACTTCGGTAATAGTATAATTATAATTTGAATAAACGAAGTACGACATTAAAGTGACATATTAATAGAGACAGGACTCCAATACTCGTGTTTTTATCAAATAAATTGTTAAACGTTTGCCAGGTATAACATCATAATCTGACTCGTGCATGTATCTTCCTTACTCCAGTAATTTCAGACTTGCAATTAAATAGGGAAATGTGTAAAGAAAATTAACGAAATGAGCTATTCACTTGCCAGATAACTGCGTAATATGTTAAACGCTTGTGTTGTATGACTACTTCTAATTTTCACCGAATGTTAGTCAGAGGGATAACTATAACTAATATTAATTCTCAGCACAATCATTTTAAAATCTTTATTTCTACTTTCCATTAATACGACGGTTATTACATAGATGTAATTTCATTCTTCATCAACTACTCATTCACGTTAATAATCATGCAATATTTCACAACATAATTGTGTAATTGAGCCAGTCTTGCTGTTATTAAAGACACCCTATAATAGCAAAACATACCAATGAATCGGTTTTATATTTGCATTCCTAAAGGATGATTTTTATGCAATCTGAAATAAATTGCATTGCATCGTATGTGAGATATTCTTGTGATTACTTGAAGAAATAGTTGAAAATATGGAAACTTGTGCAGAAAAGAAAACTTTTTCCTCATGCTATCAGAAAATGAACCCATGCTGTCCTAGTGACTTAATTCCGATATATAATTAAAAAAGATAAGTAAGGGTATACTCTTCTTAATTCTTAGTGTATTTGCCTTGCTAATCCTATAATAATCTTTCCTTAAAAGACAATTCCGTTATTTGAAAATACAAATAAACTAGGCTCTAATAATTTGAGTAATTTGTTCTTACACCCTTCAATATATCGTTATTGGTGTTAAAAGCATCAAGTTCAAAAATTCTGCAGAAAATTTCTTCAAGCATATTTTTAATGAGGCTGAAATTTCAAAGTTAGTGCATTTAAGCTTCCCTGAACACGGGAAATCAACAAAATGAGAAAAGCAAGGTGATATGTATGATTATTCATATTCAAAACTTGAAATACACTTAAAAGCCTTTTATCAACGCGTGTTCTACTTAAGAACTGTTGTGATAACGAAAGGCTTTCTTGTAATATTTAATTTACTTGACATTCATTCACTTTCTCGTGTATTCCGTTTGTAAAATGTAGTCATTTGAGAAAGAAAGTGGTAGTGTGATAAGTGCTGAATGTTATAATAACATTTTTGGTAAGTAAATCATCTACTCTTTCCATATCCTAGGGTAACAATATTCCTAGTACCTTTGAATATGGCGTTAAGGCTGTATTTATAAAAAAGGTGACATACCATAGATCATTGTACAGCACTTTGTACACCACGCACTACTGAGACTGCGCTCATAATGTGATATATCTCTTGGTTGAGTATTATACAAACAGCGATTGATTTAAGTGTACAACATTAATTAGTAGTTTCTCAGAAGGGTTGTATATCCAACGAAGATGTTTTATTTCTTGTGTTACCCATAGATTAGGATAAAGTATTTTCCGTTTGGGAAAATATTATGTTTAAAATGGAACAATTACTGTAATGGATTTTTTTAATATTTTGCGTGCCGTAACCTAAGATCTTGGATCTCGTAATTCTGAGCAATTTAATATCGGTATGCACTGTGTGTGTCTTTAATAATACATGGATATTTTTTCGTGCCATTATTAAGTGGGAAATGATGATTTTATGGGCAAATCACACAGGTAATACATTCAATTATATACAGCATGAACTCTTTAATGCGCCTCTCATATGATCCAAATTCCATTTTATGAAACAAGGAACATTTTTTCGATGTTCTTATGAAGTTACATTATGAAGTTACATAGTAAGCACTTACAATACTATACCAAATTTATTTATGAACATATACTTTCTACAAAGAAATGAAAACTTCATACTAGTAATTTCAGAACACACGACTACCCGTTGGTTAGTACATGGTTTGGAATATATTATACAGCCATGCTCACTTAATTTATTAATTTGTATAATAAAACGCAAGGACGTATCTGAAATTAAGAATATCAAGCTTCTATGTAGAATGATTAGGTGATCAGAATTGTTTACTCTGGCGCGAGACGTTTTTACTATGGGAGAGCCGCGTGTGGGTCGAAGTCAGCAGCGGGAAGATAGGCCATCCAACAGTAACACAAGCAATTGCAAGAAGTTCAATACTTGCCAACTTATGAAAGGAGGTGTTGAAACTGCCCGTCTCGATTTTCCATACATCCATGACCCCTCGTTAGAAAATTATTTATCACTCGCTCTAGTTCGCGTTGAGAACTGAAACAATAATATTTGTGAAGAAATTGCCGGGATTACGGCTCATCTAAATTAAGAATTTAATTGTGCTTTTAATTTACCCTAGAGATAAAAACACTAGGCGGATAAATCGAGGAACTGAGGGGGTTACAAATCTCCACTAGTAACTCTGTTCTCTTCTGTGGAAACACTTTGTGAATATCTCGCAGTGTGAGTAGTGGCGGAGTCTTATAAAAAATGCAGGTTCTTCCAGTACACGCAAAAACATAGAAGCATGGATGTGTCCTTCCCTGTCCTGGTATACAGAGATGACGTACACTGGTCGCCATGGTTACCGTGGTGTCGGAAGATTGTCGACGCAAAGCTGTCCATGCTAATTCTAGATAGATCCCTAGTCGAAACTCATATTCATGTTCAAAAAAAATGCATAACTACGCTCCCTGTTATTTAATTCTCTGGAAAACTGGGGTTAGCATGGTATTCACTTAAGAGACAGAGACAGCCGAATTCTCAAAAGAAAACTGACCCTTGGAATCTTTCACCACCGATGGCACACCATACACGGATGTTTGTATCATGAAGGGGCACTTCGTGTACGAAGCCAGGTTTAACTGCACGCTAGTAACTCAATAACCATGCGGGTGGAACCAGGCCTCATCCGATAAGAATATTAAGTGTGGGTCTATTTCGACATTGCATACACTTTCCAGACCCACTCACAAAAGGTACTAAGTATGGGGTCGCCTGGTTGAAGAGCATGTCACATAGTTATTTTATACGGCGTTAAGTATCAGATTTTAGTAGCCTTTGGCACAGACGCATGTGAAATTCCCAACTGTTGTGCACTACGACGAGATGATTTTTCAGAAGAATTTTCCAAACGATGGTCTATGTCATCTATTTTTTCTTAGATGAGAAACCTATGCTGCCTTTTTGGTTTCGTAGGCTGGATACTTATGCTTTCCTGAAATGTGTTATAAAGATTAAGGACTGTTTTACGACTTGGAACGTCTCCACCCGGGAATCTTCATGATCTGACCGAGTAACACATATGATCGAACATAAAGACACGCTGTGCCATTGAAATACGCAGCATAATTACAAAATTAGCAAAATAACAAAACACATGCACACAGTCACTTGGGAACTGTTGAAATACTACTGTGACATCGGACAGCTGTACAAGGTCAGCTATCAAGGATGCGCGCGCACATAAAAACAAAGGCTGAAGTCCGGCAACTGAACATATGATGGCATACCGCGCCACCCACTTTTCGCGAGCGGGGACCTTGCCCATAGGAAAAACACCGAGCGCTCTGGAGTAAAGTATATCTGTTACTCTGTATTGTGTGCAACAGAGCAAGTACGGTAACTTTCTGTCGTGAACAATTTAACGATAATATTCAGTACAAGATAATCATGTTTGGTTGTATATTTAAACTATTTTAGTACATAAGTACCACCAATAGATATTCCTACCATGCAATTGGTAATATTAAACACACACACAGGGAGAGAGAGAGGGAGAGAGAGAGAGAGAGAGAGAGAGAGAGAGAGAGAGAGAGAGAGAGAGAGGAAGTAATTAATCGATATATACTGGTGGTCCTTGCATACAAATTTCTACATTGGTTGTATTTAATTCTAAGATCAGTCATCACTTATATGCTGCCGTATAATTATGTTAATAGGACACTATTATAGCAAATTATATGTAATTTTTTCAACACAAAAATTGTTTGATTACATTTTATTGGCTTTCTTTCACATTCACATTCAGGGTCTGAATGGAGAAGTATATTTGATGCTAGATTAAGGTTTGTTGTCCAGAGAAGGAAATATCAAATATTGGCTACCATACAGTATTTAATTATATGGTTATTGTTCTCCGAAGTTAATTGATGTTCTGTCGTAGTGATCGCTGAACAGTATTTGGAAAAATATTCGTGGGTACTTTGTATTTGTTCTCTACATGTTGTATGTGAAGTGAATCTGATATATTTGCAGAATATTATTATTTTCAATGAATGTTTCACCTGATATTGTGATAAATAAATTTCTGAATATTATATCAGGCGTAACTTTTTTATTATTTATATTGTTTACTTTTCTCCAATAAGTTGTTTTCGGGAACTTCATTGAATTATGAAAGCAATTTTAGTGACTTTGTTACTGAATTAACTTGTCAAAATTCCTATTCTACTTTAAGTTTTCAAATACAATTGGAAAAATATGCTATTCCTGGATGGGACCATACACTAAATCCAAAATCTTCAAATATGAATTGCTTTACCTGAGGAGAACTGTGAATGATATTGAAGATAGTCTTAATGGCATTTGGTTACTTTAATATTAAAGCATTTTATAACCTGATTCAATAAAACACAATTTCCAATAAGAGCTAACTAGTTAAACCACTTATTCGATTTACCATTGAAAAAAGGGGTGAGGAGGAGGTTTCTCGCCGCGTTTTCAAGGTGCGAGATATTTTGAACGTTTCATTAGTCCATGAAGTCCATTTGTCCATTGGTCCATTGGTGTTCTATGACAAATGCCTCATAATTACATTTATATGGCCTCAGTTGAAACCAAGAAGCAGAATAAAGCATTACAGAGTAATTCCTGAGTTTATATTTTCAATGAAGAAAGTGTCATTTCCTTTCAGATTCAAGAATTGTAGCAACTTATTGAAATTTCTTCAAGTTTTTACCCTTCCGTAACAACTGAATATACATTGAAATTCGCTCTTTCTAATACCTAAGAATGTTCATATGATGGGAAAAAATTCCTGCTTCCGAACTATCGTTTAGTATTTCTTTGAAATTTGAATTAACTGCCTTGTATTTCTAGACTGAGAGATGCTTTGGACTAATCGTTGGTGTTGATGAGCATTTTACTTGATGTAATAAATATTGCTGCGTACTTAGTGCTAAAACCATGTATACTTAATATATGATGAGGCAAGTCCCCTCTGTGAGGATATCCTGTCATTAACCGAGAAGTTGATATTGCCTTGTGTTTATGGGTATGTTTTGCCTGGTATATGTAACTTTCATCTGTGTGTATGAGTGTGTAACATGTTTGAGGATCACTTACGCAAGCCATCATTTCGACGAACAATTGGTTTATCGAGAAGTCATTGAAGTTCTATTAATGCACAGGTACATTTTAAATATAATATAATATAATATAATATAATATAATATAATATAATATAATATAATATAATATAATATAATATAATATAATATAATATAATATAATATAAAGTCTGTATCTACAAATAAGCATGCATTTCAGAGATAAATTATTCCATTAAATACAATGAACAATAATTTTCTAGATTATAACCTTTATTCCAGTGTATATTATTTAAATTTCCAGAGCACGAACTTAAAGTTACAAATGAACAACAGTTTTCTGAAAAAGCTTACATTGGTTTGAAGGTGATAATATTGGTGTGTGATTCAAATGAGTCTGAGTTTATTTCGTGTTTCTATATTTTCTTAGAGATAATGCATAAGAATGTAGAAATACTGTGTACATGGTACGTAAACAGATTATTTAATTTCTATGCTTCTTAAACGGTAACTTGAAGATGCTCTAATCATTCCGTTTGTATTCCTTTGGTCACAATAAATTTTGATGATCCTAAAGTGACAACAAGCGAAAGGAAGTAGGTAACAACGTGAATTTAGTTAGGTCCACAGAGGTGAAATGCATGATCAAATTAAGAGCTCAAAGTAATACACATATTAGGTATTAATTTGTATTAAAAATTACAGAAACAAAATCATTGTCTGCACTTTGCATAACATCATGGTAAAAGTATACAACAAGAAATCTGCGTAAAGTTTTGATACAGGTAATACAGTTTCAGATATATGCCGTTATAATCCATTTACAGTGTATCCGAGCCTGTTGTCCCTTCATAGCCTCTCATGACCTCAAAATTTATCTTGTGATGCTTACCAAAGGGTGCATTTTAGTTATAAACCGAAAATCACTATTTAGTCATCATTGTTTTCCTTTTGTCATAGGTGAAACTGCCCCATTTACAAAATAAATATGTACTGATTAACAATGACTAAAATATTTACCTTTCGAATGCTAAATAAAATATTTGAATGCATATGTTTTCATTAATTCGAATATTCTTTAAATAATAATATTGATACACTGAAAATATTATCCATCCATTACTTCCCTGTTCATTAGAAAGATACTGAGCCATTTTATGGGATTCTTATAAGGGAACTGAATATATTATTTAACCCCAATTCACTGAAATGAGTATCTGTCAATAAATATGCAATTGTTGGACATATGCACGTTTAATGTTGTTCGGATATGATGTTATCAAGCCATTGATTACAGTTTCAAAGTATTTCTTTACTGATATTAAAAAAACAAAATATAATTTTTACGAGAAATAAATTTCATGCGTCGCTGGTAATGTCGTAAACCAAAAACCTTTTCTTAATATGTTTCTTACCTTTTCTGTCCTCTTTCTTACATCATTATTTAATTTTTCTATTGTCATTCCATTCTTACTAGTACTTATCTCTTTGTAAATTATGATATTTATTGACATTGTGATGCTCGACATTTGCTTACAAATAAAAAATTGAAATAAAAGAAGATATATTAGTCTAGAAACTAAAATATTTTCCCCGGATATCTTTCGTTCTAATAATTGCATTATACTCTTACACATAACATTGGTGTGATATTTGGGAGCAATCGTTACTATACTATCGCACCATTTCAGTTCTTCATGGAGACATGGAGACGCAAACAGTGACATCATATTACCATAGCATTGACCATACACATTTACTAGTCAACAATATAGATAATGGATTTGAAATGAAGAATCTAAGAAGTCTTTTCTCTGGCGATACTGACAAGAGAAAAGGAATTTTAATCACTTCATGCGCGTAGGTACACAAAATTTATTGGTGTACTTACTAGTAACATGTTAACTAAATATAGTAAAAAAACACAAACGTTTATACTCATATGCTCTCCAATTACAACACCAAAAGCAGCAAGTTAGTTGCAGCCATTTATTCACCATTACTAGATACACGGCCTTAAGCTATTTCTCCAAACTTGCACACGTGTCGTATTAGAAAAGTATGTTACATAAAATGATAATCCTATAGCAGCTAGTAAAATTAGCACCATGGGCTGGCCAGGTATATTTATTTATTTATTTATTTATTTATTTATTTATTTATTTATTTATTTATTTATTTATTTATTTATTTATTTATTTATTTATTTATTTATTTATTTATTTATTTGTTTATTTATTTAAAGTCCTAGAATATTCCTGTTGACAAACTCTTTCTTTAGAGCCCACTAACTATCGACATTAAGTTGTAAACTTTTAACATTTTATTTCAGTACGTTTTACTTTGTGTTCACTATAAGTATACTAATATAATTCATTGATCTAAATATGCGTGTATATATATTACACACATATATTTATTATATGGATCAAGTGACGATTAATTTTACTAAATAACCTACTGGTATGCTTGGCTTACTTTTACTCGAAAATTAGGTGGTAAAAAATTTGGAAGATATCTACAAAACGTTCAACTCTTCACACTATTTCAGTGATGAAACCGAAAGTTGTTCATGTAGTTATATAATCATAATAAATGAAGGAGATTTGTGGGCATGTTGATCTCAAAATAAAGAAAGTCTTTAAATAGGAACGCAAATTAGCACTGAATGAGCCTTACTGCCTCGAAGGATGGTACCTAAAAGTTTTCGATTATTATTTGGTCCTTTTATATTTAACAGAGATGAGAACTCTGCTCAATCTGATGTGCATAGTGCATCAAACAAACCTCATAATGTAATTAAAATATATTAATTCAGATATGTTTTCAATGTCTTTATATTATTATTGTTATTATTAATATTATTATTATTAGTAGTAGTAGTTGTAGTATTAGTAGTACTAGTAGTAGTAGTAGTAGTAGTAGTATTGACTCGTTCTTCAAACAAGTATAGCAAATAAGGAATGATGAAATAATCTGACTTATGACCTATTGATTAGTACCATCGTCATTGTAGTCCATATGTAGTTTAGATGAAGAAGCGAGTTCACTTTAAACTGGATATAATACAAAATTTCACCAGTTTTTAAATACTGTCAGTATATTGTCGGTGAGATTACATATACATAAGAACTGTAATTTTCAATGATAGTAAATGCTCCACCGAGCCACGACACGAAAGTATAAAAGACTGAATAGTACTTTGCCACAGAAACATACAGATCTCCTGATAAGGTAGAGTTCTCTATAGAATAATAAATAATACTACACGCAGCACAATAATTCATAAATATTATAGCAGTAATTGTAATTATTCACTTTAATGACGAATATGAAATTAAATATGGATACGGGACATCACCTGCATAACGGAAATAATTGAATTTTAATTATACCTGCTTGGTCAGTCATGCAACAATGAATTTATGTTCCAAATAAAAGATAATTTTGTTTTCAAAATTACCAATACAGGGGTCCAAGCGTTTATTCCTGACTTGACTTTGTATCCCTGGCAAGCACCATGCTGCTTTAACAGGAATGTACTTTCATTTATCCATATGCTATGATAGTTATAATTTGATATAAGCATTGCCATCATAACAAGGATTTGTGAAAAATCAGACACCATGTGCAAGTTTCAGTATTGAACCGTTCTTCAAACAAGTATAGCAAATAAGGAATGATGAAATAATCTGACTTATGACCTATTGATTTTTGAAAAGAAGATGCAAAGTGTAGTTCCTGAAAGTAACTTAAGTTGTCTTCTGAGTTTCTTGTGGTGAGAGTGGTACAACTTGTGTCTGGGCTGGTTGAATTGGCTGTTGAATGGCAGTGCTTGTCGACTGAGGCATGAATTTAGCTGAAACAAAATACATATTTTAAGTTCTGCTCATACTAACCAAAGTTACGTCACAGAAGTTCATTTGCAATATGTGAACATTTCAGAAAATATGTTGACTACTGCGGCAGGTCCTTCGATTTTGTTCATGACGCCTGTGGAAAACTGGTCCTAATAATTACTTAGGTCATAAGTTAATTAGGTAATTATTTCATAGGACTCATAGAACGCTTGAAAATATGTATTCGAAAACTCAGTTCTTCTATCAATGTATTTTTCAACTGATGCTTAATGTTGTTGTTGTTGTTGTTGTTTTAAGCCTCAGATGAATGATGGAAGGTCTCTCTCGGCCACTATTGAAAGGAAATTTAGAAATTATATCCCTCAATTGAAAAATGTTATTTATTTTTATTATGACCTAAATGTTGATACATACGTACGTACATACATACATACATACATACATACATACATACATACATACATACATACATACATACATACATACATACTGAACTCAGCATCCTTAATGGCTAAGGATGGTGCATCAGCAAGTATGTCATCTGCGCGCGCCACAAATTTGGAACGCTACAGTACTTTTTCATTTGGAGCTTGCGGGCGATCTACATCCTTAGGCGCAGGTACGTTTGATTTTCTTAGTCGGGAGTCGCGCGATTTTGTAACCACACTGGAAAGGTGGAAGGATGTTCGGGAAACTTCCGGTTTCGGCAGTATTCGAGTTCTGGGAATAATGAAAACTGGGATATTTCGGCATATGCTAAAGTCCTAATAAACAACAAAACGTATAAAAATTACAAGGACATTTCCCAGCACTAAAATTTGGATAAACTCCATAATATAAAAAAAAGGGTTGGCGGCAAACGACAGGTAGTCGAGTGCATGGACCGACAATGATGCAATTCTTTGAATCAGCGGGAAAATTTACAACTGACACTTTCACTGTTACGCCGTTTTGGAGTAAAGGAAACATGTGAGACTTACGTTTTTCGAGATGGTGAAAATTTTGTGAATCTTGTAAGCAAAATTGTGTTTGTGAAACCCAGCGAGAGAAGAAATTGGAAAATTTTGTGCAATCGTATCATGATCTGGATAGCGTCATTCTCAAGGCTATAAAGGTAGGACCCGACACCGACCCTTCAACATTCTGGGTTGGTCATGCAGAGTCCAAACCTGGGGTCGAGTTTGTGGGAAATGTGTATTTGAGAACTTGTTTATATTTCAGCATGTAGGCTAATGTGAAATAACTTAGACAGATTCTCGGATGTGTAATTTTGATACTTATACATTTCCAACTGGGAACTGAGAGAACTTATACGAACTGTGTAAAATGTATAACGTCAACATTTTTAGAACTGTATGGAATTTAAGTCCGCCTCTGTGGTGTAGTGGTTAGCGTGATTAGCTGCCACCCCCGGAGGTCCGGGTTCGATTCCCGGCTCTGCCACGAAATTTGAAAAGTGGTACGAGGGCTGGAACGGGGTCCACTCAGCCTCGGGAGGTCAACTGAGTAGAGGTGGGTTCGATTCCCACCTCAGCCATCCTGGAAGTGGTTTTCCGTGGTTTCCCACTTCTCCTCCAGGCGAATGCCGGGATGGTACCTAACTTGAGGCCACGGCCGCTTCCTTCCCTCTTCCTTGCCTATCCCATCCGATCTTCCCATCCCTCCACAAGGCCCCTGTTCAGCATAGCAGGTGAGGCCGCCTGGGCGAGTTACTGGCCATTCTCCCCAGTTGTATCCCACGACCAAAAGTCTGAAGCTCCAGGACACTGCCCTTGAGGCGGTAGAGGTTGGATCCCTCGCTGAGTCCGAGGGAAAAACCGAACCTGGAGGGTAAACAGATGATGATGATGATGATGAAGATGATGATGGAATTTAAACGGTGTTACGATACTTTAAGTAATTTTCAAATAACAGATTACATCTGGTACGAAACTTCTATTGCATTAGGAGAGCTCATGAACTTCTGTTGGAAGCGGCGAATGTTAATTAGGTCTGATTAAAAAAGGACTTGACCCAGGTTTTACCTGGCACTTTGTTATTGCTCATTTCCAAGCAAGGGAGCTGTGTTATCTCAGGCTTGAGACGAACCATATGTTGCCAGTAAACTTATTTTTTCCAACATCACATTTCACTGGCTTGTTAAGCAGTCTTTTGTAAATTGATTCAGTTCGCGACGAACTGTATTAATATTTGTTTCATAAGAGGTCCTGAGAGGGGTGGAAGGTAAAAGTCTCCACTCTTCGTAACCTCGGAACTGGATGGCGTAAAGTGGTCATCTCTACTTCCGGCCACCCTTGCCCCAGAAATTAACCTGGTACTCATTTTTGGCGTAGGCTGAGTGAACCTCAGAGCCATATGCACCTCCGGAAGTGGAAATCTCGTTTCTTAAATTTTGACTTCCTGACGGCGAATCGAACCCACGTGCTTCCGGTGACTCAAGCACGCCTTTACCGCCTCGGCCAGGCAGCTCCTCCCAACAGCGATAATACATTCTATGTCCATGTTTGTATCAGAAAAATGTTAATAAATTTTGTGTCCGCCTCTGTGGTGTAGTGGTTAGCGTGATTAGCTGCCACCCCGGAGGCCCGGGTTCGGGGATGAGGGCTGGAACGGGGTCCACCAGCCTCGGGAGGTGTACTGAGTAGAGGTGGGTTCAATTCCCACCCCAGCCATCCTCGAAGTGGTTTTCCGTTGTTTCCCACTTCTCCTCCAGGCAAACGTCGGGATGGTAACTAACTTAAGGCCACGGCCGCTTCCTTCCCACTTCCTTGTCTATCCCTTCCAATCATCCCATCCCCGACAAGGCCTCTGTTCAGCATAGCAGGTGAGGTCGCCTGGACGAGGTACTGGTTATTCTCCCCAGTTGTATCCCTAGACCCAATGGCTCACGCTCCAGGACACTGCCCTTGAGGCGGTAGAGGTGGGATCCCTCGCTGAGTCCGAGGGAAAAACCGACCCTGGAGGGTAAACGGACTAAGAAAGAAGAATAAATTTTGTGCTCAGAAATGTGTCAGTGGAGAATAATAATAATAATAATAAGAGTGTGTGGAGGAAAGGGAAACAGGGTAGAGTCTTATCCAGGAATTAGGTTGAGGCCAATGTTGAGGATGTCGGCTTAGAGGGTGACATTTTTCTTTTAATGGTTGTAATTACGTGGGGATTTGCCATAGTTTATAGTGAAGTGTTTCACGCGTTTAATTTCTTTCCTTGATCTTGTGTTGTTGTTTCCCCCTTCATGTTGTTTGTTCGCGTGGTTTTCGGGTTCTACTACTTTAGCTTGAATTTAATTTTTTCTCACGTGGGGATACTCATTTGATTCAGTTTTCTTGGGCATGATTATTGTTGGTGTTCTTTGTTATGGAAGGATGAATTTCTGAGTTGGTGCATGGATAATATTATTTATCTCTCCATCGATGTGATACTATTTTGCCTGTTTACTAAGCTTTCTGATTAATTTTTTCGTGTTTTTGGTTTTATTTAATTGGTCTGTGATTGACCTTTCTTGGTCTTTTTTCTTGAGTTTATTTTTTATTTCCAGGGTAGCTCCTGACACTCATATTTAATTGGACTGTTTTATTTTGATCTACCCTTAATGATATTTTATTCGTGTGTTTATTCCTCCACTGGGAACTGTGACAAATTTTTACGTTGCATTCGAGATCCATGAATTCACAATAATGTTCTTAAAAAAAGTTAATTCTAGATCCTCTCATTAAGTCTGTTTAAGCGAAATATTTTTGGTGCACTAAATCTTTATTTATCCCTATTTATGTTTTTGTTAAACACTTTTCCTTTTTATTACTGATTTACTCCTTTATTTACCACAAAACTAATTTTCTTGTGTGCACATTCCTAAACTAATTATAATTCAAATATTAAAATGTACATGTGTATCATTCAGTAGTTAACTCTGCACTTCTCCTGCGGGTCCCGTTCCTTTTTCATGTGGGTGGGTTTTAGTTCTCTTCCCGACGGGCTTATTTTTTCCTGAGTAAGTTTATTTCTGTGTTTTGGCACATTTTCTGATCTCTTGTTTGTTTACCCTGTCCGTCCTTCTTTCTCGTAATCCCTATGACACATGTTGGGAGCACTTCGTCATGGCTGATATGTGGGGTTACGTTGCAGCCGGTGCTGTTTGAATCCCGGCCTATGAACGTGGGATTTTTGAAATGAAATGTCTCGTCCCTGTGGTTCGGATTCCACGTAAAACTGAAGGTACTGTGACTATGATCACAATATCAACAGTAACGTAAACCTAGAAGCTTAGCTTTAGCTTAATCATATTTCTTGATAGCTAGATAATATTTAATTTAGTACCTCTTCATTCAGTTTTGTGTACTTTTCGGTAAGTAACATGAGAAAATATAAACAGAAATGGATGGAGATGATGGAGAGACCTGCACAACTCGTCCTTGATAATAAAGGAGCCGGCGATTTTTCAGTGAGGAAATTTTCCAGAGAGTACAGAGGAAGATAACCAAGAGGTTGTGCTATACTTACGGACACTACAGAAAACAGTATATTGAGAAAGACAGAGAAAGAAAGGAACAGCAAGAGGAAAAATGATAATGTGGCAAACTCCGGCTCAACGAAAAAGAAATCTCCCGATTGTTTTTGGTTTCAATATGAATAAATATTATCTTAATAAATAATAAATACAAATTATTGTTTCAAGATGCCGCTTCTTCCCCTACATTTTTTTCTGGAACTATCTGCCAGCCCCTATAAAAGCTGTGAGTTTTTTGATCCAAGCCGCCTTGCTGCAGTGTATCTTTGAGTGTTCTACGTGACAGAGGAGATTTCCTTAGGGAGATGCTGGGGCGGGGGCTGGTGCGAGAAGGGGGCATAACTAAGGTATGGCAGAATTTTAACTCTGTGAACTTCCTGCGTGTGAAGTAAGGTAAGATTCCACCGTTCCCCTTTAGCATGTAACTGTTAGGTCGTCCGGCGTTTTCTTTAGTGTAGGGTTTTCTCTTTCGACTTTAATTTAATATAGATTTGTCTAGACAGTGTTCGGACTTCAAAATATCTCCTCTAAAGGGGATTTTGTAAAACGTAAAGACGCACGACTGTATACCTTCGTCTTCCTTCTTCTATTTTCATTTTTGAGTGATTACGTTTACTAATTTTCTAAATTCATCTACCTCTTTCCGGCCTTTTAAACATTCCCTTAGTCACTTAGTAGTATGTCTTAGCCGCTCCATCATCGGGCCTTACGCCCTGTTAGGTGTCATTTGAACTTTATCTTCGGAGTGCTTAAGTGTCTCAGCCTCCATCTCTCATATTTTGTTCTCGGCCTTTCTAGTGTACCATTATATACTTTTTTAATCTCATGGCCTGTCATGTGGGTTTCGGTCTACGTTTACTTCTGGATCTTTCTATCCTTTTTCGAGTGTGGCTCCCCCATGGAATAAGGGTAGCGAAGGTATTAATTCTGAAAGCAATATGCTTTTCCTGTTTCAAGCGTCTATGGTGTTAGACGTTTAACATACATGTATTCTACTGATCTAGATAAAGGCGTGTGTAAATGTAACTCTAAAATTGAGCTTCCGTTTTCGAGACCCTTGCTATGTAATTTTATTCTAGAAGCTACGGCTTCCCTCTCTGAATTGTATTTTCCGAGATACGTACAGCCTAGTCTATCCTTATAAAGTGTAAATTTATGAGACGTACGGGTCGGAAGTTTTTGATTGATTAGAAATGGGAGTTCTCCTCTCAAATTGCAAATTTTCTGAGCTGACGAGCTCCCATATTGTAAATTTGCTGAGCTTGTGAGCTCTTCTAGTGTAAATTTGTTGAGCTTACGAGCTCCTCTATTGTAAATTTGCTGATTTTACTAACTCTTCTAGTGTAAATCTCTCTCTTGTTATACGTTTGTTATTGTTTTTTTTTTTTTTGTTTTTTTTTTTTTTGGAAAAATCAAGTCGTAAGAAATGGAAGAAAAATATTTCATTGATTTTGTTAGCAATATTTAAACTTTGGTTTATGCTTTTGTCCAGCCTTTCACACCTCACGCTTCTTTCCTTCTGCAGCACGGAAATCTCCGAATAATCATAATAATCATAAAAATAATATACGGAGCGAGTTGGTTCCGCGGCTTGGGTCACGTAGCTGTGAGGTATGCAGCAGCCCTGAAGATGGTTTCTCATTTTTACACCTCGCAAATCCTGGGGCTGTACCCTAGTTAAATGCAGACATCTTCATTATAAACTGTTACGTCTTTCAGCGTTCAATCTACCTCTGTGAATTAAATAAACAATCCTCTGTTAGAGACTAGCTCTTTAGCGTCGTTCAGTTCGGGAGATAGTGGGTTCGAGCCCCAATGTCGGCAGCCCTCAAAGTGGTTTTCCGTGGTTTCCCATTTTCACACCAGGCAAATGCTGGGGCTGTACCTTAATTAAGGCCATGGCCGCTTCCTTCCCACTCCTAGCACTTTCCTGTCCCATCGTCGCCATAAGACCTATCTGTGTCGGTGCGACATAAAGCAACTTGTAATTCCCACACCTATTTTTATTATTAAATCATTAAAAACTGAGTCTAACCATCGTCGCCTTGATAGCCCTATAATTAACTTACCCTCCATGACTGAGTTCATTATTCTCCTAGGTAATCTATCCTCTTCCATTCGCCTCACACGATCCCACCACCGAAGCCGGCTCATACGTACAGCTTCATCTAATGAGTTTATTCCAAATTTAGTCTCTATATCTTCATGCCGAGTACTCTCTTGCCATTGTTCCTACCTATTTGTACCAGAAATCATTCTCACTACTTTCATATACGTTATTTCAACTAATGAATAAGATACCCGAGTCCACCCAGCTTTCACTCCCGTAAAGCATAGTTGGTCTGGAAGCAGACCGGCGCTGGTGTAAACTAAGTTTCGTCCGGGAGCGGACTTCTTTATTACCGAACAACGTCAATCACAACTGCGAACTCACTGCATTATCTTGACTGCATCTTGATTCAATGTCACTTATACGTCCATCCTGGGAGAATACACATCTTAAACTTGAAATTATCTACCTATTCCAGTTTCGTATTTCCTACCTGTAATAATCATCTGTTTAAGGTCTCTTCCATTGCTATCGATTCTGTGAGACGTCGAGAGTTGTAGAATTTCGCCCTAAAAAGACGTTGGCACTATTTAATGACAACCGACTGAACCGGGATTCAACTCAGCAACCTTGAAGATACAAGTAGATTACCTAACAAATAAGATAAGAGGCCTTGAATCTCATTCCTGGTCCTACTGCCTGTGGGTGTCACTTCAGCTTCAGGCAAGGACCAGGATGACACAAACCACAGAAAATACCGCCACGCCGGCCTGAGTAACTCGGACGGTAGCGCTAGCCTTCTGAGCTCACGTTGGCAGATTCCATTCTTGCGCAGTCGAGTGATATTTGAAGTTGCTCAGATACGTCGACCTCTTGCGGAAAAGTTACTGGGGTGTTAAATAACTCCTGAGAGGCAAAATTCCGGCACATCCATATCTCAAACACAATAAAAATACTTAATGGGACGTAAAACCAAAAAAATAACATATAATATATATTATAATACTTCGATTATTATTAATAGTATTGTTATTACTATTTAAGCGCGTGTACTTACCTACAATGATAGCAAGAATTACCAGGCCTATGACTCCCATGATGATCATCATCTGCAATAAGAAAAAAGATATTTATTTTAATAATCATACATCATCGATGTCAGTGACGACGACAATGGTGAACACGTCATGATTATTTTCACTGTCTTAATCATTCAAACTACATTAGATCAATTGGGAACTGCTTAATGATCAATCTGTTTACAATTCTTAACGAAGAAGTAGCAACTAACAAGTTGAACATCTACGGAAGTTGGAGAAAAAGTAATCAAGGAGAATGTGGCAACAAATTACCACCACACTTCTCCCACTGGAAGGGGAGAAGCGCACCTTATGAAGTGGTGAAAACACACCGAGCCCGCCTCTGTGGTGTAGTGGTTAGTGTGATTAGCTGCCACCCTCGGAGGCCCTTGTTCGATTCCCGGCTCTGCCATTAAATTAGGAAAATGGTACAAGGGCTTGATAGGGGTCCACTGAGTAGATGGGATTCGAGTCCCACATCAGGTATCCTCAAAGTGGTTTTTCCATGGTTTCCCACTTCTTCTCCGGGCAAATGCCAAGATGGTACGCCATTAAAGGACACGGCCGCTTCCCTGCCTCTTCCGTGCCTATCCCTTCCATCATCCCCATCAGCATAGCAGGTGAGGCCGCCGGGGCGAAGTACTGATCCACATCCTCAGTTGTATCCCCGACAAGATATATCACGCTCTGGGATCCAATGCTAAGTCCGAAGAAAAGGAACAACCCTGGACGGTGAACGGACTAAGAAAGAAACAAACAAAGAGCACCAAAACTCACAGCACTCCAGGCAATCTATCCTGCAACGTATATTTCAGATCTTCATATATTGAACATCTTTCGGTAGGATCTGAAATGTGTTCGTTAGTGAGGACGGTGAGTAAAAAAGTCAACAAGTTCGTCGTGTATACCAATTGTAAATGTGACATGAAGAGGGCGTCTCCCTGGAGTTTGGCAACACTTTAAATCAAGGTCAGTCTAGGAAGGTCTGGACACGATACCACAATCCTTTGCGGTGACGCCCACATTCAATCTTAAGCATCTTTATGGTGTGGGCGAGCCTGATGTGATCATGTAAAATATATTTGCATTTTTAAGGAAAATGGGATACTGTGCTACACCAAATTGTCAGAATAAGTCAACTGGCGGGATTAGTGTTTTTCGTATTCCAGCGATAAGCAATGGTGAGCTCAGTGAGTACAGTACAAAATTCGGGGCGTAATAAATGGCAACCTACATTTTATAATTCAGTCTTCATCGAGGTTAGTAAGTTATTACATTGAAATTATTCCTGAATAAGCATATGTTTGTATGACGATTCTTTAAAAATATGAATTCCATTACCGGTATGTATTTTCTTCTGACATAATTTGGTGAATCGTAGTTTGAACAGAAGAGGGTAGATGAACGGAAGCACTCAACTGGAATTCCATCGGAAAAAATGTTCCTAATCCACCAAAGTCTTTAAAATGTTCTAGAAAACCTCTCAAACAGAGATTTTTTTTAAAAAAAGAAGGAACAAAGGTAATAGGAACTATATAGGCCTAATAATATTAATCGTGTTTTCTTTTTCGAGGGAGGTCGTTTACGAAACATTAAAGTAAGGGGCCAGCCACAATTAGTGGAAAAAACTGACAGGACTCAGTTAACGGCCCCGTGGGCGCCAATGCACGCTTCCAAGTTAAGAGGCACTGGGGCCCGTTTTAGTCACTTCTTTCGACAGGCAGGGGATATCGTGGGTGTTATTCTAGCACACCCAACCGCCCACAGGGGGTAAAGATTATGAAAGCGTATTACAAACTGATTCGCACTTATCTACCACAAGTGTTATACGACTCTTATAAGAGTGGGTTGTGCGATTCGAACGATAAATGTAGCCCAATATTCACATAAAGCCTAAGTATTCTTCTGATGATTTTACAATCTAGTTTACGTCGTACTGACACACACAGGTCTTATGAAGACGATGGGATAGGAAAGCGCTAGGAGAGGGAAGGAAGCGACCGTGGCCTTAATTAAGGAAAAGCCTCAGCATTTGCCAGGTGATAAAATGGGAAACCACGGAACACCATTTTCAGGGCTGCCGACAGTGAGATTCGGAATGTTAAGGAGAGGGCGTATAAGTCTCTGGTAAGGCCGCATTTAGAGTATGGCTCCAGTGTATGGGACCCTCACCAGGACTACGTGATACGAGAACTGGGAAAGATCCAAAGGAAAGCAGCACGATTTGTTGTTGGTGATTGGGATAGTGTTACGAAAATGTTAAAAACTTTGGACTGGGAAGACTTGCGAGTAAGGAGATGAGATGCTCGACTATGTGGTATGTTTCGAGCTGTCAGTGGTGAGTTGGCGTGGAATTTTATTTTTTTGCTAGGGGCTTTACGTCGCACCGACACAGATAGGTCTTATGGCGACGATGGGATAGGAAAGGCCTAGAAGTTGGAAGGAAGCGGCCGTGACCTTAATTAAGGTACAGCCCCAGCATTTGCCTGGTGTGAAAATGGGAAACCACGGAAAACCATCTTCAGGGCTGCCGATAGTGGGATTCGAACCTACTATCTCCCGGATGCAAGCTTACAGCCGCGCGCCTCTACGAGCACGGCCAACTCGCCCGGTGACGTGGAATTGCATAAGTAGAAGAATAAGCTTGAATGGAGGTTTCAATACTAGGAAATATCATAATATGAAGGTAAAGTCGGAATGCAAGAGGACAGATTAGGGCAAATATTGATTTATAGGAAGAGAAGTAAGGGATCTGAATGAATTATCAAGGAAAATGTTCGATAAGCTTCCGAGTGCGTTGAAGATACACTTATGTTCATAAAAACCAATATTCTTGAAAGACTAAAGATAGGAAGTTCATATCCACAGGACATGTGCATTAGTATGTTTTGAAGAAATGATTAGCATTTGAACCATGTCAGACCTCAGGCTCAAGGTCCACATCGATATCTCGGCGCACTACCACCGACTGGTAAAATGTGCCTGCGGCTCTCGTTGGCTCTATAAATCGAAGACGTATGCGAGAACCGTACCGTCAAATGAGTGAGTTTGAAAGAGGGCGCATTATTGGCATACGAGAACGTGATGCATCCATCCGGGAAAGTGCTGCTTGTGTGGGACGAAGTGTGTCGTCAGTGCAACGGGTGTATACAGAATGGTTCACAGAAGGCCGTAGAACACGACGTGATGGGTCTGATCGCACCACACAGACCACCACCTGAGAAGATCGACACCTCATCCGAATGGCATTGCAGGACGGATCGGCGTCCTCCTCGGCTCTGGCGCAACAGTGGAACAGTGTAACACATCGAACACTATCAGGAGTGACAGTCAACCCCCGTTTATTACGGTCTGGGTTACCGGCGCGTCGTTCACTTCTCCGCCTGCCTACCTTTGACTAATGTACATAAATATGCTGGACTGCAATGGAGTATGGAACGACGTCACTGGGGACAGGAATGGCAGCAGATAGTGTGTTCGGACGAATCCAGGTTCTGTTTGTTTGAAAATGATTGGCCGCATTTTGGTTCGCCGGGGACAGGGGAGAGGCATCACATTGACCGCATTCGCACGAGATATATCAGTGCCAACTCAAGGCCTTACGGTGTGGGGTGCTATTGGGTACAACCACAAATCAATCAATCAATCAATCAATCAATCAATCAATCAATCAATCAATCAATCAATCAATCAATCAATCAATCAATCAATCACTAATGATCTGCATTTAGAGCAGTGGCCCAGGTGGCAGATTACCTATCTGTTGTTTTCCTAGCCTTTACTTCAATGATTTCAAAGAAAGTGGAAATTTATTGAACATTTCCCTTGGTAAGTTATACCGATCCCTAACTCCCCTTCCTATAAACGAATATTTGCCCCAATTTGTCCTTTTCAATTCCAGCTTTATCTTCTTATTGTGATATTTCCTACTTTTGAAGACACCACTCAAACTTACTCATATTCTAACGTCGTTCCACGCCATCTCTCCACCGACAGCTCGGAACATACCAGCCCGTCTCCTTTCTTCCAAGACTTCACAGCACAAACTTTGCAACAATTTTGTAACGATACTCTTTTGTCGGAAATCACCCAGAACAAATTGAGCTGCTTTTATTTTTATTTTTTCCTGTTCTTGAATCAAATAATCCTGGTGAGGGTCCCATACACTGGAACAATACTCTATTTGGGGTCTTACCGGAGACTTATATGCCCTCTCCTTTACATCCTTACTACAACCCCTGAACACCCTCATAACCATGCGCAGAGATCTGTACCCTTTATTTACAATCCCATTTATATGATCACCCCAATGAAGATCTCTCCTTATATTAACACCTAGGTACTTACAGTGAGTGATCCCCATAAGGAACTTTCACCCCATAAACGCGACAATTAAACCTGAGAGGACTTTTACTTTTTGTGAAAGTCACAACCTGACTTTTCACCCAGTTTACCATCATACCATTGCCTGCTGTCCATCCCACAAAACTATCGAGGCCATTTCGCAGTTGCTCACTACCTTGTAACATATTACTATATACTGAATAACATCATCTGAAAAAGTCTTATTTCTGATTCCACTTCTTTACTCATATCATTCATTATATATAAGAAAACATAAAGGTCCAATAATACGGCTTTGAGGAATTCCCATTTTCATTATTACAAGGTCAGATAAAGCTTCGCCTACTCTAATTCTCTGAGATCTATTTTCTAGAAATATAGCAATCCATTCAGTCACTCTTTTGTCTAGTCCAATTGCATTCATTTTTGCCAGTAGTCTCCCATGATCCACCCTAACAAATGCCTTAGATAGGTAAATTGTGATACAGTCAATTTAACCTCCTGAATGCAAGATATCTGCTATACCTTGCTGGAAACCTGCAAGTTGAGCTTAAGTGGAATAACCTTTCCTAAACCCGAAGTGCCTTGTATCGAACCAGTTGTTAATTTCGCAAACATTTCTAATATAATCAGAAAGAATATTTTCCCAAAGCTTACATGCAATGCATGTCAAACTTACTGGCCTGTAATATTCAGTTTTATGTCTATCACCCTTTTCTTTACACGCAGGGGCTACTGTAGCAACTCTCCACTCATTTGGTATAGCTCCTTCATGCAAATAACAAAAATCAAATAAGTACTTCAGATATGGTAGTAGATCCCAACCCACTGTCCGTAGTATATCTACAGAAATCTTATCAATTCCAGCCGCTTTTCTAGTTTTAAACTTTTTATGTATTATTGCAAATATCATTGTTATAATAGGTAAATTTTAATACTTTTTAGTATTAGTCACCTTCTCTATCTGGACATTATCCTTGTAACCACAACCTTTACATACTGCTGACTGAATACTTCTGCCTTTTGAAGACCCTCACATACTGTACACCCTGCCCTTGTTCATTAACGATTCCTGGAATGTCCTTCTTGGAAACCGTTTCTGCCTTAGAATACTGTACCTATACATTTTTCACTAAAGTTTGTGTGACTGCCAATTATGCTTGCCATCATGTTATCCTAGGGCTGACTTCTTAGCTAGATTTAATTTCCTACTAAGTTCCTTCTATTTTTCCCTACTTCCACAGCCATTTCTAACTCTATTTCTTTCCAACCCTTGCAGTTTTCTTAGCCCCTTTATTTCTCTGTTTTAATAAAGTGGGTCTTTGCCTTTCCTTACCATCTTTAGTGGTACAAACCTGTTTTTGCATATCTCAACAATTGGTATCTCAACAATTGTTTTAAACCCATCCCAGAGTCTGTTTACATTTTTATTTAGCGTTTTCTACCGATCATAGTTACATTTTAAAAACTCCCTCATGCCTGCTTTATCAGCAATATGGTATTGCCTGATAATCCTACTTTTAAGGGCTTCCTTTCTATCTACGATAAAAACAGCTTCGTGATCACTAATACAATTCATTACTTCGCTTTCTGCCTCATCGCTGATTACCTTATGAAATAATTCTGAATCAGCGTCAGTGTACCCTACCGCTACACTCCAAAGATATCAAGTTGCCTATTATCTTTAGAATTGAGCCTCACACATAGAATTTGGTGTTTGCCATCGTTAATTTTTTCGTAGCTTACAAATTCCTCTTTTACCAGAATGAATACTCCCCCTCTTACCATTCCTATCCCACCTCTACGATACACACTCCAATTCTGTGAGGAAATTTCTGCATCCATTATATCATTTCTCAGCCATGATTCAACTCCTATTACAATACTGATGTGTATATACCTATTAAATAACTTCATTATATTCTTTTCTTTACAATACTTCCACAGTTCAACACTAATATTGTTATGTCATCCCTACTTGACTTCCGGATCCCTGTACCGTCATCACCACTCACTAGACCATCCCGTTTCCCTGAATGTATCTCCCTATAGCTCTTCTAAACTAATTTCCTAACCTATACGTACCAGTGCGGTTTAAGTGAAGTCCATCCATTAGGATTTAGATATCTCACTCCCAGTTTCCGACATACCCACTCCATGGTCTCATCCCTTGAAGCTACAACACACATTCTCCAGTCAGCCCTAAATAGACATAAAAGTTACCATGAGTTGGATTGAAGATTTCCATTTTGACACCATTAACAAGAGAACAATCCTGTCGATCTCTCACAAAGATTTTGACAGTATAGGTTTTAGTTGTCCTGTTATTTTGTGATCTAAATTGCTTCTGAAGAAAATGTTGAAGATGGAACTTGATTGGGATACAGAAGTTGACAATACTATCAAGAAAGAATTTCTGTTGTGGTTTGAAGAACTCCCTCAATTAGAAGAAATTGGCATCCCCCATGGATACAGAAACCTGTGAATATAGAGGAATGCACTTAACACACCTTTTGTGATGCCAGTAAAAAGGCATATGCAGCAGTAGTTTTCCTCAGGGTAGAGACAAACGACAATGTCATCTGTTGGCGGCCAAGACACGAGTCTCTCCCGTAAAGATTTCTACGCCTCGTTTGGAGCTTATGGCTGCAACTACAGGAGCATGGCTTGCGAAGTCAGTTCTGGACGGATTAGGGTGGAAAATGTGAAGACTTTGCTCTGGGAAGATTCTACTACACTAATTGTGTGAATTACCAGGGGAGACAAATGGACGGTCTTTGTCAGAAATCGAGTTGATGAAATTAGGAACATCAGTTACTCTGAATCTTGGAAGTATGTTCCAGGGGAACTTAACCCTGCAGATTTACCTTCCAGGGGCTGCAAAACTAAACAATTAGTAGCTTCTAGATGGTGGGAGGGACCTGCATGGTTCAAGGAATCACCAGGAAAGTGCTTTGCTCGCAGTGATGATCCAAAAGAAGGTGAGATCAACATGGAAAATGTTGGATCCCCAGCTGTTATGAATGTTAACTGTTTGGTTTCGGAGAATCAAGAGAACTGTTATTTCAAATTCTTCTCTAATTTTGTAAGAATTGTCCGAATGATGGGGTGGTTACTAAGGATTATACATAATAGCCGTTTACCTACAGATTTGCGTCAGAGAAGGGAATTAACTGTGGAAAAGTATGCCACTGCAGAGAGAAGAGTTGTTCGGTTTATTCAAGAGGACTCCTTTTCCGGGTTGTGGGATGACAGACTACGAACGCTCATAGTGTTTCAAGGAATAATTAGGCTGAAAACAAAGATCACCTTCACAGATGACCATGAAGACTTTCGTCAGCCTGCAGTACTTCTATCACAACACGAAGTAGTGAAGACGGAACACAAGATACAAGGACACGTAGGATTTCAAACGCTGCTAAATAACCTCAGGGAACGTTATTGGATTTTAAACGGTCAGAAAGCTATAAGGTCAGTTTTATCCAAGTGTGTTATATGCAAGGGACACAGTGAAAGACATCTTGAAATTATTTCACCTCCACTTCCATCCAGTCGAGTACGGGATGCTGCCGTGTTGGAGATCGTTGGATTGAATTTAACCAGGCCCTTATATCTACAAGGTGGAATTAAAATGTGTGTGTGTGCCTCTTTACTTGCGCGGTGTTTAGAGCTGTCCATATGGAACTGGTATTGTCAGTCTCGACAGAAGCATTCTTGCAAGCACTCCGTCGATTTGTGGCTCTCATAGGAAGATGTTCTGTTATCTACAGTGACAATGGGACGAACCTCCGGGGCTTCTCATTTGCTTTGAACTCTGAACCGGGAGGATATATCTAAGTACAGCACTGCTAGGCAGAATGAATGGCGTTTTAATCCCCCCAGTGCACCTTGGTGGGGTGGATGGTGAAAACACTTAATACGCCTTCTCAAAGATTTATTGAAGATAATGTTGGGTAAGTCATGACATACTTACGAGGAGATGATGACTACATTATGTGACTGTGAGAGTTTGATGAATTCTCGACCTTTGACTTATATCATGGAAGAAGGTTCTCAACTAGTGTCTCTCTCCCCTTCTTTATTCCTGCAAGATATAAGGGAGGTTGGTGTTCCTGATCTCGATACGATAGACACACAGATCCTCAAAAGGAGGTTTAGGTACAGACAAAATTTATTTTGAGGAAAATATTCAGAAGTGAATACTTGGGGCAGTTGGTGTTACATCGTGGAAAAGAGTGCACCCGTACTGTAGCTGTGCGGGACGTTGTGTTGATTGGGTGTGACAATCTCAAGCGTATAGACTGGCCGTTAGGATACATAGTTGAAGTTATACCAGGTGAGGATGGTGTCGTTAGAACTGTGAAACTCAGAACTGGTCAGAGCGAGTTATTACGTCCAGTACAAAGGATTTATCCACTGTAAGTGTCTTATGATGACCCTATTGTGCTCTCTAGAAAATGTGATTCTTCAGGTGTACTAAAAGATGACAACAGTGGTGATCCAGTTGGTACTCGAAGTGGTCGAGTGGTGAGAGTTCCTGACAGACTTGACTTGTAAGCAGTAGGTTTGTATTTGTTGGTATTGTTGAGTCGCCTTCTGCTACTCGAGGTTGGAGTAAGTTACGTCAGACTTTGCTGTCGACACTGTCGGCCATTTGCCGGCAGTTGCATCTGCTGGACACTTAAGAAAAACAAAAACAATTGAATGTTGTAATGGCCACTATGTTTTGTAAAGTATGAAGCGAAGGTATGAAGTGATGTAAGCTGTATAAAGAAGTGTTTTAACATTAAATTCAGTGCAGACCAATTGTAAGACTTCCTTAAAATATGTTCCTGCGTGTAATGGTATTACACAACAACAACAGAGGTAAAATCACATTATACCGTACTTGTGATAAATGCCTACACGAAGTTTGTGTATGTTATTCCCCACATACATTATTGCACTCAACGAGGTGATGATGAAGTTGGACTTTCAGGAAGATGCATTCGGAATTCCCTCTTTTATTACAGACGAAGGATCATAGTTTATCTCCCGAAAGTTCCAGGTGATCCGTAAAGAAGGAGGTATCGCCAACGGGACTATTCCCTAGGGTTTACCGCTAGCCAATGGATACTTTGGTTCCGTTGTATCAGTTTGAACGTTGTCGACAGAAATTATCCCACTACACTATGCGGTACTATGTGCCTTCAGGCAATGTTTCATTCCACTTATCAACCAAACGTGCTTGTTTTGGTATTTGAGAATACCACACCATTTGAATTTTATGAAGCAAAGAACACGGTTAATTGGTCGAGGAGGAGATTCAAACACAGTTCATGAAGAAACAAAACGAGAAATGGAAATGTAGCCGAAGTTTGAGAGGAAAATCGGCAGACATACTACATTCGGTGCGACCACCCAAAGAGAATAGTGCGCTGCAAATTTGGCAATCAAATGAATTCAGTTAAGTCCAGGACGTAAGCTAGAATCCTATTTCTTGGGGCCTTAATTCGTGAACAAACTTATACTCAGCAACAAACACTTACGATGCACACTTGCTGAGTACTCGTACATGAACCCATGGCGCGTGGACTAACATGTTGCTTGAGCAGAGCCATTCTCAGGATGGCAGATTACAGGATTCAGAATTTGACAATACTAAACAGACTTTTTGTGAATGGTGATTTTATGTATATGAAGCACTCCATATTAAATCAGACAGAATAAAAACAGAACACAACAAGTATTTTAAAAAATAAAGTATGAATAAATAAATAAATGAATAAAAAATTCCAAGTTACCATACAACAACATTCTTTCTTTTACCTTCAAGTTCTGTAGCCAGAATTTCCTCTTCAGTTTCCCTGCTTGCTGTTCAAATTGAGATGCCCCTTGCTGCAGAGCATCTGTAATAATAATGACCCATATTAATGAAGAAAACAGCAGTGCATTAACCATACATGCCACGCTACGAAATTATTACTGCAGTATTAGTAACATCATTACATGATTAGTAACAGATATAACTCTGTGTATGCTTTAATGTTAATTTGAAGATTATATTACAATTTGGAATACCTTCTGCAAAATATTCCTTGATCTACACCATCTTGAATTAGAGTAGTGGTTTACAAACTTTTCGCGATAATACTCTTATTTGTTCTACGGTTTGGATGTAATTTAACATATTAAACACACACACACACACGCGCGCTCGCGCGCGCGCGCTTATTTTAAACCATTTACTATATTTTAATGGACACTTATTTTTAACTAGTTACTATGGTAAAGAATACACGTTGCTATGCAAACTATACAGCGTGATTCAGCCGCCCCTTCCAATGTAGTTTTATGCAACTCACAATATTCATTCCGTCCTGTAAACATCTGCCCTGCCGGTATGCTCAGACAACACAACCGGATATCTCAGTATTTACCGCCTCACCATGATAGGACGCCGTAATATTATACTCGTATTAAACACTGGAAGACATGCGTGTGCCTTCTAGATCATATGAACCTGACACGCCGGTGAAACACTAAATTGATATTGTGATCGCAGTAAACCTAATACTTGCTATAAGCTTCCCAATGTGCCGTACGGAGCCGTAGTGCAGTTGGTAAAGGTGTGGCGGACCGAGCCTGCATTTCGGATGGGAGTTTCGAGTCCGGGGCGATGATTACAAATTTTTGAAATATTTTTAATATGTACCGCACGCGATGTAATTTCAATAACCGCTTTCATGCAAATTACAGTATGTGTGAATGAATGTGTTTTTGGCCTTAAGAAGGATCGATTAGTTAGCAGGCCGGACATATACAGACCGGAAATTATAGGAACACAACTTCCCTGACAACGTTTTATCGCAGCAAATGCTCGATCTGATGACCGTTTTGGTTTATGCACATTCGGGCCCGGTGTCCAATAGATCGTCTTGCGCGCTGAAGCATTCCAGGTGTAATTGCTCGGTAGGCGTCCGGGATGAGTTGCTGGAGCTGGTCGGCGTTTTCCGGTGCTTGAGTTCTTCGGATGTCCCCACAAGAAGAAGTCCTATGGCGTTAAATCCGGTGATCTGGCGGGCCAAGAAAAAGGCCTGCCCTTTTCCTTGGCAGTTCCTCGTTCAGATGGTTACGAACGGGCAAAGTCGAATATGGCGGAGCTCCATCTTGTTTCAACCACATCGTCAAACGATCGTGTAAGTGCACATACTCCAGCAGCAGTGGGAGTTCCTGACGCAGAAAGTGCAGGTAGCGTGGGCCCGTCCAATGTCCCTCAAGGAAATAAGGTCCAAACAGGCTATCCCCCAAGATTCCACACCAAACATTCACTCCCCATAGTACTTGATGAGCCGCTTGTCGCACCCAGTGAGGATTGTCCGGACACCAATAGCGCATGTTGTGGCGATTGACGTTCTCATTACAGTTGAAGCGCGATTCATCCGAGAGCAAGATATGAGATACGAATGCTGCATCATTGTCCAGCCTGCCTAATATCCAGCGACAGAACTCTATTCGAGCTTCGAACTCCCGCCCATGGAGCTCTTGGTGTAGCTCAAGATGGTATGAGTGAAATTTATGTTCATGCAGTATTCGCCAGACGGACGCCGGCTGGTGTTCACCTGTCGTGTAATCGCCCTTGTACTGATGTGTGGATTATTACGAGTTGCCTCCAGAACGACCTCGTCTGTTTTACCCGATGTAACGGGCCTATCGTGGTCTGGTGGCTGATTGGAAATCACGCCTGTTGTCCTTAGGCGTCTTTCAACACGGTGGAATGTCCTAGCAGCCGGGTGTCGCCTGTCGGGATACCATTCCTGGTAAAGACGTAGTGCCTCGCAGACGTTTTGACTTGCTTCCCCATAAATTAGGAGCATGTCAACGTATTCCTCCGCGGAAAATATGCCGAATGACAACAGAGATTACAATATATTCAAGCCCTAACCAGCGGAGTGTGCGCAGGACACAAGATGAATAACAGCGTCATTCTACTGTTTGGATGTGGTAAAGGTAACTGCACTGTTACGTAGTTTTATGCATTGATTCCCCTCCTCGTTACACCCGGTCTCGAGGCACGACACATTAACGCAGTTACATGGTAAAAGGGCGATGCTACATGCTTTCAAGGCGTCATATTTTGCGAACGGATGATATAACACTTCACTAGGGTTCAGAATCGTGTGCAAAATGTGCTCACTGAACATTAGTACCATACAGTACGCCTGCAGGGGAATAACACCCCTATAACCATGTGCACGTTAGTTAGGCTGCAGCAAACGATATTGGAAGGAGCTGCTGAACCACAATGTATATTGACAACTTCAAAAAACGAAACACTTTAAATAGTAAAGAAAAACATTACTTTTAGTCTCTGATGCCTTTACACTACTCCTCTACCAGTAACTGAGTTACGAACAAATTATAGGTTATGATGCCAGGGACAGCCTCCTGGGTGCGAAATCGCGGGGGGGGGGAGGGAGGGATTCCCCCCCCCCACTAAAATTGCCCGAGGGGGATTCTTTCAATATAATGTGGAAAATGTAGAACACGTATAGTTTATTACTGAAATTAGTGATTTTTACTGTGCATTTTTTCACAGAAACATCAGCAATAAATCAAATGACTGCCAGACCTTGAGCAAGAAAACAACGCAACAGTGGCAATCCGCATCTGCAGGCTATTTTTCATGTTGCACTCTGGCAAGTCCATTTGAAACGCGGGCAAAAATGTAAATTACTTGAAGCACTCCTCCCTTGTCGTTGCTGTAAGTAGCTCGAGCTTACACCACTCCTGTTCTTCTTGGAGAGGGCGTGTTTCCGATAGGTAGCCAATAGGACAATACTCACTTAAGGTGTGTACAAACCAACACATTTGTTCCCTCAGTACTCAGCCCTGGTAAACGAAGGTTCCGCTAATAAAGCGATAAGTCAGGACAAATCACGCCTCGTCTGGCCTTTCATAAGAAAGGGACAGTCTATCATAAACTTCTCAGCTGGTGGGATTACAGTAACTTTCTAGTGTTTATCATTCCTGTTATCACAACAAAATTCAAACAAAAAGATCTAAAATTTACATTTTTCTGAGGGAGGAGGTATTTTATTTACAGGGGAATTTTATACCTCCTCCCCCGCCGGATACTACCTGAAATAAACACCCGTATTTAAGCCCTATGTTCCTTCTTCCCCCCACCATTTCTTTCTGATTTCGCTCCCTGACAGCCTCTGAACATAAACACAAAAATAAACACAAATAACACAATAGACAGGAATAAAAAATGTCAAATATTTTTGTTATTACATTTTAAAATTATCCTTGATGGTATTGGAGCGGGATATTTTTTCTTCCGCCTGACTTTGACATCCTGGTGTTTGATGGAGGTTTACCAACAGAGTGTTGAGATGGAATGTCCTTTGAGAAAATGTGTAGGATTCCTCTGAGATGAACCATCTTCTTCCTGCAAAAGGTAGGCTGTTTTTTTTTACAATTTGGTTTACGTCGCAACGACACAGATAGGTCCTATGGCGACGAAGGAATAGGGAAGACCTAGGAATGGGAAGGAAGCAGCCGTGGCTTTAAGGTACAGCCCCAGCATTTGCCTGGTATGAAATGGGAAAGCACGAAAACTATCTTCAGAGCTGCTAACAGAGGGGTTCGAATCCACTATCTCTCAGATGCAAGCTCACAGCTGCGCGCCCCTAACCGCACGGCCAACTCGCCCGGTAGGCTGGTTTTAGTCTGTCCACTGATAGATTAGCAAGTTTCCCCTTGATCTCGATGGTGAAGTATTTCTCATGCCTTATTACTGTATAACAGGAAAGGACCCTCATAAATGGGTTCGAAGGGTTTTCTGACCCTGTCACATATCACAAATACATGGGAACAGGTTCGGAGGTCTTTTTGAACAAACACTGATCTTGGATGTGGTATATGTATGTGTAATGGGTTTTAGTTTTAGCATTTGCTCTTGTAGGTCAGATGCATACGTATCAGGATCAATCTTCGTTGTTGGTTCCTCGAACAATTCACCTGGAAGTTTGATAATCTTCCCATATACCATCTGTGCAATTGAGTGGTTTGTCGTTTCTCGGAGCGCAGTCCGCAATCCCAGTAAGGCAGTAGGTAGGATTTTTGTCCATTTAGGAGTATTATGAGCTCATATAGCTGACTTCAGGGTCCTAAGCAAGCTCTGAACTTTGCCATTACACTGGGGATGATATAATGTAGTATGCTGAATTTTCATCCCACAAATTTTAGCTAAGTTTTTAAAAATTGTGATCTAAACTGTGCTTATCGATCAGTGATTACACGTAATAGAACGCCGAATCTTGAAATCCAGTGATGGTAGGATTTTTTTACACTTTTTCAGCTGTTATATCTTCAAAAGGTATAACTTCAATCCAGGATGTGAAGCGTTCAATACAGGTTAAACAATAGGTCATGCCATTGGAGGGCGGCAGAGGTCCAATGAGGTCAATGTGTATAACACTGAAGCGATCATCAGGCTGTTCATATTCTTCGAGTTGCGATTTAGTATGTCGAGTGATCTTGGTTTTCTGGCAGCTGATACAGGATCTAGTCCACTGTCGTGCATCACTTCTTATGGTACGCATGACTATTTTGGCTGATGCGATTAAAATGTCATCTAGGCAAGGAAATACAAAATCCAGTCCATACAGAACTTTATTTATAAATGCTGGAATGTTTAAGGTGCATTTCGAAGGCCAAAACTCATAACGTTAAATTCGTACAGTCCAAACGGTGTGATGATAGCAGTCTTAGGTTTGTCCTCTGCAGCTATATGTATCTGAAAATATGCCTTGAATAGATCAGTTTTGGAAAATATTTTGTTGTCTTGCAGAATATAGTGGTATCTTGCAATCTTCCATATTGGCTGTTGCGATTAAAATGTCATCTAGGCAAGGAAACACAAATGAAATGAAATGACGTATGGCTTTTAGTGCCGGGAGTGTCCGAGGACAAGTTCGGCTCGCCAGATGCAGGTCTTTCGATTTGACGGATATCGTTCTGGAACTGTTCTTTCATTTAATCGCCTATAATCGTCACATGGGCGTATTGTGCCATCCTTTTTGGGAAAATGGGAAGAATACTAGCCCATGAGGATTTATATGGACCAATAATTCCATTGTCCATCAGGAATCTGAATTCATGTTTTGCCATTTCCATGCGTTTTGGGTCCCTGTCTAGCCATAGAAAACACGGGTGGACCTTCAGTGGTAATATGGTGCTTGATATCATGCTTAATTTTTCTAGGAAACGAATTCGGCTTAGCTATATCTGGGTACTGCAACAATAGGTCTGAAAATTTAACGTTTTGACTCATAGAAGTGACAAAAGTTTCTTCTGAGAGGCATAACTTCACCCTCAGTGCAGAGTTTGGTTACACCATCTATCAATGCCTTATTGCGAACATGCACTAATAACTGGAATCTTCTCACAAAATCAGCTCCCAGTATTGCCTTATTGACCTTTGCAACAATGAATGACCACTGGAAATGGCGTTAAGTCCTAAATCAATTCCTAATGTAGGAATTTCAGTTCCGCTGGAATCTTATAATTTATAAGTCAAATCAATTTTAGCTTTCGTTCGGTCTGGGACCAATGCGACATCAGCTCCACTGTCAACTAAAAATTGCAATGCCGCTTCTTTGTCCGTGACAAGCAGCCGACTTTTGTGACAGTTGTCTTGGGCAGCCGAATTTGCCGCTAATTCAACTGCGGTTTTTCGTTTCCCTGACCTGACTAACTACATGGAGGAGTACGTATTCCTGGTTTACAGTGACGTCGAAAACGAAAATGGTAGCAGCAGTATTTACCTCTGGGGTTATACCTCTTCTTGGATTTACTATGGCTATTACTGCGACGACGATGTACACCCCTATGCTGAGGCTACCTTGGTCCTTGACGGCCGATAGGCAATGAAGATATTTGTTCCTCCAGTCCCGAATTTCGAGCCATTATGTCTTTCATCGTAACAGGAACTTCAAGCTGTTGTCACCCGTCATCATGTTTAACTGAATATTATTCATGACGGGAATTCATTCCCATTGTTTTATCGGCCACGATATCCACTTGCTCAAGTCCTTCATCACCAACAATCAAAACGTTCTTCGTGGAATCAGGGAGTTTTTCTGAGCACAGAGGTTTTAGGCCCTTATCCGACACAACTACTCCGGGTAAAGCTTGCATTTTGCGCACTAATTGACTAGGCTTCTGGTCTCCCAACTCAATTCCAGTAACTGGTCCCTTAATGGGTTTATCCTCACTTTCCTTAAACATATATAACAGGCGTTCCTTAGCCAGCGATTATCTGTTTACATCACTACCCTTAATAATATCCCACATATTTTCTACATATTTAGGACCCGGTTGAGACACTAAATGGCTAAATTGCGTTTCAACTGTTTTAATTTTACAAAACATAAGCTGAGCCTCATTTGGTAAAATCAAATTTCAAGTTTCTCAGTTCGCAAAGGTGGAATTCTTACACTAACTTTATTTGCTTCTGGTCGGTCTTCGGGCATGTTTTCGTTGTTCGCCATATTTACTCCAGATCATGTTGGGATCACCAATATGTAATACTCTTGCTTGTTTTACGGTCTGGATGTAATTTAACATATGATACCCACACACAAACACACATACACACACATACACATACACATACACACACACGTAATTTAAACCTTTTACTATATTTTAAATGTTTACATTGACACTTATTATTAACTTGTTACTATGATAAAGAACACTCGTTGCTATGTCATCTATATATTACCAACTTCAAAAAACACTCAAAACTTTAAATAATTAAGAAAAACTTTAGTTTTATAATGCAGAGCATTTGTAATAATAATGAGCCATATTAATGAAAACAGCAGTGCATTAACCACACATGGCATGCCACGGAATTGTTACTGCACTATTAGTAACATCATTATATGATTAGTAACAGATATAACTCTTTGAATGCCGGGCTGAGTGGCTCAGACGGTTGAAGCGCTGACCTTCTGACCCCAACTTGGCAGGTTCGATCCTGGCTCAGTCCGGTGGTATTTGAAGGTGCTCAAATACGTCAGCCTCGTGTCGGTAGATTTACTGGCACGTAAAAGAACTCCCGCGGGACTAAATTCCGGCACCTCGGGGTCTCCGAAGACCTTAATATAGTAGTTAGTGGGACGTAAAACAAATAACATTATTATTATTATTATTATTATTATTATTATTATTATTATTATTATTATTATTATTATTATTAACTCTTTGAATGCAATATGTTAACTTAAAAATTATATTACAATTTGGACCGATGGCCTAGTTGTTAGGCGCCTTTAAACAACAATGAAGCATCATCGAACCCCACTGTCGGCAGCCCTGAAGATGTTTATCCATGGTTTCCCATTTTCACACCAGGCAAATGCTGCAGTTTTATTTTAATTAAGGCCACGGCCTCTTCCTTCTCACTCCTAGCCCTTTTCCTGTCCCATCGTCGCCGTAAGACCTGTCTGTGTCGGTGCGACGTAAAGCCAATTGTAAAAAAAATTAAAACAGTCTGCCTCAGAGCACATTTTTGCTACTTGTTTATGTGATTAGCTGCCACCACCGGTGGCCCGGGTTCGATTCCCGGCTATGCCACGAAATTTGAAACCTGGTACGAGGACTTGTCACGCGCCCCTTTCATGTCTCAGTGCCGAGCGAACGGACTCGAGCAAGTCTCGAATCCGCGACCTCCGAGACTAAGGATATTGAAAACTGATATAAAGTTAATATGATCATGTAACAGTGGCAAGGAGTTATAGTGTTTCAAATACTGAATAATAATTGTATTAAGTGGAAGAGAGTTATAGGTATTCTAAGCATAAGACTTCATACAAGTTTTACTTGAAGGAAGTTGGTGCAACATGAAGCGGTTTATGTCTAACGTTGTGCAATAGTCAGCTACACGGCGTCAGTGTAAATCAGAGAATGCAAAGAAGTTCTGTAAATGTTTCGAGAAGCAAATCGAAGCAAATATCGCGTAGATTGTTGACGCAGCTAGAAGGAAATTGTTCGAGTGAATTCTATGACACACCCTTCAGTTAGTGGGAGAAACTCAGACTTAAAAATGTCTAATTCTACGGGAGTAGAAACGGAAAAGATTTGAGAAATATCGAACGTAAGATATAGGGAATGGCACTTCGACAAATCAGGGAGAATCTGTTTGACTGCCGTGAAAGTAACGTGTGTGACTGGCTGAGTGCCACAAGGGAGATAAACTGCCTAGCTTCATACAAGTATTGTGTGTGTGGTTGTGAGACGGAATAGTTCGGAACTTGTAGGTTATGTACGTAGCAGTGAGCCGCAGGATCAGTTGAGTGTGGCTTAGCAAACAGTCTACAAACTGTAACGAGTTCACGAGGCAGTGTGGGAAACACTGTGTACAGCATACTTAGCAGGTTGCTAATGCAAAGACTTGAGCTGCAATAACACAAACATCGAACTGTTTGACAGGAAGGCCGAGTGTCATAGCGAACCTTTCCTATCAGTAAACCTAATCTCGTGGTCAGAACTGTTTGGGAGAAAGACTAACCTGGTCAACGACGGAGTTTGAGGGTGTTGTATTCGAATCCTGGAGCTACCCGTCCGCGTGAGCCAAACATCGCATCATTCAACGCGACTACGGTATCGTGGGTGCAGAGAAGAATTCAAGAAACAAGACGACGCCGAAGATTGAAGAAATCTTCAATCCAAAAGCTAAGTAACTACCAAGCTTGTATGGTACGATCTTATTGTATTAGGGAATGCAGTGTAACTGGTTAATCAACGACTTGAAAAAGGACTATCTAACCAAGAGTTAAAAGTGTATTCGTACAAAGGGTTTTATGTTTCTTAATTGTGTATGTGCAGTGGTTTAGTTGGACCGGAACGGGCAGGAACGCCGTTCCGGAAAATATTTTCCCGCTTTACAATGACGTAAAATTTTTACATTCAGCAAGAAAATATTATAATCTATACATAGCACTGAAACGTCATGGGTGTACTCTAGCGGACTAATATCGAAACTTACTGTTTTATGTTCATAAGATACGGTCGATTTTACACTCCTGGGTGGTTTTCTTGTTCTCTAATGGTGGCTACGCTGCTATTGGACCTTCTTCTACTTGTTATGTTTGTGTGAATCCAAGTGAATCCAAAATATTTACAATAAGATGGGTAGCATCGAGCCAGAGAACTGTAAAAGCTGTCTGGGAAAATTATAGTGCGCTAGTAAAACATTTTAGTGAGCCCAAAAATGACCACCGGAGAGACTCCAAAGAAAGGGCAAAATTCCAAGGCCTAGAAAATATGTTAAAATGTGTATAATTCTTAGAAAATATTGCAATTATGTATGATGCTTTTGTTGAGTTAGCTGATTTGTCATTAGAGTTGCAGGAAAGAGAAACAAGTCTGACAGAGGCTCAAAATGCAATCAAGCACACTATAAAAGTGTTTGAATCTATGTGTAACTCAGCTTCTGGAGAATACTACGGAACAGTTCTTAAAGCAGCAGGAAACAAAATGTTTAGAAACATAGGATTACATGATTCTAAAAGAAGTTGTAAAAACTGACAGAAAGCAGTTTTCAGAAGTCTTATGAACAATTTAAATAACAGGCTTATGGAAAATGTGTCCACATCATCTCATCTTGGTTCCAGCTCTAGTCAGCAGAGACATTAGAGAATGACAAACGTTATCAGTGATTCAAAGGTACTATACAAAAATAACTGGCCCTCCACTTCTACTTTGGATATCTACTATGGTGATGAGAGTGTTGGCAACCTTTGTGAATTTTTCCACGTGTAAGACAAGACGAGGTACATTAATGCTTTTAGAAAGTATGTCGAGACCAAGGAAATTCCAGTGGAGCTGATGCCTTTAATCAAGACTGTAGTGACCATTCCCATCTCTTCAACAAAAGCTGAAGGAGCTTTCAGTGCCATGAATGAGATCCTCACCGAAAAGAGAAATAGGCTGCTGGATGCAAGATCAAGCGGACTTATTTTCATAAGCAGCGTTGGATCTCCTGTGCATATATTTAACCCACATCCATATGTCAAGTCATGGTTACGAAAGGGGAGACGTTTAGCTGATGAAACAACTTGTCGGAAACATGAGGCCGCTGATTTTGATACCCAATACGAGTCCATTTGTAAATTGCTAAGGTGAGTTCCTGTAAATATTTCGTTCCAACTAAATCACTGTGTATGTGTATATATGTAATGTACGTCTTTCTATTCAATACAGGTGAAGAGAAGAATGTGAGAGTGAAAAGGTAATTTTGTTATTTTAAGAATAAGCTCCGGAAAATCCGAACCCATAGTCCTCAGCCTGCCGAGTCCTTAGGATCATGACAGGTGGACTAGAAAAATTTTGGTGTGCAGATTGGGGTAAATTTGCATAATTAATTGTCGGAAGATTGATAGAAATTGCCGGTGTCAAATTTTAAGAGAATGTATTTGCATTTTACCAATATTTTGCGTTACTTATTTGCGATCACCGAAGTGTATTACGCGGTGATCCGCTATTTTGAGCTGATTGTTGATTCTTTTGGGTTATGTTCCAGAGTAATAAACTGTAATCGAGAAACGCCTTGTTGGCGTGGGAGAAGGAAGGATAGTTTCAGCTTCACTCTGCGGCATTGTATTCGAACAGTCAGAGAAGCAGATAGTGGAGTCAGACTCAGTTCCAGAGTCCAGTGGTCAACAGTAGGGTGACTTGAACAGTTCATAATGGATCAAACAGCCCCGCCCCGAGTAATGTAGAAGAGCATGCTGAAGTAGTGCATGAAGGTCTTTATTTATCTGTAACAGAGGCCCTTAAACTGATAGGCACAGAGTTTGATGGTAGGCAACCAGAAAGGTTACGCGAGTTTTGTGAGAATGTAGAAACTGCTTTGCAACTGGTTAGGCCAAATAACTATGATTTATTCTATAAATTGATTTTAACTAAAATCACTAAGGAAGCCCGTAGTAAGTTATTAATGCGACTTGATGTAGCCTACGTACTTGGCAGGAGATAAAAGAAGCCTTAGAGGAATATTATAGACTGGAACGGAATCCACTCAGCCTCGGGAGACCAAACGAGTAGAAGCGGGGGTGGGGGCGATCCCATCCTCACCAATCCTGGAAGTGGTTTTCCGTGGTTTCTCGCTTCTCCTCTATTCAAATGCCGGGATGGTACCTAACTGAAGGCCACGGCCGCTTCCTCCCCTCTTCCTTGTCTATCCCTTCCTATCTTCCTATCTTCCCATCCCCCCTTCCCCAAGGTCCCTGTTCAGCATAGCAGGAGAGGCCACCTGGATGAGGTACTTTGTAAGTGGTCCCGAGAGTCGGGATACCAGTTACTATGGAATGGGAGTGGGCATCTCGGACATATTCTTAGTCATGGCCCTACTTGTGTTCATGCGGCTATGACTATACAATCCACCGATGGTCCATAACCCGTTAGAGGAGACATCCTCACATGAATTATGTGTAGGTGGGGTAGCATCCTGCTTCATGAATTTACCGAGCTCAGAACATTGTAAGCAAGCCTCGGACCTATGGGAGTAACTGAGTCCCACTCCCATTTGACAGGCGAGGGACTCCTTCGAAACAACTTGGCCAACGAAGTGAAATTCGATAGGGAGCTAGCAATATTAATGGGGCTTATGGAAGAAAGAAAGTAGAACTGGCTGAGTCAGAAAAGAGAATGTATCTGGATGTGCTAGGAGTATGTGATATGCGGGTAAGGGGAGATAATGAGGAAGAGGGAGGAGATTATAAAGTGTACTTGACGGGTGTTAGAAAGGGAAGGGCAGAGTGTGGGGTAGGGCTGTTTATCAGGAATACTATTGCACGCAACATAGTTTCTGTTAGACACGTAAACGAACGCATGATATGGGTAGATTTGGAAGTGGAGGAATTAGGACGAGAATTGTCTCAGTGTATTCACCAAGTCAGGGTGTGGAAAATGCACGTTTGCTGAGGTACGTTGTTCCAAACAAGTTCTACAATGCTGATTCATTTTAGTCATTTTAAGGACATGGGCTGTTGGATGGGTGCCCTCGAAACGAATGGGAGTCCATGTGATAGAAATGCTAAATAGTTTCAATTTTTAACAAGAGATGCAAATTTTCAAGAACGATGCCGTTACCGCCACATGCTAAAATAATTTGCATCGTTTTAGGTACTCACCTGCTCGATCATCCAGCTCTGACAACTTCTGATCTCTCTCCAGTACTTTCTCCACATTTGTCTTCATGATGTCCACGACCTGTACAGAAACACATCATCAGTACCACTGAAAGTATAATTTTCCTCGACCATCTAGAACATGATGATGCTTGTTGTTTTAAAGGGCCTAACATCGAAGGTCATCGGCCCCATCTAGAACAAATATGGAAATTCATTTTATTTGGATATTCTGAACGTAATACTTATGTTTGAAATATTCGGCTTTATTTAAGGATTCAGTATAATTTTGGTAAAACCTACAACCTGTTTTCCAGTCATTGACCGGGTCAGGGATGTAATGAATGAAGCAGATATAGGCTGTGAGTACCATGGGGTCGCCACTCCCAAAGTGATTTATTAATGACTGATAAATGCTATGAAATGATAATGGAGAGTGTTGCTGGAATGAAAGATGACAGGGAAAACCGGAGTACCCGGAGAAAAACCTGTCCCACCTCCGCTTTGTCCAGCACATATCTCACATGGAGTGACCGGGATTTGAACCACGGTATCCAGCGATGAGAGGCCGACGCGCTGCCGTCTGAGCCACGGAGGCTCCTATAATCTTGGTAAAGTACCATATATTCTGCAACGCTTCCCGCCCGTTACGGTTGCATTTAAGGAGGGATTCTGCGTTTCATTTGATTTTGTGGTTATAGTGATTTTGAGGATATAGAAGGAAGCAGCTGTAGATAGTATCCCACATTCATCGCAAGTTAGAATGAGAACTCACTTGCTGGAAGTTCTCGAACACATTACTCTTCTCAGGTTAAAATGAGTGGGCCCTGTTCCAGCAAGTATAGCCAGCGACTAAAAGAGATTCTCTCGACACATAGAAACGTCAAGAAAACTCCTTATTGGCTGAAATAAGTCTGCCTCTTTCATTTAATGTAATGAAATAGCTACCTCGAACATATCAATGCTCTACTCCAAGCATTGCAAGCTGAGCCATAGGTGGTGTTGGCCGGACTGCACTATCGTGGCTAATTTCATAGAAAGCTCTCCCATAACTCACACAGTGCGGTGAAAGGTGGAACAAGAATGTCGCATATTGTGATGAATACATTTAAATCAATACTAAATCAAATATTTAAATAATTGTGGAGTTAGAACAATAGATACAAAATGAGTAAACTCAGAGTGCATGCAAGAGAAAAGCCAGTTTCGAGTTTATTTTATTTACTTTCTAATTATTCATATCACAATGTTTGTTATTAAACTACATTTATCTACTTGTTCTATTAATTGACTGCCCGGTTCCATGGCTAAATGGTTAGCGTGCTGGCTTTTGGTCACAGGGGTCCCGGGTTCGATTCCCAGGGGGGTCGGGAATTTTAACCATAATTGGTTAATTCCCTTGGCACGGGGTCTGGGTGTATGTGTCGTCTTCATCAACATTTCATCCTAATCACAACGCGCAGGTCGCCTACGGGTGTCAAATCAAAAGACCCGCATGTGGCGAGCCGAACTTGTCCTCGGACACTCCCGGCACTAAAAGCCATACGCCATTTCATTTTCATTAATTGACTCTGAATAAAAGTAAAATCTTGTTTTTATTTTGATTACTGAAGGACATCTATTTATTATTATTTTCTTATTAACACAAACATTACTACCAATGTGCGATATATATAATTCCACTTACTAATCATTTAACTCCTCATCTCCCTTTCCACAACGATATGAACATTTCTATTATTTATCCTCAATCATATTTTCAGGGTAATCGTGCAATAAGCACAGTTTCTCTGTACTTCCACTGTGTGAAATCTGTTTGAATGTGGAAGAGCATATCATTTTTAATGTTACATACCATATGCTTATGAACTGAATGTAAGAACTTTCATTTATTGGCAGGCCTAACCCAAGGTTATAGAGTAGAGACGTCCGTGCATGCAGTCGTTTGTCATCACTTCCGCAATCTTATTCCAGGTTTTAGTTAGCGAAAGAAGCCACAACGTGTGACACCGCGTCCTGCCCACGATCAAGCAACAGGCTTACAGGGAATGGTCCTGAGTACTGGAACACGCCACACCTTGCAAGAGGAAAGCACTATGCTAAAATTCAGCCCACCATCCCAAAGCAAGTCTGGTTCAAGAAATTGAAACTAACACGAGGACACCTTTCAGCTTGAATAATAATGCATCTGGGTCGTGGATGCTATCAGGATCTAGGTATTCGACACCCCTCACTGCCCAGAAGATCCTGGAGAAATAGCCGACTTGAACCGCGTCCTTCTGTCATGTAAGAAGTACTCCTACCAGGCGAGTTGGCCGTGCGGTTAGGAGCTCGCGGCTGTGAGCTTGCATCTGGGAGATAGTGGGTTCGAATCCCACTGTTGGCAGTCCTGAAGATGGTTTTCCGTGGTTTCCCATTTTCACACCAGGCAAATGCTGGGGCTGTACCTTAATTGAGGCCTCGGCCGCTTCCTTCCAACTCCTAGGCCTTTCTTATCCCATCGTCGCCAAAAGACCTATCTGTGTCGGTGCGTCGTAAATCCACTAGCAAAAAAAAGGAAGTACTCCTAACCACAGAACCACCTGCTCTCTTCTTTAGTAAAGTTAAATACCCCACTTGTCTTCCTCCCAACAATACCTATTATCCTGCAATATTAAGTTATAAGTTACAACTCTTTGAGACATAAAAAGATCTCCAGTCTGTCAAACATACAAAATATCAATATAAATTATAACACTATAAACATGCCTGTAAAAAACACACACTATTATACAAAGAATGGCATATGTCTAAGACAATGCACTAAGTTTCAGTAATCCAGATAAGTACAGCATTCTTTTCATAATGTTAATAAGGTGATGTGTGATTTCTTAAAAAATCATATTATTGTTAATACTTTTCATATTATCTCTATCATTAACAGGTTTACGCAACGTAAACAACACCGTACGCATGGTTTCAGTGATTTCATAGAATCTGATGATGTTCTTGTAGAACGAAACATGTCATTCTTTGTATAATAGTTAGGGGTAAACAAACAAGCATTTTCCTATCTGAACGTAATACTTAACAGTGAACAAAGTAAGCCACACATCACACCACTGTCCAAAATCAAGCAGTAAACTTGTTGAATTATGTAATTGTATTACTTTTTGCTTAATGAGTAAGAGGAATGTCCGCCTCTGTGGTGTAGTGGTTAGTGTGATTAGCTGCCACCCCCGGAGGCCCGGGTTCGATTCCCGGCTCTGCCACAAAGTTTGAAAAGTGGTATGAGGGCTGGAACGGGGTCCACTCAGCCTCGAGAGGTCAGCTTAGTAGAGGTGGATTCGATTCCCACTTCAGCCATCCTGGAAGTGGTTTTCCGTGGTTTCACACTTCTCCAGGCAAATGCCGGGATGGTAACAAACTTACGCCCACGGCTCCCTCCTTCCCTCTTCCTTGTCTATCCCTTACAATCTTCCCATGCCCCCGCAAGGCCCCTGTTCAGCATAGCAGGTGAGGCCACCTGGGCGAGGTACTGGTCATCCTCAACAGTTTTATCTCCAGACCTAGAGTCTGAAGCTCCAGGATACTGCCCTTGAGGCGGTAGACGTGGGATCCCTCGCTGAGTCCGAAGTAAAAACCGACACTGGAGGGTAAACCGATAAAGCAGAAGAAGATGAACAGGAATTATATTTTTTTTCAAATGGAAATACTGTCATGTCCATCTAAGGAATTGTAAATCGTAGCTTGTACCCTTAAACCCTGTACCTTTGTAGATTGTAACAAAAAAGTATAACGTGTCAGTTTTCTTTGAATGAATAAATATTAAAAAATAAAACTGACTGTTTACATCGAGCGCAGTATAAATAAATCCGGAATATCCTGAAAAGATCAGTTTTGCGATTATAGCGCTTTGTTTTAAATACTGTACCCCAGTCAGCATTTCGCTGAGAAGTGGACGAGTGCTTCGGCTTCGTATTCACATGCGATCGTCAATACTCACTCCCTTCCTTGCAAAATATGTTCGCTCTCTCACTTCACTGTGACGTATGCTTGTTGCGTAAACTGCCCACATTTACGTTACGCCAGCCCGGTCGCACTGGGCTAGCCTCAACGGGCGCCCAATTGAGCACCTCTGGTTTACACCCTATATGTACACCGGGTGAGTCAGCCGCGCCTGAGGTTTCTGCTTTTAGGCATCCTAACGAACGTCAATGGGGTGATGGTCGATTTTCCTTTGTCGTATATCAAGCTACAGCCGCCTTTAAAAGCACTTACGGCATCATAACTGCACGACTTCTGCAAAAACATGTATGTGACTGGTATTTACACAATACATCAAACTCTCATACAGTTATGTAAAATGTACGTGCCAATTATAAGCTTTCGATTGGTTATGAAATTATTGCGAAAAGCGACGGCATACTGTTAGAAAAAGTGTGTGAGTTTGTGAAGCGGGACGTAGTTTTACACCAAGTACGCTTTCTGATAAATTGGAGGAAACAGTTAACGTGGTGTAATAGACTAACCACAGACGTGTTGACGCATGTGGCGTTGGTAGGTGGGTTCGAATCCCACGAGCGATGAATATTTCTATTCACATTTTAAAGAGGCCATTCGTGCCACATTCGACCAATAGCATGCATGTTGAATCTGTAGGGGCCTGACACTAGGCGTGGCCTAGCAGTCCTAGTCATTTCTTCGCTATGTATTCAACAGATGAGTATGTTGACATGCTCCTCATCTACGGTGAAGCAAGACAGAACGCACAGAAAGCACAGCGCCTGTACCAGGAAAGATTTCCACACAGACAACAACCAAAAGCAAATACGTTTAGGAGGGTGGAGCGACGTTTGCGTATAACTTCGTCACTTTTCCGAACAGGTCCTGTGAGAGAGGCACCAGTTACGTCCCGTGAAACTGCTGAGATGGATTTGGACACTTTCCAGGAGAATCCTCACACGAGTACGCGGGCAGTAGCACAACACGCCATCAGCCAGTCGTCTGTTGTAAGGATATTGCATTCCAGTTTTTTTTTGTCAGTATCACCTGCAACTACATCAAGAACTCCACAGACGAGATTTCGAAACTCGTGTTGATTTCTGTGCGTGATACTGACGCAAGTGACAAATGATCCAGCGTTTGTATCTCACATTTTATTTTCGGACGAGGCACGATTTCATAATAATGGTTCTGTGAATCGTCATAATATGCACTACTGGAGTGTTGAAAATCCCCACTGGTTAGGGCAGGCGGCATTTCAGGCACAATGGGGAGTAAATGACTGGTGTGTCATACTGGGTGATCACCTAATTGGACCATATTTCTTTGAGGATCATTTGACAGGAGCCCGGTACCGACAGTTTCTTCAAGATCAATTACCATTGCTACTAGAGGATGTGCCCCTGGGTGAGCGTGTAACACGACGAAGCTCCCCCTCACATGTCAGCGGATGTTCGCAACTACCTGAATGTTAAACATTCCGGTCGATGGATAGGAAGGGGAGGACCTGTCACCTGATCTGCTAGATCGTCCGATTTGACGCCACTGGAATTCTTCGTATGGGGCTATTTAAAGGATGTAGTGTACGCTCAGCAGCCGGAAAATCCTAAAAGCCTTCGAAACCTTATTACGGAAACCTGTGAATCCGTAACACCTACAATGCTACAAAAATCCCGAATGGCAGTTCAACGGCGTGCTGAAGCGTGCATTACTGCAGAACGCCATCTATTCGAACACTTACTGCGATAACAGGCTGTTGCTCAGTCAAGCGGATTCAACCCCCCACCCATTCTATCCTCGAATAGCCCTGCTTATAAAACATCCACATAAGCAGCCCTAATGGCCTAGAACAGTGCCAAAATAAATAAATAAATAAATAAATAAATAAATAAATAAATAAATAAATATATAAATAAATAAATAAATAAATAAATAAATAAATAAATAAATAAATAAATAAATAAATAAATATAAATAAATAAATAAATAAATAAATGTCCGCCTCTGTGGTGCAGTGGTTAGCGTGTATAGCTGTCACCCCCAGAGGCCCGGGTTCGATTCCCAGCTCTGCCACGAAATTTGAAAAGTGGTACGAGGGCTGGAACGGGGTCCACTCAGCCTCGGGAGGTCAACTGAGTAGAGGTGGGTTCGATTCCCGCCTCAGCTATCCTGGAAGTGTTTTTCCGTGGTTTCCCACCTCCTAACTTCAGGCACGGCCGCTTCCTTCCCTCTTCCTTCTCTATCCCTTCCAATCTTCCCATCCCCCCACAAGGTCCCTGTTCAGCATAGCAGGTGAGGCCACCTGGGCGAGGTACTGGCCTTGCTCCCCAGTTGTATCCCCCGACTCTTCACTCAAGTTGAAAAAAAGTTTCTTCATTTTAAAGGAGATTCCAAATACCTATTTCCACGTCTGTAACATCTTCAGTTTTTGAAATATGGGCATCATCATCAAAAATTATTCAACTAATTTTTACTTCTTCCAACCCGTTAAGTGCCTTTTCTGGAAACAAAAAAAAAACGTGTTCCTGTATTTTTAAAGGACTTTCCAAATACCAAGTTTCATGTCTGTAACATGTTAATTTTTTTGACGCATGCTGTATATACCGGTCTCATTTTAAAAATTCACCCGCTTTTTCAATACTTTTCTGCCCCTTCAGTGGAATTTATTTTTAATGGAGATTCAAAATACCAAGTTTCACGTCTGTAACATCTTCAGTGTTTGAGATATAAGTATCCCCTTAAACAGAATTCAACTCCTTCTTTAGTTATTTTCACCCTCCCCCTTAAATAGATTTTGCGATAACAAAAAAATACGTATTTCTTTATTTTTAAAGGCGATTCCAAATACCAATTTTCACGTCTGTATTATCTTTATCTTTTATAGATATAGACATGCTCATACAAATAATTCAACTAATTTTTCATTTCTTTCACCCCCTTAAGTGGAATTTTCGAAAACAAAAGGAACGTTTTTTAATTTTTAAAGTAGATTACAAATACCAATTTTCACGCCTGTAACATTTTTAGTTTTTGAGATATAAGTATTCTCATACAAAGAATTCAACTAATTTTTCAATTCACTTAACCCCCCCCCCCCTTAAGTGAATTTTTGAAAACAAAAAATAAGTCTTTTTTATTTAAAAAGGGTTTCCAAATACCAATTATCACGAATGTAACATATTAAGTTTTAGAGATATTTGTCTCCTCATGAAAGGAATTCAACTCCTTTTCATCCCCCCTCCCAGGTTGATTTTCCCCCCAAAATGCGTGTTTCTTTTAAAGGAGATTCCAAATACAATTGCGCATTCCAATTTTCCACAGTTCGGCTTAAGCCACGAAGGAGAGCGGACGCATTGAGTGGAGGGGTCCGGGAGTGGGAGTAAGGAGTGAGTGCTGAGTGCAGGAAGGTTGTGAGGAGTTCGACGATAATGATTGGAGTGGATCAATACAGGGCGGCTATAGGAGGATGGCAGAGGAGAATGAAGAAAGAAGAAGTAAAATCAGGTGGGTGTAAAGTGGATTTGGTGATTAAAGGAGAATTAGTGCTAACAGCTGCGGTGGTTATAATATTGCTATTGATTGGAGGGTTCGAGCCGAACCCAGGCCCGACAACTAGTGGAAATGAGGGAAGGGAAGACATGGAAGAATTCAAAAGACTGGTAAAAGAGGCGGTGGAAGAAGTGTGCCCCTTTGAGCAAATTAAGAATATGATCCCAGAACAAACCAGGGAGTTTGGTAAAATGAAGGTATGGTTACGAGAAAGGACGGATGATATAGCATCACAAGTGAGAAAGAACGATGAAGAAGTGGCAATATTAAGAGAAAGAATAGGACGATTGGAAGAGGAGACGTTGAAATTGAAAGCAGAAGTGAATGCCAATACGTTAAACCGCAGGAAGAAGTGCCTATTTATATACGGGGTGCCTGAGGAGTTGAGTGAAGACAAAGTACTTACTACTTATAAAGTAGTGGACTTAATACAGGGGAAATTGAAACTTAATTTTAGCGAAGTCGACATAGACGATGTGCAGAGAGTGGGAAGAACTAGGGGCAACAGGCCTATCAAAGTAGAACTGTTTTCTACGTTGATGGCTGACGCTGTGATACGCAATGCGAATAATGTGCAGAGAGAGAAAATGTGGATCAGGAGAGACGTGGGTCGGGAGGCGATTAGGAATGAGAAAATACTCAGAAAACACAAGATAGTGCGATAAATCAAGGGCTGAGAGCAACCATCAAAGGACAAGAACTAGTGGTATCAGGGAGAAATTGGAAGAGAAACTAGTCTGTGAATAGACTGATCGACTTTGAAATGAAGATTTTAAAAAAAAGAAGAAAAAGTGAGCAGTGCAACGAAAGGTGGGGAAGTGAGGCGAGATAACAGTAATAGTGTACTGTGTGAAGAGGGTCAGAGAGAGATGCCAAGTGAAAATGTGATCATAAGCAGTGAATAAGTTCAGGAAGTGATGACAAGTGAAAAGGTGACCATAAGAAGTGAAGAAGAAAGGCAGGGGAGTGAAAGCAGTGAAGTAGGGGCAGGGCAGGGTAAAAAGGTGACGTCAGAGGCAACCGGAGGGTGTCTCAATCTGAGTTGGGAAAGGGGCAAGGGCAGAAAATTTACGGAGATGATGAGAGCTGAAGTTGGAGGCAAAGGTACACAACAGAGCGAAGATAGTGATGAATTGGCGGCTAAGAGAGGTGGTAGAGAAGCAGGAAGGTATAGAAATCTGACTGACATGTGGGGTACAGGTAGAAATGAGAGGGGCGTAGTCACTAAAAGTAAAATCAATAGTTTAGTGAGTAGTGAAAATAGAGATTGTTAGATGTAAGAATGTAGTGTTGAGTAGAGGTGTTATTTGGTAAATATGTGGATGCAATAGTATTTGTGTGTGGTATGATATTGAGAGGTGGTATATGAAGCAATATGTTGGTACTGAATGGTAGTTGTAATAGCTTTTGTGTTTGGTATGATGTTTATTTAATGCTAAATAAGTGAGTGTTGAGAGGGAGCAGAGTTTTGGATGGTGGAGGTTGAAATGGGGTGTTGGTGAAGAGATGGCATATGAGTGTTTGGTATTTTAAGGTGAAGATGGCTTGGTATTTAGATGGTATTTATGTCGGAATATAGTGTTGAGAAGTGGTGTCATTTGGTATATTTCGGTTTGGGATATGATGAAATGTGGTGCTGGAGAAGTATATAAAAAGTGGTGGTGTATTTCTTGTTGTAATAAATGATTAAAGAGTGAAGTTAAGGTATCGGTTGAGAGATGATGGTAGAGGTAAAAAAATATGAAGTGTGTATGAGGTGGAGTTGGTGTTATATTGCTGAAATATGGTGTTGGAAGTTATTGAGGGCTTGGTATTTATGATGATGTGTTATGATTAAGTTAGGAGGTGTTATATTGTTGAAATGTGGTGTTGGAGAAGTGGTGATATAAGATGGTGGATGGCAGAAGGTGAGTGTTATTGTCGAAGAAGTAGAGGTGGGATAAATGTGGTCTTGGAAAGGGCGGAGATGGATAAGTTATTGAGGGCTATTGCTGAAAGGTGGTATTGGAGAAGTGGTGGTATAAGATGGTTGACATGTGGTGATGGAGAAGTGATATGTAGAGTTATTGAGGGCTTGGTATTTATGATTATGTGTCATGATTAAGTTATGATGTGTCATATTGCTGAAATGTGGTGTTGGAGAAGTGGTGGTATAAAATGGTTGAAGTTATTGAGGACTGTGTTATATTGCTGAAATGTGGTGCTGGAAGTTATTGAGGGCTTGGTATTTATGATTATGTGTTATGATTAAGTTAGGAGGTGTTATATTGTTGAAATGTGGTGTTGGAGAAGTGGTGATATAAGATGGTGGATGGTAGAAGGTGAGTGTTATTGTCGAAGAAGTAGAGGTGGCATATGTTGAAATGTGGTCTTGGAGAAGTATGGAGAAGTGGTGATTTACTCATGAGTAAGTTGTAAGTGAAGGCGGTTTGGTATTTAATCTGATTATTTATTACTGAATTTTTTTGGGTATTGCTGAAATGTGGTCCTGGAAAGGGCGGAGAAGGATAAGTTATTGAGGGCTATTGCTGAAATGTGGTATTGGAGAAGTGGTGGTATAAGATGGTTGAAATGTGGTGATGGAGAAGTGATAGGTAGAGTTATTGAGGGCTTGGTATTTATGTGTTATGATTAAAGTTATGATGTGTCATATTGCTGAAATGAGGAGTTGGAGAAGTGGTGGTATAAAATGGTTGAAGTTATTGAGGACTATTGTTGAAATGTGGTGAGAAGTGGTGTTATTTGCAAATTTTAGAGTTTGTAAATTTTGATTTGGTGGTGTATCTGAAATGGAAACTGTGTCGAGTACTTAGTTAAGTATGTGGAGTTGGGTAATGATTTGGGATTGCATGACGGCAAGGTCTTTCTGTTTGTGTTAGAGTTGGTTAGAATGCAAGTGCTGAAATGCTGAGTGTGTGTTTGGAGTTTTGATTAGGTGTGCTAGTGCTGAAATGCTGAGTGTTGTTGTTTGGAGTATTGATTAAGTGTAGGTCATGAACAATAATGTGACGCAAGTGCAGTGCGCAATAAGGACACTTGATGAGTATGTTTGAACATTGAGTAAAGGACTGCTACAGCAAATATTCTGGGGTTTTAATTCAACGGAATGAGGGGCATGGCACGAGGTTCTGAGGATGACTGCTGTGGTGACTCTATTTTGGGGGTTGTACGTTTCCGGAGTATCCAACGAAACTCATGGCATGCCCAGGGGATACGGAGATTTGATTATTCTATTTATTGTTGTGTGGTGGTTTACGATTAGGAGTGGAATGGTGAGAGGGAAAGCATTGTAATCTGGTTGGATCTTGGGGCCCTCAGGAGGTCCCACGGGAAGGGCCGGTCGAGTCATCATTGGGTTGGCGGGCTTCCTCTCACCAGGGGGATGACTCGATCGGACGGTAGGTTTTTATGTGGTGTTTGTTCTGTTTGTGTTTGTTTATATGGTGGAGTGTGTTGGCTTAGGTTGGATTATTTTATTGTGAACATGTATTTGGGGCTGAACGCCTGTTATGTTCATGAATAAATACTGAATACATTCCAATTTTCACGACAATAACATCTTTGATTTTTGAGATATCAGTATCTTAATAAAAAGAAGTTAACCCACTTTTCAGTCCTTTTCAACCCCACCCCCCAAAGTGGTTTATCCGCAAAAATACACTTTTCTTTTCAAAGGATATTAGAAATACCGATTTTCCCTTCTGTAGCACGTTAAGCTTTTGAGATATACTGTAGTTATAGTCTTTCTAAAAATTCACCCCCTTTGTCACTCCTGTTCAGTCCCCATTGATTGGATTTTCCAAAAACAAAAAATACGTGTTTCTTTATTTTTTGAAGGAGATTCCAAATATCAATTTTCATCTCCTTTGAAAGTAAGGACATTTTTCAGCATGACTTTTTAGTTTTGAGATATGTGTTTTTATAAAAGGTATTAAACCAGTTTTTCACTTTTATCACCCCCTCAGTGGGATTTTCTGAAAAGAAAATAATACGTGTTCCTTTCTTTTTAAAGAAGATTTCAAATACAATTTTTTACGTCTGTAAACTTTTAAGTTTTTGAGATATAGATATACTCATTTTAAAAATTTACCCCCGTTTCACCCACTTAGCGACGGAATATTAAAAAATCCTTCCTTAGTGAGCACCTACACTCTAAAATAAATGTATCCCCAAAATGTCACCCCTTTATGTCTAGTAGTTTTGGCTCGGCGATGATGAATCTGTCAGTCGGGACATGTTATTTTATATGTAGACTAGCAGTTACCCACGGCTACGCTCGCGTAGATTTTGTAATTTGATAAAAGTAATCGTTCCTCGGTACTGTACTAAGATATTATCTGAAAATCCTTAAAGTACCTATAAAAACCCGAAAATTTGATTTTCATTTACCCCAGAAACTCTTTATAAAGCACGTCTGTGTTATTGCCGTTTGGGGCTAAGATGACCATGCGACATAGAACTGTACATGTGAGGAACAGTCTTCTCTCAAATCTCAAAGAAACCCATGTTTCTTTTATTTTTAAAGGAGATTCCAAATACCAGTTTTCACGTCTGTAACATTTTCGATTCTGTAGACCATACTCTGTTGCTACATAAACTCTCCGAACGATTTAATATACATGGCAGTCTTATGACCCTTCTTGCTGGCTTCCTACATAACCGTCGGCAGAGTGGTAATATCAGGCACTTGATCCTCATGGTTACCAGTCACCTCCGGTGTCCCACAAGGCAGTACTCTTGGCCCCTTGCTGTTCTCTTTGTTTATGGACGATCTGCCGTCCGAACTCAACGAAACAGCGAATATCCTTCTCTTTGCTGATGACTGCAAGATATTTAGGGAGATCAGGAATCCAGCAGATGCAGCTCTGCTACAGTCCTCAGTTAATGCTCTCTCGAACTGGTGCCATACTTACAAACTTATCCCCAATCCACAAAAATGCAGCCACATGACCATAACACTACGTAAATCTCCTCTACCGACATCATATGGACCATGTTATGCATCACTAGACCAAGCGCCATTTTGTAAAAATCAGTATTTGTGCGCATTCTAAACGTAACTAAAATGGACAAAAATCACCGTAGCCTACATATCCTAGTAACAGTTGCCTTAAAATATGTGAAAAGTCTAAGTGCAAATTTACCTATGTTTGATTTTGTGTTTTGCATCACGAAACCAAAAGCGATAAGCCAATGTTTAGTTATGCAACAGTAGACCAAGCGCCTTTTACCGGTCTGTGGTCTAGTGATGCTAAACGAAACAGGTGGCTGCACTGGTTCACAACAGACCAGACAACATCAGCTGTGTAGTATTTACTAACCTAGTATGTTGTTACTGTGCATGTTCACATGGTAAACGATTGTGCTGTCGTATTTCCTACATTATGGTACCAGTAATGGAGGCTATCAGAACAAGAACCGAACGCATTGTGACAAATGCAATAACGATTTCTAATAACTATGAGGTTTTACAGGTAAGAAAACGAACGATTTTGGAAACTCACCCCACGCTAGAAAAGATTACTTTGCGCTATGTTCTCCCAGGACACAGGTTTTTGCCCAAAGACAGCAATTTTGGAGACATAGAGTGCGCGTTAAAGCTACAACAACAGCTGTACACTGCGAATGACTATATGAATGTGATGAAAGTACGTCGTAGAAAGAATGCTTTGGCTGTTCACAGAATGGAACAGAAAGAATTCTTTGGAACACAAATGCTGGAAAAACTGATAACAAACCGTAAAGTTGACATGGAAAATCCCAAAATAAACTGGCTGAAAACGAGAGAACTTGAAATCAGAAAAGACAAACCTCTAAGCATTTTCATGTAGAGTGACTTTGACCAGGACACTGGAGATGAATTACGTATTCAAAGAAAAGAAAGGAAAGAGGAACTTCTGCGCAACCAGTTCATTTGAGTGAACACTTAATTCAACTGTGGCCAGGAGGGAAACAAATTTCAAAACCTAAACTTGAAGACTTGAAGTCTCTTCTGTCGCTGATTCCAGAAGATGCCAGACCAATGTATCGGTCTTTTTTCACCGATAATAATGCGGAAGACGATATTGATGGGTTCAATGGACAACTTGACTTTGAAATAGAAAGTGAATAATGACAGATCTTGATTTCATTTATGTTTCTTTCTTAAATTTTGTTTAGTTACTCAGCAGTATTGTGTTTCATGCTAATTAGTGAAAAAGACTTCCAATGGCACCTTTTAATTTTAGGGGTTTTGTTTATGTTTATAAGATTAGTCAAGTATCTTTAGCTATAATTCATTTTTTACAGTATTGTGATTCAAGCCAGGTAATAAAAAGCTTTAAAGTGTAAAATACATAATGTCCGGGTTCATTTTGGATTTATTGTTGTCTTGTAAGCTTTATTATTTCCATTTTTATTCAGTTGTTTTATATTACATTACTATGCTTTGTGCCAATTAGTAAAGAATAAAGTACTTTTTATAGCAAAATTGTGCGTGTTATTGCTATTCCCTCACACTACCGGTAAGAAAAGGAATTTCTACAAAAGTCTTGAGAGCAAAAGTAACCGACTTATTTCATAATTCCATAACGTTAAATTGTAGATTTCACAAATGATTTGTATCTTAAGTAATGTAATTTACAACTTCATTTACGATTATGTGTCCAATATAGTGAAATGATTATTTATTTATTGAACTGTAAATTTCAGAAACGTCGTGTAGTTTACTTATGCTTTATCACAGCCTAGTCCAAATGCACTGTTTAGTTATGCATAACGCAACCAAAGGACTTAAAAGTCACTTAGTCTGTTGATGCAAAACAAAAATGCACAATCAAACAACAAACGTAAATAGACTAACCGCCATTTTATTTATTTTTAGCGTGGTTTGATAACTAATTAGGTTGAGGTTTTACAACAGAGTTCAAAAATAATAATTCTTACTTATTGCAAAAAATTGGGAAAATATAACAATAAATGGATTTTTAATCGACTGGAAACTTTGAGCTCAATTATCTTAGAATGGTGTTTTGGCGCTTAGTCTAGTGGTGCATAACATGGTCCATATTACCTACTCGACAAGCCCATCACCGTAGTTACGCAACAGCGTGACCTAGGTGTAATATTCGATACAAAATTACAATTTAAGACCCACATAGAAATATATACAACCAAGGCTATGAAATTACTAAGCATTCTTTATCGCTTCACAGAAATTTCTGACCTCATTGCTCTTCGTCACTTCTTCCTCACGACCATTCAACCTCTCTTAAACTACTGCTCTCCGATTTGGACAATAGCCTCCCCCTCCAATACTAAGCAGTTAGACAGAGCAGTGTCCTTCTTTGCTGCAATTGTAAGGAACAGAAACCCCAAGTTCAGAAATCTGTCTACGCAGCAGGTATTAATGGCAATTAATATGTCACCGCTGCACATCAGGCGACAGGTAGCTGACCTGGGTTTGCTCCACGGGATCTTAGGTGGGTATTACCGCTCGGAACATCTTGTCTCGCTCTTCCTTCTCCGTGTTCCTTCCCGCTCCACCAGAACCAAAGACCTTCTCCACATTCCCCACACTCAGCACTCAATACTTCAACGATCTTTCCTAATCCGTCTCCCAACACTCTTTAACAATATTAATAGGAGACAAGAGCTTGATATAGCATCAAATAAAAGCATATTCGAGGGGGGTGTAAATAGTCTCTTAAAGATAACATGATGTGAAGGGATTATACCTCATCTTGACCCACGACGACATGGCTATGAACATGGACATTCTCATGGTTTTCGATTTGGACAGTTGTTATTAGTAGGCTGTGTACCTGATCTTGTTATATTTTGTTATGTTTGTTATATTTTGTTATGAAAGTTTACGTTTGTTAAATAGTCTGTTAACAGTGCAAGTGAAATTTGCTCAATGTAGCTATATCTTGGGCTTCGTGAATAAATAAATAAATAAATGAAATAAATAAATAACATAAATCTTCATATTTTGAGATATAAGCACCCTCATAAAAATTTCAATTATTTTTCACCTCCTTTCACCCCCGTTAAGTGCTTTTCCGAAAACAAAAGAAAATACTTGTCATGTATTTTAAAGAACTGCCCAAATACCAAGTTTCAGGTCTGTAACATGTTAGAATTTTGGCATATATAGTAGATGCTTTTCAATTCTTTTCAACCCCTTTAAGTGGATTTTCCGAAAACAAAAAATACGTGCTTACTTATTTTAAAAGGAGATTCAAAATACCGAATTTCACGTCTATAACATCTTTAGTTCTTGAGATATAAGTATCCTCACAAAAAGAATAAACTTCTTCCTCACTTCCTTCTATCCCCTCCCCGCTTAAGTGGACTTTCCGAAAACAAAAGTACGTGTTTCTATATTTTTAAAGGAGATTCCAAATACCAACTTTCACGTCTGCAACATATTCAGTTTTTGAGATATAAGTATCCTCTTAAACAGAATTCAACTCCTCCTTTACTTTTTTTGAACCCCTCCCTTAAGTCGATTTTCCGAAAACAAAAAAACACGTGTTTCTTTATTTTTAGAGGAGATTCCAAATACCAATTTTCACGCGTGTAAAATCTTTAGCTTTTATAGATATAAGTATCCTCATGCAAATAATTCATCTAATTTTTCAATTCTTTCACCCCCTTAAGTGGATTTTTCGAAAACAAGAGAAGACGTGTTTATTTTTAAAGGAGATTCCAAATACCAAATTTTCAAGTCTGTAACATCTTTAGTTTTTGAGATATATGTATCCTCATGCAAATAATTCAGCTACATTTTCTCTTTCACTCACCCCCCTCCCCTTAAGTGGATTTTCCGAAAACAAAATAATATGCGTTCCTTTACTTTGAAAGAAGATTCCAAATACAAATGTTCATGTCTGCAACATCCTTAATTTTTGAAATATAAATATCCTCGTACAAATAATTCAACTAATTTTTCAATGCTCTCATTCAACCCCTCCCCCTAAGTGAATTTTCCGAAAGGAAGTACGTATTTCTTTGTTTTTAAAGGAGATTCCAAATACCAATTTTCACGTCTATAACATCTTCAGTTTTTGAGATATTAGTATCCTAATAAAAATAATTCAACCCCCTTTTCAGTCCTTTTTAACCCCCCCAACGGCTTTTCCGAAAACAAAAAAATACCTGTCTTAAAAGAGATTAAAAATATCAATTTTCACTTCTGTAACATGTTCAGTTCTTGAGATATACCATATAAATGCTCACTTTAAAAATTCACCCACTTCTGTTGTTCCCCTTAAGTGAATTTTCCGAAAACAAATTATATATGTTTCTTTACATTTGCAGGAGATTCCTAATACCAATTTTAAGTCTGTAACATGTTACGTTTCTGAGGTATACTGTAGGTATAATCTTTCTAAAAATTCACCTATTTGTCACTCCTCTTCAACCCTACTTGAGTGGATTTTCCAAAAACAAAAAATAACTGTTTCTGTACTTTTAAAGGAGATTCCAAATACCAATTTTTAAATCTTTAAAATTTTCAGTTTATGAGATATAAGTACCCTTATAAAAGGCATTCAACTCATTTTCACCATTTTTCACCCGCTTAATTGGATTTTCCGAAAAAAATACGTGTCTCTTTATTTTTAAAGGAGATTCCAAATACCAATTTTTACGTCTGTAAACTTTTAAGTTTTTGAGATATAGATATACACATTTAAACAATTCATACCCCTTCTCACAGCCTTAGCGACTGAATATTCAAAAATCCTCCTTTAGTGAGCACCTACACTCTAATACGAATGTATCCCCAAAATTTAGTTTCTTTATGTCCTGTAGTTTTGGCTCAGCGATGATGAATCACTCAGTCAGTAAGTCCGTCAGTCAGTCAGGACATGTTATTTTATATGTATAGACTAGCAAGATACCCGTCTTTCGGTACGGATTTAAACTGAAAATTATTATTCAAAGTTTTACATTTTGGATAGTCCACTGTCAGCTGAGCCTGTAAAATACGCCCTCGGTTTGTAAAAAAACGGTTTTGAGGGAATGATTATTTATTTTCTGATCTAACACTCATTTGTACCCCATACGGAAGAATTTGAATCTTTTAAACCGTATCTTATTTAAAAACTAGGATGTAAAAGCGACCAACCTGTATTTTGTACGTCGAACGGTAATGGAGGAATGAATATTTCTAAGGGGTGAATGTTTTTAAATATTTATTAACAGCTAGGATATAGAAGACCACCCTTCATAAAAAAAATAGTTATAGCTTGAAACAGTTTCGGAAGACTGGAAATAGTGTTTTTGAGTCAACCACCATCTAAACCCCTTAGGAAAGAAATACTTTGAAGTATACGACATTTGACACCTAGGATATAAAAGAACACGCATCTCGTACAATTAAAACTTTGTACGTCAAACGGTTTTGGGGGATGAATAATTTCGTTTATAGTGCTAAACTCATTTAACACTTTAGGGGAGGAACTTTAAAAAATATTTCCCATATCACATCTAGGATTTAAAATGTATACCTCTATTTGGAATTTTGTCTTCGTACGTTAAACCGTTTTGGAGGAAGAAACGAATGTGTTTGTTTTCGGAGCTTAACCCCCATTTAACTCTCTGAGCTGTTAAATTTGCTTCAAACCTCCTGTTGTTTAATACCTAGGATATCATTTGAAATTTTAACTTCAAAATTCTAACGGTTTCATATAAATGCATATTTTTGTCATCATTCCTTACCAGCCAGTCAAAACCCCCTTAGGGGTGTATTGTTTTAAGTCCACTAATTATTTTTATCCTGATAAAAGAATCAGCTCATTTTACACCCCCTTAAGTTGATTCAGTCCCCCACAACCCCCGCAGCAAAAGACGTGTGTCTTTATTTTAAGGGAGATTCCAAATACCACTTTTCTCTTCTGTAACATCCTTCATTTTCGAGATGTAAGTATTCTGAAACAAAGAATTCAACTCATTTTCAATTAATTTATCCCCCCTTAATTGGATTTTCAGAAAACAAACTAATATGTGCTCCTTGATTTTTAAAGGAGATTCCAATTACAAATTTTCAAGCCTGTATTATCTTCAGTTTTTGAGATGTAAATATCCTCATAAAAAGAATTGAACCCCTTCTTCAGTCCTTTTTACAAGCCCCGCCGCTTGAGGGCTTTTCTGAAACAAAACTACGTGTTACTTTACTTTCTTAAGATAATAAACATACCAATTTTCACGTCTGTAATATGTGGTTTTTGAGATAGACTGTAGATATGTTCATTTTAAAAATTCACCCCGCTTTAACACTTCCCCTTAAGTGGATTTAAAGAAAATAAATTATGCGTGTTCCTTTACTTTTACAAGATATCCCAAATACCAGATTTCGCGTCTGTAATATCTTCATTATTTGATATATGAGTATCCCCATAAACAAAATTGAACACTTTCTTCACTTCTTTTCACCCACCCCAGCCCCTTAAGTGGATTTTCCGAAACAAAATACGTGTTTCTTTATTTTAAAAGAAGATTCCGAATATAAATGTTCATGTCTGCAACATCTTCCGTTTATGACATTTAAGTATCCTCATAAAAATAATTTAACCCCTTTTTCAGTCCTTTTTACGATCCTTTTTTTATTCCTTAAGTGAATTTTCCGAAAACAAAAAATACGTGTTTCGTTATTTTTAAAGGAGATTCCAAATACCAATGTTCACGTCTGTAATATCTTTAGTTTTGGAGATACGAGCATCCTAATAAAAATTATTCAACCCCTTTTTCAGTCATTTTACCCCCTTAAGTGATTTTTTTTCGTAAACGAAAACATACGTATTTTTAAAAGTGATTACAAATACCGATTTTCACGTCTGTAATATGTTAGGTTTCTAAGATGTACTATAGATATGCTCATTTTAAAAATTCACCCCTTTTAACACTTTCCCTTAAGTGGATGTTCAGAAAGCAAATTATGCATGCCCCTTTACTTTTACAGGAGATTCCGAATACCAACTTCCACGTCTGTAACATGTTACGTTTTTAAAAAATATATTGTAGGTAGACTCATTTTAAAAATTCAACCCCTTTGTCACTCCTGTTTACCACCTCTTAAGTGGATTTTCCAAAAAACAAAAAAGTATGTATTTCATTATTTTTAAAGGAGATTCCAAATAACAATTTTCATGACCGTAAAAATATCAGTTTTTAAGATATAAGTATGCTCATAAAAGGTATTCAACCTATTTTTCACCTTTTTTCACCCTCTTAAGTTTTTGAGATATAAGTATGCTCATAAAAGGCATTCAACCTATTTTTCACCTTTTGTTTCACCCTCTTAAGAGGATCTTCTGAAAACAGACATACGTGTTTCCTTATTTTTAAAGAATATTCCAAATACCAATTTTCACGCCTTTAAACTGTTTAGTTTTTGAGATATAGATACACTCATTTTTATTCATCCCCCTTTTCGCCCCCTTAGTGACGGAATTTCCACAAATCCTCTCTTAGTGAGCACCTACATTGTAATACAAACGTATCCTAGACATTTCATTCCTCTATGTCCAGTATTTTTGGCTTGGCGATGTTGAATCAGTCAGCCACTCAGATTGTGACAGTTTGCTTCTTCAAAAAGAAATGAGCCCGAGTCTATAAAATGAAAACCGCTGAAAGGATCAGAATGCAATTGCGTGCGGAAGAAGGTACGGTTTCTATAAGAGCGCCGAGGTCCTAAACTCGCCGCTGGAGGGACATGGGTGCACACCACGTGACGACAAAGCGAACACGCGCACACGTTGTTGGTCCACTGCACACCGTCGTGCTTTAAACAGTCAAATGGTGGTCTCAACACAAGAGGAAAGGGGTGGGAAGCGTTTGCAGACAGCAGAAGGAGTGAGGGGAACAAACATTAATCGAAGAATGGTACAAATGTACGGAGAGCACTGCATCTCCGTTGCAAAGGTCTGGAACGCCACACCGCATTACGGATGCCGTTGTCCAGCAGGTGGATGTCCTCATTATGCAGGACCGGCGAGTTACGGTAGCAGCCATTGCCGCAGAGGTCGGAGTGAGCGCCGGAAATGTTCACGCCGTCGTTAAGGACAGATTGAAATTTCGCTAAAAGTGCGCCCAATGGGTGCCTCACAGTATTCGACCAGCACAGGAAGCATGTCGAATGGACCTCTCTCTTGAATATCTGCTGCGCTGTGCCAAGGAAGGGAATGAATTCCTGCGCCACCCAAAAAGTGCAATGTGAGCTAAAGGAGGTTATGAGAGTCAAACCACTTACCTCGGACACCGATGTCAAAGCAGTACGTTCGGAACTGGTTCACAACGCAGTCCCAGGAATTTTACGAGACGGCCATTCACCGCCTTGTGTTGCAGTGGGACAAGTGCCTCAACAGTGCTGGGCAATACTTTTCAAATAACGGTACAGGTGTTCATTTTATATCATCCGGCTCGTTTCTTTTTGAATGGCCTTTACAATTCTTTTACGAATGTAGCATATAATCCTTACTCTGCTTTGATGTGCGCGTGTGGTAATATCTCGGCGAAAGAGTATGTTTTCTTGTTCTTATTGTGATCGGGAGAGTTGGCCGTGCGGTTGGGGGGCGCTGCTGTGAGCTTGCAGCCGGGAGATAGTGGGTTTTTCAATTTATTTGACTTTTGGCCTCATCAAATATACAACCAGCAAAAACTTTAAAAATTTACAAATCACACAACAATATATAAATACATATGACAGACACAGGAAAGAAATGACATAAATGGCAGATATAATACATCACCACTCTCTGGATGTTCTGACATTCATAATTCATGACTTTTTAAAATACAAATCAATATAAATGTCTGATTAAATGAGAGAGGTAAAAAGACACAAATTTACGTATCTAAAACGCTATTTCGAAGAGATTGGGATAAAATCGCATATACTCTCTGTTTGACAGGAGAAAGAAGAACTGGCACGCTGGTAGGAGACATTTTGCTTCACACCACACACTCCTTGGATGTTCTGACATTTACAATTCATTATTTGCACCTTTTTGGAACGTGACAAAAAACAATTTAAAAATTGATTAAATAAGGTAAAATAAAAAGACACAAATTATATATTCAGATCACTATTTTTGAAAAATTCGGCTAAAATCGCATATACTCTCTGGTTGGCAGGAGAAAGAAGAACTGGCACACCGGTTGGAAACGAAGTTCCAGTTTTAATCAATTTTGAGAGCATTACTGATCGTGCGGCACTGTACTTTGAACAAACAAATACGTGGTTCAAATCTGCGACACACGGAGGGTCATACTCACACGAGGGAGAGTTCAACACTTTTATAAGGTAGAGATGGTTGGCGTAACATCCGTGTCCCACTCGAATGCGTATGAGGGATGTGATGTGACGTCTGGCGAGTTTGATGCTGTCGAACCTCGGTTTGTTAGGGATATTAGCTTGAAGTGCAGCATACTATAGCCCTCTGTGCAGATCCTGTGTATTCCGTTGACCATTTTCTTTCAGCTTTCATACGGATAATGGGGAGAAAGTATGTGTAAGGAAGTTGGATTGCTCGTAAGTTGGATGCAGTTGTACTTTGTTTAGCGAGGAGGTCTAATGTTTCATTGTGTTCGATTTCGGCATGTCCCTTGGTCCACAGAAAATTAACTGTTATTCCTCGGAGTTCTGCGTTTCTCACTAATTGCAGAATATCAAGGATGAACTTATTGGGTCTTTGTGGTCCAGTCAGGTTGTTTTACGCGTTGTAACATGCTGAAGCAGTCTGTTAGGATGGAAATTGTCTGGAATTGTTGTGAGGATCCATAAAGTATAGCTGCTTGAATTGCTAGCAATTCCGCTGCGTAGATGGAAGTTGGCTCCGGTAGGGACCGTTGTTCAGCATCTGCTGTTGATGGGCAATAGTAAGCATATCCTACTCCTTTTGAAGTTTTGGAGCCGTCTGTGTAGATGCATGCGAACTCTGGCCTAGCTGTTTGTAAGAGTACCTTGACTGAAGTGTTCATATTCATTCCTGAAATCAATGCATCAGATATAGAGAAAGTGTTCGGTTGTGAGGATATAAGTTCATAGTCGTTGCAAAATCCAGGTACTGAGGTGCCCATGAGTACAACGGGGGAAATATAGCGTAGTTCGTGGTAACTCGTCACCTGCAGTGGAGTTAGACAATTTCGTAAATGCTGATACAAATCTACTAAAGTACTGAGATTAAATACTTTTGTAGAAAGAGGATGGTTGATCTGGGTAGCTTGTCGAAGGAAAAAATATCTGATAGCATCTGCCGTCTGATTGAAAGTGGCATTTCAATAGCTTCGACTAAGAGAGCGTTCGTGGGTAAAGAGTTTATAGCTCATAAACAGAGTCTGATAGCCCGATACTGAAGGACGTCAAGTTTGCGAAGAACGTGTTTTGGTACGTTACCGAATAAAATGCTTCCGTATTCCAGGTCCGGTCGAAGAAGACCACGATGGATGATGATGTTTGTTGGTTAAAGAGGCCCAACATCGAGGTCATCGGCCCACTACGATAGAGTGTTAACGTAGTGGACGGGTCCGTTCCCCATCTCGTGCTAGTAACAGCTCGAAGAACATTGAGCACACGTTCGAATTTTGTTGTTACGTGGTTCATATGTCGACTCCAAGTTGGACGCCTATCTAGATACAGACCCAAAACTTTTGCTGTTGTCTGGAGTGGAAATGAGTATGGACCGAGTCGAATGAAAGGTGATGCAATTGGCTGTTGTTTTCTGATAAATATTACTACTGAAGATTTAGCTGTCGAGAGACTGAATCCATTTTCAAATGTCCAGTTGAGAGCGCCTTTGCTGCATCGTCAAGCCATAATCGAGTGACCCAGAAGCTTAATGAGTACGCATAGAGGCATATATTATCCTCATACTGGAGGATCTTAATGTTTGGTTGGAATATGGTGTCCAGGTCGGCAGTATACAGAGCGTATAGTAACGGACTGAGGATGGCACCTTGCGGTAAGCCTTTCGTTACTATTCGTGGTTCGAAGATTGAGTTATCTCGTCGACGGATATGTATCGTGCGTCGTAGAAATAAGACATGAATCCCACGAAGATAAACTTCGGGCAGACCCAAACTGTGCATGTTGCGCACAAGAATTGATTATAAGGACGTTATCATAGGCTCCTGATATGTCTAAGAATAAAGCTGTAAGAAATTCTTATTTAAGAAAGGTCACCTCGATACCTGTTGTGAGGAGGCTTAAACGATCTAGTGTGCTTCTTGATTTACGAAATCCATGTTGAGAGGTAGATAAGATGTTGTTGTGTTCTAACCACCACTCTCGTCTAAATTTTAATAGCCTTCCCAAAGTCTTACAGAAGCAAGATGACAGAGCTATCGCTCGATAGGAAGCAGCTTCCTCTGGATCCTCTGGTTTCAAGATCGGTACAAGAATCTGTGGAGTCCAGTCATTAGGGAAAATACTTTGGAACCAGAACTCCATAAAAAGTTGCAATAGAGTAATCTTAGCATTTGATGGTAGATGTGCTATCATGGCGTGCTGGATTTGGTCAATTCCTGGGGCAGTATTTGATGTTCTTTTAAGGGCTGCTGTAAGTTCTCGAAAGGCGAAAGGCTGCAGGAGAGTGTGGTGTGGTGTTTGTGAAGAGCTTGTAGATGGGAATTCCGGGGCATCAAACAATGTTGTAGTGGGCCTAAGGAATCGGAGAATCCTCGATCGAGCACCGCAGTGGTTTTGGGAAGGTTCGATGCTTTTTAAACATGTTTATCATGGACCATACCTCGGTGAGGGGTGTATCATTATTCATTTTCTCACAATAGCCCTCCCAAATATTTCTTTTTGTCGTTTAAGAAACTTTTCACTTCGGCGTCCATTTTCGTGTATGAAATATAGTTCTTCCACGTTGGGTAGCGTTTAAAATGCTAAATGACCGTCGTCGTCTGGCAATCATTTTTTAGCACTCTGAAGTCCACGGCGGGGCCGGTACGCCCTTTGAAGGTTAACTGACCGTCGTTGTGGGATGGCTAGCGATGCTGCGAGGTTGATGATGCGTAAAAATCCTTTATATTTCTGTAAGGGATCTGAAATGTTAGTTACAGTATCTAAATTAGCTTCTACGCCATTTCTGTATTTAATTCAATCTGATCTTTGAACATTCCACTTTGACGTAGGTTGATGTAATGCTGGTATGTGTGGCTGTATAATGGAAGTTTATATTGGGTAATGGTTGGAGCCCATAGAAAATGGTAAGGTTTTACATTGGTAATCTGTAGCTATTGATAAGGAGCAAAATGTAAGATCTATTGCAGATTTTCTTTGGTCTTGGATCAGTACTAGGGTTGGTGATCCATGTTGAGGATAAATTCATTATTATCTTCAATTAGGTCTAAAAGAATGTTCCCATAGACGTCATTTATTTCTCAACCCCAGACAGTATTACGAGCATTGAAGTCCTCGCAAATTAGATCCTCTAGGTGACTAATTAAGTAGTTCCATTCTCTTATGCTAATTATTATCCTTGGAGGGCAGTAGATTGAAACTAGCGAGAGATGTCTATGAAGCGCTTCCAACCGGGCTGCAACTACTTGAAAACTTTTTATGTCTGCATGGTCGATTGCGATATAATTAAATGATATTGCAGATTGGATAAGTATTGCTACGATTCCTTTTACATCTTCCCTATCATGCGTAAAATGTGGTAGGAGAGAGTGGATTTAAAGCCCACTGTCGGCAGTACTGAAGATGGTTTTCCGTGGTTTTCCATTTCCAGGGAAATGCTGGGGCTGTATCTTAATTAAGGCCACGACCGCTTCCTTCCCACTCCTAGGCCTTTCCTCTCCCATCGTCGCCATAAGACCTATCTGTGTCGGTGCGACGTAAAGCCAATTGTAAAAAAATGTTCTTGCGTGCCAGTAAATCTACCGACACGAGGCTAACGTATATGAGCACCTTCAAATACCACCGGACTGAGCTAGGATCGACCCTGCCAAGATGGGGTCAAAAGGCCAGTGCCTCAACCGTCTGAGCCACTCAGCCCGGTGTACCTCATTCTAAAGTCTGTGCAGTGATTATTGTGAATTAGTGCTACGCTAATTACCAGAAATTATTTCTGCTCGGAGCACTTAACATTATATATATATATCTTCTGAACATGCTTACGAGTGCATTCGTTGCAATTATATGGGAATTATATAGTGATAATTCAGTCCGTCAACGAATACCTACTTCCGCTTGTTGTGGAACATTACCTTGCTAAGCTGTGTGCAGTGCGCCTGGTACACTCACTCTCTATTCAACGCTCTATATGAGAAGTACTAATTCGACTCCTGATCGGAGACACGCACAGTCTGTCTTTGACAGCTATTATAGAGAGAAGCCTTACTCACGTTAAAGACTACTTCGCTAGGTGTAACACTGGATAAACATAAGTCAGTAATCCAACAGACGTCAAACGCGTAATATTCTGCGATAGCGAAGAAGATATTCACAATAATTTCTACTAAATATTTTGAGCAAGTTTCAGCATATTTCTACAAGTAAAGGACGTTGCGGAAGAAGACCTCAGCCTGCATTACATCATGAGGATCAATCCATCAACATGTGCAACATCTACATCATCATATGGTGCTAAAATTGTAGAACCGCAATCGACAACTTCCTGATGGCAGGTCACCAACCTTGAATAAAGAAAATGAGGACGAAAACTCCATCGTTCAGAATGAAACCACCAGTCTAAGCTAAGTCGACATTAAACTGCATTATATGTCTGTTATGTAGAGTAATATCTTCAGTTTTGCTTACTGTTGATGTGGTCTTGTAGTCTATTGGCTCTTATCTTTTCATGTGTGGTAGTTCGTTCGGTATACATGCATCTATGTGCATCATTGAAATGTAGTATTCAATTATTGGACATGATTTATTTGGACAGTGGCAGATCATCAGTCATATACGTGTGTTATTTTTCATCACTAAACCTTCAAGGAATTTTAATTCATCTGTGAATTGAGAATTTTTTAATGAATTTCCTGCCGTAATATTTTTGTCTTCAATTAATATTTCAGTGAAATTTAGGAACTTCTGTGCTTTGCGGTGATGGAGTTAATTGCATCGGAATGCTAAAGTGGATATCTGATAAGGTTCATTTGTGAGAATTTCCAATTTATAGTTATGATGATTATGTGCGAGGTCGAACCTTCGCTTTGACATTTGAATTCAACGGAATCGGGTGTAGTTGTGATAGTGATACGTCGAAAATTTTCTGACCACGTGATTTTGAGATACTGTGTTGGATCGCAGTTAAATATATTTGAGTCTCGGCCGATGTGCAATGATTGGAATTCATCGCCGGAATATAAATGTTAGAATTTTGTCTTCGAATAATGAAATAGGTAACCTGTATGAGGAGAATTAGCGACATGGTATTGACGACAGAGTCATTGATGTGTGATATTATGAAAGATAGTTGTGTCTTCTAGAAAGCCTCCGTGGCTCAGGCGGCAGCGCGTCGGCCTTTCACCACTGGGTACCGTGGTTCAAATCCCAGTCACTCCACGTGAGATTTGTGCTGGACAAAGCGGAGGCAGGACAGGTTTTTCTCCGGGTACTCCGGTTTTCCCTGTCATATTTCATTACAGCAACACTCTCCACTAACATTTCATTTGTCAGTCATTTATTATTGCCCCCAGAGGAGTGCGACAGGCTTCGACAGCCGGCACATTTCCTATCCTCGCTGCTAGATGGGGGCTTCGTCATTCCATTCCTGACCCGGTCTAATGACTGGAAACAGATTGTGGATTTTCATTTTCAGTTGTGTCTTCTCAAGTCAGGCGACTGTGATAATGTTTTCGAAGTCTTTATGAATCATGAAGCCCGCGTGTTGAAAGATAAGATGTGATTTTTAGTCATCGCATGTGTGATATCACTTTGTGGGAAGTTACAGATATCAGATAGTACCCGAGCATTTTTACTTATTATTATTGAGATTATTAATCAGGATTATTGAGATTGTTTTCCAGATTTCCATTAATAAAATCCGCGTATTTGAATTCTTGTGAAAAGCTATTACTACAGTCACTCACGCTTTCATTTCTGACGACGTGTTGAATTAATAATTATCACCCGGCTATCTAATGTACGGAACTCTATTTCGGGTGAATGCTAGATGTGCGTATTATCACGTTATGCCTATATGTGTAGGTTCTTCTGTTGATAGTCATTTGTAGAGTTTGTGGCTATGGTTTATGGTGTAGATATTAGCGTTATTTCAAATTTGTAACCAGGATCCTTTTATGCAATTACAGTTATTTACATGCCACGTGGGCAAAAAATTTGTATGCATTTCTCGGTGTAGAAATGTAAAAGTGTTACCATATTTCAGCGTTGTGGATTTATTTCGTTTTTGTGTCATGAGAGCTAATGGTATTTTCAGTTCAGTTAGATGATCACATAATTTGAAGTCGTACTCAGATTTTTAGTTAATTAATGGATCAGGAAGTCATTAATAAATTATGAACAGATAAATAGTTCCCGTGTCTGTTCAGTTCAGATGTTACACGACAGCAAACGTTCTGTTAATGTTTATAATGTAATGCAATTTTCGTAAATTATTGTAATAGTATAAAATTATCAGTGACGCATTATTAAGCTCATTTTATGACAAATTGAATTCAATAAAGTGCATCATTCTCAAATAGATTTTGTATTGAAAAGTTAATTTTCATCGATTATGCGATCTTTAAAGGTTATTCAAAAATTATGCTCCAGACCTTTTCTCAATTAAATTCGAAAATTGTTACTTTAATTTGGGAACAAAGCTCAGTGTACTGAACTACTTCGTTAGAATGGTTGGGGTGAAGTTTTACTGTACCATCACATTTGTTTGCCTTATTTTCATATGACTTCAAGATCAAGACGGACTTAAAATTGTACGGTAACGATCATTTTTCATAATCACAGATAGACAGGATGGAAAATTTTCGGTTGATTTTTTAAATAAATCATGCTTATATTTTAATGTTATGCACCCTTATAGGTCGCCAAAATCTTCATCAGATTTCCCTGAGATTTACTATAATTTATGGTCAATGCCAATTCTTACTGAGTACCTCTGAGTTGTCTTTCACTGACCTCGATACGGGGACACTATGTATGTATGTATGTATGTATGTATGTATGTATGTATGTATGTATGTATGTATGTATGTATGTATGTATGTATGTATGTATGTATGTATGTATGTTTAGTGTAGTGTAGTGTAGTGTTGTTGGGTCACTTATGCATTGCAGTGCGCAGGAATCAGGTCCCGACTCGGCATATTAAACGCATGTACAAAAATCTATGGTTCTAGAAGACATTATAATATATTAAACAACACGTTTACGGATGCATAACACTTTAAAAAATTTAAATTTTCTACGAGCATAAATACATTTAATGATATACAGTACGGACTTCAATCACATTATAGTATTTAAGCACATTGTACCTACCACATGTTTTGTCCCATGAATAATAATAATAATAATAATAATAATAATAATAATAATAATAATAATAATAATAATAATAATAATAATAATTATACATTTTACGTCGAGTTACTTACGCGGAGTTTTAGTACTAAATAATTAGGGTTATCCAAGTGTTAATAATTGCTTATGTTAGATTAAACTTATGGTGTGATGTCATGAAACAAGATATAATACTGGAAATAAATGATGAAAATTTTCTTCCAGCTGCACGATACCAAGCGACAATAAACATTATAAAAGAATAATAAAATATAATTACGTCAAAATTTGAGTAGGGACTTGTTAAAGAAACCATTCGTCCGCGGAGAAAGAGTTTGTTGTTAATTAGGATTTATAAGAATCATTTCAATTTATTTAATTATTAAACTCAGTGGAAACCGTATTTATGAAATAACTTAAAGCCAAGTGAATAACATGAAGGTGTATTCTGGAAATCTTAGATTATTTTGCTGGGAAAGTTCAATTATTAACGTAACGCTTATGCGGACATGTCCGAATGTAATGGATTTTATTGCCGCAAAGTATTGTGAGCGTTGCTGTTGTTGTTGTTGTATTATTTGACTTTGATTGATTGAGCATTAAATGTACTGGGATTAGTAAAGTGGAAAGCTTGGTATTCAACCGATGTAACTTAATTGTGTTTAGCCTTCAGCTTAGAAACTTGGATGGTCATAGGGTCATCAACCTTGTGACTTAGATTAAGGCCATACGGCATTATAGCATCATTTTCCTTGCGGTCATCATCCTCAGTGACGTTAAAGTAAATCAGAAGGTTAGATGTCGGTCCATGACATGATCGCAGGTCACATCGATTCAATTAAGGGTCCACGCCGTACAACCACTGTGTGGTACACACCGATTGGACTGCCTTAATTACACCAAGAGTCCAGAGTTCGTGTTACGAGGGCTGGAACATCACGAATCATTATGATGGTACATGTAGTCTCACATGGAAAACGAATTTAAGGATTTCCAGACTTTCTTTTCTCCATTCTTAATTTGTGACAATGGTTTCTGGTAAGGATGCCCATCAGGCAGTTAAGACAAAGCTTCAGCAAACCACTATACCTCTCCCCTGCGTTGTAATTATTGCTGCGTTGATTGGACATGATGAGTTCAAATTATAATGATGATTTCTAAAATTTTCTCATTAATTCTTAAATAAAACACATAATTTTCTAGAGTTGATCTTTCATTCCAGTTGCTAGATTAGATATACTGAAACCCGCCTTTACCTCAGCAAGTGACGAAGAACCCGTAACGACCCAAGAGACAGATCTCATGGTAATTGCTAATAGGTAAGGAAGGTAGGTATCCTTTTTGGACCACCAAGGGCTCAGTATGTATGTAAGCTAGTGTTGAAATGGACTGTTATTACTACTCACGAAGAATGTTTTTTAAAATATCAGCATGCAGATGTTTTTTAAATCCTCATTTCTTCCAGTGTACATGATCTAGGCGGAGTATTCATGCTCACCCCTTGTGAACTCATCATTACAATTTTAAATTAATTCTGCCATGCTTGAAAAGGGTGGTAGAGTACTTTGTGAACTATGTCACGGTCAGATTGCAACATCAGCTCTTAATGAAGAGAAAATGTGTAAGATAAGTTAATTACTTGCTGCTGTGAATGTACACACGGAGATGAAATACAGACCATCTTACAACAGACAACAGTGTGATGTTGTTAAATAAGTTGACCAGATTCAAAATGGTTAGATTTACAATTCTGGAAAAATACCACCTTCCTCCGATTCCTTGGTTTCTCCACGGACCTCAAAAATAAATCCAACTGTCAGGAAATAAACGGTTCCTAGAGTACAGTGACTAGTTCGATTATTTCAATAGATCTCTGTGCAATATGGCGCATGACTATCTATCTTCCTGTGGATTAATATGAAGGTCTTGAAACAGAAATGTCCTCATATACTGCTATACACAGGGTGAGTCTCTCCTCTATGGCAAATATAAGGAGGTGATACGGAAGATAAAAAGGCCAATTCACTAAAGGACCTTCTTTTTTTTTTACTGCAACTGTATGCTGCCGTGACAGCAATTGCTCATTCACACCAGCGTCGCTAGTAACATTCTTAACCCTTCCCTGCATATTGTTGCCATCAGGCAACACATATCTTTTCACCTGGGCGAATGAATACAGATTGTATACTCAATCAAACACATAAACCAGTGATGCCTTGTTTTTCTACAACCAAAGATACTCCTTCCACCCCATGAACATCCACGCGTACCAACCACCGTTTATTTTCCGTGCTCCCCCCCATATCACATTTCTTCTTCTTCTTCTTCTTCTTCTTCTTCTTCTTGCTATTGGCTTTACGTCGCACCGACACTGATAGGTCTTATGGCGACGATGGGACAGGAAAGGGCTAGGACTGGGAAAGAAGCGGCCGTGGCCTTAATTAAGGTACTGCCCCAGCATTTGCCTGGTGTGAAAATGGGAAACCAAGTAAAACCATTTTCAGGGCTGCCGACAGTGGGGTTCGAACCCACTATCTCCCGAATACTGGATACTGGCCGCACTTAAGCGACTGCAGCTATCGAACTCGGTCCATCACATTACCACAGGCTTCGGGAGTACCTCTGGCTCAACATCAAAGAGTATGCAAGTATACTATGAATGTTAAAAGCTCAGCGAAAAATCGCGAAAATCGTATATATGTATATTCCATTATGACAAACCACATCACATACCGAGTATTAAGGTATTAGGCCCAGTTAAGAATTGTTGGTAAATCTAAGACACTGAACGCAAGTAGAATTTTAAAGCTTGGAATTTTCTTCATTAAATGAAATCGAACAATAATTCATGCAGTTGTGGGTTAACATTCACCATTTAAACTGAATCGTGAATAGTGGTCGTGTACGAGAACTTATCGTACTGCAATCTGCGACCTCGTGTAACGCAGTCTATGCTGGGCTGGGCGAAAAAACTACAACAGTTGCTCGAGTGACTTCCGTCGGCACATTAGATGCAACTCAACACGATGGACGTCCTCCTCCGGCTTTGCTAAACTGATATTAATAAACAGTAGAAACGTATTGGACCACCACCCCTGTGCTTTGTCACAGACGACAGACTCACCCTGTAGAAATGACGGGGTTAAGAACGGGCAATCGTAGATGTCCGACTGCTTGGGGGTTTGAGTTGTTTTCCCCTTTTCATTTACTAGTCACGTGATCAGGTCATAGCTAACACATCTGCACTCTTTCAAGAGTTTCCATTGCATTTATGACCCGCTGAGGGCGAGGGAGGTAGAATAGGTTGCATCTACGGTCCTGTCGTAAGCGTGCTTTGGCAACCACAGGAGTCTCTAGCTGAGCTGGGGCTAGTGCCTGTTCCCCTCTTTGTCCTTCCTTATTCTCTTCCGAACCCGACGATATTAGGTTTGCGACGCTTAACGAGACCTGCCCTTCATAGCCCTTTCCCTTTTTTGCCTATACCTTCATTCTTCGAAGAGTTGGACCACTTCCTGATAGAGCTCCTGGTTACTGTCAGCTGTCACACGTACATTGTTGTGCAACTACACCCAGCACGTCACACAGATACTGTGCATTGTCTTTGATGATGTATAGTGCATATGTTATCTGACTCCACGGTGATAATGAAGATTATTCAGATAACATTCACAGAAGTAATTCATCAGCTTAGCCAAGATCAAGATAAAATCCTTATCAATCCCACAGAGATCATCTTGCTGCAGTTCCTCTAGTGGACATTCTGTAACCTGAAATATAGCCTACTACTAAAATATGAGAATGATTGCTGCTACAAACAGGTGGGAACAATGGCACGAGGGTGATCGGAATGAGGAAATAATGGCTAAGTTAGGAATGAACTCGATGGATGAAGCTGTACGCATAAACTGACTTCGGTGGTGGGGTGATGTGAGGCGAATGGAGGAGGATAGGTTACCTAGGAAAATAACGTACTCTGTTATGGAGGGTAACAAAAATAGTAGGAGACCAAGACGACGTTAGACTCGGTTTCTAACGATTTAATGATAAGAGATATAGAACTAAACGAGGCCACAGAACTAGTTATAAATAGAGAATTGTGGTGGCATTTAGTACATTCACAGAGGCTTGCTTTTTTTTTGGCTTCACGTCGCACCGACACAGATAGGTCTTATGGCGACGATGGGATAGGAAAGGCCTAGGAATGGGAAGGAAGCGGCCGTGGCCTTAATTAAGGTACAGCCCCAGCATTTGCCTGGTGTGAAAATTGGAAACCACGGAAAACCATCTTCAGGGCTGCCGACAGTGGGGTTCGAACCCACTATCTCCCGATTACTGGATACTGGCCGCACTTAAGCGACTGCAGCTATCGAGCTCGGTACAGAGGCTTGCAGACTGAACGCTGAAAGGCATAGCAGTCTATAATGAAGATGTATGTACTTACATATGTAAAATATACTGAATGGCCGTGTGCTTCTGTAGAAAGGATGGAAAACAGATTACTGAAGGCCATTTACGTATTACTAATTTCTTATTAAGAGAAACACAACGAAATGTCAAATAATTTCTTGTAAACGTACTGTACGTTAAAATATCTAGGTTATTAATGTAATTAATAAATTTCAGTTAAAAAACGCATCACTAAACACAAGTACCCCATCCCCACTTCCCTTTCTACATGAATATGACAATTACTTACACTCATTTACAATTAATATTACTGGGGAAATTGGGATTGTTGTTAACAATTATCACAGTTTTTCCGCAATCTCTTTATGTGAAATGTATTTAAATTCGAACGAACATATAGTCCGGCCCCCTGGCTCAATGGTCAGTGTAGTGGCCTCCGTTTCGGGGGCATCGAGTTCTATTTCCGGCCGAGTAGTGCATTTTAATTTCATCTGGTCATTTTTTTCTAGCTCGGGGTGTTTGTGTTCCTCTTGAATGTACAAGTTCAATTCATCAAGTCAATTAATAATTAGAAAATACACAATTGTAGCTGGCTGCATGATCGATAATAGTGAAAGCAAAACTAAAACCCGAGCATATTGTTTTTTACTTTATATACAATATAAAACGTAACTATCATGGTTATACAGAAACGCACAGCACAATAACATCCCCAGAAGCCGTTTGTCATGGCTTCTTATCGTAGTGGTCGGCGTCGTTAACATGCCTCATCTATATTCATCATTCCTACGGGACTGAGTTCATAAAAAGCCTCCACTGATAATGTGATCACATTGTAAGAATCTGTTTAGTGCTCATTCAGCCTTATGCTCGAAGAAGTGGTAGTTCTAGTGTATTTTATTTAATGTATTCAGTGAAATGTTATCTGAAAGGCACATAACAACATTCAAATGTACCGATTAACTTTGAATAACTTCCAAATGTTGAGTAGAATTTAATTTTAAACGAGAGCTTTCAAACAATTAAACAATAAAAATATGTTAGAAATTTGTTCTTATAGATCATATTATGATCGTATTTTCATACTTTTCGAGTCGAAACTGCTCGCTTCTATGTAGCTTTTAAGACATAACCTTCGGGGCACTAATTGTAACCGCTGGCGCGAACTATGTGCTCCATGAACACACGACAATATACTGATGAATAGAGGAAGCTATGGCCCTCTTCAAAAATCTGATCCTTGATTATACCTATTCCGTGCAATACATGACCATATTTTCACAACTAGAGTTCCATGTTTAGTGTCATGTAACTTCGTGCTCTCGTCTGGAGGTAGTGCATATGTTTTCAGGCACCCCCACCTCCCCCCATTCCAATGGAATTAAGCTGCATGTACCTTCGTAACCAAGTAACAACCATCCTCCCAATCTATATTTCAGGCAGTACCGGGAATCGAACACGGGCCTCCGCGGACGACAGCTAATAGTTCAACACCATGAACCGTAACTTAGAATTAGGTTATAAAAGAACTACAAGTTGACATTTGAAAACACGCAACCCATGTATACCTTATTGCATGGATCATAAGATCGTTGAACTATAACTACGGATTTCGGAAAGAAAGAAAAAAAACACGTTAATCATGCACAAGAGCTCTGGGGTACCAGAGAAATGTGTCTCACGTCTTGGGATACGGCTATATTCTAGAATTAGTTTGGTGGGAGTATTTAGAGTACGTGGAGCAAAGAGTTAGTCCAGAGGGGCTCAGCTGGGCGCCCGTTGAGGCTAGCCCAATGCTGTCGGGCTGGCATGAAGTAAATGGGGGCAGCTTACGTAGCAAGCTTACGTCACAGTGAAGCGAGAGAGCGAACACACTTTGCAGGGAACGGAGCCGTGACGTTCGATTGTCATTACGAAGTTCTTCTCCACTACTCAGCGAAATGCTGAATGGGGTACAGTATTTAAAGAAAAAAATGCTATAATCGCAAGATAACCGACCTTTTCAAAATATTCCGGCATGATTTATACTACGCTCGATGTAAATGGTCAGTTTTATTTTCTTATATTTATACATTCAAAGAAAAGTAACACGTTATAATTTTTGTGGTACAATTTACAAAGGTACAGGGTTTAAGCGTACAAGCTACGATTTACAATTCCTTGGATGGGAAAGACGGTAATTCTATTTCATAAACATTCCTGTTATTCATTCAGCAAAAGTAATATATTTACATAATTCAACGAGTTACTTCTTGATTTTGCACAGTGGTGTAGTGTTGTTTGAATTTCCCACTTTACAGAATTTGAAAATAGTATTAAAAACTTGTCAGGCGTCCGATGATAATAGCTAGCCTCTAAATGGCGAGGGAATTTCATCACGAGTGGGGACGTAGATATTGACTATCCAAGATTAAAGTACAATAACAATGTAAATGTACCTGTCTACCAAATAGATGTACCTTCAGATAAATAACATAACTGATGTTATTCCTTGTAAGCATGATTGGATTGTTTGTGAGTTTATCAGATGATTTAAACCCAAGCAACCACAACCCACAGCTTATCCACCTTAACTCTGTATTATATTATAAATGTTTTTAAAGCACCTCTTAAAATTTAACAGTGAAAGTTGTAATTCATTGCGTACATTACAAAAACATTTGAGGCTGTAGATCTCTTTATTGTATCCGGTCAAAATACAGTACATGAGCATAAATAACTTATTTCTTACAACGTACGTATATTGAAAATGACGTGGATTTCGTCCCTTTTTCTTTCATTATTTTCTGCCTGCATTTCAAACTCGTGTATCACCGCAGTGACTGGGAGAACTTCGCCCAACCTTCACGGCCTGACCGCAACGTCACTGTGGTTGAATAGCACAGGCTCATCGGTTGCCTAGTCCGACTCATTGGCTGAATATCAGCGTACTGGCCTTCGGTTCAGAGGGTCCCGGGTTCGATTCCCGGCCGGGTTGGGGATTTTAACCTTCATTGGTTAATTCCAATGGCCCGGGGGCCGGGTGTTTGTGCTGTCCCCAACATCCCTGCAACTCACACTCCACACATAGCACTATCCTCCATTACAATAACACGTAGATACCTACACATCGCAGATGCCGCCCACCGTCATCGGAGGATTTGCCTTACAAGGGCTGCACTCGGCTAGAAATAGCCACACGAAATTATTATTATTATCGGCTGCCCGCTTACTGTGCTGGGCGCCCGCGGGACGACATGACCAGCGTGAGCACCTCTGGGTTATTCTGTTCAACTTTAGCTTTCCAATCCCTTCCTAGGAACATTTTAGCACGCTCGGTTACGAAGATCTGTTTCATTTATTTATTTATTTATTTATTTATTTATTTATTTAATTTATTTATTTATTTATTTATTTATTTATTTTTCTTAAGACACAAGACACAGCTGTACTAAGAACTTCTCACTTCTCACAGTCGAATTAGCAAGCGTAAACTTTCATAATAAAATACAACAAACATAACAGGTGAGGTACTGTACATATAATACCAATTGTCCAGTTCGGAAAATCACGAGAATGTCCATGGTTATAGCCCAGTCGCCGTAGGTTAAGACGGCGGTAAACCACTAGAGATTAACCTTTTCTTAAGATATTATTTTCACTATTTTGGAATAAACCTTTACTTGATTATTTATCCAGCTCGTGGTTCTTATTAATATTGTTAAAGAAAGTTGGGAGACGGATTAAAAAGGATCGTTCGAGAATTGTGTGCTGAGTGTGAGGAAAGTGAATATCTTTGACTGGTGGAGTGGGAAGGAACAGTGTAACAAAACATTCCAGTATTAAGTAGGAACCGTTCCTTCATTCTTACAGAGAGTGATTTTCAACTACTGTATTTAAGAGACGAAGCTTTAATGGCAAACTTGTTACTAATGTGGATATTGCGTGATACTTGTGGCAAGTAGTAAACAACGTTGAGTGATGGCAGAGTCCATCGCCCTCCATAACGTGGTGGATACGCCAATTGAACCTATCGTCAAAGGAATCACATGGCTCAACAATGAGATCGCCTCTAATCAGAGGTCGGCTTAGGACTAGTCAGTGCAAAATTAAACTCTGCAGTAGAATATTAAGGTTACGGAGAAGTGGCAACTGAGAATATGGCGACCTCTTTACTGTCAAGAGTTCGAACAACCATGGCAGTTTTGAATGCCAGGTAACCAATAACAATATCACGTTGCAATACTTTAGGTACCAAGGGAGATGTTCAATAAATTTCCAATTTCTTTGAAATCATTTAGGAAAAGGCTAGGAAAACAACAGATAGGGAATCTGCTACCTGGGCGACTGCCCTAAATGCAGATCAGTATTGATTGATTGATTGATTGATTGATTGATTGATTGATTGATTGATTGATTGATTGATTGATTGATTGATTGATTGATTGATTGATTGATTGACCACCGTCCTTCATTCAGAAGACAGGTGAGTTTGCATCTCACATTCCATCTTCCATGGTCCGAGCAAACAGTTCCCGGGTCCAAACTGAAGAAAGACCTATTCAAATACTGCAACGAAGCAGGTTGTTAGAATTTCCACACCGGGCAAGTTGGCCGTGCTGTTAGGGGCACGCAGCTGTGAACTTGCATCCAGGAGATAGTGGGTTCGAACTCCGCTGTACCTAGTTAACATACATCTTCAACATGGACCATGCCTTTCAGCGTGCAGTCTGGAAGTCTCTGTAAATTAACTAAACACCTCCACAACATACTATTTGTTGTACATCCCTTTCCATGAAATTATTGAACGTTATTCTAGTCATCTTCTCCTAAGTGTTCTTCTGCTTCTTTTACTCCCCATGGCTGAGTTCCTCTTCCTCCAATTGTCTCATACACCACTATGGAAGCCGGTTCATACATAAACCTATATCCGGCGAGATCATTCTTTTTTCCCTGTGCCCTACTGCCTAGCTATTGGCACTAGCAAACATTCTCATTACTTCGATGTCTACAAAAAGTGGCTTATGGCGACGATGGGATAGGAGAGGGTTAGGAGTGGGAAGGAAGCGGCCGTGGCTTTGATTAAGGTACAGCCCCAGCATTTGTCTGATGTGAAAATGGGAAACCACGAAAAACCATCTTCAGGCCTGCCGACAATGGGGTTCGAACCCACTATCTCCCGAATGCAAGCTCACAGCTGCGCTCACCTAACCGCACGGCCGACTTGCTCGGTACTTTCATGTCTGTTAGGTCGAGTTTATGAATAATGTACCCTGAGTACACTCAAATTTACCGCATAACAAATAAAATATACTGAAATGAAGTATATCCTTAAGAGCACTCGTGCAATCAAGTAAATATTAGTTGTACTCGTTGTTGGTGGTGAACTAACAGCTCTTCGGAGCAGTAGTAGCTAAAAAACCGCGGGTCAGTTCCTCTTATCTTCCCATTATGCCATTACAGAGTGCGATCCTTACTTCCCACGGTTTCTTGCGAGCCTCTTCGTTGCCCTCACTTCCTTCCCTAGTTTCATTCCAAGTCCTTCAACGGTCTGCAAGTCTGGGTCTCCCTCTATTTCTTCTACCTTCTGGTCTTGCCTCATGGTTTTTTTGCTTTCCTTCCACCATCCATCCGTTGAACATGCCTAAACCATGCGAATTGTCTCTTACCAATGTACCTTCCGCGTGGGACAGATCCAACTCTTCTCTTAGCCTTACATTCCTGATTTTATCTCTTCGCTTTTTATTCAGAGTCTTATAGCAATCTTTCATTTCAGGAACTGTTATCATGCTCCGCCGTTTTTCCCACATTAACCAATTTTCACATCCATATGCCAAAGTGGGAGCGAAAATAGTTTCGAAGATCAGATTATTATTTTCTATTTTCCTCTCTTGTATGGCACTGCTTATTTGGTAACAGACTCTACACTACTGTTCATAATTTCTTCAACAATCTTTTTTATTTTCTGTAAAACTCGTTCCCAAGTATTCATGCATATTGACTTGTTCTAGAACTTCGTTTTTGCACAGAATAATCATTCTGTAATTGTCCTCTGGCCACTTTCTCACTGCTTGCTCTTCCCTATATGTATCTGCATTTCTTTCCTTTCCAGTTCTATTGTCCATTCTACTCATACCTCTTGGAATTTTTCTTCAGAATCTGCAAGGACCACATCTGCATGTAACGAGACTTGTAATTTGATTGTTCTGCGGATCAACCCATTAAGCAATATTACGAGTAACGCAAAAGTAAAACATTCATAAGACTTGCTCAGATGGATGCGACCTTGAGAAGAACTGGAAACCTCGATCCTATTAGACGAGCTCGAAGTTTAGAATAACTTAAGAAGTTCTAGGAAGGCGCTTCTACAGACCACCACTCCCAACACGTACACGCATCGTTTCAATATTTGTTGTTTGTAAAATATGCACCGCCTGTGGCGGTGGTAATTTTTGACAACAGCGATGTTACGCGAAATTTTTATAAAGCCCTCTCCTTCTGTATTTTCAGTTTTCATCACCTGTACAACACTTTTAGTGCGTTTTGAAAAAAGAGATAAAATGCACAACTTTTTCTAAAATGCTATGTAAATACGATTTTTCAAATAAAACTTTATGTCCATTTTTAAAAGGTTTCTTCTGGAAGCTTAAACCGAGGAATTTGTGCATCTTTGGACTAGCGGTTGGTTGCTAAGCTCGCAGAATTTGCCCATGCAGCTCTGCGATGTATCTCTTGGGGCCCTACCAAGATTGCTCATGCTGAAGGATATTTTAGAAAATATAATGTAACTGTGATCGGAGAACACTAATGGCACAACAAAATTTTCAGGTATGTTCCATGATTTCTTTTGACAGTGTCACTGGTTCATGAATGCGTCTTAAGTTAATTGTGTACATTTTCTTTTTATTATTCTGATTTTGTATCGACATAAATTTGTTGACTTTTCTATGTAATGCTTCACCATACATCAAGTTAAAATACAGATATAATTTTATTATAGTTTGTGCATGTTTATTTTACTATTAGCTACATGCAAATAGGATTTTATTTTCGGATTAATGTTATAAAAACACATTATATATTTATGAGAATTAACTCAACGTCTATGGGCTTCTTCAAAATGACAAAAGTGTAAACTAGGAGAGGTCCGTGTGGTAATGCCGGTGTGCCATGGCACCACCAGTGTAATAAAGAAAGAATATGATATTCTTTCTCCCATGCGAACAATGTGGCCGCAGTGAGGCAGACAACCATAGCGGATGGGTATCTGTCGAGAAACCAGAATAACAAATGGTTCATCGAAAGAGGGGTAGTGGACTTTCGGGAGTTGCAAAGGCGGCAGCCTCGATGATTGACTGATACGGCCTTGTAATAATATTTAACATGGTTTAGCTACGGTGGTACTGCTACACGGCTGAAAGCAAAGGGAAACTACAGCCGTATCTAACACCCGAGGATATGCAGCTCTCACTGTATGAATGATGTACTGATGATGGCTTCCTCCCGGGTAAAATAATCCGGAGGTAAAATAGTCCCCCATTCTGATCTCCGGATGGTGACTACACGAAAGGGGACAATCATCAGGAAGATGGATAATGACATTCTGCGAGTCGGAGCGTGGAATGTAAGAAGTTCGAATCCTTGTGGTAGGTTAGAGAATGTGAAAAAGGAAATGGATAGACTTAAGTCAGATGTAGTTGGTATAAGTGAAATACGTTGGCAGAAAGACCAGTATTTTTGGTCAGGCGACTACAGAATTAACAACATAAAATTCAAAAGGATAAATGTAGGAGTTGGTTTAATAATGAATAAGACAATAGGGCAGCGGTTAAGCTACTATGGCCAGCATAGTGAACAAATTATTATTGTTTCCAAGATAGACACGAAGCCAATGCTCAGCACAATAGTGCAAGTCTACATGCCTGCTAGTTCAGCAGATGATGACGACATCGAAGGAATATGGCGAGATAGAAGATCTAATACAACATGTAAAAAGTGTCGATAATTGTGATGGGACTGGAATGCGGTGGTAGGCCAAGGAAGAGAAGGTAATGCAGTAGGAGACTTCGGACTGGGACAAAAAATGAAAGTAAAAGTCGGCCGTGGCCTTCACTAAGGTACAGCCCCAGCATTTGTCTGGTGTGCGAATGGCAAACCACTTCACAGCGCGAGCTGGCTCCTGATTGGTTGAGGAGCGAAGCTTAAAAGCGCGGGAAGTTAGGAATGGTGTTGGTGAGCGATTTGAAAAGTGGGTGCGGTCAGCTGTCACCTTGACAGCCACGTGGGGGCATAACCTTAAACGCTAGCTAAGAGTGAAAACTTAACCTCACTCTGTCTACGAGTTGATCTAACTGGTTGCCCTCCTCTACAGCACGGGAAAATTGAATTTGGCAGCTGTCACTTTGACAGCCACGTGGGGGCGTGCACGTGCTTGGGCAAAACTCTACATGCTGGCCAACAGTGCAAGCTTAACCTCACGCTGACCACGCGTTAACCTAACCGTGACTGTCACGCCACAAGCGTGGGAAATTTGAATTTGACAGCTGTCACTTTGACAGCCACGTGGGGGTGTGTGCTGCGCTCTGGTGGAAAACTAAGTATAGCTATAGGTGTGCCAACTTGACAGAGGGATGGCCAAATTTGCAGATTTGGGCGCGGGCGAATTGAATAGTAAGATGGCTGATTATGTGTGCGGGCTCGGGTTCGACCCATCGTTTAATCTAACTAGGCAAGATAGCGGATATTTGCCAAGCTGTCAGAGGGATTGCCAACCTTACAGGCCAAAATTCAATGCGTATAAGTCTCCAGGCTTACCTTAACCGACTTACTGGCTACTGTACATAGGGCAAACGGTGACAGTCCAGGTTTCTTCTTCTTCTTCTTCTTCTTCTTCTTATTATTATTCACTAGGTATCTACAGATGTGCCAACCTGACAGAGGGAGGGATGGCCAACTTTACAGATTTTGGTGCGGGCGATATGAAAAAGTGGGCATGGCTGATAGTTGTTACGCTATGTGGGGACGCTTGATGCGCTCTGGTGGAAACCTGGGTAGTTACAGGTCTGCCAACCTGACAGAGGGTTGGATCACCAACTTTACAGATTTTGGCGCAGGCGAACATTTGCTCCTCACTAAATCATCACCTGCTCCTTACTTGCTCTTCACTAGATCCTCACCTGCTCCCTACTAGATTCTCACTTGCTTCTCACCCGATCCTCATTAGATCCTCACCTGCTAACCCTACACCAGCTCCTGGCTACTTTGGTGAGGATTTTTGACTAAGTGCATAGGCATAACCTAAGAAGACTTAGGTAGTAGCGGTGAGAAACAGGTAATCCTCAGAGGAGTTAGTCGAAAGCAGGTAATCCTCAGAGGATACAGTCAGAAACAGGTGATCCTTAGTGGATACAGTCAGGAGCCGGTGATCCTCAGAAGAGTCGGAAAGAATCAGGTGATCCTCAGAGGATGCAGTCTGAAGCAGGTGATCCTTAGAGGACACAGTCAGAAGCCGGTGATCCTCAGAAGAGTCGGAAAGAATCAGATGATCCTCAGAGGATACCTACAGTCAGAAGCAGGTGATCCTTAGAAGAGTTGGTTAAAAGCACGTGATCCTCATAGGATACAGTTAAAAGCAGGTGATCCTCAGAGGATATAGTCAGAAGCAGGTGATCTTTAGAGGGGTTAGTAAGGAGCAGGTGGTCCTTAGAAAATGCGGTCAAAAGCAGGTTATTTTCATGGGATACGGTTAAAAGCAGGTAATCCTCAGAACAGCTGGTTAAAAGCATGTGATCTCAGGAAGAACTGGTGTGGAACATGTAATCTTCAGCGGATACGGTCAAAAGCAGGTAATCACTATAGGAGTCGGGGTGGCTAACTTATGGGCTTACAACTTGTTACTTCGAGTTGGACACTTCAGGTTAATCTTGCAGACTTATAAGACTTTGTTTGTGTAGTATAGGTCTTTTGGAAGTTGTTGTGTACATTATACTGAGGATTACAAGGCAGAGGAGGAGGAGGAGGAGGTAGGGATCCTTTCAGAAGTTGTTTTGTACATTACAATGCTGATTACAGCGCGGAGGAGAGGCGGGACTTTGGGACTTGTTTTGTACGCGATAGGGATTCTTTTAGGCATGATCAGGTCTAATTGTGTGTTGCAAGGCATCGTATAGGCGCTACAGACCTTTCCTAAGTGAGTGTGGTGTAGGGTGGAGGTAGATGGTGTGATAAAGAGCAGAAACATTATGTGAATATGTAGAGCATATAAAACGAAGCGTTTTAAGGTCAAGAACAGCTTTCTACGACACCTATTGAGGAAATATTGAGTAACAAGTTTTAGGCCCCTAAGTTAGTTCTCCAAAGTTAGCTACCCCGCTACCTTCTTTTGACCGTATCCTGTGAGGATTAGTTGATTTTGACCTTATCCTCTGAAAATGACCTGCTCCTCACCAACTTTTCTGAGGATCACCTGCTTTTAACCAACTCTTCTGAGGTTCACCTACTTTTAACCAATTCTTCTGAGGATCACCTGCTTTTAACAGTATCCCCCGAGGACCACCTGCTTTTAGCAATATCTTCTAAGGATCACCTGCTTCTGACTATATCCTCTGATGATCACCTGCTTCTTTCTGACTCCTCTGAGGATTACCTGCTTTTGACTAACTCTGAGTATTACCTGTTTCTCACCGATACAACCTTAGTCATGTTAGATTGTTAGATTATGCCTATACACGTAGCCAAAGCTTCTCACCAAAGTAGCCAGGAGCTGGTGTAGGGAAGGGCAGTCCGTTAGCAAGTGAAGATCTAGTAAGGAGCAGGTGAATATCTAGTAAGGAACAGGTGAGGATCTAGTAAGGAGAAGGTGAGGATCTAGTGAAGGTCTAGTGAGGATCTAGTGAGGATCTAGTGAGGAGCAAGTAATTGGCATCCCTCCCTCTGTCAAATTTGCACACCTGTAACTACCTGGATTTCCACCAGAGCACACTACACGTCCCTACATAGCAAAACAATTGTCAAACACAACCACGCCCAATTTACAAATTGCCCGCGCTCGAATTTGTAAAGTTGGCCATCCCTCCCTCTGTATTGTTAACACACTTGTAGCTACCTAGTAAAGAATAATAATAACAAGAACGCCAAGAAGCCAGCATAACTGTCACCGTTTGTCCCTATGTATAGCAGCCAGTAAGTCGGTTAAGGTGAGTCTGGAGTCTTATATGCATCGAATTTGGGTCTGTAAGGTTGGCAGTCCCTCTGACAGTTTTGCAAATAACCGCTTTCTTGCCTAGTTAGGTTAAGCCCTGGGTCGAACCCGAACTTGCACACATAGTCAAATCGCCCGCACCCAAATCTGTAAAGGTGGCCATCCTTCTGTCAAGTTGGCACACCTATAGCTACTGTCCGACTCGTTTGCTGAGTTGTCAGCGTACTGGCCTTCGGTTCAGAGGGTCACGGGTTCGATTCCCGCCCGGATCGGGGATTTTAACCTTCATTGGTTAATTCCAATGGCTCGGGGGCTGGGTGTTTGTGCTGTCTCCAACATCCCTGCAACTCACACACCGCACATAACACTGTCCTCCACCACAATAACACGCAGTTACCTACACATGGCAGATGCCGCCCACCCTCATCGGATGGTCTACTTTACAAGGGCTGCACTCGGCTAGAAATATACACACGAAATAATTATTATACCTATAGCTACTTAGTTTTCCACCAGAGCGCAGCACACAACCCCACGTGGCTGTCAGAGTGACAGCTAGCTGTCAAAATAACAGCTATTAAATTCAAATTTCCTGCGCGCATTACGTGACAGTCATGGTTAGTTAATGGGTGTTCAGCGTGCGGTTAAGCTTGCACTCTTAGTCAGCATGTAAGGTTATGCCGGCACACGTGCACGTCCCCACGTGGCTGTCGAAATGACAGCTGTGAAATTACATTTCTCTGCGCTGTAGGGAAGGTCAGCCGGTTAGGTTAACTCGTAGGTTAAGCTTGCACCCTTTGTCAGCCTGTAAGGTTATGACCCTCTCCCACCACGTGGTTGTCAAAGTGACAGCTAACCACACCAACATTTCAAACCGCACCAACACCATTTCAAATTTCCCGCGCTTTTAAGCAGTGCCCCTCAGCCAATAAGTAGCCTGCTCGCGCTGTGACGTCATCAGTCATGTGACCAGTGACAGCCAATCAGCGTTTATTTGGATTTCGTATAGCCTCCCTACTGGTGGGGTAGGACTGGGATTGGGAGGCAGCATCGGTGGCCTTATTTCAGGTACAGCCCCGGCATTTGCTCGGTGTGAAAGCGGTAAACCACGAAAAACCATCTTCATGGCTGCTGACGGTGAGATTCGAACCCACCATCTTTCGAATGCAAGCTCACACCTACGCGACCCTAACTTCACGGCCAAGTCGATCGGTACGGCGTAAATTATTTGTGTGTGCAATATATAGGGTGCAGTCGAAATCCCTTCCAAGCGTGTGTGTGTAAAGTAGCCTTTAAGATGAAGGTAAGGCATTTTGTAAATTTCAGTTTAGCGGCTACTGATGTTGTGATTAAGTGCTTGTGCGCGCGCGTATGATGGCAATAGCCATGGTTATTTATTCCTATGTGAGGCAAGCGAGTGTTACATTCAGTACTGTTGTTATTCATTCTTTTGAAGGTGTCGTTCGATGTTTTCGTGAGTAGGCCCTGCTTATATTATCGTCATTTTTCCCTATAAAGGCTGTTAATTCGTTCAATGAATTACTTAAAAGTGGAATTTTAAGAAAAATTCATGTGGATTAAAGTAAATATTTATATTATGTAGATTGTCGATTTAAAAATTCGTTTAAATGGATACTTCATTAAAAGATCGGTCTTGTACAGCAGTACAGCTATCTTTTTTCAATTTGCTTTAGGTCGCGCCGACACAGACAGGTCTTATGACGACGATGGTATAGGAAAGGTCTAGCAGTAGGAAGGAAGCGGCCGTGGTCTTAATTAAGGTACAACCCCAGCATTTGTCTGGTGTGAAAATGGGAAAGCACGGAAAACCACCTCCAGGGCTGCCGCCAACAAGGTTAGAACCCATTATCCCCCGAATGCGAGCTCACAGCTGCGCGCCCCTAACCGCGCGGCCAACTCGCCCGGTGTACACTTAAATAATGTGATTTCATGTAACTTATAGCACAGATAAAAATGCACTGTCTGTACTTGCAACCTTGAAAAATTCGTTAACAAATTTTGAATTTGACGTCACAGGGCGCCATTGATATAAACGCCACAAAATAAAATGCTGAACTTCGGATTTCAAAACTCTAAAACTTCAACAGCCCGAGAGATAAGTGATGAGTAGCACACATTATTTCGATTAGACTATTATCAAGGGAGATATTAGTGGCTGATTCGGGCTGTTTTGTTTGTCTCTACGCCTTCCTTTTAACCTCATTTGCCCTTAATAAGAATTGTGAAATGAGTGACTATAGTACTAATCGCTATATCCATTACTTAATACCAAAATTCATGAAGTTCCCTCCATCGACTTTCCCGTGATGGTGTAACTAAACCAGACATAGGTCATTACTAGTTCTGTCCGATATAAGAATCAAGTAATATTATACAGTATTACGTACTTCTACCCCTCAGTCTCGTTCTTCACACGGGGTCGGGGATGAGGTGAGAAGAATTTATATGCCATGCTTTTACGGCATGTTGCCCTTTCTGACGCCAACCTCAGTTGTGGAGATAATGAAGATGAAATGTATGATGATGGATGAAATACGGTAAGGAGGTGGAAGGAATCAGTTGAGGCCTATGAATAGGAACTGTCCCGGGATCTGCCTGAAGGTAAAAAATGGGAAACCACAAAAAACATTCTCAGGACAGCCAACGGTGGGGCTGGAACCCACGCGTCTCCCGAATGCAGAGTTCGGCTCCATAGCGTTAACACGCGCGGCCACTCCACTCGGTATATTATATTATATTATATTATATTATATTATATTATATTATATTATATTATATTATATTATATTATATTATATTATATTATATTATATTATATTTTTTTATCTTTATTTAGTCTTTCTCCAGATCTATGTAATATGTATATGATCAATTCATGGGGAGAAAAAATAACAAGTCTGACCTAAACGAGCTCACAAAAGGCAAAGGAAAAGAATGTAATAATAATAATAATAATAATAATAATAATAATAATAATAATAATAATAACAATAATATAAAGAAAGAAGAATGAGGCAGGAGGCAGGATAAACACTGTCGCCTGGCCCGAGATCAACCCTTATTGGTGGTCTGTTGGCCATGGCAGAAGGCAGTATGATAATAAGAAACTAAAATAATAACATATTACTGTTGTAGAGTACAATAGTGTCAGCAGACGACATCTGTAATTTAAACAAACTGCATATCACTTCCGGCCTGGTTCGCAACTCAGCGCAATCCTTCATGAACACTGACCTCTCTGTTGTTCTACTTGAGCTGCAAACCCAGCTTTCGTGTTACCTCCACTGTCGTGCCGGTGTGCAATTATTCTCCTTACGTTTCATTACTATTGTCCACTGTTAAACTCCATTATCTCGCTACACTTATTTTCTTTTAAAACTTCATTCAACTCTCCACATTAAATGAGACCATCTCGCTAGCCATTCCATACATTACAAACCAAACATCACTATCTCTCTATTCATCCGCCAGCCTTACCTCACCGCAAATTTTACATCCACTTTACTACCTTACACCATCCATCTCCACACATTAACTTATCACGAAACCTCGTGATTATTTACTGTCACCACACATGCTTACAATCACTCTCTTCCTTGCTTACTAACAAATACCCGCCTCATCTTAATTACAGCCTTCCTATACCATCTCATGACAGTAATTAATATACACGCTTCATCGCCTACTAATTTAACTGCTTAATCACTCTTAACTCATTTAGAAATAACACACATCCTCCACTTTTCTCATGAGCTTAAACAGTTTACTTACTGCTGCTGCTTGTTTTTCTTACTTCTTGTCACTACGCATACGTCCAAATTACTCCTCTTACTCCACATCTCATTTACGTAGGCTCAAGCTTCTCCCTTTCGCCAAGGCACCTCTTGCTTCTGCTTTCTCTCTCCAAGCCGTATTTTCACTTCGTTTATGTGCACTTGTCACATCTTGTGCTCCTCCCCCCCCCCCCACATTTACTCCCTGTATCTTCCTTTCTTCTCTCACACTGGCCTCCGTCCTCAGCTCCTTAAATATTGCCCTGGTCTCCCTCCTCATCTCAATTGCTGCTTCCCTGGCTCCTTCTATGATCGATTCGAAGATAGCATGTGCGTCCTTCTCTGCCCTGTTAATTTCTTCTTGCTGCAAGCTCTGTTCAATGCCCTATTTTCCTTGGTTTTTCATTATCCCCATGCCCGTCATCACCAACTTTACTGTCTCTAACTTGCATTTCTTCCACTCTCTTCCCCACTACCACTTCGTTCTTAATATTCTCTTCCATTTCCCGTAATTTCATCACTGTCCAAAATCTGGTCCATTGTCCATTGGTTACCACTAACAGACGACCCTTAATGTAGGCTCTTAACTCTTGCAATTTAGCCCTGACCAAATGTTTCTTCAGAGTGTTTATATTCTTAATCCCTTCTCTTCCCATGTCTCTTTTAATCCGCATATTATCCGCGCCTCTTATCAATATTTCCGCCATCAGGGCGGAGAACAACTTCACTTTTATCGGCCTATTACTCCGTACTTTACCTATCCTTTCCACATCGTCAGTATCAACTTCACTAAACTTTCATCATTTTCTGTATGACTTCCACCACTTTGTAAATTGTTAGCACTTTGTCTTCTCCTTTCTCTTCCGACACTCCATATATAAATAAGCATTTCTTCCTGCGTTCTTGGCTACCGTCTTCTATTTCTGCCTTCAGCTTCGCCATCTCTTCCTCCATCTACCTTATTTTCACCTTAAGTGATATTTCTCTCTCGTTAGTTTCCACTTTGTTCATAGTTTCGTCTGTTTTTCCCTGTATCCAACGCCTCACATTTTCAAATTTTTTCACTTGTTCCTTCAGCATACTTTTAATCTGCTCAAACGGGCATACTTCTTCCACAACTTCTTTAACCACTCTTCTTATGACCTCCACGTCTTCCCAGCTCATGTTGCCACTGGAAGTCGGGACGGGGTTTATTTCCACACCCCCTATAGCTAGCAGTACCATAATCACCGCTGCCACCAGTAACATCTCACCCATCATTCTTGTTTCTACTTTACCTCCTTCACTCATTACTGTTTCCTTTTTCCGTCTTCCCTGCCATCTTCCGATCCCTACCCGATATTGATCCACACCAATCATCTTCCTCTTCCCCCCGTCTTTTCTTCCACTCACCGATCACACTCCACTCCCGCTCTACCGGCACACTCAACTCAGCACGTTCGTTCCCGATCGCTGACTAGGTTAGACTGATATTATATTATATTATATTATATTATATTATATTATATTATATTATATTATATTATATTATATTATATTATAAAATACAGACAGAAAGATGATTTTATATAAATGTAGAACATAAGCACATTATTTGAAGTAAGACATATTTTGTTGTTCCTGGAAATTCAGGTAGGCCTATTACATTGACAACTTTTTGCCTTCTGATGAAGACTTCGATCAGCCTGAGTTTGTGCAGTACTTTCCCATCTGGATCTTCGTATCTTCTAATAATAATAATGTTATTTGCTTTACGTCCCACTAACAACTTTTACGGTTTTTGGATACTCCGAGGTGCCGGAATTTAGTCCCGAAGGAGTTCTTTTACGTGCCAATTAATCTACCGACACAAGGCTGACGTATTTAAGCACCTTCAAATACCACCGGACTGAGCCAGGATCGAACCTGCCAATTTGGGGTCAGAAGGCGAGCGCCTCAACCGTCTGAGCCGCTCAGCCCGGCTTCTTATCTTCTACAGCCACACACCGTGTAATACAAATACCGTAAGAAGATAGTGGGACACGACTACTTCCGTGGCAGACCTGAGCATGGTTTCTAAATCGCCCGGTTGTGCTGCATTTAAAGTCCCGGGACACATGTATCTATTCCACTCTAAATCAGCAAGAAAGCAAGCATGTTTGCGGTTTTCCCTGTTATCTAGATCTTAGCCTCTAGTTTAAATGGGATCCAAATCAAAGGGACGTAACTTTTCATTACCTAGGATTCGAACCGTGGCTGCTTTGCCTGAGACGATGTCAAGTACCTATCAACTCTGCAGTACAATTCATCAAATAAACGAAGAATTGTTGACCCGAATTACCTAATAATAATAATAATAATAATAATAATAATAATAATAATAATAATAATAATAGAGGTTTTCTAACGAATCTCAAGACATTCAAGCACTCTGATATGGAAAAATGACCAAGATGCATTTTGAACTCGCGTTCTAACCAGCTACGAAGTACCACGTGGACATACACTGGTTCATTCTTCCGCTCTCTTTACTGCTTTATGGCAGTCACTTCCGTTCATTGTCGATACCGGCCTACTCACGAAGTTATTGCCTTCAGTAACACCCTTCTTCTACAAGACAGAGTTCACTTGAATAGTAACTGGTTGTTGAGAACGACTTCTTTGCAGTTTTCATTTGATGCTTATTATCAGTCCGTAAATGTCCCACACCTTCAGGAAATACGCCCCTGTGCACCTGTGCAATTTATGACACTCATGAATGACTCTTCAAACTCGAAATAAGAAAACAGGCTCATTTCAAGTTATCTGCGTGCTCTATAGCTTAATAAAACTTTACATGCTCTATGCAAGGCGGATTTTGGGGGTAGACTGACAACGCTGCAAACCAAGGGCCCTCGCCACAAGAAATAAAATCTGAAATGAAGTACGAAAACCAATAATAGTGTACAAACTTAATCATATCGATAAAGTGTTCACAGTTAAAGAAAGTATTAAGGAATTATTCGGGCAATTCGTCTCTAACAGTTTTAGAACTCCCTTCACGGTCTGTTTGGTAACCTCTTCAGCTTAGGGGCCCGCACACTCTAAATCCTGTTCTGGGTGTATGAACGTATGTTGAGTTCTTGGACCTGTAGGGAAATGAGGATTGATTTACTTTCCATTGCTTTCCTCTCGATCCAGAAAGTCCTATTACATACCAGTCGACCAACTCCACTGAAATACATACAGCAACCGAGTGACATCTTCACATCATTTATCACGGAGGTCGGCTAAATACGGAATGGTACTACAAGCGCATGACCATACAGTAGGGGCTGGCTGGCCCCCTGCGGCCTGGAGTCGCCTCGCTGAAGCGATGCATGACGTCATCAGCTAGACAGTACTGGCACTGCCTTCGTGAAGTACAGGCCGTACTGTAGCAAGCGCGAGAAAGCGATCATCTGGTCGTTAGGGGGGAAGTTTAGCACATAATTAGTTGAGTTACATGTGAATTCTTCACTGTTTTGTTGAAATTTTTAACTTTGGCCGCTTGTTTACTCAGATATATATCAGTCTGAATCGTTATCGACTGTATTATTAAGTGAAAAGTCCTCAATTAGTGAAGAAAACTTAGTGTGAGCACGCATTCATGTGAGGCTATAGGTGTGTATTACCCAGTTTCCTGAAGAGTAAGTCCTGAGGGAAATAAGAGTGTCTCGTCCAGATAGTGAGTTAAAATGTCTTATGTCAAAAATATGGATAACATTAGATATATTTTATGTAATCAGACTTACGGCTTATTTGAATTCGGTGTATCTGAAAATTCAAGTCCAATTTTGTGCATTTTACCATTTTAGGTAGAAATGTATTGTGAAATAACACTGCTGAGATTTTCCCTAACAAATTTCATTTCATAGGCAATGGAACAGGGTTATTCCATGAAAACTGAATATGAAAATAATTGTATAGGCATTATTTGCTGTTTAAAAATCTACATTTTTGAAACAATAACTGAATTTCATGACAGTGACAGTAAATGTTTTGTTATTGTTGGAGGTGTAGTTTACTCGTCATCTTTCTTGCAGGTACTGAATTGGTGGTACAGAAATAATTTACATTTGTAGTATATTGTATTGATTGCTTGTTTTCTATCAGTGTGTATGATGTGAACGTTACAGTCGACTAGAAAATGGATAGAAATCGCAAGAATATATCTCAGAGTGTTAGCCTGTACTCACGGAAACAAACGGATATACGCGAGAAATAGAACGTTACGGGGAACGTTATGTCAGAACTAACAAGTATTTATGAATAGTTTTTGGTTTTATAAAGTGTTAACAGTTTCTTAAGTAATTTGAGCGAGTGTATTATTCAAGCGGAGCGGATGCGTATCGCCTCCAAGTCCCACCCAAAGCATGACGTCATCAGAGCTACAGTACGGCCTGTACATCACGAACGCATTGGTACTGGGCAGAGCTTCCGTAAGCGAGGTATAATGCTTTCTAGTCTGGTTTAATTCGTGCTATTGCCACATCATACTACTATACTAAAAACGAATTATGATACCAAAGCCTTCATTCTAAAAGCTGTTTAAACAAGGTGTTCAGAAATATACCGTACAGCGCGTTGTCCTTCGTTCCATTTTACAGAGAGGAAAGAAGGATCAAGTTCGTGGCACAGTTTAATTTCGCCAGTGCCTATCTTCAACACATCAATCACAGTTCCCGAATTAACCTCTGTACCATCCCCTCATCCAAAAACTGGTGATATAGTGCGGCATGTCCGCAATAACCCATACCTTCCTTTCAGCGTCTGCAGGATTCATAAAGATGTGCTCTCTGTTGATATCTCGAGTTCCTTCCACAGTCTCCCGCATCCTCCTAAATCAGAAACAGTGGAGATTCTACAGCGGGAATGATCTTGAAAAGTAATGATCGATTCATAGTATTATCGAAAAAAAAATACATACGCTGTTTCCAGTGAGCGCACAGTCCTCTGATTAGTGCTTCCTGAACTTTCGAATGGGAACCAGGAACGTTTTTCCTTTACACTTGCTCTATGTCGCACCAAAACAGATAGGTCTTATGGCAACGATGGGATAGGAAAGGGCTAGGAGTGGGAAGCAAGCGACCCAGGCCTTAATTGAACGGTGTGAAAATGGGAAACCAAGGAAATAATTTTCAGGGATGCCGACAGTGGAGTTCGAACCGACTGTCTCCAGAATACAAACTGACAGCTACGTGACCTAAACACCGCAGCCACTTAAAGTAAGAAAAAACTCGTTTAGCTGCCTTGGAAAGACTGGAAAATGCAAAGAAATCACGCACAAAATATCTCCACTCAACAAGTGAATGAGAGCTGCAACAGATATCACAGAAGTAACAGAATTGGCTGGAAATGTCTGAGTAGAACATGAACATGGGCTAAATCGAAATTATAAATTAAGAACGAAATCAATTAGCTGCTTAATTCTCTGTAACGTATTTTTTTGGAAGCTGGAGGAGGCCTAAGTCATACTATCACTGGGGGCACATTTCTTATAATCGTAAGTAAACTCAGGCGGACATTTATGAAACGTAATTCTTAGGTAATTCCCGTCAGTTTCTCTAATATTAGCTGACAGTTACTGAGGAAAAATTAGATATGTTCGTGTTCGAATAAAAACCGAAATTATTTCAAAATATTTATACGTAACTTAGGTCTGTGTAAATAATGGGGGAGGTATTGCGCAGATAAAATTGAATTATAACACAGTATTACTAATATTTATGATGAAATGAAATGAAATTGCGTATGGCTTTTAGTGCCGGGAGTGTCCGAGGACATTTTCGGTTCGCCAGATGAGGTCATTTGATTTAACACCCGTAGGCGACCTGCGCGTCGTGATGAGGATGAAATTATGATGAAAACGACACATACACCCAGCCCCCGTACCAGCGAAATTAATCAATGATGGTTAAAATTCCCGAGCCTGCCGGGAATCGAAACCGGAACCCCTGTGACCAAAGGCCAGCACGCTAACCATGGAGCCGGACATATTTATGATATATGGTATTCATAAGATTATTATGTTCTTCGATATATTTATTCCATTAAAGTACTTATTATAAAATGAAATGAAATGAAATGTCGTATGGCTTTTAGTGCCGGGATATACCAGGACGGGTTCGGCTCGCCGGGTGCAGGTCTTTCTGTTTGACGTCCCTAGGCGAACTGCGCGTCGTGATGAGGATGAAATGATGGTGAAGACAACACATACCTCCAGCACCCGTGCCATTGGAATTAACCAATTAAGGTTAAAATCCCGACCAGGCCGGGAATCGAACCCGGGACCCTCTGAACCGAAAGCCACTGACCGTTCAGCCAACGAGGACTTCTTATGATAACATACAACAATTAATTTCAAGTTAATTTTTCGACAATGTGGAGATTGTACGTGATTCCGATTAAGAAATCTATATAAAATAAAATAAGAGTTTTGTCTGTACATTGCTCAGAATTTGAAAAGAATGGTATTTCTGTATCGGTCATGTCCACAGTAACAAGGAAATGCAGTTTTTACTTTTCCGTAATTTCTGTTTGTCTGTCTGTCTGTCTGTCTGTCTGTCTGTCTGTCTGTCTGTCTGTCTGTCTGTCTGTCTGTCTGTCTGTCTGTCTGTCTGTCTGTCTGTATGTATGTATGTATGTATGTACACGCATCACTAGCAAACAGCTGAAGAAAATTTAATAAAAATCGGTATGCAAAGTTGGAGAATAAGTCGCTACAATCTAGGCCATAAATAATTTTATTCACGCTGATTGAAATGGTAGTTTAGGGGAAGGCCTAAAATTTAATTTTCAAATATTTATGTTAATGGTGGTTCTATCTTAATGAAAACTAGTATGCAAATTTGGGAAATATGTTTCGACAATCTAGGCTATAAATAATTTTGTTCACGCTGAGGGAAATGAGGGTTTAGGGGAAGGCCAAAAATTTAATTCTTAAATATTCACCTTATTATTGGTCAAATCTCATTGAAAATGTGTATGCAAAGTCGGAGAATGAGCCGCTAAAATCTAGTCTATACATAATTTTATGCACGCTCAGTGAAATGGTAGTTTGGGGGAAGGCCTAAAATTTAATTCTCAAATACTTATATTATTAGTGGTCGTATCGATAAATACCACATAACGAAAGTTATATAGAATTAAATTTCCGACTAATTATGTCGTATATATTTTTACCGTACCGGCTATGATAACACAGATATTCATGAATTTGTATTGTTGTTGCTAAGTCCATATAAACTCCGAGCCACGAGAAAATGGGTTAACAGGATTTAATGAAAATCGGTATATAGAGACGGGGAATAAGAAACTACAGTTTAAGCTATAGACAATTTCATTCAAACTGGATTAAAATGTAGTTTAGGGGAAGGCGCCTAAAATTAAATTTTTAAATACCTATGTTATTGGTCCTATCGAAAAGTACTATATAACAAAAGTTACAGGGAATACAGTTTCCGATCATGTATATTTTATTCAGTTTTACCGTACCGACTATGATGGGAGTGGTATTTCAGAGTCGGAAGGAAACTACATGTGAAGGCCTACAATATCGAAAGCGCATAACATTGGTGAACAATAACATTACATTGACCATTGTTTGTGGCGCTGTTCTTCGTCTTTTATGCTGCTGCTCAACTCCGATAGATGGGATTACTTATGCGTACCGAGTATAATAGCCTGACTAATTACTGGCGGAAAATAGCCGGGGATTTTGAAAACTTTCTTCTTTAGCATACCATTCCTCTGGTTCATACATCTATGTATATAAAATAAGAGTTTTGTCGGTACATTGCTCAGAATTTAAAAAGGATGGTATATCTGTATCTGTCATGTCCAAAGTATCAAGGAAATGCACTTTTTCATTTTCCGTAATTTCTGTCTGTCTGTCTGTCTGTCTGTCTGTCTGTCTGTCTGTCTGTCTGTCTCTCTGTCTGTCTGTCTGTCTGTCTGTCTGTCTGTCTGTCTGTCTGTCTGTCTGTCTGTCTGTATGTACTGTATGTATGTATGTATGTATGTATGTATGTATGTATGTATGTATGTATGTATTGTACCCGGATGATATAGGCCCTAGTTTCATGATTTGATTTTTATAAGATAAATACAGATATATAGGAATATTAAATGGAATACAGTGTCAGTTTTGTGTGGACGGGAGGATTTCAACATAAGCTAGACATATCGCGACTGTCCGTCACCACAGTTAAGCTTGTCATTATGGGGAGAATGTTTCTTGGTCAGAATCTAAGAGGATTAAATCTAGAGCTCACAACAGCAGAATAATGACTACAAGGAAGTGAAAGAGTAGGTATTTCGGAACAATGGCAAGCAGGTGCAGCACCAATACCGAGAATATGACGTACCATTATTTTCCACTGCCTCAAGGCATTTTGTGTTGTCAGGTTGCAAGGAAGAGATTTTAAACTAACCGATGCGGTGTTGACCAATAGAAAAATTTATCATAGGCCCGCAGATAAACCAACATAAGAAAAGCTCAGAGTGAACTCCAGTTAGCTTCTCCGATAACAATAATTAAATTATTCCAACCACATAATTGAATAGAGGGTATTTTTGGGATATCATTCCCATGTTGATTAATTGTAATCGTAATAAATTAAAGTAATGAATTCGTGGAAATGACCCACGCTATCTCGCCATTGGTCAAGATGAGCACGCCATCAGGGACGCCGAGTTAGCGCGCGAAAGGTGGAGGACAGGAATTAAGTGATATTTCCATGATCACCGAACGATACGAGTTCAGAATACGACACATGAATGTGTATCGCCAGTTTATTAAGTAGGATAAACAAGGGATCAAAATCCACCTGCATATGCCAATTTAGGATAACCAACCCCCCTCCCTTTGAGATGACCGCGGATGACCCCGGCGGGAAACCATGTCGTCCATAAATAACCAGTAGTGGGACCTCACATCAATCAGTTCTTACCAGTAACCAGTTCTTACCAGTCACCAGTCGTCATCGGTCACCAGTCGTGTCAGTCGTATGAATTAGTTGAGACTCTGACACGCTGACTCTGTAAGTCAGTACCTCGGGACGCATTCGAAGTCAGTTAGAGCTGAAAGTGCGTGAGTTGTTAGGAGAATGAAGACGAACAGTGAGATTATCCATAGTACCGAGTGTAAATAATCAGTACAACTGTATGTTGAATTTAATAAATGTCATGTGATTAAATAATAAATAATTAACGGAACGCCGATAGTACCTTTGGAAGGCAGTGTGCGGAGCCTGAAGTAAATACCTCAAGATAGACGGTGAATAACTATCCGACCAGGGAACTATAGGAGCTAGCGATTATCAAGACGGCTTAGAAATAAACGAGGAAGTGCCGGTTGAAGACGCGATACTCGCCGGTTCAAATGAAAGACACTTCTACGTAATGTGTCACGACGTGTGTTTCGGGCTTATATGAAGAATATATTGTGCGAGTGTCAGGGGTCTAGGCGCACCTATAAGTATTTTTATTAGTATTCTTGTATAAAATAGTGTAAATTATTTAATAAGGTGTTAATCATGGGTAATCGCACAGAAGTGTTTTGCTGTGTTAATTTTATATTGTGCGACATGATGGACGAGTAAATCACCATGGGGCCGTGAGGCCTATCTCGCGCTACGAGACAATGGAATTCTACATAGGAATGAGTACACAAATTTAATATTTGGGGATGTTATCGCGACTAAACGGGGTCCAGTGAAGATTAATTATGGTTACTTAACATGGTCCGCCTCCCGAGTCCATGATTTTATTTTTTTGTTAGACGGACGAACTAATTTATAATAACGTAATAATGGGTTAGATTAATTAATTTGAGTATTTGTTTGTTGTATATAATGTAAATATGGGATATATTTCTTTCAATTCATGCATGCTGTTTGTAATACTTTGATAAGTTCATTTCAAGTGTTAAATTCCTTTTTGTGCTAACCCATTTATTTGATTTCAATCACTGCGGTGATTATTTGTATGTTAGTTAGGAATATTTTCTACCAGATAGCCAGATTATGAAAGTGCCAGAGGATGTAAAATTTGTGTTGCGTACGGAAGGTCATTAAAATAATAATAATAATAATAATAATAAATATTTGAAGAAGAAGAAGAAGAAGAATTTTTAAAAATATTTTGGACATAATAATGATGTTGGGAGTTGAAATGAAAAATTTGAGATTTTTAACTAATAATAATAATAATAATAATAATAATAATAATAATAATGATAATAATATTTGAAGGAGGAGAAGAAGAATAAAAACGAAGCTACTTTTTTTATGAAAATAATAAGAGCGAGAAGTTGAAGTATTATAGCAAGGATGATTACGGGTTACGATAATCACGATTTCTACTAATAATAATAATGTTCCATCTGCTATGGGCGTTTGTAAGTTCTATATAATAATAATAATGATCGGTGTGTTTGCGAGAAAATAATAATAATAATGTTTGTGAGTTGGCAAAGGAAAGTAAATTAATTATAATAATATTTGTGCGTTTGCAAGTTAAAGTATAATAATAATAATAATGACAGTGCTTCGTGAGTTAGCTAGTGCAAATAATAATCAATGTGGAGATGACATGTAGCGTTAAAGACTTTCATTCGCGTAATCAGTTTGATTTTACGTAAATTTTGATTTCACGTTTTTGGACTTTATTTTAACCATTAAAATTTGTTTAAAAGCGATAGAGGCACGTGAATTAGAATGGTCACGATATGTTAAAAGCCCAGAGTGGTTTGAGCCCATATTTAGAGTTGGAAGTCATGAGGGACGAATATCCGGCGTGAAATAAATTGAGCCGTATTGTTTGTAATGATGAAATAGATGAATCTCAAGGCCTAAGATGATATAAAATGCATATTCCGGTGTTATTAGTGGCAGAATCCACGCACCGAGGATTAATTTATGAATTAAATGTTTGAAGAGTTCCGATAAAAGGAAATGGACTTCATATTGGAAGGAATAGTTTAGCAATCGCCGGCATTGGAGGTATTTGCCCAGCCGCGATGTGCCATAGGTTGTGAGATGTGTCTTGGGAGGACGTGTGTCCCCATATAAATTAACGGCAGTACGAAACTGAAGGTACGGTCCCGGATACCGTGTTGTCCCGACCGATATAAAGCAGATCTTAGTGGTTCATAACGGGATTTAACATATGTGACTAAATTCTAAAGAGTGGAAATTAAAATATCATCTTTCCATTTTTAATAATAATAATAATAATAATAATAATAATAATAATAATCATACTCCAAGTGAATCTTGTCTTAAATCAATTACTTAGTGCCAAAGTGGACTGAAATTGTAAAGGTTTACGCATTTAACCATAAATATCGCTAACGGTAGTGTAAACGTGAAATAATAATAATAATAATAATAATAATAATAATAATAATGAAAAGTTGAAGAGGCAGAAGATGAAGAACTTGCAATAGTATTTGAGAATAATAATTATGATGAAAGGAAGTTAAGATATTTAAAGGGCGATGATTAATTGTTACGAATATCATAATAATAATAATAATAATAATAATAATAATAATAATAATATTTATTAGGAAGCTGATCATTAAATTGTGTGGATAAATTACGAGGAAGAACGACCCTTCGTTTGAAACGTCGGCAAGGGTTGGCATATAATCATCCCGGATGACAAATGATAATAATCAAATATAGGATTATAATTGAAATTAATGATAATAATAAAATGATTTATGGTAATCACAGAATATGATAATGATCAGATAAAAAATGGTAATGATATTATTTAATAATCATAGGAGGATATGATAGGGACAGTCGTCCTGTGTCGAACTGCTCAGAACCAGATGGGTTTTCACGGCGAGATTGTTAGTGGTAGATACGTAAATAACCCACGGACGGCATATGTCTTCATGATCAGAGCATAGTAATGAACCTTTCCGTACGTCTTGTCGTATTGACAAGTGTAAATATTAAAATAGGCTTTGAGTTAATGAACTCTACCTGGCGTGTTTGTGAATCTGGAAATAATAGGCTAGAGTTTGTCCGTACTATAAATTCCCGTTTTTCGAGGCGATAACATTTCCACGGTGGGTGTCCGGCTCACCAGAATGTACATACCGGAAGTGTCTCATGTCCAAACGGAACGAGGAGATGACGGTAAAAATTTACTGTCATGCCTTCGTCTCCGAAAGAAGATCTCCAGCGGTGAAACGTCCACTCATACGGATGTGAATTCGATACCCAGTAACCAATTGGGGCGAATTCACCAGATGTTTACACTACCAGAGTAGTGAGGTAAATCCAAGTAGTATGTCCTTTATTTTTCAGGATGGAAGTGTCCCATTGTAATAATTGTCATCATGTGTAGTATGCAAATAAGTGAATAAATTGCTCCTCATTGCAATTTCAATAGGAAACAGTTTCCATATCTTTTTTATTGTAGTTAGTCCAGTATGTCCATGGAATTTAAGTTGTCACTTCCCAGTCCTATTGTGGAGTCAAAAATTTGTATCCATGAATGAGTCGTCCCCCGTAACCTTAATTTGCATGCCCCGTTCATCCCTGTGTTCATTTGATGCGCCGATATATAATTTGATTTTCTTTATATAAATTTTTTTATCGTTTTCGAACTGATCACCCCTGAGATAAATGCTAGTCTGGGACTCAGGAAGTGAGCGGGTGCAGTATGTATGTTCACGCATCACGAGAAAACGCTTAAAGAGAATTTAATGAAAATCGGTATGTAGTGTTCGGGAATAAGTCGCTACAATCTAGGCCATGAATAATCTTATTGACGCTGAGAGAAATGGTAGTTTATGGGAAGGCCTAAACTTAAATTCTCAAATTTTTATTTTATTAATGATCATATCTTAATGAAAATCGGTATGCAAAGTCGGGAAGTAAGTCGCTACAACCTAAGCCATAAATAATTTTATTCACGCTGAGTGGAGTGGTAATTTAAGGGACGGCCTAAAATTTAATTCTCAAATAATTGCATTATTAGTAGTCCTACCGACAAATACTACATTGCTGAAGTTATATAGTATTACATTTCTGATCTTTCATGTCTTATACATATTTACCGTACCGACTATGATAACAGAGATATTCACGAATTTGGATTTTTGTTGTTAAGCCCATATCAACGCCGAGCCACGAGAAAATGGGTAAACAGAATTTAATGAAAATCGGTATATAGAGTTGGGGAATAAGAAACTAGAGTCTACACTATAAACAATTTCGTAAGGCGCCCTAATATCACAGAGTCCAAAGAAAACTAAATGTGAAGGCCTACAATACAGAAAAGTCATAACATTGAACAACAATAACATTACATTGACCATTGTTTGTTGTGATGTGCTTTGTGTTTCTGTTGCCAGTCATGTCCGATAGATGGGATTACTGCTGTATACCGAGTATTTTTTAAATTTGCTTTAGGCTACATCGCACCGGCACAGATAGGTATTATGGCGACGATGGGATAGGAAAGGGCTAGGAGTGGAAAGGAGGCGGTCCTGGCGTTAATTACGGTACAGCCCCAGTATTTGCATGGTGTAAAAATGGGAGACCACGAAGAACCATCTTTAGGGCCATCGACAGTGGTTTTCGAACCCACTACCTCCCGGAAGGCAAACTCACAGCTGCGTGTCCCTAACCGCACGGCCAACTCGCCCGGTCGTACCCCGTATAACAGCCTGCCTGAATATCGGCGGGAAGTAGTGAGGAGTTAGATAACTTTCTTCTTGAGCATGCCATTCCTCTGGTTCATAAATGTTCTGATACTACTGGTACGTAATAAACTGTTTCATCATAGCATTCGACCTATTCGATCCCTACTCTGAGGCACTGGCGGGAATGAACAGTGTGCATATTTAACGGAATAATGGCGGACGAGTGTTCACAGCTGTCTGCGACTTAGTCATTCCAGGTCTGGAACTTTGGATTGTTAGATCGGCAACGTAGTACTGTTCGTTAAAAGTGAGAAAATGTGCGGTTTTCCATTTGATCGAGTATTTTGTAAGATAACATTGCTTTTAATCGCTACACTCCTACTTACGTTTTTGTAATGACCTATGTTGACTTCAATTAGGGAAACCACAAGGCAGTCTTTCTGTGAATCCTGTAGCGGAGCACGAGTACATCAGCTAGTCATGAATAAGTTTTTCTTCTGAATAAATTAATTTAAAAATATTTGCTATCCATTGTTACAAATATGTCATATCAACAAATAAAGGATCATAACAATTAAGAGGATACACTGAACTTTTGAGATCAAGGTGAGGAAGCTCAGTAGAACCATGTTTATCCTGACTGCTTATTTAGATAACGTATCTACATTAAACACACTCTTAAAATTAATAATTTCTACATCCAAGATGAAAACCTTAAGAGGACTCCATTGACAAATTCTTTAATTAAGACAATAACTCTAAAATACTCTTGAAATACTCTGAAATTGAGCTCACCGGACAAAAAAATAGTCACCCCTGGAGAAATTATTACAAGGACCATTTAATACTGTGTAATTCCGCCTCTGGACTTGATAATCGCTTGGTTTCGGTTAGGAAGTGAGTCCACGTGTTTTTGCAGGTACATCGCATCTAGGTTAACCCACTCGCTGAGGATTTCATCGCGCAATTTCACCAAATTGCGAGGATGCTCATGTCGGCGTTTACTCGCTGTTCCAACATGCCCCACAGATTTTCAGTGGGGTTCAAGTCAGGTGATTTTGAAGGCCAATCGAGATGTAATAGGGCGGGGAGTGTTCATAAAACTAGTCACGTATGTGTCCAGCCTGATGAACTTTGCTGTTGTCATCTTGAAAAATCGGGATATCAGTAACATACTCACCATGCAGATGTCAACTGAAAGGCAACACCTGAAAATCCAGAATGTTTAAACAAACATGTTGGTTCATATTAGTGGTCGCCTCAGTGAGCAAGCCTAATCCAAAGCATCACAGACCCTCCTTAGGCTTGAACCTGACCTTGCACACATCCAGAATGAAATGCTTCATTAGGTCTTCGGTGTACACGACGACGTGCGTCATTGGAATACCACATTACGTTCCGCCAGTTTCATGATTTCTAGCCCATTGAAGACACGCCGCTTTATGTGCCTGTATGAGCAATGGCCTCTTGCGAAGTGACCGAACCCAAATATTCATTGCATGCAATTCTCGTCGCAATGTTCTCTCGCTATCAATTGGGATAGATTTTCATTCACTGGTTGCAGCAATTCATGTCGGGTTTGCAAGCGATTTTGATTCACAATCCGTGAATCGCGCCTCCGGCCCTCTCAGTCAGGATCTTTTACCGACCACAATTCTGACGTCGTGTTTTGTGGCCACGTGTATCACACCACTGGTTGTAGAAACGTTGAACAGGCCAACAACTTACGCACCATATGGCCATGGGCACGGCCAAACACGATTGCTACTTTTTTCCACTCTGTCACATCCTTTGATGTACTGTCCGCTTAAAACATCATGTCTCACTGATCGCTACTGCCTCAAGAGGCAGTGCCCGTGCGGTTGAGCACGGCACTCGTTCGCTGTACAGGCTTAACGAATTCTGTATGCGTCGCATTATGGTGACTAATTTTTTGTCCGATGAGCTTATTTTCAGCTTCAATTAAAATTAATTCTTCTTTGAATTTAAGATTTTAATTTTTCGACGAAATCTCTTGATGCAAAACAACAACTTTAAACTTGCTTCTTTATTATGCTTATCTAATGGGCGTGAGTTCGTGAATTCGAGACCAGACAGCACTTGGGCGCTGAAAGAGTGAAAGAAAAAAATTCACAGACTTCTTATGATCTACAGTAAGAAGTAATTGAATTTGGATTTATACTCTAGAGATTTTATTTTCAATTATTGTTATATTTAGGTACATTTCTTACTCTGTGCTGTTCATAAATTTGTAAAAGTGTATAATTTATATAAACATTGTTTTTTAATGTCGTAAACGAATTTTCGGATTATTCAGATTTTCGATCATTTGGATCAAATCTGGTCCCGTTCGAATTGGAAAAATGGGGTTCTATTGTTCTCATAATAAAATTACATTTTTTTTTAGCACAATTCGGTTTGTCCAGGCATTACTGGTGTAATGAAATTAAAATCCACAGCCTGTTACCAGTCATTCGACCGGCTCAGGAATGGAATGAATGAAGTCCCCATCTAGCGGTGAGGATAGGAATTATGCCGGCTGCCGAAGCCTGTCGCACTCTTCTGGGCCAATGATTAATGACTGATAGATGAAATGAAATGATATTGGAGAGTGTTGCTTGAATGAATTATGACAGGGAAAATCGGAGTACCAGGAGAAAAATCTGTCACGCCTCCGCTTTGTCCAGCACAAATCTACATGGAGCGACCGGGATTTGAACCACGGAATCCAGCGGTGAGAGGTCGGCGTGCTGCCGCCTGAGCCACGGAGGCCCTACTGGTGTAATAAAAGGTCTAAATTAAAACTAATAATGCACTATTCTAACTTCTAGAACCATGTCACTTGTTCGCTTACCTCATCAACTTGGGCCTGCGTCTGTTGTAATCTCTTCTGGGCTGCAATTTGTTGTGGGGTGCGTGGACCCCCGACAATGGCACCGTCTTCTCCAGTTGTGAGGCCGGCTCCACTGGGCGAGGCTGGGGCACCTTCAGCGGCCCTGAAACCATACACAGTACTAGTGTTGCATAGGCACAAAGATGTGAACACATTGCAAAGCCAGGAAGAACGATTATTATTATTATTATTATTATTATTATTATTATTATTATTATTATTATTATTATTATTATTATTATTATTATTATTGGGTTTACGTTCCACTAACTACGTTTATATTTTCAGAGACGCCGAGATGCCGGAAATGTACCGCAGGAATTCTGGCGGATGTGAATTTCTTCAAATAACAAATCAAGGCTCACAAAGCTAGAGCTATAATGCTGTAGCATCTGAGCCAATCAGCTTAGCGAAGCTTATTAATTTTTAAAATTAAGATGTGATTTGCAATATGTTGAGTACGCTGACACGAGGATGCATCTAGATGATGTCTCAGTACCTTTTAATGCTGCGAGGACGATAAGAAAAAGTACAAGACACACATTTTAGGTTTCCATGTACCCCTTAGTCTTCACCCAGGTCAAAACTGCCAATCTCTATCTTCAACTAGTCAGAATGTATCTGAGGTGAAGAAAAGTTAGGTGAGGTAACCTGCACTTACAGTTAATTGTAAACAACTTTCTGTAAGTAGTTTATTAACCTTGTTAGATGTGAAAGAAGACCATCTGGCCTTAAATGTGCCAGAATAAGTAAATCTATATCTATCTATATATATATAAAATAAGAGTTTTGTCTGTACATTGCTCAGAATTTGAAAATAATGGTATTTCTGTATCGGTCATGTCCATAGTAACAAGAAAGTGCACTTTTTACTTTTCCGTAATGTCTGTCTGTCTGTCTGTCTGTCTGTCTGTCTGTCTGTCTGTCTGTCTGTCTGTCTGTCTGTACACGCATCACGAGAAAACGGTTGAAGAGAATTTAATGAAAATTGGTATGTGAAGTCGGGGGATGAGCCTCTACAATCTAGGCTATAAATCACTTTACTTACGCTGAGTGAAATGGTAGTTTAGGGGAAAGCCTAAAATTGAATTCTCAACTATTTATGTTATTAGTGGTCTAATGCAAATCGGTATGTGGAGTCGGGGAATGAGCCTCTACAATCTAGGCTATAAATCATTTTACTCACGCTGAGTGAAATGGTAGTTTTGGGGAAGGCCTAAAATTTAATTCTCAAATATTGTTATTAGTAGTCCTATCTTGATGAAAATCGGTATGCAAAGTCAGGAAATAAGTCGCTATAGTCTAGGCTGTAAATTATTTTATTCATGCTGAGTGAAATGGTAGTTCAGGGGAAGGCCTAACATGTAATTCTCAAATATTTCTTATTAGAGGTGTAATCGATGAATGCTACATAACTAAGGTTATATAGTATTAAATTTCCTATTATTCATGTCTTATACATTGTTACCGTACTGGCTATGATCACAGAGATATTCATGAATTTGTATTTTTGTTACTAAGTACATATCAGCGCCGACTAACGAGAAAATGGGTAAAACGTATTTAATGAAAATCGGTATGTAAAGTCGGAGAATAAGAAACTACAGTTTATGGTATAAAATATTTTACAAATCACAGAGTCGAAAGAAAACTAAATGTGAAGGCCTACAATATAGAAAGTTCATAACATTGATCAACAATAACATTACATTGACCATTGTTTGTCGTGATGTGCTTTGTGTCTTCAGTTTCCCCTCATCTCCGGTAGATAGGATTACTGCTGCGTACAGAGTATTTTTTTATTTGATTTACGTTGCACCGACATAGATAGGTTGTATGGCGACGATGGGATAGGAAAGGGTTGGAAGTGCCTTAGGCCTTAATTAAGGTACAGGCCCAGCATTTGACTGGTGTGAAAGTGGGAAACCACGGAATACCATCTTCAGCGCTGCCAGCAATGGGGTTCGAATCTACTATCTCTTGGATGCAAGCTCACAGCTGCGCACCGCTAACCACACGGTCAACTCGCCCAGTCGTACAGAGTGTAACAGCCTGTCTGAATATTGATGGAAAGTAGCTGGGGAGTTAGATAACTTTCTTCTTTAGCATGCCATTCCCCTGGTTTATAAATTTTCTGATACTACTGGTACGTAACACACTGGATCATCATAGCGTTCGAGCTATTCAATCCCTACTCTGAGGCACTGATTGGAATGAACAGTGTGCATATTTAGCGGAATAATGGCAGATAAGTGTTCATGGCAATCTGCGTCCTGGTCATCCCAGCTCTGGAACTGCCGTGCGTGTAGAGGTGCGCGGCTGTGAGCTTGCATCCGGGAGATAGTGGGTTCGAATCCCACTATCGGCAACCCTGAAAATGGTTTTCCGTGGTTTCCCATTTTCACACCAGGCAAATGCTGGGGCTGTACCTTAATTAAGGCCACGGCCGCTTCCTTCCAACTCCTAGGCCTTTCCTATCCCACCGTCGCCATAAGACCTATCTGTGTCGGTGCGACGTAAAGCCCCTAGCAAAAAAAAAGCTCTGGAACTTTGGACTATTAGATTGGCACCGCAATCTAACCGCAGCACTGTTCGTTAAAAGTGATAAAACGTGCGGCTTTCCATTTGATCGAGTATTTTATATGATAGCATTGCTTTTAATCGCTACATTCATACTTACGATTTTGTAATGACCTATGTTGATTTCAGGTTAGGAAAACCACAAAGTCAGTCTTTCTGAGAATCCCGTAGCGAAGCACGGGTACATCAGCTAGTAATTAATAATTCAATCAATAATAGTTTCATGCCTACGGTCTAAGTAATATGTGCTTGTTACTGGTAGTTTCCAGTTTACCTATCAGTACTGTAACTGGCTTACTAACAAGAATCATTCTCAGCGAGGGAATGAATCACTGTTCAAATTTATTCACTTTTCGATATTTATCGTAATTAGCCAAGTACGGAAAGAACCGTTAAAAACATCCGTTAGAGGAAGTAATATTCATATTGCCAGCAGGCTTGCCATGTCTGAACTTACGAACTGATACTAAGAAATAAACTTTCTTTCTTCAGCTCGGGGTTGGAGTCACCCAGGTTCTTTATGGTTTCAGCCGGGGGTTTAAGGCCGGACGTCCTCCCTGAAGCCACGTGAATTTTTAGATGGAAATCTCCACCCAGGATCGACCGAGATTCGAATCTCAGCCTTCTAAGTTGGAAGCCAATATGTAAGCCACTGAGTTAATCACGCCCCTTCCACCACCACCACCACCACCCGAATTCATACTAAGAGAGAAAGCTTGCAGTTCGATGTCATATTGTTGATGTCGAGATCATAACCACGGGACCTCCAGTTTTCCATGGTATCCGAACTGCATGAACGTGAGTTATCATTTCAAAAATCCCACATTTACTGGCCGGGTTCGAACTACTGTGCCACTCGGTTATCACGCCCAAGTACTAAGACAAAAAATCCATTTATGCTTATCTTTATAGGCGCCTTTTGAGAAGATATGCGATTTCTTTGGTCTTCAGGATATCACTAACACAGTACTATTGTCTGTAATGTAGGCAGGTCTATCTGGAATCAATTGTACCATAAAGCTAGAAGTAAAAATCACAGTTGACAGATCTTACTGCTATTAAGCTCACGTGTTCGCCTCACCTAGGACCTAGGAAAGGTTTTCATTCCCTCTGGAGAGGTCGTCTCACTCACAATCCTTTGTTTTTTAACAAATCGATGATCTAGAACCATGCTGTACCCCAAGTCCCGTTTATCTTATTTTACTGTAGAAGCGATTTCATGTTAGGGCAGTAAAATTATATCGTATTTATTATCATAGGTTGACCTTGTGATTTTATTAGATTCCTATGTAATTATAAGATGAAGTAATGAACAAACTGTTCCAAACATTGGGAATTAACAGGTCACAGGGAGGCGATGGTGATGGACATAGAACGAAATGGCTTACAGAAATAGATGTATTTCAGAGGTGAAAGACATAGAACATTCATATTGTTACGAATAAAACTCCACCTGTTTCATTACTCCAATTTAATTCACGAAAATGCACACACGCACATATATCTGCACAATTCTAATTAACCATAAATGGCCACACTCACCAAAGGCTGTCTATTTACAAGTCTCTCTCTTCCGTATGGCACAGTAGGCGGTCCAGTCCGTTTTTGTACCTGCGGACGCTCAATCCTTACTTTCACTTTCCCCAAGTCCAGTCCCCTCATACAGCAGCTCTGTGTGGACAGCAGGATCTAAACACAGGGCTACGGGCCACTCGATACACGATGACTGTTCGTTGGTTCGATTCCACAGACAGTCTAGTAATTCACAGAGTCACATACAGTGAACACCTAAACAGCTCAATAATATTCAACAGCAGGACGATACTCACAACAGCGAACGTCACACAGGTCCATTTACCTGCACACTCGCGATAGCGGCTTCCCTCGCTGACTCACAGCGAGCCTCAGTCCACAGAAATACATGAACACTCAGTACAGTCTTCCGTTCCGTTGCCCCCAACCCGCCCACTCACTAATCTTTCCGACTCTACAACAACAGCTCCTCGTTCAGTCCTCGGTGGAACATTAGTGACAGCCAACACCCCTGTCGCCCTCAGCCCAGCCACCGAACCTCAACACACTGAGTCTCACACTGACTCCACCACAAAGCCCAACAGTGACTCCACCACGGAGCCCAAATGTGACTGACTGTCCGCGGCTAGTCTCCCTTTTTATAGCTCGGATCACCTGAGCCAGAATTCTAGTTGAATCCCCAAGAAACTCACAGGTAAGCCGGCCGACGAGAACGACCCACCCCACAAGCCGGCTGGGAGCTGCCAGGTCGTGTGAGTCACTAGCCCCTTCCTGGAAGTACCGAAAGGGCTACCATGGGGCTGGCACGTAACAATATTAGTTATATTCATTTTCACAAATAATTGTAATACACTATTACGCTCAGTTTCTGACGTCATTGATTCAACGTTTCACTTCGGGAAATAGTTCCATACCTGTTTGAGAAATACTTGTAAAGTGACTTCATGTCCTTTATATTTTGTGCATCAATTTTACGGCTTGCAGTGCTAATTATATTTTGGTTGAGTTAACTTACGGTAGAATTAAACCTCGTCTTAGCGTGCTCCTTAAAATCACTACCGGTATCTGAAAATGAGCATTTGTTTTTCACTGAACTACTACCTTTTACATATTGTATATGCTTTAATTTTGAGTATGGCGATTTGATTTAAGAGCAACTAATTTAAAATCAAAAACATCTTTTGACACCATTTGGCTAACTTTGAATGTCTTACTTGGCCTACAGTTCAGAAGAACCCTGAACACAGACAATGGACTATGGAGTTCCGTATTTTCAATGTAGCATTCTATAACTTCATGCAGTGAATCCAACTCTTGAATAGCACTATGACCAGGTTGTTAGTATCAATATATTTAAATGCCGGGGCTGTACCTTAATTAAGGCCACGGCCGCTTCCTTCCCAGTCCTATCCCTGTCCTATCCCATCGTCGCTATCTGTGTCGGTGCGACGTAAAGCAAATAGCAAAAAAAAAAAAAAAAAAAAAAAAAAGATTATCAAAGTGTCTCCGTAATCTAATTATGAAAATCTGTCCTATATTTTAAGGAATATATTATTTTTCATTTTACACACAACATGAACTGAACGTAGGAACTTTGATAAGTGTCGCTAGGTAATAGTGCTTAGTCTATGTAGTAGACCTAGGGTAATCAGCAGCCGTTTGCCATGACTGTATACCTGCCGCAACCCTATCGTAGTGCCCAACATTCTTTGACACGCCACCTTCTAGGGAACGTAATATTTGACTTCAACTGCCCAGGTACGCATTTTCAATAAGTTGAAATACCATCTCCTCCAACACACCGTTACTGCACTGAATTGGTAATGACCGGGCGAGTTGGCCGTGCGGTCAGGGGCGAAGCCTCACGATGCGAAGAACAAAACTACGGGGCACCGAAAATCACGTTTTAAGGCTCTAAAACATCACCCCCGCTGTGGGAATCGCATGAAGAAATGATCGGCCATAACCATGTCAACGTCAGCTCAAGGAACACAGGCCTGGTGTTAGCAGTAGGAACGTGAGTGAGTGTGGGAGGAACATTTTAAGCTCATAGCTTCCGAGATACTTCTTGTTTCTGGAACCGTATTTCCATATTCTTATCAGCATGAGTATCGTGAATAGCGCCAAAGTGCTTTTTTTATTTACAGCACAAAGTTTTATCTAGTGTTAATCTGCCGGGATAGTTACAGCTACTGGATCCACATTTCTATACTCAGCATAATAAGTGTGAAGAGTGCCAAAAATATTTTAAAACTCACAACCAGATACTCTTATAGTTACTGAATACATATTTCCGTAATCTTATCACTATGGTGATTGTGAATAACACCAAAGTGTTGCTTTCGCTATTTACAAGGCCGAGAAAGGGAAGAAATCCATTCATCATACATATTAATGTATGAATTGGAGTTTTATTCTGTGTTGTCGAAGTTCATTGCCTCAGTCTGTTTTGATTTTCTTCTCTTTGTTATATCATTCCTGCTTTAATTAGTTCCTTATGATCTTATGACATATTATTTTGAAGTCTGTACAATATAATTTGAAAATATATGAGCTATGTTATAAGATGAGGGACTTCAGAAAATTTGGAGCCTTTGTGACTGTCAGACCGCTAGTTATTTACTTTACTGTAGTAAATACATATTCACATTAATAAGTATTTACTTTACATCCTTTCTTCCATTCTCTTTTGTATGCGGCTCTCATATTTTCTGTTTTCCTCTTCACTGTCGCAATCGTTGCGTCACTTTCTGTAACTTCGAATTTCTCCAGTAGGATCTCAAGAGCCTTGTTACTACACTGCTTACTCGACGCATCCGACAAACAAGTGAATTCTTTATAACCCCCCCCCCCAATGGCAATACAGCCCTTGAAGAGCCTTGGCCTACCAAGCGACCGCTGCTCAGCCCGAAGGCCTGCAGATTGCGAGGTGTCGTGTGATCAGCACGACGAATCCTCTCGGCCGTTATTCTTGGCTTTAGAGACCGGGGTCACTATCTCACCGTCAGATAGCTCCTCAGTTCTAATCGCGTAGGCTGAGTGGACCTCGAACCAGCCCTCAGGTCCAGGTAAAAATCCCTGACCTGGCCGGGAATCGAACCCGGGGGCTCCGGGTAAGAGGCAGGCACGGGGCCACCACGGGGCCGGCTCGTGAATTATTTATACAGCTCCAAAAACTCCGCAGTAACTTCCCGCTCAGTAGTCACGTCCTGCTCGCACCGAATGTTGCTGCGACCCGCCTGACAACGCACCAGACGATCTGATTTGGTAAGTCGGTCAGGCGATCGGATCGGATGGCGCGGCCACCTGACTTAACCCGACAAGAGTTTCGTCGGACGACCAACTACACACAACCTGATTTAGCGCCTGATCTCACCAAATTCACCCGACTCTCTAACCAAATCAGGTTGTGTGTAGAGCCTGTAAAATCTATTTGTGTCGGTGCGACGTAAAAGCAAATTGATTATATCACCGCTGTTAGATTGATTGATGTACATTAAACAAATGTTCACTTATTCTGGTAATTAATGGGCGCCAGTTATTCATAGAAGTGACGATTAGGAAGCTTGACACTTACTGTACATTATCTCTATGGTGTTGGTTAATAGTTTTACTTGACAACATACAATATACAGGTTTCAGAAGAGTCCCCCCCCCCCCCGCCTGAGTTTAGGTTTACTTAAGGCTTTACTACATGACGTAATTAATTTACTCGAACAGAACAAAGTTATATTCTGTGAATTGAAATCCAAAATGTTGAGATTTGCCGTTACAACATGATAGAAAATAAACTAAATCTGAAATAGCAATAAAAACGAAGCTGCTGGCATTTATTTGAAATTACAGTCCGCTGGACGATAATGCATCTTTCTTAAATGTGGCATAAACTTCTCTGACTCACGCTACTTTGGACGGCTCCGTGCTCGAGGCGTACTGTGTTTGAGGCGTACAGCGAAATTTCCACGTGTGCGAGGCGTACGGATGGATAACTTTCATAACAACTTCTCTGGGTCGAAGTCAGCTAATTGGGAAATTCCAGCTCCACTCAGTGTAGAGGGAATATTCAGACATTCCATGCAGGTTTTCACATTTTGTAAACAGCATTCTTCGTCCGTCTGTCTTGGCAAACAGTTCAGAATAAAATGAGCGATGGCGGGGTAGAAATGATTAAGACGGGAATCGGACAACCATCCTTGGTGTTAAACGGATATCGATACAGGATACACAGGAAAAGGAAGAACAGGACTATCACTGACTAGTAGTATCCTTCGTCTCTGATCATATTTTTCTGAGTTAAATGTTGCAAGAACGCTCAGAGACACGAAGAGATTATTATTATTATTATTATTATTATTATTATTATTATTATTATTATTATTATTATTATTATTATTACATTAATATTTTGATCAAAGAAATTAGTAATGATAATGTTGTTGGTTTTACGTCCCAATAACTACACTTACGGCTTTCGGAGAAAAGGAGGTGCCAGAATTTTGTCCCGAAGGACTTCTTTTACATGTCAATAAATCAAATGACACCAGTTGGCGTATTTGAGCACCTTCTAATACCATTGGACTGAGCCCGGAATCGGAAACACCAACTTGAGTTCGGAAGGCCAGCGCTCTACAATCTGAGCTACTCAACGCGACTAAAGAAAACACCGTGTTACTTTGATTTCATTTTTGTACCTACGCCCGGTGCTCAAAGTATTAAAAAACATTGTTCGGTGACTGATTATGCCAAATTATGCAGGAAAGTGTCTCTCGTTTTATAAGTTAATAGTTTACATTTCACTTTTATTATGACGTTGATTTTCCTGAAAAGGTGAAAAATGTAACTTTGCCCCTGTGAATTCAAGGAAATATTTTTCATTTATTTTTCTCAATATAATGTCGATAATACACTGCTGGAATGCATTTAAAAAAGTAAAAGCATTCCATTCGATGTACACATACGACCACCCTTCTCTCCAACCCAGCGCAAACATCACGGAGTTATCTGGCAGGTAACAAATTGACAGAGTCCCTCCCGCAGACATATATAGTAAATAGACTGACAATAAGCAGCTAGAGCTGAAACCGGAAGCTTGCGGCCGCCGCCATCTTAACGCCACTACACTGTTTCAATGCATAAACCAGTAGCGTAGGCAGGATCGGCCGATTGGGTTATAGATAATGATGATAGAACACAATGAAGGTGAACGCATGCAAGACTTGATACAAGTGAATTATGTTTACATACAGATTGCAGTGCACTACAAAAATCATACATTAAAATACAGAACAAGAACAATACGATCAAAGTTTTACAGTGAATGGTGTGTTCAGATTACAATTTAACATCTAACTTTCGAAGCTTCTTAGAAAATAACTTCAATAGATCTGTTGGTTCTACAATATGCCTCTGAATGTTTATTTAGTTTATTGTTAGTTTATGTTAATTTTCCTTTCGTAAAATTCCGTGAGATGGTTCTAACCCCAGTAACTCCCCCACCTCCTGGTTACGCCGCTGGCATAAACGTAAAATAATAGACAAAATACGAGTAGGCCTATTGGACGGGAAATAACGAAAAACGCAGTGAAATTATAATTATAACAATATTGATTGTGAAAGTCCATTATGGCTTTATCTTAATGTTTAGGGAAAGGGAGACTTAGAAGTAACTAACCTGTTGACCGAAAACGTATGGTGAAATCTACATCTCTCTCAGAGAATGATTCAAAGGAATTTTCAAGTTAACTGATCTGATTACATTAATAATACGATCAGCATGTGTGTCCATTGGGTTTACAGCTAAAGCATGAGTGCTTAAACTTAAAATCATGCCGGTATCTATTTCATACAGTTGAGCTGTGTCTTTGATAGATGTGTTTTGTTTCACGGGTGCTCTTTAACCACGTATTCTCTCTAAAATACATTTCACAATCGTGCCTTCAGGTAGATGGGTCTCATGCATTTTTCAAACATATAGAAGGTCTTCGTGAAGGTGAATTCTCGAATATAAATGTCCTAAAGGCATTCCACAGAAAATCGTCTTTGAAAAATGTCAGGTGCCTTCCGTCATTTTTGTACTTAATTTTCGATACGTTACAAATATATTACATAGAATACAGGCAGAATAAAACATAAGTAGGACATAAAAAGAAAGGAAATCCATACACTCTGCTGGACTTGAACCAGCGTTCCGTTGATGCCTGAACTACGGCGCTACGCACTGAGCTACTCGCCCGCTTGCCACTTCGTTAACGTTTAATTGTTAAAAGGCACTTGCAATTTATCAAAGCAGATTTTCTCGAGATTGTCTGAATATCTTGCCCAATGGCTTTAGGACAGTCATATACCGGGCGAGTTGGCCGTGCGCGTAGAGGCGCGCGGCTGTGAGCTTGCATCCGGGAGATAGTAGGTTCGAGTCCCACTATCGGCAGCCCTGAAAATGGTTTTCCGTGGTTTCCCATTTTCACACCAGGTAAATGCTGGAGCTGTACCTTAATTAAGGCCACGGCCGCTTCCTTCCAACTCCTAGGCCTTTCCTATCCCATCGTCGCCATAAGACATATCTGTGTCGGTGCGACGTAAAGCCCCTAGCAAAAAAAAGGACAGTCATATTTGAGGGGACGCCTTCACGAGCTACAGTGTAAGTATGGAAAATAATTCATGCCTGTCTACCTGAAGGCCCCTTTGTGAGTAAATTTGCACATATGAACAAGTCGGAAGTAAGTAGTCTCTGCCTCGTACATAATTAGGCATCGTTAATGGTAGGTACAGTTAAGCGCAATAAGGCTATATTAATAACTAACCAATGTAAGCCACTATCGGTGTACAGAGACGCCTATTCCTTCCTTCCACGCGAATAGAAAAAGCTACACTAAAACTATGCAGGTATTTACCATTCTGCCACTATGTAATCTGCTGGAGAATTAATTCGAAATGTGCATAAAACAAAAGAAACCAAAGCTTCACTTAGCACAGTAACTAATATGTTTACAATCCGTAATGACGTAAGATGGCGGCGTGCGCAAGCTCCCGGCTTCACTAGCACCAGTGCTACGAGATAAGAGTTCTGCCTATGGTCCCTCCTCATACATCTTCTCAGGGTGCGAAATCACAAATAAATGGTTGGGAGGGGGGTCGGGGGAGAAGGATCATAGGGCTTAACTACTAGTGCTTATTTCAGGCAGTACCCGGCCAGGAGGGGTATATAATTCCCTGTAAGCCTGTAAATTACCCTCTTCCCCAGAAAAATATAAATTTTAAATCTTTTGTTTGAATTCCGTTGTTATAACAAGAATAATAAACATCAGGAAGTTATTCCGACTGTCCCTTTCTTAAGAAGGGCCAAATGAGGCGCGGATTGTCCTGATTTATTCCTTTATTAATGGAACCTTTCTCTACAAAGGCTAAGTGCTGACTGAACATTTTTTTCAGTTTGTAAGCTCCTTAAGTGAATATTGTCCTGTTGGCTATCTATCGGAAACACACCCTCTCCGAGAAGCACAGGAGTGGTGTAAGCTCGAGCTACCCGGAGCGCTGACAAGGGAGGAAGGCTTCAAGTAATTTAAATTTTTGCTCAGGTTTCAGATGGACTTGCCAGAGTGAAACATGAAGAATAGGCTGCAGGTGCGGAGTTGCCACCGCTACGTTGCTTTATTGCTCAAGGTCTGGCAGTCATTCTATTATTTCTATATTATGTCTAGTATTGCTGAAGCTTTTATGAAAATATGCACAGTAAAACATTCATTTCAGTAATATGTGTTCTATATTTTCCTCATTATTTTATTATGAACAAATCCCCCTACCCCCGGACAATTTTAGTGGGGAAGAACCTTACCCCCGCCATTTTGCACCCTGTTCCTCCTACCTTGTCCCATGAGTGTTCCTCAAGACTTGCTCACCGCACGTAGCCGGGAGATACTAACCCCCTCTACTGCCCTATAAGATCAACCTTTCAGTCCAGCTGAGATAGAAAATGGATTGGTACATAGGCAGCTGTGTCCTGTACACAATGCACACCTTTCTACTCTCGAGCCCTGCGCTAGCTCGTAGAGCGCAAATCTTGTGCAGCTCTGACGTAGTGAGTTAATAGGAAGTCATACTCGTAAATTACATAATGGAAATCTTAGAAGTAACATAGTCTTTTTATCCGATTAGAGGCCTGCATGAACACCGGTAGTAGAGACGGATTAGGAAGTTCGTTCGAACTCATATCAACGCAAATAGCGCGGTTATCTCCAAGGTCATACCCACACATTTTCAAACCGATAACTAAAGGGATATTGTCATTGGTCTGTGTGACTGTAGAGGCTAATGTAATACTATGGTGCCGTGTGTGTGTATGGCACAGAGATCAAATCCCGGCCCAGTATGACACTTAAAGAAGTAGGATTGCCATAATCTGAGAGGCCAAACCGGGACATAAATTACGTAAGAACCCTCACTGTACAAAAATAACTAGGGGCAGTGATTTTCAAGGTTTTTGAATCAGAAATTCAGCATTGGCATTTCGTATCGTTTGTACATTTGTAATATAGTGTTTTATAGTGTTTTGAATTTCAGTTAATTCTGACAAAAAGTGAATGTTTTTGACAATATTAATGCGAAATTAAAACTGCCTTTGCACAGAGCCAACGGGGAAATAAAAACGTACGTTAATTTTAAATTTCCATTGGCTAAAGCATGACAAAGATGACAGAGGAAATTGATGCAAAATAATAATAATTCATAATATTAAGGATGAGAAGCAAAGAAAGGAGGAGAAAAGAAGAAGAAAATATAAAAAAGAATTAAGTCATGTTCATGAAAAACAACCAATATGGTTTGATTATTTATTTATTTATTTATTTATTAGTGTCTGTTTCAGTGGAAAGTTAGGGCTCGAGGTCCTCTCTTATACTTAACCACATATTAGTTAAAGTCTAAAATAAAATACACTGACTGACAGAGCAAATGCAACACCAAGAAGGAGTGGTTCGAAAGGGATGAAAGTTGGGGAAAAAGCAGAGGCGGCACGGACGAATAATTGATGTTTATTTCAAACCGATATGCAGGTTACACAATGCGCACGGCATCGACTCAGTAGGATGTAGGACCACCGCGAGCGGCGATCCACGCAGAAACACGTCGAGGTACAGAGTCAATAAGAGTGCGGATGGTGTCATGAGGGATGGTTCTCCATTCTCTGTCAACCATTTGCCACAGTTGGTCGTCCGTACGAGGCTGGGGCAGAGTTTGCAAACGGCGTCCAATGAGATCCCACACGTGTTCGATTGGTGAGAGATCCGGAGAGTACGCTGGCCACGGAAGCATCTGTACACCTCGTAGAGCCTGTTGGGAGATGCGAGCAGTGTGTGGGCGGGCATTATCCTGCTGAAACAGAGCATTGGGCAGCCCCTGAAGGTACGGGAGTGCCACCGGCCGCAGCACATGCTGCACGTAGCGGTGGGCATTTAACGTGCCTTGAATACGCACTAGAGGTGACGTGGAATCATACGCAATAGCGCCCCAAACCATGATGCCGCGTTGTCTAGCGGTAGGGCGCTCCACAGTTACTGCCGGATTTGACCTTTCTCCACGCCGACGCCACACTCGTCTGCGGTGACTATCACTGACAGAACAGAAGCGTGACTCATCGGAGAACACGACGTTCCGCCATTCCCTCATCCAAGTCGCTCTAGCCCGGCACCATGCCAGGCGTGCACGTCTATGCTGTGGAGTCAATGGTAGTCTTCTGAGCGGACGCCAGGAGTGCAGGCCTCCTTCAACCAATCGACGGGAAATTGTTCTGGTCGATATTGGAACAGCCAGGGTGTCTTGCACATGCTGAAGAATGGCGGTTGACGTGGCGTGCGGGGCTGCCACCGCTTGGCGGCGGATGCGCCGATCCTCGCGTGCTGACGTCACTCGGGCTGCGCCTGGACCCCTCGCACGTGCTACATGTCCCTGCGCCAACCATCTTCGCCACAGGCGCTGCACCGTGGACACATCCCTATGGGTATCGGCTGCGATTTGACGAAGCGACCAACCTGCCCTTCTCAGCCCGATCACCATACCCCTCGTAAAGTCGTCTGTCTGCTGGAAATGCCTCCGTTGACGGCGGCCTGGCATTCTTAGCTATACACGTGTCCTGTGGCACACGACATCACGTTCTACAATGACTGTCGGCTGAGAAATCACGTTACGAAGTGGGCCATTCGCCAACGCCGTGTCCCATTTATCGTTCGCTACGTGCGCAGCACAGCGGCGCATTTCACATCATGAGCATACCTCAGTGACGTCAGTCTACCCTGCAATTGGCATAAAGTTCTGACCACTCCTTCTTGGTGTTGCATTTGCTCTGTCAGTCAGTGTACTAAAACGAATGTTGCAGGAAATCATAGAACATACATGAACATTTTCTTAATTGTATTCACCGAAATATTCAACACCTGTTATCTTGGTAGGGTCCCAAATGCTTTGGGATGTTTTGCATATTTGAGCTCAACAGTATTTTCAGGCAGCTCAGTGGTGCGCAACATTTCAGCTGAAGTTTCCAGACGAAGAAAAAGAAAAGAAGTTTTTTGTGAAAAAGAAAATCCACCCGTTTCGCATTTTAGCATACACTGTGCAATTTGAGTCAATTTCGCATTTGACCTCGTTTTCAAAACACACAAAACTGTGGTTTAAAGGTCGTGAAAAAGCCTTCATAAGCATGTCGCTACATCAGCACCCCTAATTATGGCTGATAAAAGCAAGCAGGAAATAAATAAAGATGTTCAGTTGTTGAAAAAAGAATGAGAGAGTGTTATTGTAATGGTTCTCCTAAGGTACACTTTTCTCAGAAACAATTGAACCTATCATGTTTGTTGCGGATATCTAATAATAATGTTAATTGCTTTACGTCCCACTAACTACTTTTACGGCTTTCGGAGATGCCGAGGTGCCGGAATTTTGCGCCGTATGAGTTCTTTTACGTGTCAGTAAATCTACCGACACGAGGCTGGCGTATTTGAGCGCCTTCAAATACCACCGGACTGAGCCAGGATCGAACCTGCCAAGTTGGGGCCAGAAGGCCAGCGCCTCAGCCGTCTGAGCCACTCTGCCCGGCGTTGTTGCGGGTATCTACAGGGTTCGTATCCAGATAGGAGATGAATTTTATTTTGATAATATATTGAAAAGCATTAAATGCGAGGAACATACAGTACCACGCCCGCATTTTCTTTTTGAGGGACTGTATATTTAATCAATGGCAGTACACAGGACTAAGTTAGGATTACTGAGCTTTATTTTCCTAACGAATGCATCTTCACCAATAAACTACTACTAGGAGGTATTTTTTATTAGAATTTGCTTTACGTCGCACCGACACAGATAGGACTTATGGCGAAGATGGGATAGGAAAGGCCTAGGAGTCGGAAGGAAGCGGCCGTGGCCTTCATTATGGTACAGTTCCCAGCATTTGCCTGGTGTGAAAGTGGGAAACCACGGAAAACGATTTTCAGGGCTGCCGATACGGGGGAGGTAACATTTGGGTCCGGCTTCATGACTGAATGGTCGCTGTCGAGGCCTTCGGTTCTGGGGTTCTCGTGTTCGATTCCTGTGGGGATTTTAATACTTTATGATTAATTCCCCTGCATCGAGGACGGGTTGTTTGTGTTTGTGAGAATACTATCTTCACACACACACAACGTACCACATTACCAACCACCACAGAAACACGCAATATTGAACATTTCCCTCCACATAGGGTTGCTCTAGGGGAAGTGGCAGAAGAAGATGGAGGAAAGAACATTTTTGTTAATACATTACAATGTAAGTTTACATTCTCTATACTGTTGTAACGGGCGAGCTGGCCGTGCGTTTAGGGCCGCGCAGCTGTGAGCTTGCATCCGGGAGATACTTGTTTCGAACCCCACTGTCGGTAGCCCTGAAGATGGTTTTCCGTGTTTTCCTATTTTCACACCAGGCAAATTCTGGGACTGTATCTTAATTAAGGACACGGCCGTTTCCTTCCTACTCCTAGGCCTTTCCTATCCCATCGTCGCCATAAGACTTATCTGTGTCGGTGCGACGTAAAGCAAATAATATTTTTTAAAGTCTATACTGTATTGTTGTATTAGCCATCACTTGTTACACCAGTGTACCAGCTAATTTCTCAGAACCACGGACAGAACAAAGGAATTTCATTTGGTTTTGAATGAGCTAATGAAACTCACGAAAAGTTATACTTGATTTGAAGCATTACATTTACTGATTTCGGAATTAACCTGTTTCGTTCCTCTGTCTGGTGACAGAAAAAGAAAAGAACAAGGTATGCACTGAAACGGAAAAGGTTGATTTTTGTATCGACGAGTATCGGCTATGATAGTGTATTTCACCAGACATGACTGGTATCGCTGATCGCTGTGGTCTGGATCACATGACGGTGAAAAGATTACTTCAGAACTCGTAAAAATCGCGTCCCGGAATTTTTCATACACCACAAAATCACACAATGTCCGTGAAATCCGAGACATATCGTAACCTTACATAGAAGAACTTTAAGAGCAAATTCCAGGTAACGCACTTAATTTTGGACCAATATCAGTAAGAGGGACCTCTCATGATAAGATCTGAATTTTTCTAAACGATGACTGACGACTGATGAAAGTATCGTCATTAAGACGAGTTCTTCCTCGGAGAATTTCCCTGCCTAAAATTCTGTACGTCGATTAGGCAACTCAAATCAGTTCTACTGACATCCAGCATGTTATGAAACGCAGCTCTGGGAAGTTCTTTAACCTCACGAGGGCTAATCCATTGCGCCCAGTTCGTGCTAGACCACCTGCAATAAATCACATCTTGGCGCTCCAGTTCTCGTGGCGGGCCAATGCCTCCTCTCCGCCGTAAGTCCATATTGATTTTCGTTATGCGCTGTGTATTACGCAATTCGTAACAAGTGTGTAAGTTGAAGGAGACTGGGCTATGTCGATTGTGAGAGGTATTTCAGCGTATCCTTTGTTCTCTTTTCGTAACCATATGCTGTATGTAGAAAGTATTTACTGCAAGTACACTTATTGCCACATTCTGGTGTGACGGTTATTCTCATCCCCGTTGAGCAGAAGAAGAAAGACTTAAGGGTTCATTTTTATTGTTATTTTGCTGATTTGTGTTACGGGTTTGAAAAACACTAGGCTATCAGCTCCAAGTAACCGTACACATTTACGACTAGAATTTGTAAAAGTGACCCAGGTCTTGAAATAGATACTATCCTAGCATTTTCCTAGGGTGTTGAGAAAGATCGCAGAAAATCACATTTTGAATAGCTTCAGTGAGCACCGGGATTCGAGCCCCTCTACTTAACAGCTGGTTTATCTTAGTGACTTGCATAGCTATCATGGCAAATTTTCCTTTACAGCAATAACAATTACTATGGGGGAAGGCGTCTCCAAGCCGAACGTGGATCTGAGTGATCGTGGCAAAAAGAAAGCCCTTTCGCTCACTTATTCCTCTCAGGGTTTGCTCGTTTTAAGACCTTCGTGGCTTAATCTGGTCTATCAGCCAAGTTCATCATACTGCTGTTAGTGTCAGTGTGTCCGTGATGATAAGCAGCAGCGTTTTATAGAGGTCAGAGTGATAGCACGTCCATGGTTAGTATCAGTCGGGAGTGCTATGTGTAACACAATGGCATGATAACCAAATAACTTATTATCAAAGAGGTACTCGTTCAGAGCTACAAGATATGGATACTCTTGAAATGAAGAGCATTTCTTGGTCTTCTCATTTATTCAGCTGTTTTCATCTGTAGTAAATTATTCGCAACTGATGGCACAGGCCGAAATATACTTCGTATCGTGAGGTCTGGAGAGAGGTTTTAGTCTTCATAAACCGAGCGAGTTTGCCGTGCGGTTAGCGGCGTGCAGCTGTGAGCTTGCATTCTGGAGATAGTGGGTTTGAACCCCACTCTCGGCAGCCCTGAAGATGGTTTTCCGTTGTTTCCCATTTCTCACCAGGCAAATGCTGGGGCTGTACGCTAGTTAAGGCTACGGCCGCTTTCTTCCCACTCCTCTCCCTTTGTCGCCATAAGACCTATCTGTGTCGGTGCGACGTAAAGCAGCTTGTAAAAAAATAGTCTTCATAATTTATTACTATTAGAATTTGCATTTGGCAGACTTGTCTCAAAACTAGCCTTAATGTTTTCTAAGAGAGAGGAATGCGAACAACTAAAAAAGAAAAAAAAAAGGAAGGCAGACTTCATCATGTTATTGGCTTCACATCCCACTAACTACTTTTACGGTTTCCGGAGACGCCGAGGTGCCGGAATTTAGTCCCGCAGGAGGTCTTTTACGTGCCAGTAAATCTACCGATACGAGGCTGACGTATGTGAGTACCTTCAAATACCACTGGACTGAGCCAGGATTTCCGTACAGAATCTCTTCCCCCAAATTAGCGTACACTTTTGTCACATTCCTGCAAGACCCCCCCGCCTTCTTCCCCCGTTTGAGCCAAAGTATTTTATGGATGATCTCTTTTCTATCTACTTCAGTAGCCCATATTTCTGTCCCATACAATGATCTTGATATCACAAGCGCATTTAAAGTACTTTTATGTAGCTTATATTGTCTATTTGATATTCCTCTTCATACACATCATGCTAGATGGAGTTGCCAACCCTTTCATTTTAGCTCGTCTTATTTGTTCATTCCACATCCCATCTTATGTTATTATAATTCCTAAGTATTCTATTGTATTGACCACTTCCAGTTCTACAACTGCTAAACACCGCCTTTCTTTTCTCTTTAATTTATTTTCTTTTATATATAGCATTGCATCTGTTTTCTTAATATTAATTTTCAAATTCCGTTTTCTGCAATATTCAGCAGATTTATACCGTTTTGCATACCGACTGCTGTTACAGAGAGCAGAAGTATGTCGTCTGAGAAAACCAGGCCAGGGATGTTTTCATTGTTTAGACATGGGCTTGTCCTATCTTCCTTCCCTTCATTATCCAAGACGGCGTTAATAAGGAGTATGAACAATATTGGTGATAAGTTAAGTCCCTGCGTAAGTATAATATTTGAATGTATCTCTCCTACCGTTAAGCCTTTCTTTGCTTTAATCGTGCATATAACTTCTGCATTATAGTCCTTCTATGGCATTAATAATTTTATTTGACAACACTATTCTAGCCAGCTCCGCAGCGACAGCCCGTCCGCTGACTGAATCAAAAGCTTTTTGTAGGTCTAACTGTAATCTATATATATAAAGTAGCTTGTCCTGACTGACTGACTGACTGACTGACTGACTGACTGACTGACTGACTGACTGACTGACTGACTGACTGATTCATCATCGCCGAGCCAAAACTACTGGACATAAAGAAATGAAATTTTGGGGATATATTCATATTAAGATGTAGGTGCTCGCTAAGAGAGGATTTTTGGATATTCCGTCGCTAACGGGGTGAAAAGGGGGGTGAAATTTTAAAATGAGTGTGTCTATATCTCAAAACTTTAAAAGTTTACAGATGTGAAAATTGGTATTTAGAATCTTCTTTAAAAATAAGGAAACACGTATTTTTTCGTTTTCAGACAATCCCAATAGGAGGGGTGAAAAAAGGTGAAAAAGGGGTTGAATGCCTTTAATCCGGATACGCTACTTATATGTCAGAAACTGAAGATATTACAGACCTCAAAATTGGTACTTTTGATCGCTGTGAAAAATAAAGAAACACATATTTTTTGTTTTTGGGAAATCCAATTAATGCGAGGGTGAAAGGGGCGTGAATTTTTAAAATGAGTGCATTTATATCTCAAAAGTTTTAAAGTTTAGAGATGTAAAAATTAGTATTTAGAATCTTCATTAAAAATAAAGGAACACGAATTTTTTTGTTTTCGGAAAATCCCAATAGGAGGGGTGAAAAGGGGTGAAAAATATGTTGAATGCCTTTAAAGAAAATACATATATCTCAGAAACTGAAGATATTACAGACCTCAAAATTGGTACTTTTGATCGCTTTCAAAAATAAAGAAACACATATTTTTTGTTTTTGGAAAATCCAATTAATGCGAGGGTGAAAAGGGGGGTGAATTTTTAAAATGAGTGCATCTATATCTCAAAAGTTTTAAAGTTTAGAGATGTAAAAATTGGTATTTAGAATCTTCATTAAAAATAAAGGAACACGTATTTTTTTGTTTTCGGAAAATCCCTATAGAAGGGGTGAAAAGGGGTGAAAAATGGGTTGAATGCCTTTAAAGAGAATACTTATATCTTAGAAACTGAATATATTACAGACCTGAAAATTGGTATTTGGGATCTACTTTAAAAATAAAGAAACAGGTATTTTTTCGTTTTGGGAAAATCCAAATAATGGGGGGTGAAAAGGGGGATGAAATTTTTAAAATGAGTGTATCTATATCTCAAAACTTTTAAAGTTTATAGATGTAAAATTTGGTATTTAGAAATCTCCTTTAAAAATAAAGAAACATGTACTTTATTGTTTTCGGAAAATCCTAATAGGAAGGGTGAAAAAGGGTGAAAAAGAGGTTGAATGCCTTTAATGAGGCTACTTATATTTCAGAACCTGAAGATATTACAGACCTGAAAATTGGTATTTGGGATCTACTTTAAAAATAAAGAAACAGGTATTTTTTCGTTTTTGGAAAATCCAAATAATGGGGGGTGAAAAGGGGGGTGAATTTTTAAAATGAGTGTGTCTACATCTTAAAACTTTAAACGTTTACAGATGTAAAAATTGGTGTTTAGAATCTCCCTTAAAAATAAAGGAACACGTATTTCTTTGTTTTCTTTAAATCCCAATAGGAGGGGTGTAAAAGGGTGAATAATGGGTTGAATGCCTTTAATGAGGATACATATATCCCAGAAAGTGAAGATATTACAGAACTGAAAATTTGTAAATGGGATCTCCTTTAAAAATATAGAAACACGTATATTTTTGCTTTTGAAAATTTCAATTAATGGCGGTTAAACAGGAGTGGCAAATTGGGGTGAATTTTTTGAAAGACTATATCTACAGAATATCTGAGAAGCGTAAAATGTTACAGACGTAAATAGTGGGTATTTGGAATCTCCTGTAAGTGTAAAGAAACATAGGTGATTTGTCTTTGGAATCTCCACTTAAGGGGAACTAAAATGGGGTGAAATTTTAAAATGAGAATTTCTACAGTTTATCTCAAAAAACTTAACATGTACAGAAGTGAAAAATGGTCATTTTTTTATCCTATTAAAAATAAAGCAAAGTGTATTTTTAGTTTTCGGAAATACAACTTGGGTAGTGGGGGGTGGGGGTGGGGGGTAAAAGTGACTGAAAATGGTGTTGAATTCTTTTAATTAGGCTACTGATATCTCAAAAATGAAGATGTTACACACGTGAAATTTTATTTTTGGAATCTGCTTTAAAAGTAAACAAACACGTATTCTCGGAAAATCCAATGAAGGGGATTTGGAGTGTTAAAGGATAGAAAAAATTAATTGACTTAATTGTATGAGAATACATACATCTAATAAAAACTAAAGTTGTTACAGACGTGAAAATTGGTATTTTGATCTCCTTTAAAAACAAAGAAAAGCGCGTTTTGGGGGGGAAACAATCTTGGGGGGGGGGCGGGAGTGAAAAGGAGTTGAATTCCTTTCATGAGGACACATAAATCAAAAACTGAAGAGGTTAGAGTGGTGATAATTGGTATTTAGAAGATCCTTTACTATTAAAGGAACAAGTATTTTTTGCTTTAATATCACTTTGTGAGGGAGCGGGGGGGGGGGGGGGAGTGTGGGAGGAAGTTAAAAACGTGAATTATTTTTAAGGGGATACTTATATCTCAAAACTGAAGGTAATAAACGTGAACATTGGTATTTGGAATCTCCTTTAAACATAAAGAAACACGCCTTCTTTTAATTTTTTGGAGGGTGGGGGTAAATAAACTTAACGGTGGTGGGGTGTAAAAGGCGGTGAGACCAATTGATTTTACTGTTCGTAATATACTTATAAGGAGGCTACGTTGCTCAGGCGGCAGCGCGCCGGCCTCTCACAGCTGGGTTCCGTGTTTCAAATCCCGGTTACTCCATGTGACATTCGTGCTGGACAAAATGGAGGCGGGACAGGTTTTTCTCCGGATACTCCGGCTTTCCCTGTCATCATTCATTCCAGCAACACTGTCCAATATTTCATTTCATTTGTCACTCATCGATCATTGCCCCGGAGGGGAGCTTCGGCAGCCGGCACAATTCATATTGTCGCCGCTAGATGGGGCTTTATTCATTCCATCCCTGATCCTGTCGAATGATAGGAAACAGGCTGTAGACTTGCGATGTACTTATTCTGATCATAAACCGATCATTTTTAATCTTTCCTGGGTTCTTTTTCAACAGCCATATTTTCCTTCGGAGAACGTTCTTAGATTAGAGTAGATTCTCCTGGCATATAAATAAAAATTTAAACACATTTGAAATAAACGATAGGAATGAGATTGGCCGTCAAATTGTTCACCTCTATAATAAGGTCAATAATACACGGAGGTATGTCATTCGTATCGCCAGAAATTCCGCACACTTGCCTACACGCAACAATGGTGCTGGTCACATTGTTAGCAATGACAATGGCAGCAGATGTATTTTACCGCCAAGTAGCGGTCTTGCATATTGCTGTGGGGTCCAGAACATATATAATAATAATAATAATAATAATAATAATAATAATAATAATAATACCTAAATTCAATTAATTTCAACCACCCTAATAACAATAATAATAATAATAATAATAATAATAATAATAATAATATCCTGGACCGTCGTCAACATGTGCGGACCGTGCTGGAAACGGGTCCTGGACGGGTAATGACTACGATTGCAGTCCGGCCGCCGGTTTAGTACCGCCAAGGCACCACGCCGGATCTCCTCAAGGATTTCATCCACATTAAAAATGCTTATTGGAAAGCATGGCTAAGATTTAGGAACACAACTGACCGGGTAGAATACCTGGACCTAGCCCGGGAAATACGAAATCGATTGCTGGAAAGAAAGATTGAAAAATGGGAGGAACGTTGCCGTAATCTCTCAGTAAACGAGTCAGATCACGAATATCGGCGGGTTGTATATAAAACGATAAGCATTCAATTATAAATTTCAGTATATTACCGTAGCGAAGCACGGGTATCTTGCTAGTATAATTATAATCCTCCACCTTTTCTCTTTATGCATTTATCCATCGTATGTTTCAATTATAAATATATTGTTTGTGGTTCCCGTTCCTTTTTTGAATACTGACTGGTATACTGAGAGTATAGAGTAATCCTCCGCCCAATTTATTATTCATTTTGCCAATATCCCGCTATAGATCTTCCCAAGTGTATCCAACAAAGTAATACCCCTATAATTATTGGTATCAGATCTTTCTTCCTTCCTTTGTATATAGGACATATTATTCCTTTTTGCCTAACATGAAAAATGTTTAGATTGTTGCTTTTACGGCCAGTAATTATAGACATGACCTGACGAATAGAATACCTACAGTAGTGAGATCACTGACCGAGTTCAAGCGCGCTCCCGCAGAGCGGCGCTAGTGGAGCCAATCACCAACGCTACACTGTCAGATGTTTTAGTGGACGTTACACTGATACGCAAAGAACAAAAAAAAAAACACCTAATTGTTTAGGCTTATGAATAATACTGTCAGAGAGTTGTCAGTAATATTCTCAATCCCCACGAAAAAGTATCTTTGGACTTAAATAACAGAACACACGAGATAAAATGGAACATTACGAAAATCGAAAGCAATATTGTGGTTTACATACTTAATACAATGATTTTTTAAACAGAGCACGTAAAACATTAAACATTCCGCGTTCTTAATCTGCCTCTGTAGAAAAATAATCCTAGCTTTGACTGAGGAAAGAGACATTTACCTAGCATTAAAGTACGAGTAGCGTTCTTTAGTCGCCTTTCGAGAGAGACTATTGGCTTTTGGGCATCGGTAAGAGAACTAGGCTGACCTTGAACTTGAACTTCACCGCTTACTGTTGCCTTCACTGCTTCACTCACATTGAGATTCTTGTTCCTTATACCCTTGATACTGTCTTCATTCCTTTTCCTACTGGGTGCCTCTCGCGATTTTACCTCAGTGGATAGGTGTTTCGGTAAATTTGGAAAAATGTGAGGCTCCGCTCCTACTTTTAATTTCCACCTCACACGAAGAAGTTCAACGTTTTCACCGTTCACAGTGAAACAGTCCGCCTTTGTAATTAAATCTGCCGACAAATGCAGATCACAGATTCTGCTTTTTAGCCGGCAATTACTTATATTTCCACGGAATAACTCTCGTCCATTTCGCAAACAGATTATTTTCTTTTGGCTGTATAAGAAGTCGTCTACCATCAGGCTTCCTTCCTTAAAATTACGATATTTTCTCGAAATAATAGAAAACTGGTTGATTGCACACGCAAAGCACTGTACAGATATTAATATAGACTTTCGGAAACTATCAAAACGAACAAACTCCATTGATAGGCGATAAAATTATTACCAAGAATTCACGCATGCACGCTATTACTTTGGCGCAAGTGTTGTTGTTGTTGTTGTTTTAAGGGCCGATGGCCTTAGATGTTAGGCCCCTCTAAACAACAAGCATCATCAAGCAAGCCAGTGTTGTTGCAGCTGGTTCGTTGTGACTGCAGCGCCACACTGCGGTGACAATATTGAGAGAGTGGAGTGATCACACTAGGTATTCTATTCGTCATGGACATGATTATAAGCTTTTAGGCTTTTGCAGTGTTAAGAAAACAAGCTGAAATTCTTTACGTTTTGCAGAGAACTTTGCCCCGCGTCTTCAGAAGAAAATCTCGTCTATCCACGAGCAAGACTTCTCTAACAATGAAGTTTTGAATTTAATAATGCTTTACCGTTGTCCTACAGTAAGTGATGCTTTCGTTCGTCACTAGATGCCTCACTGTACGCTAGTCTTCCGAGCTCAAATTAAAGAGTGTCTTGTTCCATCGTATGTGCGAGCGAAGTAAACAGACGAATCAGGGATAAATGCGGTAGAAGAAATAGTAAATAAAATGAAAATGAAATAAAATAAAGTGCAACGAAAGACTAACGGGATACAAGAATAGAATAGAGCTGAAGATGGAAAGGGAAAAAACGAGAAAAATTAATTGAAGTCAGGCGGTGGGGGAGGGGGTGAAAGGAAGGACGTGTTACAACGTGGTTGAAGACACGGGAGTGAAAGGAAGTAAGACCAATACAGTATAACACATAGCCTAGAGTGAACCATCTGGTGACGGGAAGAGTACTAATTTGGAAAAACGCGAAACGAAATAACAATACTGAAAGGATTGGGAAGACAACTACCTACGTAAATCCCTAATGGCTGGCAACCAGCTATTGCTGACGCCTAGCTGGCTGAGACGGATATATTGTTGGTGTTCCTTGATACGAGTAACAATGGACCGGCATGTTTGGCCAAGTATCGGGAATTTTGTACACCCCAAAATGTAATATAAATTATTAGGGATTTTACGAATTTCCAGTTTCCCGTATAATTCTAGACCTGTAGTGCTTAGTGTGGGTAAGAGCACGATCATCTTGGAACACAAAATCATGACCCGTCGATAGGGCGTGCTTAGTTATTGCTGAAGTCTAGCTGGTTGAGCGGGATATTTGGTTGGTGTTCCTTCATACGAACACCGATGGACCGGCATGTTTGGCCAAGTACAGGCAAATTTGTACTCCCCAAGGTGTAATAGTTGGGACGATTTATCCTCACTTTTACGAAAACTATGAGCAATTTTTATGACGGTGCCAAACACAATCAATCAATCAATCAATCAATCAATCAATCAATCAATCAATCAATCAATCAATCAATCAATCAATCAATCAATCAATCAATCAATCAATCAATCAATCAATCAATCAATCAATCACTACTGATCTGCATTTAGGGCAGTCGCCCAGGTGGCAGATTCCCTATCTGTTGTTTCCCTAGCCTTTTCTTGAATGATTGCAAAGAAATTGGAAATTTATTGAACATCTCCCTTGGTAAGTTATTCCAATCCCTAAATCCCCTTCCTATAAACGAATATTTGCCCCAGTTTGTCCTCTTGAATTCCTGCTTTATCTTCATATTGTGATCTTTCCTACTTTTAAAGACACCAGACTTATTCGTCTCCCAAGTCTTGTAAGTTTTGTAACGCTAATTCTTTGTCCGAAATCACCCAAAACAAATCGAGCTGCTTTTCTTTGGATTTTTACAATTCTTAAATCAAGTAATCCTAGTTAGAGTCCCAAACACTGGAAACATACTCTAGGGAATTCAAGAGGACAAATTGGGGCAAATATTAATTTATACGAAGGGAACTTAGGGACTGGAATAACTTACCAAGGGAGTTGTTCAATAAATTTCCAATTTCTTTAAAATCATTTAAGAAAAGGCTAGGAAAACAACAGAGAGGGAATCTGCCACCTGGGCACTACCCTAAATGCAGATCAGTATTGATTGACTGATTGATTGATCTTACCAGACTACCAATTGTGCTAATTATGTTAACCTTATATGCCCTCTCCTTTACATCCTTACTACAACCCCTAAATACCCTCACAACCATGTGCACAACCCTTTATTTACGATCATATTTATGTGATTTCTCCAAAGAAAATCTTTCCTTATAATAACAACTAGGTACTTACAATTATCCCCAAAAGGAACATTCTCGCCGTCAACGCAGTAATTAAAACTGAGAGGACTTTTTTGTATTTGTGAAACTCACAACCTGACTTTTAACCCCATTTATCATCATACCATTGCCTACTGTCCATCTCACAACATTATCGAGGTCATTTTGCAGTTGCTTACAAACTTGTAACTTATTTATTACTCTGTATAGAATGGCATCATCTGCAAAAAGCCTTATCTCTGATTCCATTTCTTTACTCATATCATTTTTATATATACACGAAAATATAAAGGTCCAATAATACTGCCTTGAGAAATACCCCTCTTAATTATTACAGGGTCAGATAAAGATTCGCCTACTCTAATTCTCTGAGTTCTGTTTTCTAGAATTATAGCCAACCATTCAGTCACTCTTTTGTCCAGTCCAATTGCACTAATTTCTGCCAGTAGTCTCCCAAGATCTAACCTATCAAATACCTTAGATAGGTCAATCGCGATACAGTCCAATTGACCTCCTGAATCCAGGATATCTGCTATATCTCTGGAATCCTACAAATTGAGCTTCAGTTGAATAACCTTTCCTAAACCCGAATTGCCTTCTATCGAACAAATTATTAAATTCTCAAACATGCCGAATATAATCAGAAAGAATGTTTTCCCAAAGCTTAAATGCATTGCATGTCAAACTGAAAGGCCTGTAATTTTCAGCTTTATGTATATCACCCTTTCCTTTATACACAGGGGCTAATATAGCAACTCTCCATTCATTTGGTATAGCTCTTTCATGCACACATTAATCAAACAAGTACTTCAGATATGGTACTACATCCCAAGTCATTGTCTTTAGTATATCCCCCGAAACCTTGCCAATTCCAGCTGCTTTTCTAGTTTTCAACTTTTATATCTTACTGTAAATATCGTTGTTATCATATGTAAATTTTAATACTTCCTTAGTATTAGTCACCTCATCTATCTGGACATTATCCTTGTTACCAACAATCTTTACATACTGCTGATTGAATACTTCTGCCTTTTGAATATCCCTGCATACACACTCCTCTTGTTCATTAATGATCCCTGGAATGTCATTCTTGGAGCCTGTTTCTGTCTTGAAGTACCTATACACACCCTTCCACTATTCACTCACTAAAATTTGTATGACTGCCAATTATGCTTGCCATTATGTTATCCTTAGCTGACTTTTTTGCTATATTCAATTTCCTAGTAAGTACCTTCAATTTCTCCTTATCTACACAGCCATTTCTAACTATATTTCTTTCCATCCTGCACCTCCTTCTTAGTCCCCTTACTTGCCTGTTATAATATATTGGATCTTTACCATTCCTTACCACCTTAAAACGTACAAACCATTTTTTCACATTCATCACCAATTAATTTAAACCCATCCCAGAGTCTGTTTACAGTACATTTTAATAAATTCTAATTTTACCGTTTTCCACCGATCATACATTTCAAAAACCCCCTCATGCCTGTTTTATCAGCCATATGGTACTGCCTAATAGTCCTAATTTTAAGACCTTCCTTTCTATCACATTTACTTTTAACTACGACAAAAACAGCTTCGTGATCAGTAATACCATCTATTACTTTGGTTTTTCTATAGAGCTCATCTAGTTTTATCAGCACCACGTCCAGAATATTCTTCCCTTTAGTTGGTTCCATCACTTTCTACGTCAGCTGACCTTTTTTTATGTTTTACATTGTGCTTGCGGAGGACCTTGGCTGCTATTGTTGATGAAAGAAAGGTAGGCAGTTCCCTTCACGTTTTCGTTCTCTGATTTTTGCTTTGTGCCCCCCCCCCCCCCCCTCCCTGGGATTCAGGGCTCTGTGAATTTTTAAATCGCTGTTAGTATTACCCTTGAACGTGATTTTGAGTGTATCCATCTCCTCCTGGGTATACGATGGCTCACAAATTCGTTTCGCCCTCGTGGTAAGTGAGTCCATAATTTCTTAGTTTCTCTTTGCAATTCCTTCTGCCAGTTCTTTTTATTTTCACTCATTATGTCTTTAATTTAATCATTAATTCTCCGACATCATCATCTCCCAGTTTATTCAATATGCTCGCTTCATCAGTACCTTGTCAAATGTTTCTGTACTTTTCTAATCTGTTATTTTCCTTTTGATTTTTTTGAAACGGAGACTCCGTTGGATGGTTGTAGAAGAAACTCACGAAATATTATCTCTCTCCCTCAGTTCTTTTTAGTTATTTTCACCCAAATAAGTTCATCAAGGGCTGATTTCACTCTCTCTACAGGATTGCATATTTCATCCTTTATAAACACCGATATCCCTTCCAGGTAGCGCCCTTTAGGAACTCTCCTCTGTTTCGTTTTACGCCAAATGATACAACCCGGCTTTTGTAATTCACACCCTACCGGTAGCCGTTTCAGTCCTAACCGTAATCTCACTACCACGGATTAATTCTCTGTCCTCATCATTCCCCACTTTACTCAATATGACCTCGATAATTATTAATTTTTAATAATTATTAATCCTTACTCGCATAATAACATATGGAGCACATCTGAAGCACACTGATATCTTCCCTTTAAACATGTTTCATCCTAGTTATTTTCTCGTGGGTTTATCTGCTATTCGCACAGCTCTACTACGCGTAATCCGTGATTTCTCTAATTGTATGATGGATCCACTTGGAGAATGAATTATTTCTCCCTCCATACTCTGTCTTCAACCGTACTTTTCATCCACATTTTTGCCCAAATTTCTTTCAAATTTAACGGTATATTAGGTTTTCCTTTTTTCCTGAGATGTCTTCCCTCCTGAAAACAGCTTCTTCCTCTTCTTCTTTATGTGAAGCTTTCCTGGAGTGAATATGTCTCGATTTAATCGCCGAGTCATCAGTATTTCTAGTTCCGCCTTGCTCAACAACCCCTGCTGCTGCTGCTGAGTCAGCACTCCCGCGGTGAACTCCTATGACGGTGACTTTTCGCATTGCTGACAACTCTAGCCGTTGCTCCATCTCCCGGAGCTGGTTCCCAGTTCGTTGCCTACTCCAAGTATCACCGACACTGCAAGCCTGTTTCCGCGGATAAATGCTTTTAATTCTGAATTTCGTGCTGTTAGGGGCGCGCAGCTGTGAGCTCGCAAACGGGAGATAGTGGGTTCGAATCCTACTGTCGGCAGCCCTGAAGATGGTTTTCCGTGGTTTCCTATTTTCACACCAGGCAAATGCTGGGGCTGTACCTTAATTAAGGCCACGGCCTCTTCCTTCTCATTCCTAGGCCATTCCTTTCCCGTCGTCGCCATACGACCTATCTGTGTCGGTGCGACGTAAAGCAAATAGAATTTCGTGGTCTGTCTAAATGAAAACGTCATGCTTTCATGTTTTTCATTTCTTTTGGACAAAGTTCTTTCATAATCCATATTTTAGATCCTTTCAGGATCTTCGTGTCATCTAGAATTTTTCGGGTTTTAAGCCATAATGGACTTTTCCCCGTATTTTCCCCTATTCTAAAAGTACGGTCAATGCCATTCTAACTACACTCAACTTTCACTTTCTCCCTGATTAAGGAAGTTACTTTGTCCAACATATCCTTAAAATTCTCCTTATCAGAATCTCCCTATCCATAAATTATTATACAGTATTTATCCTCTTATCTTCCCTCCCTATTGTCAGTTACTTTAGTTCAACCTTCCTAACCCTTTATTCTCAATCCAGAACTTTATTCTTCATTTTATCTAGCTAGACCTTATTTTGAAACAAGCTCTCCTTGATGTCACTTGTTCTGTTTTTAAGTAAATCTGAAAATCTTTTAATGATTTATTTTAGTCCATTAATATTTCCCCAGTCTTATTCATTGACATGTCTCCTTCATAACATCCTTAAGCTTCTCAATATCCTTCCAAGACAGTTCAGGGCCCAGGTTTAGTTCAGCACTACCGATCACCAGTTGCACCATCACCACAACTGATGTTAACACAATTTGCATAAAACGCGTATGTACGTATTTCACTTTCACTCTGTACTGCCACCTCCCTATAGCGCATCGGTATTGCTCAATTGACACTCCCATATTATTAGTTCACTTGTATTCTTACTTTCAGTACACACACAGCACTTTATCTCCTTTCACCTCACACGTTGAATCGAAACTGCGAAACGATTCCTATACCAAGTATGGCGAATAGGCGAATGACGACAGCTGAAATCTGAGCAACTGTTACAAGTAGGGTATCACCACAAACCATCAGAAACAAGCTGCTTGAAGATGGGCTGAGGTCTCGACTTCTCATGCACTGTGTATCTTTGAAGCCATATCACAAACAGCAGAGACTTGCATAGTGTAGAACCAGAGAAAACGGGGCTGATAAATAGCTTTCTGTGGTGTTCAGTGATGAGTCTCGCTTCTGTCTTGGTCTGTCAGATCGGTGACAACATGTCTTTAGAAGAACTGTTGATAGGGCAAAACCATCTCTAATTCTTGGGAGGCATACTTCTCCAACCCCTGGGATTATGGTGTGGGCGCTATTGCATATTATACAAGGACTGATTTGGTAGTTATTCAAGGAACAATGACTGCCCGCCAGTATGTGGAAAGACTGGTATACCCTCTTGTCATACACTTTATGGCCACCATATGAAAATGCATGTTCCAGCACCATGACGCGCGAGGACATACTGCAATAATCAAACCAGAGAAGCTTCAAGGGATATACGGATCGTTGACTGGCCTACCCACTCCAATTGTTTGTTTCCCGTGGAGCATGTTTGGTACACCATTGGAAGGATTTTTTTGTCATTCCAGCCTCCGGCCACAATCTTCGAGAAATGACAAAATATGTGCTTCAGGCATGGAGAGAAGTCCCTCAAAATGGCATTCGAAAAACTTTGGATGCAATACCAGCATCATGAATATGAGAATGTATCTGTGCTCCAGATGGTTACACCTCTTATTACAATTGGCCGTCTTTCCTGTCCCATCGTCGCCATAAGACATATCTGTGTCGGTGCGACGTAAAGCAACTAGCAAAAAGAAAACAATTGGCCGTTATACTGGATGGATTATTTCGGACATAAACGAATTTTGAATCATTTAATACGTGTCATTGAATGATCATCTCCATAATTTGACATACGGTAAGTAAAAGAAGTGCTTCACATTGTAAAATGTTCCATTTCCTCTAATTTATATGAGGAACGGTGGAATCGGTCCATCATGTGGAATATTTCCTTCTGCAGGAAGGCCATACATTTGATATCAGTCAAAGAAAATATGGAAGTGATTGCTACAGTGCTGTACCTGTACGATGAAAATGAAAAAACCCTATGAATAATAATGTTATTTGCTTTACGTCCCACTAACTACTATTTTACGGTTTTCGGAGACGCCGAGGTGCCGGAATTTTGTCCGCAGGAGTTCTTTTACGAGCCAGTAAATCTACCGACACGAGGTTGACGTATTTGAGCACCTTCAAATACCACCGGACTGAGCCAGGATCGAACCTGCCAAGTTGGGGTCAGAAGGCCAGCGCCTCAACCGTCTGAGCCACTCAGCCCAGCAAACGCTATGAAGTCGCAACTGGAAGTTGTTCTATGAACATGCACAATATTTAAACAAGCCATTGCGGAATATATCATACATTTTCTCATGAAGCTCCTCCAATAGTTTCATTTAACAACACTCCAGGTTTTCCTTTATTATCTGCCTTGTTTCTGAGCTTATTGGGTGGTAATTTTGGGTTTTACTAAAGAGCAGACTTCGTTGCATTTGTTAACTTAGAAATTAATGGCATAGTCACATAAGAAGGTATTGCCATATTCCTTGTTTCAGGAAACATTAAAAACAATAAACACAGGATAATTCGTTTGTAATGGAAACATTCACCACTACTTGCTTTAAACTTTATGAAACATATCGTTCATATATTCCTCCCGAAATATATTCGTAATATTTTCGGCTCTTGCCTCTCTAGTTATATCTACGAGTATCATCCAGAAATTAAGTTTTCATATTAGAAAACAAAGTCACCGTTACCTGAGAAACTTTCTCAAGTAATAATGTTATTAAAAGAGTCCTGTAAATATGTAAACGACATGATGAATGAATAAATACTACTACTACTACTACTACTACTACTACTACTACTACTACTACTACTACTAAATACAGCAATGCTGGACCTATTTTAGACATTATCACCACCAGAATTGAGAGCCTTGTCATATTGTAATGAACCACATCATTCATGCTTCAATTAATTTATTACAACACTGTGGCTTAATTTTACTCAAGCTGCGAATGAAGGAAGGAATCCTGGATGTCCGTGCGATAGGCTGTGAGAACCCCGTAGCGCTCCGGTAGGAACGAATTCTTCTAGTTGAAACTGAGCTGCAACCGTGATGTCGATAATATAGACCCCATAGATACATACCCACGCAAACAGCAAACCTTGGAGGGGGTGAGATTTGAACGAGGGGATGCACCGAACATTTGTTACAGGTTGACAAACTTCTCTTTTCCGGGGCTGGGACCACCAGAATTTTAATCAACTAATCCGCCACTAGGGTAAATTCTACAGATCTGACACGACAAATAGCTTAAGATGATAATTACAGAGTACCAGGAGCTGATAAAACTATTTAGTTGTGCCAAACTGAGATACATGCGTATTAACGTGAGCAGCCGTTAACATCTGGCGAGCTCTCACGAAGGAAGAGGGTATGTTTGCTAGTACTTCCGCTTGGAGCCAGAGACCTTGTGAGACTATAAAGGCTGAGCAGAGAAGGGAAGCGCTCTCCTGTTGCATTTTGAACGCAGAGTGTGTTGTGTCGTGACCGCGAGCCGATATGATAAAAACATTCCTCTCGAACGTGAAATAGAATTGTTGTGATTTAGCTCACAAGAGTTAATGACTGTCTGCATTTATAAGTAAAATACGGCGCGTACGCGAGCTGTAAAATTAACGTGTGCGAGTCGTTAATATATAACCGCTGACCAGGACAGATTGCAACCGGGCCCAGTTCCTTTAATTTAGTGCCCCATAGATCGGACTAAAATCTAAGCGGAGGCTATATTCAGTTCTTAGCCAGTACTAAGGTTGCGATCGTGCATTCGAGCACACTAAGTGAAGAAGTAGATGGTTCTAATTTGATTCAACAATTCCAGATACAGCCGACATGAAGGAGACAGCAACCATGAACTATCCACGAGTCGACAAGAGGACTTTCATCCCCGTGCTGTGTGTCTTAGTCAAGAGCTAAGCACGGATGACATAGCGGAATGTGATTCGCCGCTGATGGAGAGGTTGCCGCCAAGTTCTATAAGCATGTTAAGTGATAGCTAGATGCACTAGTTTAGGGCCATTTTAAATAAGTAAATTCATCTTTAAATGTAAGCCAGAGTGGCATTTGTATTGCTCATTGCTGTAAATTTAAATACGTTCAGGGCTGCCTGCATTCCAGGTCCCCGAGCTATGCGTTGTAAATATTTAGATGGGAAATAAGGCAAAGAATAAGTTAGATATAGGTGTGTGTATTTTTATATATATTTTATTCCAGTTTATGTTAAGATAGAGTTGTTTGGGCAGATTCTTCATGAAAAATCTAATGGGCTGTACGCCACCAGTGTTGAACCGTTAAAGAGGATCAGACTAAAGACAGTATATGCTAGGATATTTTATTGCATGATGCATGAATTTCAGCTGTGAGAAGACGCAACGGAAGATCTTTCAACGTCGAAAGTAGAATAAAGTCTTTAAGTGTGGTGGCAGACAAATTCGTGGTGATGTGCCGGTCGTCGAACCGAGGATTCTTTATATTTGAGGCTAGAGAATTGCTTGTTGATATGTACAGGGCTGAGATGACAAGATATAGGCTATGAAAGCCATGATGCATATTTGGAGCTATGATTATGCTGAGTTAATGTGCCGGCCTGTTATATATGCTATTATGTTGGGCGATGAGCCGTATATTTTGCTGGCCAGAATTGTGAGTTTATCTGTAGCACTGGGGATGCTGTCAAGGGCCGATGTGCCAAATTTTCCTGCCACCGGTAGTCCGCGAAAACGCAGGTTTTGAACAAATTGATTGCCGTTTCATACTGATTTGCCCCTTGCCTCAGTTGTACGCCGGGCGGAAAATAATAGTGAAAGTGTTTACAAATAGTCCCGTTATGCTCGCGAATCGCCTCTCCACAAAGCACTAGTTAGTTGTTGTTTATGTTGCTGAGCAGCTGATTTCCCTGCCGTGTCAAATGCTACTGTTGTGCTGTATCTACATGAGATATGTGATGTCCAGTGCCCGGATATGTTGAATTCTTTACCCGACAGTTCTATCAACTACAGTGTGTGCTGTATTTACAGGTTTTGGTTATTTCATTTTGTGATTTGTATTTTTGTGTCCAGTGTGTTATTTGTTTGTTGTGATGTTGTCATTTGTTTGATAATGGGGAGACATAGTCCGATGGCTATCTTTGGGAAGAAAGGTTCTGTCCTTATCTGTGATCACGGGTTCGGACCATTTTGGAAGGGTGAATTCAGATGCATCCTGAACACGTGTTTTATATATTTGTGTCCGAATGATCGGATAAATATATGTAATTCAGGCCATTACTAGTGGATCGGGTATTACTATCGCATATCATGAACGGTTTAGAAATCGAGCCCTCGGGCAAAGAACTAGGGACTTAACAAAGCGAGCAACAAAAAAATGAAACTCTAATTATTCCATGCAACAAGAAATTATTTTTAATATCCCAGGTTCGTTACCCATGGTGTTGTAAACGTTTTGTTTAATAATGTTAATTTATGTAAAAAAAATGCGTGTAACTTTTTTGATTGTCACAACCAGTGGTCGGTGGTTTATTTGACTTATTTTTTGTTTAGTATGATTTCTTTTTATGTTTTTAGTTTAATAAATCTATTTTACCCGATTACTTGAGTTCTCATTACCTGTCCATAAACGTTGGTTTTTTATTAGTTACCGGTAGACATTTTTATTGACCCTATCCGGACGTACCACGGGCTTCTTCCCCTGAGCTAGGCCGAAATTAGGACAGGATACGGTACTGTAGGATCAACTTTTGTACGCCGGTGTCGTAGAAGTCTGCCGCCTAGGAATGGATCAGCATGTGGCATTCGTCTTCAGCTCTTCGTTTGTGTGAAAATAATGACAGGAGGACATGAATTTCTTGAGGTGCGATGAAAATCACTGGGAGCAAGGTCAGGACTGTACGGTGGATGATCAAACACCTCCCAGCCGAACTCCTGCAGAACAGTTGCTGGGCGCAGAGCCGTATGTGGGCGAGCATTACCATGGATCAGCACAACAACTGCACTGAGCATTCCACGCCTCTTGTTTTGAATGTCCCATCGCAATTTTCGCTGGAACTTTATCACAGACGGAATATCGCAGGAAGCGGGAGAAAGATTACGAGTCCCTATTTCGAGTTACTGCTGCTATGCTACTGATACCAAGCAGGACTTTTCCGGCCGGTATATAATTGCTACATCACAGGTCTGTCGCGCATGCTCATATTTCCCGGCTATGTATGTTGAAAAGAGGTAGGGAAACTTAATTTTTGGATTGTCTACGTATGTTTGCTGGATGTAATCCACTGTGTGATCAAGACTAAGTCATACTCAATATTGCCACTAAAGATCTTGCGGGACTTGCCGAGTCGAGTCGAGACTGGCCGTTATGGTATTATGTTCTTCAGATGTAATATTTCATTAGAGTTAATTTTAATTATGATTTGAATATAATTCACCTTCCATGTGGATACAAACCCTATGGATATGCACAACAAACATTATATCTATAGGTCCAGTTGTTTCCGAGAGAAGTGTACCTGCGAAGAACTTCTACAACACAATGCTCTGGTTTTTTTCTTTGAGCGACTGTACAAGCTCGCTGTACCCGCCAACCGAGCGAGTAGGATTGCAGGATGTACGGTTTTACCCGGAACAATAGGCTACGGTTTATTCCTCATTCTATTCCGCCCCTTCAAACCGTATGCTGAATATTCCGACTTTCAGTAAACAAAAATGTTAAAGATTAGTTGAGTTACTAGGCGTTTTCTGGAGAGAATGGTGAAAGACTAACAGTAGCTGCCTAGAATGAAAGCACGTTTGGGAGATGGATATATATTATAGGTTAAATTGACCAGGAAAAATTGATGAGAGTGTTAATAATACTAAAGATTATTAAGCATATTTCCATCTAATGAGAATATTTTCAGTTATGACATGAAAATGGAGAAATGATTGAAACAAGTTGTGTAGGTTTAGTAAGAAATGAATTGTTTGTATACTTCCATTATGACTAGAATGATAACGATTTCCACTGAACAGTTTAGTTGAACAAGAAACTGTTAAACATGACACGTCCAGATGATAAGTATTTGTGAACTATAAGTGTATGCTAATTAACTAATTGGTAGTTTGTAATAAATGTGTTACACTGGTCTATCATAAATGTATTAGTTAATGTATCCTTGAGCTCTTCATTCGACTACAGTGAGATTGAGAGGAGGTCCAATAACTTTGACAGAAGTCATTCATCTTCAATCAGAACTGTATAAGAGTTGTCCACCACGTCAAGAAACTTACCCTACATAAAATCAAATTTATGTGTGATATCAAAATCGACCATTCGTCTTGAAACTGTGGACATGCAATTGTGCGACGTATTATAGGGAAAAATTACGACGTATGCTTGAAAGATATCCTGAATGTACAGTATACCATTGTGTAAAGTTGCTGTCATTCTTTGTGGATAAGAAGCAAAATTCGACGAAAATGAACCGGAACAGAAAGAAGTTTCTCGAAATACAAGGCTCTACTTGCTGTCAACGCGAGGACCTTCAAGTCTGACCCAGTGCAACACTTCTGAAAACGAAGACTAAGAGAGGTGTGAATTATTCAATCTCTGGTCAAAGTAAATGCATTTTCGTTCATCGTTTTAATTTTTAGGTCTTATTTCCAAAGTTTTAGGTCATATTTTGGTCATTTTAGGGCCTAAATGCATGCAAATTTCAAGAGATTTTATGCCATAAAAATCGGAGCCCTACTCATAATAAAAAGTGAACCCGTGTTTAATGCTTTCCCCGTGCGTTTGTGCTTTTTATTTGAGTCGTTAGTCCGAAAGATGACTGGATCATCGTAGGTTACAAGGAAAACACACCTGGTAGGTTAGTCGTCCTCCTTCCTCCCCCGGGCACGGTGGTTCAGGCCTTCTGACCCCAACTTGGCAGGTTCGATCCTGGCTCAGTCCGGTGGTATTTGAAGGTGCTCCGATACGACAGCCTCGTGTCGGTAGATTTACTGGCACGTGAAAGAACTCCTGCGGGACTAAATTCCGGCACCTCGGCGTCTCCGAAAACCGTAAAAGTAGTTAGTGGGACGTAAAGCAAATTACATTATTATTATTCCTTCCTCCTCATTGCATAATGAAAGAAAACTGTCAAGCAATAAGCAAGTATCAGTTAGGACCTTAGTCACAGCGGAGTATGATCCTCCCTTGAACATTGTCATATAGTTTATAACGTTTGATATTTGATACTTCTCTTTTATTGAACTCATTTTTTGCCTACATTAGCATGCAATTGCCTACATCTGAGTGTGATTCTTAACAGTTCACTGATGAGCGCTGTTCGCGTGGAGGTTGTTGAATCCGATGTTAATCTTAACCAAATATCCAACGAAGTTTCATTATTACTACCAGTTTTTGCCCGCGACTTTGCACACGTGCAAGTTTTACCAGTGCCCATGCATAGAACTGATGAACACTGGAAATTAAATGAGTGTAGTAGTTTCTTAGAAACTGTAGAACATACAGACACACTCTCTGCAGGGAGGAAGAGTTTCGATGGCCACAGTCAAGACACAATGTATCTGTACACCGCCGGGTTGAGTGGCTCGGACGATAGAAGCATTGGCCGTCCGAGCTCAAGTTAGCCGGTGTACTAATAACAATAAAAATAATAATAGGTGCAAACCCCACTGTCGGTAACCCTGCAGATGGTTTTCCGTGGTTTCCAATTATCACACCAGGCAAATATTTCCTTTTCACTCCTAGCCCTTTCCTATCCCATCGTCACCATAAAACCTATCTGTGTCGATGAGATGTAATGTAAGTTATTTATAATAATAATAATAATAATAATAATAATAATAATAATAATAATAATAATAATAATAATAATAATAATAATAATAATTCCATAAGGCATGACATGAAAATGGAGAAATGATTGAAACAAGTTGTGTAGGTTTAGTAAGAAATGAATTGTTTGTATACTTCCATTATGACTAGAATGATAAGGTTAAAATCCCCAACCCAGCCGGGAATCGAACCTGGGCCCTATGAACCGAAAACCACTACACTGACCATTCAACCTAGGAGCCGGATGGTTGGTGAGTTCCATCTCGACTCAACTCAATGGTATTTGAAGGTACCGACTCATCACCGTTCAGTGCGAACTTTAGGTGAAGCTTGCTTGTATGAGAGTAGATAACGGAGAGCATGTTGGCTGCTATTTTCTTAAACACTTCTTACAGGATACTACTGTTCGCCTCCACACCGTATCGGTTAGCAGTATTAGCTGTCGTCCTCGGAGGTCCGGGTTCGGTTCCTGGTACTGGCAGAAAGTCAAAAATGGCAAGATGGCTGGTATCTGTCTCTCTGTATATAATTGAACGTATAACGCGATATTGTGAGAAAACCGCGATGTTAATTCCTATGTGTTATACAAAAAGAAAGATCTCCATCTCAGAATTACTAGAAAAATATTATTTATTTCATTAGGTCCTTTATTTGCGTAAAATACTCATTTATATTGAAATAATACGATGCTCTATGAATGTTGTCTCCGCCGATTTTTCTATGCCAGCTCGATAGAGGGCTCTGTGAAAGTTGTCCATGCAGATCGTACTATGGTAGTCCGATAGATGGCTCTGTGAAATCAAGTCTGAACATTTTTTTAGAAGCTCCAGGAGGCTATGGGAAAACATTTGTTTATTCAAGTTTAGTACAGATGATTACAAGCAGAGGTGACATTGCAATCGCTGCTGCATGGACAGGAATTGCAGCTTTGTTATTGCCAGATGGTAATACAATTCAGAAAACGTTTGGTTTGCCTGTTCCAGCAACAGGAAGTTCAGTTTCGTGTATTAAATGGAACAGCTCAGAAGCAGACGTTATGCAAAAATCATATGTTACCTACATATATAAAATAAGAGTTTTGTCTGTACATTGTTCAGAATTTGAAAAGAATGGTATTTCTGTATTGGTCATGTCCACAGTAACAAGGAAATGCACTTTTTACTTTTCCGTAATTTCTGTCTGTCTGTCTGTCTGTCTGTCTGTCTGTCTGTCTGTCTGTCTATATGTATGTATGTACACTCATCACTAGAAAACAGCTGAAGAGAATTTAATAAAAATCGGTATGCAAAGTCGGGGAATAAGTTGCTACAATCTAGGTCATAAATAATTTTATTCACGCTGATAGAAATGGTAGTTGAGGGGAAGGCCTAAAATGTAATTTTCAAATATTTATGTTATTAGTAGTCCTATCTTAATGAAAATTGGTATGTCAAGTCGGAGAATAAGTCGTTACGATCTAGGCTATAAATAATTTTATTCACGCTGAGTGAAATGGTAGTTTAGGGGAAAGCCAACAAATTCATTCTTAAATATTTACATTATTAGTGGTCTTATCTCAATGAAAATTGGTATGCATAGTCGGAGAATGAGCCTCTACAATCTAGGCTATAAATAATTTTATCACGCTGAGTAAAATGGTAGTTTAGGGGAGGGCCTAAAATTTAATTCTCAAATATTTATATTATCGTATCGATAAATACTACATAACCAAAGTTATATAGAATTAAATTTCCGACCATTTATGTCTTATACATTTTACCGTACCGGCTATGATAACACAGATATTCATGAATTTGTAATTTTGTTGCTAGGTCCATATCAACGCTGAGCCACGAGAAAATGGGTTAACAGAATTTAATGAAAATCGGTATATAGAGTCGGGGAATAAGAAACAACAGTCTAAGCTATAAACAAATTTGTTTACCCTGGATGAAATTGTAGTTTAGGGAAAGCCGCCTAAAATGTAATTTTTAAATAGCTATGTTATTGGTCCTATCGGAAAGTATGACATAACAAAAGTTATAGAGAATACAATTTCCGATCATTTATGTTTTATTCAGTTTTACCGTACCGACTATGGTAAGAGTGGTATTTCAGAGTCGGAGGAAAACTAAAATGTCGAGGCCATCAATATCGAAAGTGCATAACATTGATCAACAATAACATTACATTGTTTGTTGTGATGTTCTTTGTCTCTTACGCTGCCCCTCATCTCCGAAAGATGGGATTACTGCTGCGTACCGGTACCGAGTCTGACTGGATATTGGCGGGAAATAGCTGGGGAGCTAGAAAACTTTCTTCTTTAGCATGCCATTCCTCTGGTTCATACCATTTCTGATACAGCTGGTACGTAACACACTGGTTCATCATAGTATTCCAGCTATTCGATCCCTACTCTGACGCGCTGTTTTGAATAAGCAGTGTGCATACTTTAAGACAGAGGCTCACGTGGTAGTAGTATTTGTTGTAGTAGTAGTACTAGTGTTTGTTGTTGCAGTAGTAGTAGTATTTGTTGTTGTAATAGTAGTATTTGTTGTTGTTGTAGTAGTAGTAGTAGTAGTAGTAGTAGTAGTAGTAGTCCCTGGTCTAGAATAACAATTTAGGCCTATTCCAAATTGTAGCACCAAAATTCACCAAATAACTCAAAATTCAACCCTGAAAAGAGCCGTTTCTTAAGAAAAGCTTCTTCATCTTCACTTTTATTAAATTCGACATTCATTTTATTCCAAATTAGCAGTGAAGAGGGGATTTTTCCTCTGGCTTGGAGGAAAAATTTGCCTCCAAGTCAGATAGATTTTTCCGCCGCCAGTGTAGTAAATTCAGATTTTCCGACTCATCGGGTACTCCTAGGAAAAAGATCAGTAAAAGGGCATAGTTTTTGCCCTGGGAGTCTCCACTATTCGACCCACTCCCCGCCGAAAAAAGACGAAGAGTGTTCACGGATCACGGCTGTCTGCCGCTTTGATCATTCCAGCTCTGTAACTTTAGACTGTTAGATCGGCAGCGTACTCCTGTTCGTTAAAAGTGAGAAAATATGTGGGAGGTTTTGATCGAGTATTTCATATGAAAGCATTGCGTTTAATCGCGCCATTCCTACTGACGTCATTGCAATGACGTATGTTCATTTCAGTTAGGAAAACCACTAAGACAGTCAATCTGAGGATGTAAAATGCAGGAGGAGAGTGAGTGTCTACCATTATAATGAAAACTCCCCATCCTGATTGTGACTGATGGTAGGCAAGCGGGCCTACCATTACAATGAAAATTCCCTAACTCAGTCTTCATATGAGAAAAGACGTTTGGTGACTTCCCCGTCGCGTCTCTAGGGTAACGTTAAGAGCTATGCAATTTAATAAAAGCAAAGCGAAGTCACCTCCGTACAGGCCATGAAGGCCCTCGGAGAAGTGGAAGGTAAAGGCTTCAATCATTGTTAACCTCGGCACGTGATGGGATAGAGTGGTTAGCTCTACGCCCGGCCGCCTTTGCCCCCAGGAATTATCCTGGTACTCATTTTTGGTGTAGGCTGAGTGAACCTCAGGGCCATATGCACCTCCGGAAGTGAAAATCTCGTTTCTTAAATTTTACGGCTTCCTGACGGGCATTCGAAACCACGTCTTTCCGGGCGAACCGAGCACGCCTTTACCGCCTCGGCCAGGCAACCCCTTATGCAATTTAATACAATCTTGAATTCAAAAAATGTTTGGTTTGCCTGTTCCAGCAACAGGAAGTTCAGTTTCGTGTATTAAATGGAACAGCTCAGAAGCAGACATTATGCAAAAATCATCCATTATTATTACTATTATTATTATTATTATTATTATTGATGAAGCTTCGATTATTCCTACATTGGTAGTAAATTGTATTCATCGCCTACTAAAGGAAATTATGAGGTGTGAAAAAGAAAAGGGTGGTACAATTGTCATATTTGTGCGGAGATTTTTGCCAAGTTCTTCCTGTGGTAACTATTCAAAGGTGGAACAACTCAGGTAATAGAGGCATGTATCCAGAATGCTCAAACATGGCCAAAAATTAAAGTGTTGCACTTGAAAACAAATATCTGCGCATATCCTTCCGAAAAGGGTTTCGCGGCATGGCTACTACAACTAGGAAATAATGGAATTAAAAGTGATATAATAAGGGTTCCCAATAACTTCACAAGTAGCCCAATGATTCATTTGTAAGTCACGTTTTCGGCAATTGTATGGACTTTAATTCTTCAGCTTACTATACCCTTCAATGATGACTGTAACAGCATAAATGAAGACGTTCTTCACCTAATCCCAGAAAGCTTTAAGGAAAACTGCAGTGTCGATACTCTGTTGTCAGACACAAATTTCATACACAGCATACCAATAGATTACCTGCGCTCCATTATGCAATTTCGAATGCCTCCATATGTATCGAAATTGAAAGTTGGTTCAATTGTAATGCATATAAGAAATGTACACGTGGTCTTTGGTTTAATAAACGCAGTGCGTATGATAGAGAAATGTGTGACAAAATTATAAAATCAGAAATCATTACAGGTGCTTCCAAGAATCAGGTAATTTACCTACCTAGGACTAATTTGGTGTCTTCTTGTGATGCTTGTTGTTTTAAGGGGCCTAGTGATTGATTTGGTGTCTACTGACAGCAACCTGCCTTTCAAATTTGAAAGGAAGCTGTTCACGTTACGCCTTTCTCTCGCAAAGACCATTAACAAAGCACAGTTTTTTACAAAGTAGGTACCGGGCGAGTTGGCCGTGCGCGTAGAGGCGAGCGGCTGTGAGCTTGCATCCGGGAGATCGTGGGTTCGAGCCCCACTGTCGGTAGCCCTGAAGATGGTTTACCGTGGTTTCCCATTTTCACACCAGGCAAATGCTGGGGCTGTACTTTAATCAGGCCACGGCCGCTTCCTTCCAACTCCTAGGCCTTTCCCATCCCATCGTCGCCATAAGACTTATCTGTGTCGGAGCGACGTAAAGCAACTAGCAAAAAAAAATAATTAAAAAAATACAAAGTAGGTATTTACTTATCTCGGTGCGTTTTCAGCCATGGTCAGTTATATGTGGCATTTAGTAGAGTTAAAGCTGCGGAGGATATTAAAATTAAAGTTATAACTACACCGTATCAGGGTCAGTTCCCTGAAACTGAAGGGTATTTCACATAAAACATAGTTTACAATGAAATACTAAAATCATTCATTGAATAGGAGAGTGAAATGCAATCATTTGCAGTGAACTATGGCCTTCATCGTTAAAGTGAGTGTTGTAAGCATGCACAAATAGATTACGATAGGGTAATTGTCAAGGTTCAAAAATTCCATATGTATAGTCACAACGGACATGGAAGTTTAAAGGCAAATAAATGGGCTAGAGTGGTTCTAAAAGGTACATGCAGATCACTTCCATTTGGGGTGTACCTATAAACAGCTGCAACACTTTACTTTATGGTTCTACTAATCGAAATTTTCATTTTCACAAGATCTTGAAGGTTTTTGTCATGCTAGTTTATACACATCACCCTTTGACGAGCAGTAAAATAGTACCCATAAGACAATTTATTGCAGTTTGTATCTTGAAGATGAATATATGCTGTAGCGAATTTCTTTGTAATTTCGTTAAGAATTACAAATGTTACCCCATAAGTTATAACGTTGATGTCTCTACACCAGTTCCGGTAGCGTAGTCACTTGCAAGGGATTCACATACGCAATTTTGTCGACTTCCTCCATTTTTATTTAAAATGCTTACGCTCCTCACCCCTCCCCCCCCCAACCACCCCAGATAAACTATGACTGTTATATAACAGCCTATGATAATCTGGAAGAAATAAGCTTTCTAATGGCGAAAGAATTACTGAAATGGTTCCAAAGTCCCTTAATATACAGACAAACTGACAGACTTTCCATGAAAATGAAAATCTTCCGCCTGTTTCCAGACTGGGCCAGGAATGAAATGAACGAAGCCCCCATCTAGCGGCGAGGATAGGAATTGTGCCGGTTGGCGAAGCCTGTCGCACTCTTCTGAGGCAATGATTAATGACTGGCAGATGAAATGATATTGGAGAATGTCGCTGGAATGAAAGATAACAGGGAAAATCGGAGTACCCGGAGGAAAAACCCATCCCGCCCCCACTTTGTCCAGCATAAATCTCACATGGAGTGACCGGGATTTGAACCAAGGAACCCAGGGGTGAGAGGCCGGTGCTCTGCCGCCTGAGCCACGGAGGCTCTTTCACAAACTTTCTACATTTTAATTATTATTTTATATTCTAACCCCTACAGTGACCATTCCAAAGCTAAAGAAGAAATCACCGAGCTAGCTGCCCATGTGGTTCAGGTCACGTAGCCGTGAGCTTGCGTTCGGGAGATGATGGGTTCGAATCCCAGTGTCAGCAGCCCTGAAGATGGTTTCCTGTGGTTTCCCCATTTTCAAACTTCAATTAAGCCCACGGCCGCTACCTTGTCAATCTTAGCCCTTTCCCCTTCTTATGTCGCGGAAAACCTTCACTGTGTTAGTGCGACGTTAAACCACTAGCAAAAATAAATAAATCAGCACACAGATGCCCAAGTTGTGCCAAGTTTGTACTCAATTATGCTTTCTACTATTACAGGTATTAAAAGTAAAGCCTATGAGAACCATCTTCTTCACCAGTAGTCAGTCTAATAGAGAGATGCTATTCCTCATATAAGTGAAGAACTGTGGAGATAATCACATGCCTTGACTATGAAACTTTTATCAGGCATGAACAGAAGAAAAAGCGGACTGCACTGAAAACCAGACATCATAGGCAGACCATTCATTATTGTTACTGATGGTTCAATGATGGACATACTTGACAGATTTCAGATCAATCCATTTCTATTGAAGATGTAACATATTTCTTTTATCTTTGGTCTGGGAGAAGTGCTTCAAATCTGCAGAGAGTTGAAGTGGCATATCATTCCGCTATATTCAATCATAAGTAAATAGCGAATTTATTGACTAAGAACTAGCCCAAATATTTTTTTAATGATACAAGATTAAAGCTTTAAGATCAAATACATTTTTACACGAGTCCTTGGCATGTGTATTAAATATCAAATCTACATTAAGCAACTTATCGCTTATGGGGCAAAATGCCATACGCCCAAATTTTAAACTTGCAGTCTTTATAAATGTCCTGGGATGACAATGGCAAGCACTGAGACGCGATAGGGTTATCAGGGAAGAGAGGTATGAAGCTATGAGCATATTTTTGGCACATCTTCGTCACTGATAAACATTCTGATGGAAATTTAGCAGAACGGGGAAGTATTGGTCAAAACCGTACTGAACTTTTTTAATTTTTTTTATTTTATTATTTTTTTTTTTGCAAGTAGCTTTACGTCGCACCGACACAGAAAAGTCTTAAGGCGTCGATATACTGCACTTTCATCACATTTCACTTATTGTAATCAAGCATTACGTAAGCATTTTCAAGCTAAAATTTTCCGGAATGGAAATCCGCGCCTCCATACAAACTCCTTCTTCACATAGGCTACAGTATAGTGGCCTTGCTCGGGGAGAGTTTTCAATGCATGATGATAGGTCTTACAAGATGACGTTGTAAACGACATTGTTTTCCTTCTGAGCTCAGTGCGACGGTTTTCCAAGGCTCTCTCGGCAGCCTGCCACCCCTTCCTCACCATGCGATACATAACTCATTCCTGCGTCTTCACTAAACGACGGTTACTCCTAAGTGCATATTGCACAAGGTACTCTTATCTTAAGATTATTGAGGTGAATAAAAAAAATCATTTTGAAAAGGAGTGCGTGATTAAGCTGAAAATATGGTTTCCAATGTCAAGGCTGTCTTTTCACTACAACCTGTAGAAGCTGTCTGGTCGAGGCGGTAAAGGCGTGCCCGCTTCACCCGGAAGGACGTGGGTTCGATTCACCGTTAGGAAGTCGAAAAATGTAAGAAACGGGATTTTCACTTCCAAAGATGCGCATGGCTCTGAGATTCACTCAGCCTACACCAAAAACAAGTACCAGGTTAATTCCTGGGGGCAAATTAGAGCTAGCCACCCTACCCCAGCAAGTGCTGAGGTTATAGACAGAGAAAACCTTCCACCCCTCCCAGGGCCTTCATGGCCTGTACGGAGATGACTTTGCCTTTTTTCTACCATAAACTTGCTTATTGAGGGCTACTTTTACAGATAAGCACATACCATACGTGGAGGTCTATCGTCAACGTTTAGGCAGCGTAAGCCAAGAAAACGCACAAATGACCTCTTTTCTCTGACTTGCTTCACTAAAATTGCCATTTTACGGCTCCTTTTTGTTTTAGATTAATCTTTCATACACCGAAATTTTCCTCGATAAGTGCTCTATACAACGGTGAATACCGCAGTGTAATCAATTAGCTCACATGGACACAGACAGTACCTACCGGGGACAACATGCTGCCGCATTACTGTGCATGCCAAGTATGTCTCAATGTGGTGGATTTGTAATTGACTGGGGGATTGGCAAGAGGCACCATACCGACATTCACCTAGAATTGAAGAAGGAAAGCACGAGAAATCACTTCCAGAATGGCGGAGGGTGAGATCGAACCCACTCCTCCTGTTAGTTGTTCTCACGAATAAGAATGCATACCCCGTTAGAGATCTTAGAAACTTTCATTATGGAGCTGAGAATCGAACCAAGGTGAAAAGGTCAAGAAGCTAGCAGACTGACTTTAATGAAAGAAGGCAGAAGTGCAGTGCTTTGAGACCCCGTATCGGAAATGTAGACATGTAGGGAGTTCATAATTAAAAGCACAGTGCTGTGAAAGTCGTAACGCTGACCATGTGGAACTCTAATTTCTGCAGATCCTCTGGCTGAACAGCAGTCACCTTGGAAGACCAAGATATTTAAGAACATGCGGTCATGAGTGCTGAAACTACTATAACATAACCTGCTGTACCTGCCATAATATCAAAGGCAGAAATATACAGTGGCTTACAGATTCCAATGAATTGCAATAAATTTCATTTAGACTTCTCATTTGTTCTAAGCACTTTCATTAACTTAATTTTTCAAGGTCTCGTTGAAACATGCCATTGTATAGGTGCACACTGCAACTGAAGTATTAGCTATAAAACCAACCATATCCCATGTCGCTAGAGCCCTGATGTGCGTTGGCTTACCAAGCAACTGCTGCTCAGGCCGAAGGCGTGCAGATTACGAGGTGACGTGTGATGAGCACGACGAATCTTCTCGACCGTTATTCTTGCTTTTCTAGACCGGGGCCCGCTATTTCACCGTCAGATAGCTTCATACTTGTTCTCATTTAAGCTGAGTAGAGCTCGAACCACCCGTCAGATCCAGGTTAAAATCTCTGACCTGACCGGGAATCGAACCCGGGACGCCCGGTGAGAGACAGGCTCGCTACCTGCAGACCACGGGATAACTACACTGGCGGTAAATGAAATCCCAACACCAACAAGACATTAGTTTTGGAGGAATCTAATTTAGGCTAAGCAACTGTGTAGGTAACACACGTATTTTATTAAAGTTTCCAAGTTACAGGTTCAAGTATGCGCAAGTAGACATGTGACATGGTGGTACATGATTCTGAATGCAAGCATGCATTGTGTCGTACAGGTGTGGGATGGAGTTCCCGCCTCTAGCTCTTGGGCAATGAAAGCAGCAACAGTTAATGCTGGTATTGGATGACGCTGGATTCGTCGTTTCGTACGTGTCCAATGGACGAAAGGTCTGGTGATCTCACAGGCCTAGGCAACTGGCCGACAAACTGTAGAGCATGTTAGCGGACAGCAGCGGCATGAGGACGAGCTTTATCCAGTTGTTAAACACCTCCTTGAATACTGCCAATGACTGGCAGCACAACCGGTTCAATCACCAGTTTACGTACAAATCCGCTGTCAAGGTTCTTGGAATAATGATGACAGTGCTCCTGCTGTCATAGGAAATCCTTCCGCAGACCAGGCCCAGTGTTTCGACGCCGCCGATAGCTTGGATCCAAGCTCTCGCCTGACTTCCTTCTTACCAACCTATGGCCATCACTAGCTCTACCTCGACACAACATAAGTCGTAGATAGCAATGATTCGGAGTTAATAGCATGAACACTACAGGATATCTGGGTCGGAGCTGTCCCTCAAGTAATCGATTTGTTAGAGTTCGCTGTGTCACTCCGGTGCTAACTAAAGCTCTAATGGCTGATGCAGTACGATCCACCACAGCCATGCGGCGAATACGGCGGTCTTCCCTGTCCCTAGTCGCCCCTTTGTGGTCGGATCCTGCCTTCCTGAGACTGTGCCTTCTCGTGACCATTGTTGCCAACACCGATGTACTGTGGATACATCCCGGCTAAGTCTTTCTGCAACATCGTGGAAAGAACATCCACTTTCTCGTACCCTATTACACGACCTCGTTCAAATACAGTAAGCTGCTGACACTGCCTTCCTCGTCTCCTTAAAGTTTTTCTCTTTTGGCAAGTTGCTTTACGTCGCACCGACTCAGATAGGTCTTATGGCGACGATGGGACAGGAAAGTGCTGGGAGTGAGAAGGAAGCGGCCGTTCGAAACAAAAGGTATTTTTGACTCTTCATCTACTGTACCTCAAATGTCAACACCGGACGATGGCTAACTAACTAACTAACTAACTAACTAACTAACTAACTAACTAACTAACTAACTAACTAACTAACTAACTACTGGGCGAGTTGGCCGTGCGGTTAGGAGAGCGCAGCTGTGAGCTTGCATCCGGGAGATAGTGGGTTCGAACCCCAGTGTCGGCAGCCCTGAAGATGGCTTTCCGTTGATTCCCTGCTTCCTTCCCACTACCAGCTCTTTCCTGTCCTATCGTCGCCATAAGACCTATCTGTGTCGGTGCGACGTAAAACAACTTGTAAAAAAAGTAATGAATTTTGTTAGAAATAACAGAATTTAGAAGGTACATTAACATTTTAAGAGTTTCAGGTGTCACAGTATTATCGTAAATGAGTGTGCAAAATGTAATATTTCTGCATATAAACGTTCACATGGTATGTGGACCTAAAAGTTAAAATAAAATGAGTTTGCGAAAAACTGCAGTTTAAGTTTGTGTTCCACTAACCCCAGTCTCAGAACGCTTCATATTTTGTGAATTCACATAAAAATACGCATAGGCCTAAATATATTATTTGAAACTAAGAGTTTTTCAAAAATTTCAACGTTTTGTCCCTATTCGCGACTATCTGTCTTTAATGAACTGCATATTGTTTCGTTGTTGATAAAAGTTGTGTGGAAATATTAAAGAAATAATATAGATAAGATGATGTACGCTATGACCTTCCACTTAACGCTCACATGGCGACTCCAATGGCTGCCAATAGCTAGAAAAAGGTTTATCCTCTGAGTACACAATTTACAAACCTCCTGGCATAGGCAGCACATTCCATGAGCAAAATGGAAGTCAAACAGAACACTATAACCTTGGGATACTTACAAATGAAGGTTCTCACGTTCAGTTCAAATTGTACTCGTATGAGCTCATTTGGTTCAGAGGGCCCCGGGTCCGATTCCCGGCCGGGAATTCCTACAGCTTGGGGAGAGTTCCAACACAATCAACCACCATAGAAACAGGCAATAGTGAATACATCTCTCCTCGTAGTGTTGGCGTCTGGAAGGGCATCCAGGCGTAAAACATGTGCGAAACAGTTCACACCCGCCACCCCACAAGTGTGGGAAAAGTGATTGAAAAAGATAGATTACTCATAAAATAACAATTTGGTAACAAAAAATCGTGTGGCTACAGCTAGCCGCGAGGGTCGAAGGCGAAGACATTGACCACTCAGCCATGGAGCAGAGCACTTTGATGTTACGTCGCCTTTATTGTCAGGGCACTCTTTATACATCTCCTGTCTATTTTTCTGACACTGGTAATGACAGTGTAACCTAATCCCTATTCCAATCTACTTCCTCCCATATGTCTTTTGACCCTTCCGCATTTCCACCTATTGATTCCTAATTTTCATAATAACATGATACAGTAAAACTGTGAAGTTGATCACCTCTGTAACATCACCACTGTAACAGCAATTGTTGAACATTTTGTGTCGTACTGAACAGAAATTCTAAATAATGCACCCAAGCCAACTTGCAAGCATATTTCAGTCGTGCTCAAAGATTGCAGTAGCTACAAAGCTCACCGGACAAAAAATTAGTCATCCTAGTGCGTACGCATAGATGGATCGTTAAGTCTTTACAGATAGCGCAGCGAACGAGTCCCGTGCTCAACTGCACGCGCACTGCCTCTACGTTATGTGAGCATAAGGCAGTAGCGATCAGCGAGACATGATGTTTATAGCGGACAGTGTACAGCAACACGGGATGTGACAGAGTGGCAAGAAGGAGCAATCGTGTTTGGCCGTGCCCATGACCATACGGTGCGTGAAGTTGCTGGATTTGTTGGTGTTTTGCAGCGCACTGTTCAACGTGTCTACAAGCAGCGGTGCACTACACATAACCATGAAATACGACGTCAGAATGGTGGTCGGAAGAAGATTCTGACAAAGGGACCGGAGACGTGTTTCACGGCTTGTGAATGAAAATCGCTTTCAAATCCGACAGGAATTGCTGCGGTCAGTGAATGAAGGTCTATCCCAACCTGTTAATGAGAAACACTGCGGCGCGAACTGCATGTGTTGAATATTTGGAGTCTGTCACCTCGCAAGAGGCCTGTGCTCACACAGGCACATAGAGCTCTACGTGTTCAATAGGCTAAAAATAATCGAACGTGTACACTAGCTGACTGGGGAAACGTAATTTGGTCTGACGAATCACGTATTTGCCTGTATTCCAATGGCGCACTGAAGGCCAAATGAAGCATCTCATCCTGGATGGGTGCAAGGTCGGGTTCAAGCTGGAGGGGTCTCTCATGTTTTGGGGGTATTTTTCGTACCATGGATTGAGACCGCTCACTGAGGTGACGACTAACATGAACCAGCAATTTAAACATTCTGGATGATCAGGTGTTGCCTTTCAGTCAACATGTGCATGATGAGAATACCCCAACTTTTCAACATGACAAAAGCACAGTTCATCGGGCTGGACGCATACAGTAGTGTCTGGTTTTATCAAAACTTCCCCATCATATTACATCTCGATTTGCCGGTCTGAGTGGCTCAGACGGTTGAAGCGCTGGCCTTCTGACCCCAACTTGGCAGGTTCGATCCTGGCTCAGTCCGGTGGTATTTGAAGGTGCTCAAATACGCCAGCCTCGTGTCGGTAGATTTACTGGCACATAAAAGAACTCCTGCAGGACTAAATTTCGGCACCTAGGCGTCTCCAAAGACCGAAAAAGTAGTTAGAGGGACGTAAAGCAAATAACATCATTATTATTATTATTACATCTCCATTGGCCTGCAAAATCACCTGACTTGAACCCCATTGAAAATCTGTGGGACACGTTGGAACAGTGGGTAAAACGCTGACATCAGCATCCCCGCAATTTGGTGGAATTGCGCGATCAAATCCTCAATGAGTGGCTTAACGTGGATGCGACGTACCTGCACTACATTGTGGACTCACTTCCTAACCAAATCCAAGCGCTTTTCAAGATCAGAGGTGGAGTTACACGGTAATACATGATGCTTGTAATGTAGTCACGTCCTAGTTCGTGAACCACGGGCAACGGCTGAGTGGCCTAGTAAGTGGTCCTGAGAGTCGGGATACCAGTTGCTATGGAATGGGAGTGGGCATCTCGGACATATTCCGAGTCCTGGCCCTCCTTGTGCTCAGGCGGCTAGGACTATACAATCCACCGTTGGTCCATAACCCGTTAGAGGAGAGATCCTCACTTGGACTAAGTGCAAGTAGGGTAGCATCCTGCTTCATGTATTTACCGAGCTCAGAACATTGTAAGCAAGCCTCGGACCTATGGGAGTAACGGTGTCCCACTCCCATTTGACAGGCTAGGGACTCCTTGGAAACAACTTGGCGAACGAAATGGAATTCGATGGGGAGCTATCAATATTAATGGGGCTTATGGAAGAAAGAAAGTAGAACTGGCTGAGTCAGCAAAGAGGATGCATCTGGATGTGCTAGGAGTAAATGATATTCGGGTAAGGGGAGATAACGAGGAAGAGATAGGAAATTATAAAGTATACTTGACGGGTCTTAGAAAGGGAAGGGCAGAGTCTGGGGTAGGGTTCTTTATCAGGAATACAATTGCACGCAACATAGTTTCTGTTAGGCACATAAATGAGCGAATGATGTGGGTAGATTTGTCAGTTGGAGGAATTAGGACTATAATTGTGTCCGTGTATTCACCATGTGAGGGTGCAGATGAGGATGAAGTTGACAAATTTTATGAAACATTGAGTGACATCCTGGTCAGGGTCAACAGCAAGGATAGAATAGTGCTAATGGGCGATTTCAATGCGAGAGTTGGAAATAGAACTGACGGATACGAAAGGGTGATTGGTAAATGTGGGGAAGATATGGAAGCTAATGGGAATGGGAAGCGTTTGCTGGACTTCTGTGCTAGTATGGGTTTAGCTGTTACGAATACATTCTTCACCGCTACACATGGTAGGCTAGGGGTACCAGATACATAATAGACTATATCTTAACAGACTTCGAATTCAGGAAATCTGTTAGGAATGTACGAGTTTTCCGGGGATTTTTCGATGATACAGACCACTATCTGATCTGTAGTGAACTAAGTATCCCTAGGCCTAGGGTAGAGAAAGTGAAATCTGTCTGCAAACGAATAAGGGTAGAAAATCTCCAGGACGAGGAAATTAGACAGAAGTACATGGATATGATTAGTGAGAAGTTTCGAACAGTAGACAGGATATAGAAAGTGAATGGATGGCATACAGGGATGCTGTAGTAGAAACAGCAAGGGAATGCCTAGGAACAACTGTGTGTAAAGAAGTGGAAAAGGCGAACATCTTGGTGGAATGACGAAGTGAGAGAAGCTTGTAAACGTAAAAAGAAGGCTTATCAGAAATGGCTCCATACAAGGGCCGAGGCAGACAGGGATTTGTATGTAGAGGAAAGAAACAGAGCGAAACAAATAGTTGTTGAATCCAAAAAGAAGTCATGGGAAGGATTTGGTAACAACCTGGAAAGGCTAGGTCAAGCACCAGAGAAACCTTTCTGGACAGTAATAAAGAATCTTAGGAAAGGAGGGAAAAAGGAAATAAACAGTGTTTTGAGTAATTCAGGTGAACTAATAATAGATCCCAGGGAATCACTGGAGAGGTGGAGGGAATATTTTGAACATCTTCTCAATGTAAAAGGAAATCATCCTGGTGGTGTTGTGAACAGCCAAGCTCATGGGGAGGAGGAAAATGATGTTGGTGACATTATGCTTCAGGAAGTGGAAAGGATGGTGAATAAACTCCATTGTCATAAAGCAGCAGGAATAGATGAAATTAGACCTGAAATGGTGAAGTATAGTGGGAAGGCAGGGATGAAATGGCTTCATAGAGTAGTAAAATTAGCATGGAGTGTTGGTAAGGTACCTCCAGATTGGACAAAAGCAGTAACTGCACCTGTCTATAAGCAAGGGAACAGGAAGGATTGCAACAAGTATCGAGGTATCTCATTGATTAGTATACCAGGCAAAGTATTCACAGGCATCTTGGAAGGGAGGGTGCGATCAGTCGTTGAGAGGAAGTTGGATGAAAACCAGTGTGGTTTCAGACCACAGAGAGGCTGTCAGGATCAGATTTTCAGTATGCGCCAGGTAATCGAAAAATGCTACGAGAGGAATAGGCAGTTGTGTTTATGTTTCGTAGATCTAGAGAAAGCATATGACAGGGTGCGAGGGAAAAGATGTTCGCCATACTGGGGAACTATGGAATTAAAGATAGATAATTAAAATCAATCAAAAGCATTTATGTTGACAATTGGGCTTCAGTAAGAATTGATGGTAGAATGAGTTCTTGGTTCAGGGTACTTACAGGGGTTAGACAAGGCTGTAATCTTTCACCTTTGATGTTCGTAGTTTACATGGATCATTTGCTGAAAGGTATAAAATGGCAGGGAGGGATTCAGTTAGGTGGAAATGTAGTAAGCAGTGTGGCCTATGCTGACGACTTGTTCTTAATGGCACATTGTACCGAAAGCCTGCAGTCTAATATCTTGCAACTTGAAAATAGGTGTAATGAGTATGGTATGAAGACTAAATTGATGTCAGTAGGTAAGAAATTCAACAGAATTGAATGTCAGATTGGTGATACAAAGCTAGAACAGGTCGATAATTTCAAGTATTTAGGTTGTGTGTTCTCCCAGTATGGTAATATAGTAGATGAGATTGAATCAAGGTGTCGTAAAGCTAATGCAGTCAGCTCGCAGTTGCGATCAACAGTATTCTGTAAGAAGGAAGTCAGCTCCCAGACGAAACTATCTTTACATGGGTCTGTTTTCAGACCAAATTTGCTTTACGGGAGCGAAAGCTGGGTGGACTCAGGATATCTTATTTATAAGTTAGAAGTTTTTTTTTGCTAGGGGCTTTACGTCTAAGTTAGAAGTAACAGACATGAAAGTAGCAAGAATGATTGCTGGTACAAACAGGAGGAACAATGGCAGGAGGGTACTCGGAATGAGGAGATAAAGGCTAATTTAGGAATGAACTCGATGGATGATGCTGTACGCATAAACCGGCTTCGGTGGTGGGGTCATGTGAGGCGAATGGAGGAGGATAGGTTACCTAGGAGGATAATGGACTCTGCTATGGAGTGTAAGCGAAGTAGAGGTAGACCAAGGCGACGATGGTTAGACTCAGTTTCTAACGATTTAAAGATAAGAGGTATAGAACTAAATGAGGCCACAGCACTAGTTGCAATTCGAGGATTGTGGCGACGTTAAGTAAATTCTCAGAGGCTTGCAGACTGAACGCTGAAAGGCATAACAGTCTATAATGATAATGTATGTATGTATGTATGTATGTATGTATGCATGTATGTATGTATGTATGTATGTATGTATGTATGTATGTATGCATGTATGTATGTATGTATGTATGTATGTATGCATGTATGTATGTATGTATGTATGTATGTATGTATGTATGTATGTATGTATGTATGTATGTATGTATGTAATGATTTCTCCAGGGATGACTAATTTATTGTACGGTGAGCTAACCTGCAAACAATTGTAAGTGGTCATGCACTCCTAACTTGTAGCAAAACATGAAAGCTACGAAATTAAGACGGTTCAACACAAATATATTTATCCGCTATTTTCTAACACGACACAATATTTGAAAATTTGCCAATTTGAATATTCATGTACTGTATGTCCATTGCATTTTTAATGTACAGTAATACTGTATGTCCTTCTAAGTTCTATTTATTACATATACCTGAGTAATTAACATCTTCACATTCATTGGAAAAGCTTTGTAACATGACCACATCCATACAGGGTGGCCCAGCTAATTCTTCACCTCGAATATTTTCTGACTAGGTTAAGATAGCAATAAGCGGTTTTCACCCCCCTTGGTAAATAAGAGTAAGATGCAAATGAAAGAATGCGCAATGTGTGTCCTTTCTTTAATAAGCACTAGACAGCGACAAAAGTTGCGTTTTAAATAGAACTACACCGATTTTTGTCGTTAGCCGCATTCAGCGATGCGACGATTTCACCAGTTAGACATGTAGCAGCGGTGACATGGAGTACTGAAGTGAGCACGTTTTCAAATGTGACACCGACTCTCTGAACGTTGAAGACATGGTGAGTATGGTGAGTCCGAGAATATTTGTATGTTCATTCTCCTCGATGGCATCAACACGAGGTAAGAGTCTTCTTGACCTACAGGTAATAACTCGCAAGACAAGCGTCCCTCCAACGCGACACATCATTATCAACGTGTTCCAGTTATGTATTTTGAATTTATTGAACGCTAGCTGTTGAGCCTATCGTTGACGAGTCACATTTTATATAATTGCAGCACTAATTCTATTTTTTTATTCTTTTTTTTTTTTTTTTTTTTTGCTATTTGCTATACATCGCACCGACTCAGATAGGTCTTATGGCGACGATGGGACAGGAAAGGGCTAAGAGTGGGAAGGAAGCGGCCGTGGCCTTAATTAAGGTACAGGCCCAGCATTTGCCTGGTGTGAAAATGGGAAACCACGGAAAACCATCTTCAGGGCTGCCGACAGTGGGGGGTTCGAACCCACTATCTCCCGAATACTGGATACTGGCCGCACTTAAGCGACTGAGTTTGCTATGAAAAGGAATTTGTTCACTTATAATTTAGTCTTCTTTCTTTCTTTCTTTCTTTCTTTCTTTCTTCATCCGTTTACCCTCCAGGATTGGTTTTCCCCTCAGACTCAAGGAGGGATCCCACCTCTACCGTCTCAGGGGCAGTGTCTTGGAGCGTGAGACATTGGTCTGGGATACAACTGGGCAGGAGGGCCAGTACCTCATCCAGGCAGCCTCACCTGCTATATTGAAGAGGGGCCTTGTGGGGGATGGGAAGATCGGAATGTATATGCAAGGAAGAGGGAAGAAAGCGGCCGTGGGCTTAAGTTAGATACCATCCCGGGATTTGCTTGAAGGAGAAGTGGGAAACCACGGAAAACCACTTCGAGGATGGCTGAGGTGGGAATCGAATCTCCTCTACTCAGTTGACCCCCTGAGGCTGAGCGGAGCCCGTTCCAGTCCTCGTACCACATTTCAGATTTCGTGTCAGAGCCGGGAATCAAACCCAGTCCTCCAGGAGTAGCAGCTAATCACACTAACCACTACACCACAGAAGCGTATAGTCATGGACGAAATGTGGGGTTTGCTTCTTACTGTGGAGGAGAAGTTTACTGATGCAAGGATTGTTTTAAGTGGTGTCTTACAAAGAAGAGACGTGGATTTGATTACCTTAAGGGAATGAGATGACGGTATTGTCCGCCTCTGCCGTGTAGTGATTAGCTGCCACTCTCGCAGGCCCGGGTTGGATTCGGGGCTCTGCCACGAAATTTGAATAGTGGTACGAGGGCTGGAACAGGGTCCACTCAGCATTGCGAGGTCAATTGAGTAGTGGGGGTGGGGGTGGAGTTTTATTCCCACCTCAGCCATCCTGGAAGTGGCTTTCCGTGGTTTCCCACTTCTCCTCCGGAGAAATGCCGGGATGGTACCTAACTTAAGGCCGCAGGCGCTTCCTTTCCCCTTCCTTGTATATTCCTTCCATCTTCCCCCCCCCCCCACAAGGCCCCTTTTAGAATAACAGGTGAGGTTACCTGGGAGAGGTACTGGTCCTCCTCTTCAGTCGTATTCCCCCGGCCCAAAGTCTCACACTCCAGGACACTGCACTTGAGGCGATAAAAGTGGGATCCCTCAAGTCCGAGGGAAAAGCCAACCTTGGAGGACAAACGGATTAAGAAGAAGAGGAAGAATTAAGGACCTGTGCTAAACTTGGTGTGTTATTTGTGGAGCCAAATGGCTGAGTTATTACCCATGACCTATGACCTCGTGACCTGCGTGTGAACAGATCGGAGTCTGCAATAATGGGAGAGTTACTGAAGAGAATGCTACTTTCATTTCTCTAGGGAAACTAGAGATGGTGGAAACTGATGTACCTATTCAAGATCTTAGTAAGCTGTTAGGCATAAGAAAGAATGTCTGATGGCATTAGTGGGGATGTCTGCTGGTAAACTGCAGGAGTGTAGTTAGGAAAGATATATGACCCTGACATTGTCATTGGGGTAGAGTCCTGGATGAATGAAGATATTGCGAAGGGGGAGGTTTTTCCAAAAGGGTGTAATATTTATAGGAGGGATAGGGAAAGCAAGAGTAGTGGGGTATTTATATTAGAAATAATTTTACAAGTTACCAAATATGACAATCTAATGAAAATGAAATTTGAGGTATTACACTTCACAACAACAGCACGTAAAATTTAGGCATTTTGGGGCATACAGAAAAGGGGGGGATGTAAAACTATTGGATTATTTAATGCAGTATGGGGTAGAAGCCAAGAAATGTGGTAGAAGTATTCTTACTGAGTAAGCTAGTAACCAGGGGACAGGGTTATAACGACAGGTGGAGAAATATATATAGATATATTTGAAAATAGATGGGGATAAAAAATTAAATTCCAGATCTAAAAGGGGAAACAGGAGATTTCATAACTGCTGATGGTGAAAAGGCCGAACTTTCGATGAACAATGTAGTGTTATAGTTGAGATCCTAGACGAAGGGGAAGATTCAGAAGAATAAACAGTAAAATGCTATAATTTTGGATTGCTGAAGATCAATAACGGTGTAATTAATGTATAAGAAAGTTAAGACATTAGGAGCAAGAAAAGCTGCAGGAGTTGATGGCATTAGTGGGGAATGGTTGAAAAAATGCGATGGGCTATTATACCTTACTTGAAAAATATATATATATGATAATTGTCTAAATAATGGGGTCTTACCTGAAGAACGGAAAGATGTTCTGGTAGTACCAGTGAACAAAGTGAAAGGAGATAAGGAAGACAGTGGTAAATAGAGTTTTTGAAGCCATAGTAGACGAATTATCAGGGAATGTTTAGAACGTATTTGTTGGCCTAACACTAGGCTGTTTGCCTGCAGGGCAGGACACTCTTGCGAAGCTGGTTGTGTCAGAGGTTTTATACAAGGCTGAATAGCTGGATTCTATAACTATAGACTTGTCTGAAGCCTTTGACAGAATAAACCATGATATTTCACTGAAGGGCTACATGCCGCTGAAGGAATGCTCCCTTACATGAAGGAGCAAGGTGCATCTACTATGGACATTTTGTTTCTCCGTCACCTACGTGAAAAGCTGCACGCATGTGAAATGATTGTGAGGGACAGTCAAGCATCAATGCATTTTTCCTACGAAATGAAATGGCGTATGGCTTTTAGTGCCGGGAGTGTCCGAGGACAAGTTCGGCTCGCCAGGTGCAGGTCTTTTGATTTGACTCCCGCAGGCGACATGCGCTTCGCGATGAGGATGAAATGATGATGAAGACGACACATACACCCAGCCCTAGTGCCAATGAAATTAACCAATTAAGGTTAAAATTCCCGACCCTGCCGGGAATCGAACCCGGGACCCCTGTGACCAAAGGCCAGTGCGCTAACCATTTAGCCATGGAGCCGGACATTTTTCCTACAAAAAGTAGTGTAGAGTAATATGCAGTAAACTACTCTGAGTTGTGAATAATCCACCCCTTATTCCGTAAAACTCGACATTTCGGAAAAATGATAGCATTTCAGTCCACGTTAGGTCAAGTTTGCGGGACTCTACCGGACTGTGTTATTTCTATTAAGTATTGTATTCTGTATGTAAGATGATGATGATGTATAGCCTCAGTTATTGTAATAATGTTATTGGCTTTACGTCGCACTAACGACTTTCACGGTTCCTAGAGACACCGAGATGCCGAAATTTAGTCCCACAGGGGTGCTTTTACGTGCCAGTAAATCTACCGGCACGAGGCTGACGTATTTGAGCAGCTACAAATACCACCGGACTGAGCCGTGATCGAACCTGCCAAGTTGGGGTCAGAAGACCAGCGCCTCAATCGTCTGAGCTACTCAGCCCGGCTTTCAATTACTGTGTGCAGACATTTTGATTTGACATCATTTAGGCTGCTTGCATATAAATTTCGATGTTCCATTTTTATTCTACCAATGACAGAGAAATAGATCTCTGTTTGGGCAAGTTATGGCCGAGTTTTAACTAATTTTGTCGGGTAAACACGAAATGTGACACCAGAAATCTTTAACATGATATGACATACCATGGGGCACAATTTCAGTGATGGTGTAATCAGCACGTTGAAGAGCCCGGAACAGGAAGGAAGACATTACAACAAGAAAATCACTCTAAAAACAGAATAATTCCACGGGCAGTCTATTATTAGACGAATACGCTTGAGCTGAGCTTTTAAACGTAGGAAAGATCATAATATGAAGACAAAGATTAAATACAAAATGATAAATTGGGACAAATATTCATTTATAGGACGAGGAGTAATGGACTGGAATAATTTATCAAGGGAAAATTTCGATAAATTTGAATTTTTTTCGAAAACATTTAAGAAACGGCTAGGTAAACAAATGGTAGGAAATCTGCCACCTGGATGACAGTCCTCAATGCAGATCATTGATGAAATGAAATGTCGTATGGCTTTCAGTGCCGGGATATCCCAGGACGGGTTCGGCTCGCCAGGCGCAGGTCTTTCTATTTGACTCCCGTAGGCGACCTGCGCGTCGTGATGAGGATGAAATGATGATGAAGACAACACATACACCCAGTCCCCGTGCCATTGGAATTAACCAATTAAGGTTAAAATCCCCGACCCGGCCGGGAATCGAACCCGGGACCTTCTGAACCGAAGGCCAGTACACTGACCGTTCAGCCAACGAGTCGGACCAGATCACTGATGATCAATACTTATCAAGAAAAATAGGACTGAATGGGTGGGTAGTATATTGGGTGAAAGCTTTCCTGAAGGACAGGAAACGGGGGGTAAGGGTAGATGGGTCATTACCAGAATCCCAGTAAGTTAAGAGGGGTGTACTGCAGGGCAGTAAAATGGCGCCTTTACTTCTTTAGATTTTTGTGAGTAATATACAAGAAGGATTGAACTTACGAATCAACTATTTGCAGATGAATTGTATATAAAAAAGTGAACTGTTTAGAGGAGTGTAAAATACTGTCGGAGCATCTGAACATAATATATATCTGAACTCAGAAAAATGGGATGAAATTTAATGTTGAAAGCAGTCGAGCAGTTAGTTTCTGGAACAAGACATGCAGGAGAGTGGGCAATTTTAAAATCGCTGGGGAATAGATTCATTTTGAAGGTAATTATAGGTACTAACGGGGCATATTAGTAGGTGGTAATTGGAGAATGCTTATACGGTGTGTGGTCAAAAACTCATTTAGGTCACTACACATGGTAACGCGGATATTGAAAGGGCCACTCAGGGGAATAAAAGAGATGACCTTTTTTACACTTGTAAGACCTCAAGGCTTCAGCGGTATGGCATCCATATATTTTCTGATAAAAGAACTGGAGCGGCTACAAAGGAAAGCAGATGAGTATGTCATGGGTACCACAGAATGACTAGCAGTGTTAGTATCATGCTAAGAAAACTTGGGTGGAAAAGTTTAATAGAAAGAGGTTTGAGAACAAGATTCGGGAGCACAGGTTATACAGGAGAAGTGCTTGGGAGGATATTGGAAAGAGATTGAAGGTGTTTATAGGTTCAGGTGTGATCATGAGTTTAAAATTAGGCTAAGCCTATGACATAATAACTAGGGAAAATATTAATTTGTGGGAAGAGGAGGAAGGAGAAGGGAACAGCTTACCAAAGGACATCTTCAACCCTTTCCCGAAAGATGTGCGTTAGTTCAAATGTAGAGTGACATCATGGCATAAGTAAGAACTCAGGAGGAGACAACATTATGAGTAGTATGGTATGTGTAAATATGTAGCAGCCTATATATGTATTTTGTATTTCTTACGATTTTGCCACTGGGGAAAATAAACCATTTGCAAAATAAATGTTCTGATTCTGAGATGTGTTCTTTCAACATTTTAACCACTCTAACTTATAAAGTGAGCTATGTGTCTTCTCCTTGGTGCATTTTTAATTGAAATTGAATCAGTTGTTATGATGACAAGATCAGTAGCATTTTGATCTGTTGGTCTGTCAGTGCCACTGTCAGGCACAAAAAGACAGAACAGTATCTTGTTTAATCATAATAAAGAACATAAAGGCAAATAAAAAATTAATAACGAGAACAGTCTTGGAGTTGGAATGAAGTCTAATGGTGTTCGTGATGGCGATAAAGGAGGAATGCATTATTGAAACAAGCAACTGGCAAACATCAAAGAGTAATTTATGAATTGAATGAAATTACTATTAACTTAATTCAAAGTAATGAAAATATACAATTTATCGAATCAGGAAAAGAATAACAGTATCAAAGTATTAAAAGGGCACTGTTAATTTGTGGGATGATATTTTATGTTGTGGATGGAATGACAAATTACACTGGTAGAATAGGTAAAGTCAACAGCATCAACTAAGTGTATTTAATCAGTTTCAGCATGCAGGTTTGAATATAATGGACGGCGGCGATCACAAACTTCAGAACTTCTGAACAGTAGAAGAAAATGGCTGCAGAAATATACTCGATAAATTTGAGGGAATACCCTGTCTGGGTAGTTAGTTTGATGAAAGAAGTACTAAGAGAATGTGCAGAAACAGTTGATAGGCTATTGCTATTATGCGGGCCTTTCTCCGATTATTCTAGTTCTTTCGAGTATCATAATACACTTGAAAGACAGATAAAGAAAAAGGACGCGCCGTTAGCATGTAAGGTACGTAGTTGACATCACGGCAAATGTGAGCACGTTATAAGTTCGCTCCTTGTTCCATTGGCACTCGAGCAAATATGTGTAAGGGAGTTCCCCTAATAGAAGACTAGAATTCCACTAGATTTAATTGATCATTTGAGATCCTCTTCACTGTACCAGTTCGAAAACTTAACTTGTTTTTTGTTTGTTCATAATTTACCTCATGTTAATGTTTCTCGGGTTTTGTTCACAGAGCATATAATACTTCGGCTTGATATAATCTTCTGAAATAATACCTTCATCAACCGGTACTTCAAAAATTAAACAACCGTTTGTAATTGGAGTTACTGGAAACATACAGTAACACCTAGAGTAACAAAATGTATAGTTTTCCAGTTTCAGGTCATATTACTGGCTCTCAGTTGGGAGGGCTGCCAGCTCGATTCCCTGTCGGGCTGGGCATTTTAACTGTGTATGGTTAATTCCTATGGCAGGGGGACTGGGTGTCTTAATGTACCTCTCGTCATTTACATACAGTATATCACACTAAAGCCACCAAAGAAATACTCAATAGTAGACAAGAAGGGCATTCGGTAGTAAAAATGAGCCAAATCAAAACCAAGTGCCCTCCTCAATACATTGGAGAAAGAGCCAAGAAGAAGAAGAAGAAGTAAATTCTACTTTTTTCTTTTGCAATTTGCTTTACGTTGCACCTACACAGATAGGTTTTGTAGCGACGATGGCATAGGAGAGGGCTAGGGATGGGAAGGAAGCGGCCATGGCCTTAATTAAGGTACAGCTCCAGCATCTGCCTGGTGTGAAAATGGGAAACCACGGAAAACCATCTTCAGGGCTGCCGACAGTGTGGTTCGAACCCACTATCTCCCGGATGCGAGCTCGCAGCTGCACGATCGTAACCGCACGGCCTGGGAAGGAAGGGACCGTGGCCTTAATTAAGGTACAGCACCAGCATTTGCCTGGTGTGAACATGTGAAACCACAGAAAATTATCTTCAGGGCTGCCGAAAGTGAGGTTCGAACCCACAGTCTCCTGAATGCAAGCTGATAGCTGCGTGACCCAAGTCGCACAGCCACTTGTTCGATAAATTATAGTTATTAAGAAACAAATTCAGTATGAGAAATGTTCGGCAAGAAACAATATTCTTGGAAGCAATTCTAGTCTCGATCAATAGTCGAATTCGGCGTGATCGGATCAACTAGCGCTTTTTTTTTACGTCGCACTGATACTGATACGTATCATGGCGACGCTGGTATAGGGAAGGTCTAGGAATAGGAAGGAAGTGGCTGTCGCCTTAATTAAGGTGCAGTCCCAGCATTCGCCTGGTCTGAAAATGGAAAACCACGGAAAACCACCCTCAGAGCTGCCGACAGTGAAAAATTCGCAAAACTACTCAGAGTAGGGTTACATAAATGTTGCAAAATTTGGGCTGGGAATACTTGAGAGAAAGGAGACGAGCTGCTCGACTAAGTGGTATGTTCCGAGCTGTCAGTGGGGAGATGGCGTGGAATGACATTAGTATACGAATAAGTTTGGGTGGTTGTCTTTAAAAGTAGGAAAGATCACAATATGAAGATAAAGTTGGAATTCAAGAGGACAAATTGGGGCAAATATTCATTAAGGGAAGTGGAGTTAGCGATTGGAATAACTTACCAAGGGGGATGTTCAATAAATTTCCAATTTCTTTGAAATCATTTAAGAAACGGCTAGGAAAACAACTGCCACCTGGGTGAATACCCTAAATGCAGATCAGTAGTGACTGATTGATTGATCGATTTAATTGGAAGCCTCTAATTCCCGAATGCAAGCTGGCAGCTACGTCACCCAAACCAAGCAGCCACATGCCAGGTCAAGTAGGAGTAAATGTTCTACTTTTGTAATGGATGTCTGGTAAATTGATTATTTTCTTGTACATTTATGACTTTATCATTAAATCGGAGTAGACTGTGAGTGTTAAAGGGCGTTGGTATCCATGCCCTTTAAGATGAGACACGTCTACCCTGTGAGTCACAGGCATTACACGCGATTTAAACTAATAATAGCATATCTGTGTACAGTACCATGTACTTCAGTAAATATACCGAGAACATCAGTCACTTCCGGGTGACAAAGGCGCTCGAATACTTTCACGCTGCATGGTAATCTTCAAGAAATGACTTAGTCTAATGAATCTTTCCTTACTTTAAAAGAAGGAGTTCTTTAGGTTTTCGGTCTAGCTTTTTACACTTTCAGTACCAGTTGTGCAATCGCCTTTTATGTCAACCATGCACGAAAATGTTGATTGATTTCGTTTCCGCTGTGGACAAGTATCTCCTATCCTACACGTCACCACGACTCGTAATTAGATCAATACAAGCTCTCCACCTTACTACATCTCAAAGTTTAGTACACAGTTGATATTTAAAGTGTCACATTTCGTTTTATATTGAACAGTCAGTATTGTGAGATCTTCTGAGACATGACAATTGTTGCGCTCCGTACAGCCACAGAACGTTGGTACGGAAAATAAGTGTATTTCTTTTATAAAGCTTCCCTGCGTGGATCTAAACCAAGAACCATTTTGATCGAAATTCTTAACGGTTACATTTATATAATTAACGCTTAAAGGCAACTTGCAATGCAAGCATATTATGGCAGATGTAAAAATAAGAATTCTTTCACCAAAAACTTGGACAAAAAGCTCGAAGGGTTTCCCTGACAAAGGTTACTATAACCCTTGTCAGTTTATATCAATTTATTTCTATATTATAATTAACACTTAATAGGGCAAATTGAAATACAAGCGTACTATGGCAAGTATTCTTTGACCTCGGTCATTTCAACTTGGAATGTTTCCCTGACAACGGCCACTAGAGGTCTTGTCAATTGATAACGGGCAAGACACATTTCTAATAATATCACTTTTAGGGACATGACACACCACAGGAACTTATTATCAACTAAGGTCTTGGTTAAGTTTCGACATTTCCCTCCCTGCAGTCTTCATTCTGAAATTTACGTTTTCTAATTTTAATAATGAGCAATTTAAGTTTCCTACAGTATGAACTTTTAGAGCTTGCCATTCAGTTGAGAATGAAATGTCGCCAGATCATTCGTTCGATTTATCAGGCGATTTACTGTAATATACCACACATATTTCTCTAAAATTCAGTATCAAATTGAAGATGTGATGACGTAGCCACCCATTCTACTCCGCACTTCACTATTACCTGCCCGCCTCTAAACAATTTAATCGAAATGTAGCAGTGATACTTAGTCTGAAACTCCCCTAACCACTGTTCTTACAATAGTATATAGTCTCGCTGAGTACTTACATGGCTTCGTGTTACACTGAGCTGTGAAATGAAATTCCTTCCTACACAAAATATCCACAACTGGTATTGATGATATTCCAGACGGTCTGCGAAACTATCGATCCCACTCCCATCCACCTTGCTCGCTTCGAGTATCGAAAATGTGCCACTCTTACTGCATTACGTCAGCAGAAGGACGGGGTGTTCTCGTTGGAGCGTGAGAAGAACACAGTTACCACTCTACATTAAATACAGCAAGTAAAAATTGCACATTGACTTTTCTTTTTCCATTGTTATATCTCTATTAGAAAATGTTGATAAATAATCACAAATACAAAAGCATATCTCGATATTCAGGTCGAGATCTCTCGCCTATCGAAAGCTGCGCTGCGGACATTTGACGGTGACGTCATATTATGACGTCATCAGCGATTGTAGTCCACCCTGGCGGGCATGGGAATTCGTCAATACTGAAACTTGTGGGGTTGTATCTGAGAGGGAAAAGGTGTCTTCGCCAAATGTACACATTCTTATGGATTCATCTAGTTGTCTTCCTTTCTCAGAAGGTAAGGCTTTTTGACATAGATTCATGTTGCACTTCAAATGTAGTATCCTAAAATTGGTTTCGTGGTGTCAGTTCGAACCATAGCACCTTGCAACTGCTCCACAAAGTGGCTGTAAACAAGTGTATTTGTGCTCTTAGGGTTATTTCTGAAAACACTCACTGCTCAGCTCCTTCAAGTATTAAGCAAAGAACGCTCGTAACAGTATTCTTGAACACAACGTTCATTCTGTCTCTTATTGTTATTATTGTTATTGTTATTATTATTATTATTATTATTATTATTATTATTATTATTATTATTATTATTATGCCACTTATCCACATCCTGGTGGGATCGCGTTTGCGAATTATGTAGCGCATGCGGACTTGGACCTGTTTTACGACAGGATGCCCTTCCTGACGCCAACCCTATGTGGAGATATGAACTTATTTGCGTCTTTGTGTAGTGGCTGGTGTGTTGTGTGTGTATGAAGATGAGTGTATTGGGACAAACACAAATACCCAACCTCCGAGTCAGAGGAATTAACCAATCGTGGTTAAAATCCCGCTGAGAATCGAACCCAGCACTTTCTGAATGGAAGATCCTGACGCTGAACATTCAAATGAGGAGCCAGACAATAATAATAGGTCCGGCTCTGAGGTGTAGTGATTAGTGTTATTAGCTGCTATCCCTGAAGGCCCGGGTTCGATTCCCGGCTATGCCACGAAATTTGAAAAGTGGTACGAGGGCTGGAACGGGGTCCACTCAACCGAGTAGAGAGGGAGCTTGATTCCCTCCTCAGCCATCCTCAAATTGGTTTTCCGTGGTTTCCTACTTCTCCTCCAGGCAAATGCCGGGATGATACCTAAGTAAAGGCCACGTCCACTTCCTTCCTTCTTCCTTGTTTATCCCTTTAACTCTTCCCATCCCCCTACAAGGCCCCTGTTCAGCATAGCAGGTGCGACCGCCTGGGCGAGGTACTGGTAATCCTTCCCAGTTGTATCTCCGACTGAAAGTCTCACGCTCCAGGAAACTGCCCTTGAGGCGGCAGAAGTGGTATCCCTCGCTGAGTCCAAGGGAAAAACCAACCCTGGAGGTTACACGGATTAAGAAAGAAAGAAGAAATTAATAATAATAATAATAATAATAATAATAATAATAATAATAATAATAATAATAATAATAATAATAATAATAATGGGTGCGTGATAGCCGAGTGTTATCTTCACTGGCTTTTCATCAAGGTGGGTGCGGTTCGAATACCGGCCAGTATATCTGTGATTTTTGAAATGAAAATTCACGTGCTTGTGGGTCGGATTCCACTTAAATCTATAGGTATTGTGGCTATGAACACGATATCAACAATCATGCATAACTACATATTTGCTGTAATAATAATAATAATAATACTACTAAGGAGAAGAAGAAGAAGAATACTCGTTTGATTGCAATAGGGAAGACCCGCGCAGTAGAATACTTGAATCTGGAAGCAGCTACGATATTATACTAAAGCTGCTATAGCTTAAGGAGGTAAAAATGTATTTGTAAATATAAATGTCGGAATATGATGATAAAACAGCCTTAAGGCCGTAGTATGGAGATGTCAGCATAACTGGGCGAGTTGGCCGTGCGGTTAGGGGCACGCAGCTGTGAGCCTGTATCCGGGAGATAGTGGGTTTGAACCCTAATGTCGGCAGCCCTGAAGATGGTTTTCCGTGGTTTCCCATTTTCACACCAGGAAAATGCTGGGGCTGTACCTTAATAAAGGCCACGGTCGTTTCCTTCCCATTCCTAGGCCTTTCCTATCCCATCGTCGCCATAAAACCTATCTGTGTCGGTGTGACGTAAACAAATTGTAAAATGTCAGCATAGTTCCCTGTTGAAAACTAACCACACTTTTAAAAGAATCTCCTTTCAGGTTATAAAGATTAGAAATAACAAAGTTCACACAATGTATATTAATTTCCGCAAGATTAGACACAATACGACGACAATGTTCTCAGGATATGAAAAAAGAATAATGCTAAGCTATTTTCTTATTAAATTGTTTATAATAGGTTTAAATAATTATTTACAAAACAAACCTGTATATATTAAGCTTTGTCTGCATTTAGCGATTTAAAAATGTATAAATTCGTGACCTCCTCGGCGGAGGTGAGCTGACAGAGAATACACTGAAAAGCTACTTGTAGCGTGTTGCAACTACTGTAGTGTTAAGTCTAGCTAAAGATTTATTCTGTTCTCCCAGTGTAAGCATAATTAACGGAAGGAGAAAAAATCGTGAATAACATGGAACAAAATAAGATAAAATTCTGGTTCCCATAGTGCTAGGAGGCATGGTTTAGAATATATTTCATATTTTGCCTATCTAGTCGCCAGTCTCACGGAGTTGCCTGTGTTATTTCAGGGTTTGTGTCTGGCTTTGTAGAAAAGTTGGTTTTTCGCTCGTTTCAATACTCAGCGTCGTGGGGTCGAATCACGGCGCACTCTGTTGGCATGTAACTGTGCGTAAATTTGAGAGACACGTGACAGGCGATTTTCCCCTTTCTGGCGCAAAATGTTGATATTGTGGAATATATTTAAATCTGTACTAATCATTCTTCTTCTACCACACATGTGGACTTGACCCTCTTTTACGGCCAGGGTTCTTCCTGACAACAACACCATGTGGAGGAATTTATTCACTATAGCGTATTTCTGTGCTGAGTTGTGTGTGCATGAAGATATGTTTATTGAGGTAAACAACACATCAAGGGTACAAACCAGTTAAAGTCCACAAATCGGTCGGAAATTTAGCCGCGGACCCTCGAATAGAAGGGTTCGACACTGACCTTTCAACCATGGAGCTGAACTTTAAAGCCATACCAAATGAAGGGAAGTTAAACTGAAATTATTATTATTATTATTATTATTATTATTATTATTATTATTATTATTATTATTATTATTATTATTATTATTATTATTATTATTATTATTATTATTATTATTATTATTATTATATAATTCGCTGGGGCCATCAAGGACCACGTTAAGTCTTGTTGTATTTGACACTGAACTTGGCCTTCTTTAGAGCCCAAATTTCCCTCATTCTTTGTGAGTGGGCTTGCTTACGCTCCTCTGTCCAAGGGGCACCGTGTCTTCTCTTCAGTTGCTCGTCTCGGTTTAGCCCGTTCGTCAATATTTTCTTGCGGAAGAGATCTCTGTTAACGGTGTCTTCAGCTGAGATATGTAGCATTTGCAGGTCTTCTTTGGTATTTCTAAACCAAGGAATTGTGGTTCTGGGGTTTGAATAAAAAAAGTGAAAGATTTCTTTAGTTAACTTTCTTCCGTCCATTCTTTTCAGATGACCGTAAAATCGTGCCCGTCTTTTTCTGATTGTGTCGGTAATTTTCTCTATTTTGCTGTAGACTTCCTTGTTGGATCTCTTTTGATGGATTCCATTTCTGTACTTTGATCCCAAGATTCCTCACACAATTTTGCGTTCTCTTTTCTCCAGTTCTTCAAGGAGTCCTTTGTTGGCATTTAGAGACAGGGTTTCGGCTGCATATAGAACTACTGGCTTCAGAACTGTTTCATAGTGACGTATCTTGGTGTTTTGGGAAAGGCATTTTTTGTTGTAGAATGTGCGGGATGTTTGGTAGGCTATTTCCAGTTTGCGTACTCGCTCCTGAAGTGCTTCTTTGTCCAGTCCATTTTTCATGATGATCTCACCCAGGTATTTGAATTTGTCTACTCGGGTGATGTCCCCGTATTTTGTATGGAGTTTTGGTGGAGCCTCTTTGATGTTAGTCATCACTTCTGTTTTCTCAAACGATATCTGCAAACCAGTTTCTTCGGCAATTTCCTTTAAAATTTCAACTTGAGCTCTAGCGGTTTCTATGTCTTCGGCAAATGCTAAGCAGTCTGTTGCGATCCCCTTGGATTTGGTTCCTATTCTCAATGCACTGTAGTTGGTTTCCTGTAATCTCACCCGCTAGGTTCTTTTACAACTAGGGTTGTTAGCCCTAGAGGTTGCCTCAAGATGTTTTCTGGCTTCTGGTCATTTACCAGTTTTCGCCGTAACCCTGGCAAGGGACCAGTTTTTTTTCACGGTGGTATTTTATTTCCCTACTACCCTCTGACTCTGCTGGCGGCAGAGCCAGCGAGCTTCCCCAATTCCAATGGGACGTGCCCGATGGAGGTAATCGGTAAATCCCCAGACGGGATTATTATTATTATTATTATTATTATTATTATTATTATTATTATTATTATTATTATTATGCCTTTGCTGGCGAGATGTAGTGTTTACAGTGCACTTTATCTTCTGGTATGGGCTATATCAAATTTGTTACTTTCATTGACCTGTCTCAGTCTCATCCTTGGCTTTGAGAATATGAAAGTGATAGAGGTATGAGTGATGTTAGTAATACCATTCCTAATGCAGCCAGTCCCTGTTATGTATGGTGTGAAAATATCGCTCATAGGGTCGGTTGGTGCAGTGGGCTTGGCAGACTGATATGTAATAGCAGCGGCTGGATCGGTGAGGAAAGCAACGGGAAACGACATCACTACTCATTTCCCTAGTACGCCTCTTCAGTGACGCCTAGGCTATCTATGTCAGCTGTTGGCGGAGTTGCAGAGGATCAAACCAGTCTTCGGGCTGAATACCCAATATACATTATTATTATTATTATTATTATTATTATTATTATTATTATTATTATTATTATTATCATCGTCGTCGTCGTCGTCGTCGTAAGGCCTCAGATAGCGTGTGCAGATATTTTGTTTTGCCTCCGCGTCAATTTCAAATTTCCGTTTTACTCTACCAGATAACTGAGAAAATGAAAGTCTCTTGGGTGGCGACTGCTGAGTTTCAATTCATTTTGCAGGGTAAGTACCAAGTGTGGCACAAGATACCCTTTACATGCTGACACCGTGGTGTCGAATTTATTTCTCTCCTTGCATGTAACAGTTCGTTGGAGTGTGAACTCGACGTTGTAGTCGGAGGTTTGTGCTAGTCTTAGCTGATGGACCTGAGGCTTTTTGTGTCATGTGCAGTAAAACACGTTCTTTGACAGTGTGAATGAATTTATAATCTACTACCTCTGCCGGTTTTAAATCCATGATCTTGATATCCGGAAGCCCACATACTACCATTGATCCACAGAGCGAGCTATTATTATTATTATTATTATTATTATTATTATTATTATTATTATTATTATTATTATTATTAACCGACTTCGATATCAGGAAATCTGTTAGGAATGTACGAGTTTTCCGGGGATTTTTCAATGATACAAATCACTATCTGATCTGTAGTGAACTAAGTATCTCTAGGCCTAGGGTAGAGAAAGTGAAATCTGTCTACAAACGAATAAGGGTAGAAAATCTCCAGGACGAGGAAATCAGACAGTAAGCAGGTTCAGGATATAGAAAGTGAATGGGTGGCATACAGGGATGCTGTAGTAGAAACAGCAAGGGAATGCCTAGGAACAACTGTGTGTAAAGATGGGAAAAGGCGAACATCTTGGTGGAATGATGAAGTGAGAGCAGCTTGTAAACGTAAAAAGAAGGCTTATCAGAAATGGCTCCAAACAAGAGCCCAGGCAGACAGGGATTTGTATGTAGATGAAAGAAACAGAGCGAAACAAATAGTTGTTGAATCCAAAAAGAAGTCGTGGGAAGATTTTGGTAATAACCTGGAAAGGCTAGGTCAAGCAGCAGGGAAATCTTTCTGGACTGTAACAAAGAATCTTACGAAGGGAGGGAAAAAGGAAATTAACAGTGTTTTGAGTAATTCAGGTGAATTCATAATAGATCCCAGGGAATCACTGGAGAGGTGGAGGGAATATTTTGAACATTTTCTCAATGAAAGGAAATCATCCTGGTGATGTTGGGAACAGCCAAGCTCATGGGAAGGAGCTAAATGATGTTGGTGAAATTACGCTTGAAGAAGTGTAAAGGATGGTAATTAAACTCCATTGTCATAAAGGAGCAGGAATAGATGAAATTAGACCAGAAATTGTGAAGTATAGTGGGAAGGCCGGAATGAAATGGCTTCATAGAGTAGTAAAATTAGCATGGAGTGTTGGTAAGGTACCTTCAGATTGAATAAAAGCAATAATTGAACCTATCTATAAGCAAGGGAACAGGAAGGATTGCAACAACTATCGAGGTATCTCATTGATTAGTATACCAGGCAAAGTATTCACTGGCATCTTGGAAGGGAGGGTGCGATCAGTCGTTGAGAGGAAGTTGGATGAAAACCAGTGTGGTTTCAGACCACAGGGAGGCTGTCAGGATCAGATTTTAAGTACGCGCCAGGTAATTGAAAAATGCTACGGGAGGAATAGGCAGTTGTGTTTATGTTTCGTAGATCTAGATAAAGCATATGACAGGGTACCGAGGGAAAAGATGTTCGCTATATTGGGGGACTATAGAATTAAAGGTAGATTATTAAAATCAATCAAAGGCATTTATGTTGACAATTGGGCTTCAGTAAGAATTGATGGTAGAATGAGTTCTTGGTTCAGGGTACTTACAGGGGTTTGACAAGGCTGTAATCTTTCACCTTTGCTGTTCGTAGTTTACATGGATCATCTGCTGAAAGGTATAAAATGGCAGGGAGGGATTCAGTTAGGAGGAAATGTAGTAAGCAGTGTGGCCTATGCTGACGACTTGGTCTTAATGGCAGATTGTGCCGAAAGCCTGCAGTCTAATATCTTGGAACTTGAAAATAGGTGTAATGAGCATGGTATGAAAATTAGCCTTTCGAAGACTAAATTGATGTCAGTAGGTAAGAAATTCAACAGAATTGAATGTCAGATTGGTGATACAAAGCTAGAACAGGTCGATAATTTCAAGTATTTAGGTTGTGTGTTCTCCCAGTATGATAATATAGTAGGTGAGATTGAATCAAGGTGTCGTAAAGCTAATGCAGTGAGCTCGCAGTTGCGATCAACAGTATTCTGTAAGAAGGAAGTCAGCTCCCAGACGAAACTACCTTTACATCGGTCTGTTTTCAGACCAACTTTGCTTTACGGGAGTGAAAGCTGGGTGGACTCAGGATATATTATTCATAAGTTAGAAGTAACGGACATGAAAGTAGCGGGAATGATTGCTGATACAAACAGGTGGGAACAATGGCAGGAGGGTACTCGGAATGAGGAGATAAAGGATAATTTAGGAATGAACTCGATGGATGATGCTGTACGCATAAACCGGCTTCGGTGGTGGGGTCATGTGAGGCGAATGGAGGAGGATAGGTTACCTAGGAGAATAATGGACTCTTTCATGAAGTGTAAGAGAAGTAGAGGTAGACCAAGACGACGATGGTTAGACTCGGTTTCTAACGATTTAAAGATAAGAGGTATAGAACTAAATGAAGCCACAACACTAGTTGCAAATCGAGGATTGTGGCGACGTTTATTAAATCCACAGAGGCTTGCAGAATGAACGCTGAAAGGCATAACAGTCTATAATGATAATGTATGTATGTATGCATCTATGTATGTATTGTATGTATGTATGTATGTATGTATTATTATTATTATTATTATTATTATTATTATTATTATTATTAGACTATATTTGATACATGAAATTTGAAATGTGACCTTTTCCCATCATTTCACGCAAGAGGGTGTGCCTAAGAATAGAATAATAGCACCGAAAATTGCTCTATAAACCTGATGTCCCAATGGTAGCGTACACAGCTTTCATATTCTGGCACACTCACCTCCCCCCCCCCCCCAACCCTCCCCGCCCATTATGCTCGCAAAGATGGAGTTTACAACTCACGGCTAACCACAATAAATGTGCTGGGAAAAGCCTAGCTGCTTCTCCGCTCCATTTACCATCTTTCTTTCATTTGCTATTTTTGTTAACAAATACATTCAGTTGGGGGGATATCCAGGTGGCAATGGTACCACAGAAACGAAATTAAATTAAAACACACATTACATAATTACAACATTAACAATAACAACCATAACGTATCGCATGAAAACAAGATATTACAAAAAACTATACCAAATAAAAGTTTTTTTGGTAGTTGCTTTATGTCGCACCGTCGCAGATAGGTCTTATGGCGACGATGGGACAGGAAAGGCCTAGGAATGGAAAGGAAGCAGCCGTAGCCTTAATTAAGGTACAGCCCCAGCATTTGCCTGGTGTGAAAATGGAAAACCACAGAAAACCTTTTTCAGGGCTGCCGACATTGGGGTTCGAACCCACTATCTCCCGGATCCAAATAAAAGTTACATGATAACGAAAAGAAAGAACTAAATAAAATGAAATATACAAAAATACGTGAAAATTAAATATTACCTACTTAAGAAGAGTGTAATATAATTGAAGACTTCGGCGTAAAAGTCCATTTCAGTCAATTTTTAGATTATGATGCCATACGGTGGTTGAATAAGTACCGTACTTTTAAGTGATTTAATTGAAGTCTGATGAAATGAAATGTCGTATGGCTTTTAGTGCCGGGATATCCCAGGACGGGTTCGGCTCGCCAGGTGCAGGTCCTTCTATTTGACGCCTGTAGGCGGCCTGCGCGTCGTGATGAGGATGAAATGATGATGAAGACAACACATACACCCAGCCCCGGCCCATTGGAATTAACCAATTAAGGTTAAAATACCCGACCCGGCCGGGAATCGAACCCGGGACCCTCTGAACCGAAGGCCAGTACGCTGACCGTTCAGCCAACGAGTCGGACATTGAAGTCTGATGATACAGGACTATGAAATATCGGGATAACTTGACAAGGGCAGACGAAACAGAGTAAGAAGAGTGCCCAATTTTCAAGTTAAGTTGGTTTTACAGTACGTGTATGGAAGTAAGGATTTTTAGTATACTAGTACAATGGGTTTTGTTTCTAATATTAAAAGACTGTTTTAATCAATAATATAACATCGAATTCATGTTTTTTCAGCAAGTCTAAACTAGGCAAAAAACTCACATTTGTTTAACAAGGCCAGTGAAGATTTCAAGGGAGAAGTTTAAGGATTTACAGGTTCTGAAAGTGTTTCTAACTATAGGAAAAACTTTTCCTTTAAAGACTCCCACATTGAAGGACTTATATGTACATAAATAATATTCTTTATTTTACCCTGCACCGACACAGATAGGTTTAATGGCAACGATGGAATAGGAAAGGGCTAGTAGTGGGAAGGAAGCGACTGTAACCTTAATTAAGGCTCGAATTCCACCGTCGGCAGCCTTAAAGATGGTTTTCTATGGTTTCCCATTTTCACACCAAATAAGTGGTGGGGCTGTACCTTAATTAAGGCCACGGCCGCTACCTTTCCAATCTTAATTTTTTCCCATCTTTGCGTCATCGGAAACCTTCTATGTGTTAGTGTGACGTCCAACTACTAGCAAGAAAGAAAAAATCGTGAAAAGGTGCTAAGACTTCTCTAGGCAACGCCTTCCGATTATCAGTTCCCCGATTTACAAACGAATATTTACCATATATTTTTCTCTGGTCTTCGTTTTACTTTACGTGAATGATTAGCCCCGCCTGTGAACAAAGAATTTTCCTGTAGACTTCTCAACTCTAGCAAAGCGGGCTTATTCCTATAGGGCCTATTATGTGGCACATGATCGTGCTCTTCTCCTGTGAGTCTCCCACACTCTCGTCACACTCCTTGAAGGTAACATGAGTGTGAATTCGACGTTGTAGCCTGAGGCTCTTTATGTCATGTGCAATAAAATACGTTCTTTGACAGTGTGAATGACGTCATTAAGACACATGCATGCAATTATTCCGGATGAAATGAAATGGCGTATGGCTTTTAGTGCCGGGAGTGTCAGAGGACACTATTCCGGATAACATTTATAGACTGAAAAAGATATCAACTTTTGAAAGAGTAAAGCCTGAGAAAGTCCACACTCAGAAAGGATCAGGGTGGCAATCCTGTCATCCTGCCGTCTTAGTTTAGAATGAATGAATAAAAGACTCTTATCACAGATGGCCAGCAACCTATTTACCGTGACCATTACTAATAAGGCCTATATGCAGTTAGTTTGTAATACAACATTTTAATGAAATTCCAATTTTTGAAAAATACAAATACATAAACATTCTTCAAAATATTGGCTTACTTAAAAAGTCCCGTTGCAAGTAGCTCGGTATCATAATATCGCAACGCGCTTACACAGTTAGGCTATTCGTACGATAACCGCGTCCCACCAGAAATATATAAAAATCCCGATCTTAGAGTTTACAGTAAATAGTTGAGACGAGCACGATATTAAATTTGCCAATTTACCGTTTATCACTAAAAGAAAACATAGTATCTGATAAATAAATACGATTTTGCTTGTTTTTGAGTATGAATATATCATTCGAGTCTTTTTAAGTCAAATAAATTCCTCCAACAACCGTTCATTTTCTGTGAGTCAGGGGACACACCGGAACAAAACAGTACACCTCCTAGACAAACAAAGTATAACTGAAGCTCACCTCCAAGCAATCCTAATTCCTTACACAGACTTCATCCCCATTATCCACATGAAACCTCACGAGAAATAGTCAACGGAATAGACTACAAGACAAGACAAAATATTGGCTAACTTAAAAAGATAAATAACGCTATTATGCTGCACTTTAAGCCAATATTCCTCCAAAACCCTGGCTCGCCAGCATCCAGACCTCAAGTTGCATCACTAATATGCATGAGACTCGGACACAGATGTTATGCCAACAATCTCCACCGTATTAAAATGTTGGACTCCGCCACGTATGAATATTACCCCAGGTGTGTTGCAGATTTTAAATATACTGTATTTGTTAGTACAAAGTACAGTACCGCACAAACAGTGATGTTCACAAAACTGATAAAAATCGGAAATCCATTTCCTACCAGCGTGCCAGATTTATTTTCTCCTTTCAACCACAGCGTATATCGTCTTTGGACATAGAAAAACCGGTACGTGCTTAGAACTCTGATCACAAAGGTTCTGGAAGTTTATCAACAACTTTTCGTTCTGAGTATTACAAGTGCTGTGGGTGAATTTTAACATAACGGAATTTCGAGGCGCAACGATGATATGTAATTTTAGTTGAATTTCTCAGAAATAGTAACTTAACAATATAATTTACATTGTTCATAAATTTTATTTATTTTATTTAACAAAAACATTGTGTATTGATCGTTTTTGACAAGAGAGAATACAGAACATGAATTGCGAATATTACAACATCCAGTGAGCAAGTGCTGTTCTCTGTTTGCTTCCATCAACAATATTGTTATGAAATCTTTGTTTTCAGGAATCTGTTATACGTTTCATTTTTATACATTGGTATGCAAGTTGTAATCATTTGCTGATTGTATGTCTAATAGGATTAAAAGCCATTTTGTTAAATGCTCCTTGTTTCCGTTCATCTGGTAAATCTCCTTGAGAGTCCGGCTCCATGGCTAAATGGTTAGCGTGCTGGCCTTTGGTCACAGGGGTCCCGGGTTCGATTCCCGCAGGGTCGAGAATTTTAACCATAATTGGTTTATTTCGCTGGCATCATCATTTCATCCTCATTACGACGCACAGGTCGCCTACGGGCGTCAGATCAAAAGACCTTCATCTGGCGAGCCGAACTTGTCCTCGGACACTCCCGGCAATAAAAGCTACATGCCATTTCATTTTTCTCCTTGAGAGCAGAAAAAACACAAACCGCGAGCTGATGCAAACTGGGTGTCATTTCTTTAATCGTGCTAATCTCTCGAGCAGTTTTCAGAACCACTGAGTTTTAGTTCTGTATTCCTAACCATAATACTAATGTGTGGAGGATATTTTCCCTCATGAACACTCAGTATCACCGACTACAGCAATCTATTTCAGTACCGGTAGTCTACAACATGAAAAACTTCAGTTGTAGTAAATGTTCTTACAGAGGCGTAACCAGGGTGGCGCGGGGGTTATTACTGGGGGGTTAGAAAACCCCTCTCATGAAATTTTTACAAAAACTGGCAATAAAGAATAAACTAAACAAACATTTACAGACATACCGTATAATTGTATATCCAACAGATCTGTAATTCACTTGTATCAAGTGTCCTTATAATGGCAAGTCATTCATGCATTTTCATTGCGTTATACCATCATTTCGTTACTACAACCAGCCCCCCTGCCCTCCCGCCATAGGCTACGCTACTGTGTTGTTACAACATTTTGACTAATAAGACGGTGCTGGAATGTACACTATAACGGAGTCGGAAAAATATGCGTGGTATGCTAAGTCATGAAGATAATTACACTCATCCCTTTATATTTATACATGCCTAGGCTATCCCTTTAAACTGTTTTCAACATCAGTCCAGAAAAATAGTCGTGATTTCACTTGTCGTATGGCAACCACGTGACACCTAGTTCCCCCCCACCAGAGAAGCAGTCGCTGGTCGGTAGACAGTCAAATGTTGAGTCAAAGAAATGGACCTCATTGATTTCTTTTTACACCCATATCCTACACCGTTCAAATAACACGGTTGTGAAAAGTAAGCAAGCGTGTCTGTTAATATCAGCCATGGGACCTACAGTTTACATGAAATTCGAACCACAGGGTCATGGCTTGTTACTTCAAAAGTTCCACGTGCATTGACTGGGATATGAAGCGCGGCCACCTTGAGAAGCTAGTGATAATTCTACTCGACTACCACGTCCCCAGGTTAAACAATATTTTGTTTGTCTGGGCACGTGAGGACATCGCGCCCGCTAGGTGAGCTCCGGTATTGATCCAAGACTTGCTCGGCCTGTGCGAGTCGCTCCTCCCGATATTGACTCTACAGCACACGAAGCCTTTCGAACATTCCTTGACGTACAGTACAGTCAGCAAAACTATCCTTCCAGTTTCTTTTCCTGAAATGGAAACGGTATCGACTCAGGCGTGGTTCTCTCATAAGTGTGAACACCAATGTGTAGCGTTGAAAGAAACCTCACGAAGAACCTATCCTACAATATAATGTTGCTGCGCCTCACAACGCCTCGTTTATATGTGCAATATCAGCTGTTAATGTCCACAGGAGAAGGACAGGAAGTTTACTTTTCGGTGTTGCTGAAAGCATCTTCCAAAGCTTAAAGGGCCCTACATAATGTTTTTAGTTGTAGTTTTTTTAACCATAGTAATGTTTAGGGGTCACTATTTATTTCCTAAGCAAAGTAGCTTCATCTCATTTTGAAAGTCGGGCTGAGTGACTCACACTGTAGAGCGCTGGTGTTCTGATCTCAAGTTGGCGAGTTCGAGCCAGACTCAGTCCAGTAGTATTGAAGGTGCTCAAATGAGTCAGCGTAGTGTCGGTAGATTTACTGGCACGTTAATGAACTCCTGTTGGACAACATTCTGGATAATCGGTGTCTTCGAAAATTATAAAAGTAGTTAGTGAGACGTAAAATTATTATTAATTTTTATTATTGTTTCAATTGCTTCATAGAATAATAAGATTACCATGGAGTGTTGGTAAGGTACCTTCAGATTGGACAAAAGCAGTAATTGCACCTATCTATGAGCAAGGGAACAGGAAGGATTGCAACACCTATCGAGGTATCTCGTTGATTAGTATACCAGGCAAAGTATTCACTGGCATCTTGGAAGGGAGGGTGCGATCAGTGGTTGAGAGGAAGTTGGATGAAAACCAGTGTGGTTTCAGACCACAGAGAGGCTGTCAGGATCAGATTTTCAGTATGCGCCAGGTAATTGAGAAATGCTACGAGAGGAATAGGAAGTTGTGTTTATGTTTCGTAGATCTAGAGAAAGCATATGACAGGGTACCGAGGGAAAAGATGTTCGCCATACTGGGAGACTATGGAATTAAAGGTAGATTATTAAAATCAATCAAAGGCATTTATATTGATAATTGGGCTTCAGTGAGAATTGATGAGGATAGGCGAATGGAGGAGGATAGGTTACCTAGGAGAATAATGGACTCTTTCATGAAGTGTAAGAGAAGTAGAGGTAGACCAAGACGACGATGGTTAGACTCGGTTTCTAACGATTTAAAGATAAGAGGTATAGAACTAAATGAGGCCACAACACTAGTTGCAAATCGAGGATTGTGGCGACGTTTATTAAATTCACAGAGGCTTGCAGACTGAACGCTGAAAGGCATAACAGTCTATAATGATAATGTATGTATGTATGTTTCAATTAAAGAGGTAATGCAAATGTTGAAGAGGAAGATTAAACCTGGTAAACCCATCCCCCGTTGCGTACGCCACTGACTGATGATTAAAGAGTCTGGTCTGAATTATTTCATTAATAACAACTACGATACGAAAAGCTAACAGGACTCGGTTGAGCTGAAAGTTAAAAACGAATCTGAAGCTGTACATGACTATAATAATAATGTTGCGACAAAATGATGATGTCTACACTAAACTACTACTTGGAATCTAAACGTAAATTTCCCTTTGAAATATTTCTCATGCACTGCCTGGAATTCGAACCACACGCTGAAGTGACCACACATAACAATTTAGCCAGCACAGCCCTGTCCTTCGGACTTCATTCCGATGACATTCGCAACGCCAAATGCCTAGATTTCCACAATTAAGTGTGTATTTGGTCCCTTTCCTTCTTTATTGATTACATGCTTTTGGGTCAATGACCGTACACTTATTTACACTTATATACTATCAAATACATTAAAACCCTCCAAAGATAAACAGCTGAATCAAAGGAAGAGAGTAAACATTAATGAGGACATTCAATTGAATCGATGAGTTCGAAAACCAGTCATCTCCGTACTTACTTTCTTTAGTTTCTTAATCTGAGTAAATGCATCGTTTGGACTATAAATAATTCACCTCCCTCTCCTCTGCAAAGAGAATACTGAACCACGAAACTCTGTTTGGTTTGAAAACATGTCTTGTAGTCCACGGGGCATGACTTGTTTTCCAAGTAAACTGGTCACGCCATGATAAGAAAACTACTATCTAAGTGCTCGTATAGAAAAGCAAGGAATGAGAAATCCCACTCGGAAGGTTCAAATTATAACTCCTTTACATTCATAAATTCAGTCGTAAAGTTAAAGGAGCTGCGTTTTTCGACGGATTATGTAAATTCATATTTATATTGCATATAAGGAGTTCTCTGAGAGTAGCTCTACTACCAGTAAAGGAAGCATTTTAAAGAAAGGTTCCTATAAACCGTAAGAAAACGGAATATATAAAAACATGTTCTACAATTCATTCAAGTGATATTTTGTCTTTCCACAAAGAAGGTTGCAAGTGGTCTTCCACTGATGACGACGATACTCCACGAAGGGATTTTTGAAGCTAGAAACGTAATATCCACTCCATTATAGTGTAAAATTTTGGCCATATAATGTGCATGTTCTTGCATTCATTACCTGAAACTGATAGAGAAAGCAGTTAAAATATTTGTCTTTGTAATTCATTAATGCTTTCTTTCATAATCTGGGTGAAAATAAGAAGAATAAATTGAAATGTTCCATTTGTTTCGGCTTAACTATACATCACAAAAACAGTGTGGAATATCAAGGATGAAATTCAATAATTACGTTACAGAATGTTATTCATTGTATCAGAGGCACAAAAAACCTGGAAATATAAACTTTTACAAACTCTACTGATTTTCTTCTAGTATTTAACGCAAATAAACAGTAATAATATACATGTTACAATGTGGTGTTTATTCTTTTTTTTTTTTTTCGTGAAGTTTGTCACTTCTTCATTCTGCCTTAGCACCGTGTATGGCCGGCCTCCCTTGGCCAGGTCTCTCACACGCCGCGTCATGCTTGCGATCAGTACATTGACGTCCTCTTGAGGATGAATGTCTCATTCCATCTGGGTAACTCGAATGAGGTCTGGAAGTGTATGTGGAGGTTCTAGACGATCAAAAACAGTCGTTTTCAACTTGTCTCATGCATGGTCACTGCAGCTCATACCCGGTGAATTAGCTGGCCAATTCATATGTTTGATACCCGCTAACATCCCTCGAATTGGTGTCAGATGTGTACCACAGCCATGCATTATCCCAACCCAAGACATTACACCACCACCTGCAAAGGCATACACCTCTTGAACATGCTGATACTTTCCACCACGTCTTTTATGTCTCCAAACTCATTGCCGCCCTGTATCTGCATAAGTGATACTCGTGTTTCATCTGTCAACATGACATTACGCCATTCATCCAACCCCCAGTTAAGATGTTGGATGTCCTATCTTCTTCTCTCAAAGTTGGTCTCTTCTGTGCCATTGCGCGGGCTTACCGATCTTAACGTGGCGTTGCCATCCTCGGTCGACCTTCCCTCGGTCTGTCAGTCACATCTTCGGTCTCACGGTACCTTTTGCACTTTTTTGACACTGCACTTTGTGTAACCCTGCGATGCGTGATACTGATGCTCGTGTATGTACGCAATATCAGTTTAAGTGCGAATAATGGGGGTATAAGAGACCTTTACGTACTCCAAACTGCAGGGTGACTGTTGATGAGTGCTCCTCATATAACAGGCTCTAATCTGGTCCGGGTGAGAAACGTCACAGTTGTTACTCGAAGTTACTTTCTCAACACGTTGGGTAGACCTGTGTCGGTTGCAAAAGGCAACACAACACGATGTGCGTTCTCTTCCAACTTTGATGAAATGTAATTAACAAACAGTAGTAGTATTCCTTGGCTTACTGTTCTCCTTATATCGCCCCAGTCAACTCCCTGTATTTTACCATAGAGGGGAGACCCACCATGTACATATTGCTGTAAGTTTTAACATTGCGTTAACTCGGGTTTACGGTCGACGGTGGGATAGCATATGTAGGACTGGGAAGCTACTCGACGTGGCCTTAATTGCGGTAAGGATCGGACATTTCCTTGATGTGGAAACAGCTGGTCACAAAGATAGGTAGAAGCAAACACAGCCAAAATTTTAGCTGCAAATAACACTAATTTCATGCGCTTAACAACGGAAAATTGTTCGAATACATCTACACCGTGACACAAGATATTTAAAAATTGATATTAATTCGAACTGCAAATACAGTCTTACCTTTGCAGGCTGGACGTACATAGATCTTTTTTTAAACCTGTCAAAATCCTTTCCATTGTCCGGTTTGGGAAAACAGAAAACTGCTCTTTCCATTCATCACAAAATTTGCGTGTATGCTCTTTTCGTTTACTTTGAATGTGCCATGACGACTTTCCAACTGAAACTGCGTCTCTGCCCGCCACGATACGAAAGTGGTGCTCGAATGAAAACTGAACTTCCACAGTTGGAGCGAAGGACAAGAACCACTTGCACTGTAGTTCTTGAACCAGTAAATGTCCGTTCATGGTCTCTTTCCCTTGACAGAAGCTTGCACAGATTCGTCTACGAAAACTAACTCACCATACACAACGACACAAATGAAAGAGACCAGTATTTTGAAAGCTTGTTTGTAAGAACTTTGGCAACGAGCGAGTTTGTTACGCGGTTCGGGGCATGTAGCTGTCTGCTTGCATTGGGGAGATAGTGGGTTCGAATCCCACTGTCAGCAGCCCTGAAGATGGTCTTCCGTGGCTTCCCATTTTCACACCAGGAAGATTCTAGGGACTGTACCTTAAATAAAGCCCCGGTCGCTTCCTTCCCAGTTGTAGCCGTGTTCTATCTTGTCACAGTAAATTTCTCTGAGTCGGTGAGACATAAAATAATAGCAAGAAAAAAAGAATAATTGCCCGAGAAATCGCCAAAACTTCATTTAGTAAACAAACTTTAGTTTGTTCAGCTCAGGTGTCTTACTAGTGCCAGGCTGAGTGGCTCAGACGGTAAAGCACCGGCCTTTTAACCCCAAGTTGGGGTTTCGATTCCAGCTCAGACTGTTGGTATATGATTATGCAAGCCTCGTGTCGGTAGATTTACTGGCACGCAAAAATAAATCACGCAAGACAAAATTCCACCACCTCAGTTCTCCCAGACCAGTAAAATTAGTTACTGGGTCGTGAAACCAACAACATTAGCTTATTGTTTCAATGACAACTAAAAGCCCCACTGCTTAGTCATTACAGGGACCTGTTCCTTGTATGTGTTTTGGATAAACAACGCATTTTTGTATTTCTACACTTGAAGTAAATAGAAGAAAATTGTTCTGAGATACTCTTTCTTATCACAGTATAGCCTACAGGAATTTAGCGTCCATCTCAAACGTCTTCATCTAATGCTTCAAGTGACTTTTCATGTCCGACTCGTTGGCTGAACGGTCAGCGTACTGGCCTTCGGTTCAGGAGGTCCCGGGTTCGATTCCCGGCCGGGTCGGGGATTGTAACCTTAATTGGTTGATTCCTGCGGCACGGGGGCTGGGTGTATGTTTTGTCTTCATCCTCATTTCATCCTCATCACGACGCGCAGGTCGCCTACAGGAGTCAAATAGAAAGACCTGCACCTGGCGAGCCGAACCCGTCCTGGGATATCCCGCCACTAAAACCATACGACATTTCATTTCAGTGACTTTTCATAAAACTCGTCTATCGTTGCTCCCACATTTTATAGTGATCTCTTTGAACAGTTCTGAGGCATCTGGTGCCGGCCTGAGTGTCTCAGACGGTAGAGCGCTTGCCCCCTGACTCCAGCTTGGCAGATTCGATCCTGGCTCAATCCGGTAGTATTTGAAGGTCATCAAATACGCCTGCCTCGTATCGGCACATTTACTGATACGTAAAAAATCTACGCGGGACAAAATACCGGCACTTCGGCGTCTCTGAAAATCTTAAAAGTAGTTAGTGGGAAGTAAAACCACGGAAAATCACTTCGAGGATGGCTGAGGTGGGAATTGAACACCCTCTACTCAGCTGACCTCATGAGGCTAAGTGTATCCCATTCCAGCCCTCTTACCACTTTACAAACTTTGTGGTAGAGCCTGGAATCGAACCTTGGCCTCCGCGCGTGGCAGATAATCAAACTAACCACTACAACCCAGAGGTGGACCTTAAAGTACTTAACTAGTGAAAATGTAATCAGTGCCCGGAAGGAAACACAATGCAACTAATCATGAAGAATACGCTGAACTGTACCTTCTAACGCAGGGCCCCTCAGGGTGCATGCACCGGTGCATTGCGAGGCGCAAGGTGCATAAGACGACTTCGCTATGTTGACTAGAGTGCAGATCCCCACTCCTCGATTTTGAGCAACAGCTCTGTCTCTCTCCTTGCGTACGCCTGTCTCTCTCGCTCCGCCTGCCCCCCCCCCTCCTCATCCGCTCTGCGGCGCTCCAGCATCCGAGCCAAATTGAGCCGAATGTCCTCGAGAAAAAACGCTGGTCCGAACCAAGCCGAGTCGGACCGATGCACGGTGCACAGAACCTCTGCGCCTCATTTTGCACGCGTGAGATTTTGGGTGTATGAGAGGCCCTGTTCTAACGGAATCATACTCGTCTATCTGTAGCTGAAATTCATGTATAGTTATCAGAGACTTTGAAGGTCATCATGGACCAGCTGGAAGCCCTACAACTGGACGCCACCACAAACTCAGTCTGTATAAGGGTAATTTCACGAAATATATAGACTGCTGAATAACTGTGTTGGAAAAAGTAGTGTTCCCTTGTTTAATGGTGAACGGGTTCAAGTGGAAATAACGGAAGCCGGATTGGAGTCTACGAGAGTCAGATTCTTCAACATTCCTCCAGAAATTCCTAACGATAAAATTTAAACCCTTTTCTCCAAGTATGGTATTCCTAAAAGGGTAACGGATGGATATTGGTCCCAACACTATAAACTCCCTGTTGCTAATGGAATAAGGCAAATTCAAATTGAATTAAAACATCAAATTCCATCCTTTATTACTGTAGAAGTGTTTCGAGGTCAAGTTATCTACGACGGACAAGAAAGGACGTGCGCGATATGCAATACCCCGATCATCTGTTGTAACGTTCCAGACGTTACAGTGTAATTATATTAATTTTATTATGTGTAATTAATTCAGGAATTTAACGTCATGATATTTATTTTGGTATGTAATTGTATTATAATTCATGTTTAATCATTTGCTCATTATCATTTCATTACTTTGTAACTACGACTTATAAACGAGGGCTGAATATCCTCATATTCACTTAGATTCTTGCGACAGTAGGTTAAAATTAACTTGCAGTAGATTTCCTCTATCTTGCCACATCACCGAGGAAGTTGGAAGGACAAATTTAGACATCAAGTTCTGAGAAAAGCTAGCACGTGTTCAAGCGTGGTAACGTAAGCTACCGTATTTCGACCAGAATTATTCGAACTGATCAACGCCTATATTTTCAAAGGAGCGTCATGTTGCCATGGATACTGAGTGAAAGGACGAATAGAAGAACAGTTGATATCTTGGTTATGGCCCGTCAACTCTAATATCTGGAGTGGGGAGAGACGTGTCATCTGATTGGACCATGTGTAGCGACCTGTAATTAGCGCGAGAGAAGGTTATAAAAGGGCGTGCTGGAGCTCTTGGCTTCATCTTCTGATCTTCTACGAGGCTCTCTACATTATTCTACGTATTCATTCGCTACTTGATCTTCTACGTGATAATCTACTTGATTCTGCGTTTCGATACTTAGAAATTCTGAATGAGGGGTGTATAGCCACTCTCATCAGGAATTACGTACAGCACGGCTACAAGACCGGTTTGAACCAGTCTAAGTCAATAGATAGTTTTAATCTAGATAGAAATGAAACTTCAGAGAACATTTTCAGTAAAGTTGGAAGGATTCTTAATTGAGTATCCTCTCCCTATAACCCAAGGTGGTTCTTCTAACTATGACTTAGGGCTTATCTCCAATATATGGGATAAAGCATAATAGGGAGTGTTAGTTTTGAAGTCATCTTCCAATTAGTGGTGGGTGCAATTTGCAAGGCAGGAATGGTACTTAGCTGCAGATGAAGAGATCTGAAAGACGACCGATGATGTTCCAGCTACAAGGAAGGAAGCTTTCCAAGGACCAGCAGAACAAGACTACATGGTGAGCAAGCGAGTTAAAGATATTGCAAGTTTTCGCGAAGTAGAGTCATTCAATTTTTTGTTAAATTCGTTTTCTATTTTTAATTCAGTTCTCGTTAAACCGTCGTCATTTATATTAAATATAATAAATAGTATTTTTCTTGTTCACTTTAATCAATCTGCCTTAATTAGCCTTTTGATTTTTAATTCTCCTACTTAATGATTAGTGCACTATCACCCCACCCCTGTGATAAGAGTCCGTCCAAGCTTGATTATAAATTTTTATCTTTAAGTCCTCAACTTAAAGATTGGCGCCCTTTGCTTGCTTGGTTGCATTTCTCGTTTGATGATTGTTCTCCGAGAGGGGAAGTCACATAAATGCCGCTCCAACGTGTGGCGAGAAAATCATTAAGTACGGAGCAGTTAATGACAGTAACGATATCAGAATTCGTATTATGGGCAAAATTTGGATATCCACGTTTCATTAAGAGTGTTTGATTGTGGGAAGGGTCATGGCTGATCAGACGAAAGAGGAGAGGATGTTGCGCAGTGGACGGGCGATAAAAGGCAATAACGTATTGAGTTCAGAGGAAGAGTTGTGTAGTCTTGTAGAGGAAATTGAAGATAGAAGTGTAAGTAGTATGGAGAGTGAAGGCAAGCAGAAAGAAGTCAGTATGGAGTCAGATGATAGTAGGATGGGGGGCGAAGCGGAAGTAAACACTAACAATGAAAGTAATAATAATGATCAGTTAATGGGAATGATGCAGTTAATGTTAAGTAAGATAGAGGACAGTAAAACTGAAATAAAAAGTGAATTGGAACAAATTAAAACAGATGTAGAACAAACTAAATCTGAGCTTAAAGGTGAATTAGAACAAACTAAATCTGAACTGAAAGAACAGTTAGAACAAACTAAAGCTGAATTAAGCAGGGAGATGAGGGAAAATAAGGAGGAAGCGAATCGGAGAATGGACGAACACAGTAGGCAGTTACGCGATCTGGTGGTAAAAAATGAACATTTTAATAAGCGATTAGAGGACCAGGAAAGTGAATATGTACGGCAAGGGAAAAAGGTAGAAGAAAAGTTTGCGGAACAGAGAAGTGAATTCCTGGAATTAATGGGGAAGGAAAACAACTCTACTAGGGATGAAGTAATGAGGCAGGTCACTAGTATTGATAAGAGAGTTGAGACTCAAAGAGGGGAAATACGGATATTTAAAGACCACGTCCAACAAGAGATTGACACGGTAAAGCTTAGAATAGAAGATGAGACCCGGGCAAGTGAAGAAAGGTTTGCGATAGCAGAAGAGAATAAGATTGAAATTAGGACATTGAAAGAGAAGCAGGTTAATTTGGAGAGCGAAATTGATAGGAGAGACAAAGAGGTAGAATGCCGGATAGAGAAAGCAGAAAATCAGTTAAAACAGGTGGCAAAGGATAAACAGGTTTTCACGGGAAGGCAATGTCTAGGAAATAGCTACATTAGGGAAATTGAACTACCTAAATTTAATGGGAAACAAACGAACCCGCTAGATTTCCTTAAGATGATAGAAAAACGATTTGAAAAGCGTCTAGAGGAAGGGTCTATGGACTGGGAAGACGTTATGGAAAATATTGACCATGCTTTTGTAGGAGAAACTCGGTCTTGGTTCATGGTATATAGGCAGACGATGACGAACCTGAAAGAATTCAGAAATAAGTTTAGAGAGAAATTCTGGAATGAAGCGATACAAGCTCGGGAGAGAGAAAGGGTGGTATTTGGGAGGTACAAACAGCATGAAGGAGTTACTATGACCGAGTACTTCCTGGCACATGTCATGATTTGTCAGAACTTAGATGGTATAACCGAGGGGTCTGATGTAGTAAGACTACTTTTGAGACATTTTCCGGACAGGGTGAGAGAAGCGGCCTGCATGCAAAAAGTTGGAACTATTCAGGAGATGGAGAACCTACTAGGCAGTTTTGATGCGTTAGGTAACCTTAGGAGTAGAACGGAGAATATTCAGAACTTTAGTCATCACAACGGAATGAGACATAACGGTAGAATACAGAATCACGAAGCTCGCAATCAGTTCAGACCTCAGCAGAACAGCAGGAGCGGAGCACCTGAATATAGGACAGGAAATTCCCAACGGAGGCCAGAGCAATGTACTAATGAGTCCAACGTCAATACACAAAGGGAACGTTTAAACTAACTAGAGGCTGTAATGTTAGGTCAGAATTCCAGCCTAGTACGAAGGTAGCGAAGTGTCTTGCCATGAAAGTGTTACCATATGACCTAGATGTTAGAGACGATTTGTTGTATGAACCCGAGCAGAATAATGGAGATTCAAGTAATAAAGTAGTCAATCCCGTTGTTAAATTGAAAGTCTGGGGGGCGTGGGTTAAAGTTTTGATTGATTCTGGTAGCCAAATATCATGTATTAGTTCTCAGTGGTATGAGTCATTAGTGAAACAGGGTATTCAGTTGGAGGAAATGCCTGTTAAGTCTACTTTCATCATTACGGCTGTTGGAAAGAGGTCTAAGCAAATTTGTAAACAAGTAGCTGTCCCGATCTGTATTAATAATTTTATTAGCGTTCAGATATGTTTGGTAATTCCGCATTTGATATTTGATCTTATCTTGGGATCTGACTGGTTAACGTTAAAATTGGCTCAGTTAAATTACAATGATCTAGTGCTAAATTTGAGGTGGAATAATGAGGATATCAAGGTCAAGTTTGAGGAGGAAATTCAGAGGAAAACGGAAGTTAGTACAGTGTGGAGAATGAGAGAGGTTTCTAAAGTTAATGAAGAGGCTAGTGAGGGCCTGAAGTTGTGCCAGTTGTGGATTCATGAGGATAAAATATGTGGCTTGAAAGAAGCCGTAAGTAGAAATGAGTTAAATGAAATCCAGAAGGACAAGTTATTTGAAGTGTTTGGTGAACACGTGGAGATTTTCTCCGAGAAACCTGGTGTTACCCATTTGTATGAACATTCTTTTTCTGTGCTGGATAAGACTCCATTCAGCGTACCGCGGTATCCGATACCACACAAATATGCAAAAGCCGTAAAGGATCAAATTCAAGCTATGTTAGCAGACGATGTGATTGAATTATCAAACAGTCAATATGTTAATCCCTTAATTGTCGTGCCTAAGTCTGATAGATCAATACGTCTGTGTATTGAATACGAGAGCGTAGTGAGAGTGTTAGGTTTGCCTGAGGAACCACCTCGTAATGCTGAATTTTACGTCCGACTGGCACGGGAGAACCTGATTAAATCTGGAGATAAACGTAAAAGGCAACAGAAACGTAAGGTACTTGATAACTTTGAAGTAGGTGATATGGTTTTGGTGAGAGTTCCCATGTTGTCAAATAGTGAGGATAAGGTAACAAAGAAATTTTTTCTTTTATATCAAGGCCCTTATAAAGTACATAGAAAACTAGGACCCTGTGCTTACAAGTTAGCGGATGGCGAGAGCGTAATGAATGGCTCATATAACATTAGTAGTTTACGGAGATACCTGTCGTGTGAGGTGGCTGAACCGGATTGTGAGATATAGGTCAGTAACTCGGGGAAGTTGCTACCTGTTATGTCAGACTACGAGCGGTATGTGTTTACGTCTCAATTGTGGTGGTATTTCCTAGTTGTGTTTGTAAACAAGGGAGGTGTTTGTGTGGCGGTAGATTTACGCTCGTTCATTGACGATGGATCATCTGTTTTCCGTATGTGAGGCCATGAAATTTTATATATTATTTGTTTCCTGAGATGTTACCGAAGGCTAATTAAAGCTGACGACGGCAAATAATTAATTTTCCCGTATGTGCATTTCTAACTTGCAATAATTTTACCGTGAGCTTAAATCACGTGTGTATTTGTGTGAAGTGTATTGCATCCTGCTTCAAGATAAGGTTGAAACATTCGAAAGAGTGATAAAAGTGTAAATTGTTTGTATCATTTGTTTTCCATTTTTTTAATGTAAAAGATTGGAAGAGAACGTGTTACTGCTATCTAGCCAAGAATGTCGGAAAGATGGGGAGTAAAAGGACAAAAAAACACTCGGCAGAGTTTGTAATCTGAATTGTATATATATTATGTGATATTCTCTAGGGTAATCTTGTTTTTTACAAAAATGGAAAGTTGCTTATGATGGGCATAATTTAGCATCTAAACCTCAAGATGAACTGAAATAACAGACATTCGCAATGGTAAAGCAGTCTAAGCGAGATATGGAAACACAGAGATATAATTAATTGTATGAAAATAATGTCGCTCGTAATGGGCAGGTAATAGAGGTATTTCAAGTCAATGTGGGAGTAAGTGTGTGAGTTCTCAACTCATGTGATATTTGTTAAGAACTCATGGGGGCGTATGTAACGTTCCAGACGTTACAGTGTAATTATATTAATTTTATTATGTGTAATTAATTCAGGAATTTAACGTCATGATATTTATTTTGGTATGTAATTGTATTATAATTCATGTTTAATCATTTGCTCATTATCATTTCATTACTTTGTAACTACGACTTATAAACGAGGGCTGAATATCCTCATATTCACTTAGATTCTTGCGACAGTAGGTTAAAATTAACTTGCAGTAGATTTCCTCTATCTTGCCACATCACCGAGGAAGTTGGAAGGACAAATTTAGACATCAAGTTCTGAGAAAAGCTAGCACGTGTTCAAGCGTGGTAACGTAAGCTACCGTATTTCGACCAGAATTATTCGAACTGATCAACGCCTATATTTTCAAAGGAGCGTCATGTTGCCATGGATACTGAGTGAAAGGACGAATAGAAGAACAGTTGATATCTTGGTTATGGCCCGTCAACTCTAATATCTGGAGTGGGGAGAGACGTGTCATCTGATTGGACCATGTGTAGCGACCTGTAATTAGCGCGAGAGAAGGTTATAAAAGGGCGTGCTGGAGCTCTTGGCTTCATCTTCTGATCTTCTACGAGGCTCTCTACATTATTCTACGTATTCATTCGCTACTTGATCTTCTACGTGATAATCTACTTGATTCTGCGTTTCGATACTTAGAAATTCTGAATGAGGGGTGTATAGCCACTCTCATCAGGAATTACGTACAGCACGGCTACAAGACCGGTTTGAACCAGTCTAAGTCAATAGATAGTTTTAATCTAGATAGAAATGAAACTTCAGAGAACATTTTCAGTAAAGTTGGAAGGATTCTTAATTGAGTATCCTCTCCCTATAACCCAAGGTGGTTCTTCTAACTATGACTTAGGGCTTATCTCCAATATATGGGATAAAGCATAATAGGGAGTGTTAGTTTTGAAGTCATCTTCCAATTAGTGGTGGGTGCAATTTGCAAGGCAGGAATGGTACTTAGCTGCAGATGAAGAGATCTGAAAGACGACCGATGATGTTCCAGCTACAAGGAAGGAAGCTTTCCAAGGACCAGCAGAACAAGACTACATGGTGAGCAAGCGAGTTAAAGATATTGCAAGTTTTCGCGAAGTAGAGTCATTCAATTTTTTGTTAAATTCATTTTCTATTTTTAATTCAGTTCTCGTTAAACCGTCGTCATTTATATTAAATATAATAAATAGTATTTTTCTTGTTCACTTTAATCAATCTGCCTTAATTAGCCTTTTGATTTTTAATTCTCCTACTTAATGATTAGTGCACTATCACCCCACCCCTGTGATAAGAGTCCGTCCAAGCTTGATTATAAATTTTTATCTTTAAGTCCTCAACTTAAAGATTGGCGCCCTTTGCTTGCTTGGTTGCATTTCTCGTTTGATGATTGTTCTCCGAGAGGGGAAGTCACACTGTGTACTGCATGTACCCGGCCATCATACCGTATGATGTGCATAGAAGAAAACTCGGATGGCTAGTCAACCATTGTTCCCATCGGTAGTTACATCCAGTAATAGCGAAGACGTTCAGCTCCATGGCTGAATGGTTAGCGCGGTGGCCTTTGGTCAAAGGGATCCCGGGTTCGATTCCTGGCAGGATCGGGAATTTTAACCATACTTGGTTAATTTCGCTGGCACGGAGGCTGGGTGTATGTGTCGTCTTCATCATCATTTCATCCTCATCACGACGCGTAGGTCGCCAACGGGCGTAAAATCAAAAGACCTGCATCTGACGAGCCGAACTTGTCCTCGGACACTCCCGGCACTAAAAGCCAAACGCCATTTCATTTCATAGCCAAGACGAACAGCAGAGGCGACTATATAATGGAGATTTCCCTCCGTTATAGAATACGTCATTACAAGATAATGACAAGACAGAGCAAGTTGCATTCAACATCCCAGACACCAGAGATTCACAACACAGCACAGAGTCGGTTAGCCAGCACGAGGTGCTCGAACGTAAACAAAGCTCTGAAGCACTGCGGCCGCTCACATAACCAAACATGTCCCGGGAACAGGAATCACAACAAACCAATCAACTTCAAAACGATCAGATACACTTACAAACAACAAGTAGTTCTGATGTGATCCAACAGCACATTATTTATTTGGATTTGGAAGTTCTTACTAGATCAGATGTTGATAATACACAAGAAGATAACAGGCACACAAATCAAATGTTAACTGACTCTATTGCATAACATCTCCGATGGGGCACGTACCAATCACCCGTTGATATTCCACAACACTTTCCACCAGGAGAGACTGGTGAACACAAGGTGCCTCTGAATCGTTGATGGGGATATAGACAACAATGTCGAAGAGAAAAGGTCAGAAAACACAGGGAGGGGGATCAGTAACTCGCCTTCTATAGAAACCCTCTTTCCTGTGAAGGACCCCTCCAAAATAAAATTAGTATTGTCCTTAAAAGAGGTCGCACATAAGAGAAGCATACACAAGCCCCAACGACCCAAGATTAAAAAAGTAAACATCCCTCAGGCCGTTCAGGTGATCGATGCTCCACATGGGACATAGACTAACCAATTTTATTCTTATAGCAGTGTTATTAACCTGTACGATAGTGACCCGGAATATAAACTGTATACAAACTGTAAATACAGTAAGAACTTCTACTAAAACAACTCATCCGAGAGCAGGTCATTGATTTGGTCTACTACAGAAAGTTGCATCAACCGATCTGAAGCCAATTCCTGGCTACGAAACTCTTGTGAATGTAAATGAGAATAAACGAGGAAACGCCATATTAATTAAGCACAGCATCCCGTAAATTGACCCTATCTATCTCTTGAACATGCGAGGGATAAGCATACGTGTTAGAGATCTACTGATTGTAAATATCTGTGCAACCTTGAATTCGCACACCAGATTTGAAAGACGACAAATTTTTGCAAGAAATATTCTTCTTCTTATCCACCAGTTCCAAGGGACTATGTCATACTTGGAAGCGATGTTAATGCCGTCATGTCAGCGAAAGACCACACCGGTTTTTTTAAGTTGTCCACCGTTGGCTGCGTTTATGCACGGGCTACGAATGAAAGATACTTGGGAACCGAAAAAGTCGCAATCAGCAGGATGCACTTATTTCCACAACATAGGAGCATTCCGATTAGATAGAATATATTGAACCCTTGGGCCATCATGAAGGATACCTACCTTCCTTACCTATCAGCAATTTTCATGAGATATGTCTCTTGGGTCGTTTCGGGTTCTTCATCACTTGCTGAGGTAAAAGGTAGGGTTCAGTAATTCTAATCTATCTACTCAAATGAAAGGTCTATTCACAAAATATTTTTATTTTATTTTGGAAAATTTCTGAAGGAATAATAATTTACAAGCAATATAATTTGGTCTCAATCTTATCCACTCGACACCACAACCATTTAACACAGATGAGCAGAACGGTGGTTTGAGCCTTTGACTTAACTGCCTGATGGGTATCCTAACTAGAAACCATTGTTTCAATTTTAATAAAGAAAATAAAGTCTGGAGATCCTTAAATTCGGCTTCAATGTGAGACTACATGTACCGTCATAATGATTCTTTATGGTCCAGCCCTCGTAACACGAACTCTGGTCTCTGGATATAATTAAGGCAGTCCAATCGGCGTGTGTCACACAGTGGTTGTACGGCATGGACCCTTAATTGAATAGATGTTGACCTGCGACTATGTCATGGACCGACATCTAAAGTTCTAAGTTACCTTAGAGTCATTGTGGATGATGACCGCAAGGAAAATGATGCTACAGTGGCATATGGCCTTAATCTAAGTCACTGAGGTTGATGACCCCAAGACCATCCAAGTTTCTAAGCTGAAGGCTAAACACAATTGCGTTATATCGGTTGATGACCAAAGTTTCCACTTTACTAACCCCAGCACATTTAATGCTCAATCAATCAAAGTCAAATAATACAACAACAACAACGCTCACAATACTTTGTGGCAGTAAAACTCCATTTCCTTCGGATATGTCCCCTTAATCGTTACGTTAACATTTGAACTTCCCCAGAAAAATAAACTAAGATTTCCAGAATGCATCTTCAAGTTATTCACTTGGTTTAAGGTTATTTCACGAATACGGTTTCCACTGAATTTAATAATTACATGATTTAACGAATCTTAATAAACAACAAATTCTATCTCCGCGGACGAATGGTTTCTTTCACAAGTCCCTACTCAAAATTTGACGTAATTAATTTTAATTCGTTTGATGTTTATCATCTGTTGTTATCGTGCAGCTGGAAAAATTGTTTACATCATTTATTTCCAGTATTATATCTTGTTTCATGACATCACACTTTAAATCTAATCTAATACTAGCCATTATTAAAACTTGGATAACCCTAATAATTAAGTACGAAACAAAAATCTGCATGAGTAACTCGCCGTACAATGTATGCCGATTACGATGTCATATCTCATCATAACATTTCCATAACTTTGTGCATCCCTCAAAATAAATAAATCATCATTACCATCACTCTATATTTTGGACAACCCTGAAATTGTCTAACCTCGCTCATTATACTCTAACTTCGTGGTTTCAACTATACATTACAATCTCAATTAAACAAATGCACAGTATCTAATAACCTACACGTTATTCCCGGATGAAAATTCAACTAGATCTCGCAAATAATGATCTCTGTTCATAAAAATGCAGTTTCATTTTTAACACGTAGCAAGCGCACAACCCCGTTATCTTCGAACTGCGAACTCCGATCAGCTGGCGGCATTGGACACAAACGACCATTGCTCAGCTTTGATATGAAACATCTGTCCTTCACGCTTAACTGGTTCCATAAGAATGAAATGTTCGACTTCGCAAATAGAATTAAAATACGATATTTCTGACCAAACAAATATGCACATAGATTTTACTTTTCAATGTCCGAAAATAATTGTACACGTCGCCAATTAATACCTGCGTGGATTCTCTCGCTCTACTTTCCCATTCCAAACATTATACAAAATCTTCCTCGGGCTCTCATAAAATCCCGGCACATTTAACAGGCTTCCAATCACCTCATTCACAAACCCTATCTCAACTCATACGACAAATCTAACCTCTTGTCTCAAACTCGATGACTCTCACTGACAATAGAACTGGAATAAAACATCCTTAGAATCCACGACGCATAAATACACAAATACTTTACTAATGAACAACTTCGCATAAAATTATCTCGTATTTTAAAACTTGGATTTTCACAAGAATGACTGACATATTTTACTGTTATTTTTTGTCACATAGTCACAATTTAAACGGACATAGAATAGCATTACACTTCGTGACAAAATTCACCGATATGCATTACTCAACACTACAAACAGCGCTTCCACCCTATTGAAAATGGGTAACCACGGATTTCCCTTTTATTGCTCCAATTCCATAAAAATTCAAACATATTTTTTACGTCGAATAAACACCTTAATTTGACATCACAAAATATAGGCAATAAATTCACGGAAATGACGATCTACTTTGGACGTGATATCACTTCGAAACCCTCACTAATAACCTTTTTACAACATGTTACACGGCACTCGCTATACTTTAAAAAATTTATCCAAGCAAAAAATAAAACACATGACCTTTCGTCATATTTCTGTCCATCACAAAACATATGGGTTACCAACTGCGTCATAAATACCCATTTCAAATACATATAAGTTTGACATCATAAAACAAGATATAGTAGGCGAAGATGGCATGTCACCTACCTTATTTTTACGTCAGCTTCCATCTTTGGGCTCACCTATGACCCTCTGTCATTTATTTAGTCATTTTTACATTTCTGGCTGTACATAGGATTTTCTTCATGTTTCCTGGAAATAAAGCATTAAAAAACGAATGCCCTTCACTCGGCGTCTTCGTTGATCGCACTCGGCTGATTGTATTTATTACCCGCAAACGAATTACTTTCTTTACAACACAAAATTTTTACAACTTTATAAATACTTCTTCGGTATCTTGACCGTCCTTTTTATCAAATTGCTTTTGCTCTAAAAAACTATCTCCACATGGATTCAAGACCCCAGTCACATCGGCCAAAAATCTGATTGTTGGACTTAGTTTACTACTCGTCGATCGATTGACAGAACAGTTCAACCCTTTCTCTCAAGCCTCAATGATACAAATGCAGGGGCTTTCAACATGGCGTCCCTTCTTATTTTATAGGAGCTACCCCTCTCTCCAGGCATCTCTCCATTGCCGCCAAGAAATTTGCGTAACTTTTCCGACTTAGTAGAACTGTATTAAAAAGAGTTTTTGCTGTAACCGCGTACTTGTTAACTTGCTAGCGGCAGTGTTCATGAACATTTAAAATTTATTCTTATTAAATTAACCGGTTAAATGACCTCATTTGATAGGCACTATTTTCTGTCGACTTAGCGTGGGCAAACTAGACACGCGCGTCCCTTATTGAAACATCCACATAAATGGCTTAGCAGTCTCAAATCTGTCTTACTAAAGACCAGTTGTCTTATAGATAAATACAGGACCCTCATTATACTGCGTTCACCACTAATTCTTTCATTTAAATATACTTATTCAACCTAAACTTTCTTCTGTATTTTTCTACTTTCGACACGTGCGGATTGCGTCACGTATCATCGCGTGGGAATGAAGGTAGCCACCCCCTTGCCACGTGTCGCTTCCGTGATATCAAGAAATGTTCAAGCTCCTCATCACAATTGACATGGGGCCTCATGTAGTAACTTTCATACTTACAATTCTTAGGGCACAAAGGTTCAAAATGTTAGCAAAAATTTGCAGGAAACTGCAAACCAAGTACGCGAAGTGGATGTATGTCCTGCAGAATTTACTAATCATTGTGCTTACATATACAAGTTAAGGTTTTTAGCTGGAGGAGTAGTGATTTATATTTAGCTTGCTGTAGAACGCCTTTGACAGTCGTGAGGGCATGGGGCCAGTTCTTCTGAATCATCTTCTGCACGCTATTGAAAATGTCACTCCTAATATCTTAATTTCCTCTGTTACATTCATCCATGGTGGAAGATCTCTGTACTCTCTGCTTCTATTTCCTATCAGCATGGTCTAGTGCAGAATAGTGACCGTAAGTCTCTAGCTCAGTTATTATCTGTTGGAATTCAGTGTTGTGGTCGAAAATCAGGGTGACGTCATCAGGATAAGCAAATATATCTAAAGTTCCCGGTGAAAATGTGCAAAATCTGGTATATAAGCCAAATTCTGTCCATGCCACAAATGATAGGCATCCGGATAGCTTCAGCAATAAGATGGTACGTATGGCAGGGTTCAATATTCCGGATCAGTAGAGCTACACTTTTACTAGCTAAATCTGAAGGAGGACTCGCACTTGTTGATGTTCATACAAAAATCAAAGCGCTCTTCCTTAAACGAAGTTTGAAATTGATGCAATCACCTGGACATACCGTGTCAAAAATATTCCTAGAGCAATGGTGCAACCCAGCGAACGTAGTAATCCACCTGGAATCTATGATATCAATCAGCACCGCCGCATGCATGATACTTAAGATGTGAACTGAATTATCTTCCCCGAGGCCTACTTACATCTACAGAAGAAACAACTAAGAAGTTGTATACCCATATGCTCCGCCAACAATATCAAGACCCAAACAACATGAAGACGGCATCGTGCACGAATCGTGCAGTTCCCGAATACCTCGTCACCCCTGGTACAGGGTAATACCACGATAACATACTCACAAATACTGAGCTCCACCGCATCCAAATGAAAGAATACGATTTGTGCACGTTATGTAGGAACTGTAGTAATACCATACATCACACACATTTTTTTTGCAATTTGCTTTACGTCGCACCGACACAGATAGGTCTTATGGCGACGATGGGGCAGGAAAAGGCTAGGAGTGGGAAGGAAGCTGCCGTGGCCTTAATGAAGGTACAACCCCAGTATTTGCCTGGTGTGAAAATGGGAAACCACGGAAAACCATTTTCAGGGCTGCCGACAGTGGGGTTCGAACCCACTATCTCCCGAATACTGGATACTAGCAGCACTTAAGCGACTGCAGCTATCGATCTCGGTATATCACAGACTTGTTCAGTGTGAAGTAATCCAGCAGGTATAGAGAAAATTTAGGGGGCTATTACAAACCGTTATAAATCAGTCAGACATTTGCATTGCGTCTGACTGGCTAATCCGTCTGACCTTCAGTTTGAGGCCATCGGAATTGAACAGTGCAGTAGTTCTGCTACTAGGGTGTTATGTGCAAAGCGTGTTACACACTGAAAAGTCCTGGGAGTGAAGAAGATGTCTTCTCGAATATCAGGGAGCTTACGAAAAGCTCCTACTTGTCCGAATAAGAGGAAGTGCCAGTGAACTAGCTGGCCTTTGTTAACCAAGTGCAAGTGCGGTTCCACAAAATGAGTGCTCCATTATTACAGTGTGAACGTGAAAAGGACTTGGAAGAAAGAACAGTGACTCTCTACGATGGGATTAATTTATATGAAACTAGCTGATGTACCCGTGCTTCGCTACGGAATTCTACATTGTATACAGAATTCCAGGTTAGGTAGTGTGCATGTTGTGAGCAAGATTGTATGAAATTGCATAGCTCTTAACGTTACCCTAGAAACGCGACGGGGAAGTCACCAAACATCTTTTCTCATATGAAGACTGAGTTAGGGAATTCTCACTGTAATGGTAGACCCGCTTGCATACCATCATTCACAATCAGTTTGGGAAGTTTTCATTATAATGGTAGGAACTCACTCTCCACCTGCCTTTTTAAATCCTCAGAAAGACTGTCTTAGTGGTTTTCCCAACTGAAATGAACATACATTACAATAACGTCAGTAGGAATGGCGCGATTGAAAGCAATGCTTTCATATGAAATACTCGATCAAATGAAAACACAGACATGTTCTCACTTTTAACGATCAGAACTAAGCGCCGATCTAAAAGTCGGAAGTTCCAGAGCTGGAATGACCAAGCCGCAGACTACCGTGATCCGTGAACATTCTTCGTCCCTCTTCGGCGGGGAGGCGGTCGAATAGTGGCGACTCCCAGGGCAAAAACTATGCCCTTTTACTAATCTGTTTCCTAGGAGTACCCGATGAGTCGAAAAGTATCAATTCACTACACTAGCGGCGGAAAAATCTATCTGACTTGGAGGCAAATGTTTCCTCCAAGCCAGAAAAGAAACCCCCTCTTCACTGCTAATTCGGAATAAAATAAATGTAGATTAAATAAAAAAGAAAAGGAAGAAGCGGCTCTTTTCAGGGTTGAGTTATGAGTTATTTAGTGAACTGTGGTGCTATAATTTGGAATAGCCCTAATTGTTATGCAAGACAAGTGCATACTACTACTACTACTACTACTACTACTACTACTCTACTAAGTGAGCCTCTGCCTTAAGTAGGTATGCCCACTGCTCATTCAAAACAGCGCGTCAGAGTGGGAATTGAACAGCTGGAATACTATGATGAGCCAGTGTGCTACGTACCAGCTGTATCAGAAAACGTATCAACCAAAGGAATAGCATGCTAAAGTTGTCTAACTCCCCGGCTATTTCCCGCCAATATTCAGTCAGGCTATTATACTCGCTACGCAGCAGTAATCCCATCTATCGGAGTTGAGAGGCAGCATAAGAGACAAAGAACATCACAACAAACAATGGTCAATGTAATGTTATTGTTGATCAATGTTATGCCCTTTCGATATTGTAACCCTTCACATTTAGTTTTCTTTCGACTCTGAAATACCACTCTAATCATAGTCGGTACGTTAAAACTGAATAAAACATAAATGATCGGAAATTGTATTCTCTATAACTTTTGTTATGTAGTACTTTTCGATAGAACCAATAACATAGGTATGTAACAATTACATTTTAGGTGCCTCCCCCTAAACTACAGTTTCATCCAGGGTGAATAAAATTCTTTATAGCTTAGACTGTAGTTTCTTATTCCCCGACTCTATATACCGATTTTCATTAAATTATGTTAACCTATTTTCTCTTGACTCGGCGTTGATATGGACTTCGCAACAAAAATACATATTCATGAATATCTGTGTTACCATAGCCGGTATGCTAAAAATGTATAAGACATAAATGGTCGGAAATTTAATTCTATATAACTTTGGTTATGTAGTATTTACGGATACGACCACTAATAATATAAATATTTGAGAATTAAATTTTAGGCCTTCCACTAAACTACCATTTCACTCAGGCTGATTAAAATGCTTTATAGTCTAGATTGCAGTGGCTCATTCTCTGACTTTGCATACCAATTTCCAATGAGATACGACCACTAATAATGCAAATATTTAAGAATTAAGTTTTAGGCCTTCCCCTAAACTACCATTTCACTCAGCGTGAATAAAATTATTTACAGCCCAGATTGTAGCGACGTATTCCCCTACTTTGCATACCAATTTTCATTAAGTTCGCTTTAGCCGTTTTCTAGTGATGCATGTACAGACAGACAGATAGAAAGACAGACAGACAGATAGAAAGACAGACAGACATTACGGAAAAGTAAAAAGTGCATTTCCTTGTTACTGTGGACATGACCGATACAGAAATACCATTCTTTTCAAATTCTGTGCAATGTACAGACAAAACTCTTATATATATATATAGACTAGTGTGGACCTTCTTCAAATTAGTACTGTGTGTTATTTGACAGTGTTCATGATTTCTATTTACGGGCTTGCACAGGGCAATGCTGCCGTATCAACATCACTTGAATAAGCTTTATCTAATATGATTTTCTATAATTTTCAGGGATATTTGTTATTATATTAATGAGAAGAGAATAGTATTTTATTTTTAAAAACTCACTAAAACTCAAAACAAAACAAAAACTTGGATACAGTGGGAAGGTGAGTGGTGGTCGACCACCAGCAAAGAGGATCGTTTCATCGTGTGACAGGCGTGCGATTGAAGCCCTGAATCGCATGAAGCTGCGCGCTTAGCCAAGTGCGGAAAGATAACATGAATAATATGATGGATGTTTGTAGTTGTTTTCCCAGTGGGATTTTAAGAGTGTTGTAGAATGAATTATCGTTAACGAAGACGACGTGCCTATTGGTATATCTTAAATACGAGTCAAGTATCGGACAACGGGCATTTAATTTCATATCTTCATTAACGAGATCAGGAAAATGATAAACAGTTATAAATGTTAAATCATTGTGCATTTAATACGGCTAAAACCATGAAAGATGAACAAAAATCTAATATGGGTAAAGCCATGAAAACTAAACAAAATCTAACAGGGATAAGGGCATTAAAACAAACACAGCGAATGAAGGCCATAAATAAACCCGCCAGTGTTGACTACGATACATGTTAGTGGCTACATAAACCGTGCAAGTGGCTGACCGGTTTGGGTCACATAGCTGTCAGCTTGCATTCGGGAGATAGTGGCTTGGACAGTCCTGAAGATGGTTTCCCGTGGTTTCCTATTTCCACACCAGACAAATGCTGGGGCTCTATCTTAATTAAGGACACGGCCGCTACCCTCCCACTCACAGCCCTTTCCTATCTAATCCTCCCCGTAAGACATATTGTATCAGTGTCGGTGCGATGTAAAGCATATTGTAAAAATGAAAGTAAGAACAAGTCAAATCAATTAAACCGCGACGATAAACACCACGAATTTCATCCCATAAATGAAGTTAGGTGAATGAGCCATACGAATGACGCCCGAATTATCATTCGGGCATGTTCAACATGGGATAGGCCAGTAAGGCACTTCTGGGCTATGAACGATACCAGCTTCTTTTTCTTCTTCTACTACTTCCTCCACTTTCTGTTGGGGTCACGGGTGCATACTCTCTATTATTTGTAGCATATAAATTTTCACTCTGAGTGCTGATGTCATCTGGAGAGATTTTCCACTGAACTGGCTTTATGTTTGTCATAAACACTTAATGTAAGTCCAAATTGGCGATTATTTAAGAGTTATTATTATTATTATTATTATTATTATTATTATTATTATTATTATTATTATTATTATTATTATTATTATTATTATTATTATTTACATCGTTATGCCCTGCTCAGGAGCACGGTTGAACTTGCTTAGCTGATGTGTTGGCCTTATTTTCCTCCCAAAATCTCTTCATCCTCTCGCTGAGCTTCTTCCTTCGTTCTTCTGTCCAAGTTATAGTAGATCTGGTGTTGGGTTTGTCTTCAAAGTGGTGATTATCGATTTTGGTTCTGAATTTACATCTGTCCTGTACAATGTCTTCTGAGATGTTGATTTCCTGGAAATCTGTTTCAATTTCACGAAGCCAGCTGTTCTTGGTTTTAGACGAAAGGGCCAGGTTGAAAATTCTTTTAGTTAGCCTGTTAGTGTTCATTCTGATGTGTCCATAAAATTTCAATCGTCTTTTCCGAAAAGTGTGAGAATTTTTTTCAGAATGACAATATATCTCCTGGGATGATTTTTTTCTCTCCATATTCCATCTATACAAACTGGGCCAAAAATTTTTCGTAAAATTTTCCTTTCTTGTTTCTCAATGTCTTTGGTTAAAGATCCGCCACCAGTGATTAAGGTTTCTGAAGCATATAACGCTTCAGGTTTGATCACTGTATCATAGTGTCTAAGTTTTGCATTCCGAGATATTGATTTTTTATTATACCTGTTCCAAGTGATCCTGTATGCTGTATTATTATTATTATTATTATTATTATTATTATTATTATTATTGATTATGTTTAAAAGGCCTAACAGCTAGGTCATCGGCCCCTTAGTATTATTATGTTATGCTGTTTGTTTAAAGGGACCTAACAACAAGGTCATCGGCCCCTTAGTATTATTATGTTATGCTGTTACAATGCATTATTAATTTATGAACAATAATTCGTAAAAAGTGTGTCGTAATATTATACTCTTCTGTTTGTTTCACGTAGTTCAAGTTCACGTTGGCGATTATTTAACATTATTCTGTCAGAATGTATTATGATTAGGCCTATTATTATACACACAAATACAAACATTGGCACAGGGCGAGTTGGCCGTGCGGTTAGGGGCGCGCAGCTGTGAGCTTGCACCCGGGTTCGAATCCCAGTGTCGGCAGCCCTGAAGATGGTTTTCCGTGGTTTTGCATTTTCACACCAGGATGTAGTAAGGCCATGGCCACTTCTTTCCCACTCCTATCCCATCGTCGCCATAAGACCTACAGTATCTGTGTCAGTGCGATGAAAAGCAAACTGAAAAAACAGTGGCTTGACAGCATAACGGGCCTTGGCCTACGAAGCGACCACTGCTCAGCCCGAATGCCTACATATTACGATGTCACGCGTGATCAGCACGATGAATCCATTCGGCTGCCGTTCTTGGTTTTCTAAACATCACCATCAGGTAGCTCCTCAATTGAAATCTGGACCACGAACAAACCCTTGAAACAACTGCGACTGCAACCATGACATACCGGACTCCGCCAAATGTTACCAGTCCTCCAGGTCTAATTAGCAGTGCCACACGTCCAGGTGAGACACTATGCCCGGTGTCATGGAGTTAACAAGAGCATTCTGGTGAGACTTCTGCTCCCATATCCCGTGGACGCTACAGAATACTGCACTGATATGCGTCTCATGTGGATGTGATTTGAACCAGTGTGTCTTGTCTCTTACACGGACAATTTCAGCCTGATCACGGCAATTAAGTATCCATGGTCGACCACTGTGTGTGGTTATGCCTTCCGTGAGGAGCCCGATACACGACACCGTCCATAGAGGAATGTTAATGTACCGGACAAATTCGGCAATGGAATGTTCTATCTCTCTGGTCCTACTATTGTGTACCGTTCGGAAACTGATAATTCACGTCGCCTTCCCATAACCAGCACGTACGGTGTTTACACTCTCTCTTGAGATGATGATAATAATGATGGCTTGTGACCTCCGGAGGGGCGTAGTGCAGGTCTTTCGAGTTGACACCATATAGATTCCTGCACGTCTGTGAGGAGGGGACCACACCTAGGATGAGTTCTAATGATAAAGACGGCGCAAACACCCAGCCCCCGAGCCATAGGAATTAACTCGTGAAAGTTAAAATCCCCGACCTTGCCGGGAATGGAACACGTGACCCCGGGGACCATATAGTAATATAGCCGGACTCTCTCAAGATATCAGATCACACCTAGTATAAGTATGGGCACTTCCAAGACCATCGATCATCGAACATCGACCATTACCCATTACCTTTGCATACTAATATTCCATGACTTTTGCTACATCAGTGTACTGTACGTGTTGCAGAACATGTTCGTGCTGGCAAAATCTCATTTCAGGTATGAAATGTCTGGTATAACTTAAAATATAAATATCGATAAACACTGACTGAGCAAATGTCATGGGATAGCGGAGCACTGATGTGCAGGTGTGTTGTCTGCGCACCACACGCCCCCTGTGCCAGCGGCAGTTGTATAGGAGACCTTGTGAGCAGTGGCTGTGCATGTGACAGATGTAACATGGAACGTCGTTGTGAGCTGACACCGTTCGAACGGGGTATGGTGGTCGGTGCCCGACGGATGGGAAGTGCGATTTCGGAAGTGGTGCGGGAATTCGGCTTCACACGATCAACCGTGTCCAGGGTGTATCGTGAATGATTGAATGCGGGTGTCACCGTCCACAACAGCCGAACGACCGGCCGTCCAGCCACACTCGATGACCGTGACCGGCGACTTCTGAGACGGATTGTCAGCAGTAACAGACGGGCAACCGTGCAACAAATCACCGCTCAATTCAACACAGGCCGTGCTAGACACGTCTCCCAGTGGACAATGCGTAGGAACATGGGTTTTATGGGGTATGGTAGCCGGCGTCGCACACGGGTGCCACTGTTAACCCAACGTCATCGGGCACAACGACGCGCATTTGTCGCCAGTCACCAGCGATGGACACTGGAACAATGGCGTAACGTGATATAGTCGGACGAATCACGATTTCAACTGCACCATGCCGATGGGAGGCACCGTGTATGGCGCAGACCACATGAAGCGATGGATCCCGCCTGCCTCGAAGGTGTGGTCCAGGGCGCTGGTGTCTCTGTTATGGTCTGGGGTGCATTTTCCTGGTATGGAATGGGCCCCTAGTTGTTCTGGAAGAGACTTTGAATGGTACAGGGTATGTTCAGCTGCTCGGAGACCATCTCCATCCATTTTTGGCCTTCTAGCCCCCAGACGGTTCTGCGGTGTTTCAAAGATGATAACGCACCGCCACATCGCTCCCACGTCGCCCGGGAATGGTTCCAGGAACATGCAGCGGAGGTCCAACGTCTACAATGGCCACCCAGGAGCAACGATATGAACCCTATCGAGCATATCTGGGTTGTCCTAGAACGCAGGCTTCGTGCCATGGATCCTGCACCCACGAACAGACCAGCATTGGCAGCCGCTCTGCAAACGATTTGGTGTCAGCTGCGTCCAGAGGACTACCAGGGACTTGTCGACACACTTCCACGGCGTCTCACTGCAGTTCGCACAGCCAGAGGAGGTCCCACACGCTATTACGTGACTATCCCATGTCATTTGCTAAGTCAATGTATTTCTACATTGCATACGCAAGGCCATCAACTAACTGCTCCGAGCAATGAATTAACACATCACAGTTGATTCCACGGCTAGATGATTATTACCATTAAATTTGGGATGTGGTGATTGATCATTCGCCCAAGTTTAATCGAAATATGTCTTGTCCAATTCAAACAGTTCCCTTGTAAGCTGTAGAGGACAGCGGCGTACTGGAAAAGTATTTTTTTTTGCTATTTGTTTTACGTCGCACTGACACAGATAGGTCTTTGGCGACGATGGGATAGGAAAGGCCTATGAAGTGGATGGAAGCGGCCGTGGCTTTAATTAAGGTACAGCCCCGGCATTTGCCTGGTGTGAAAATGGGAAACCACGGAAAACCATCTTCAGGGCTGCCGGCAGTGGGCTCGAACCCACTATCACACGATTACTTAATACTGGCCGCACTTAAGCGGCTGCAACTATCGAGCTCGGTGAAAAAGTATAGAAACGAAAGTGTGTGCTATTTTATCGTCCGTTGCCATGTGGTGTTCGAACCTACTATCTCCCGAATGCAAGATCATAGTTATACGACCCGTACCGAGCAGGAGAACTCGCTTATTGCACATGATATTCATGCTAATTTACAAGCAAGGCATGGCCAATTGAAATGTCCTTCTTGTGGAATCCCAACAGAATTAAGATAAACACACCCTTTTTCATGGCCATGAAATCAATCACTACCATCTGAGTGACAGGTTTAAGTTTCGGGCGATGACCTCTATGCTACAGAGCGGCTTTCAACTCTTTTCAGACGCCGCGCCGCGCAAAGCGTTTACACAAGCTCGTTTTTAAAAATAAATTGTGATCGATGGTGGCCGAGCACTATTGGGTTGTAGAACACGGGGCATATTCTCTACATTGTTACGGAAGAATTATGTGACTGTTTCTACGGCACCTATTAGAGCTGGGAATGGCTTTTAATGACGCATTCATAGATGTTGTTCACTGTAGTAAATGTAAGGGTCTCTAATAAAGTAAACTAAAATTGGACAATATTTATATGACAGAAACTAATCACCAATTAATGACAACTGAGAAAAAGCTGTTCAAAATTACCTTTATAAAAAAGGACACACAACACTTACTGTATATTAAAAAAAAAGGAATATTATGATGTCTTTAGATATATATTATACTGGTTTACCATTATACACTGACTGACAGAGCAAATGCAACACCAAGAAGGAGTGGTCAGAACTTTATGCCAATTGCAGGGTAGACTGACGTCCTGAGGTATGCTCATGATGTGAAATGCGCCGCTGTGCTGCGCACGTAGCGAACGATAAATGGGACACGGCGTTGGCGAATGGCCCACTTCGTACCGTGATTTCTCATCCGACAGTCATTGTAGAACGTGTTGTCGTGTGCCACAGGACACGTGTATAGCTAAGAATGCCAGGCCGCCGTCAACGGAGGCATTTCCAGCAGACAGACGACTTTACGAGGGGTATGGTGATCGGGCTGAGAAGGGCAGGTTGGTCGCTTCGTCAAATCGCAGCCGATACCCATAGGGATGTGTCCACGGTGCAGCGCCTGTGGCGAAGATGGTTAGCGCAGGGACATGTGGCACGTGCGAGGGGTCCAGGCGCAGCCCGAGTGACGTCAGCACGCGAGGATCGGCGCATCCGCCGCCAAGCGGTGGCAGCCCCGCACGCCACGTCAACCGCCATTCTTCAGCATGTGCAAGACACCCTGGCTGTTCCAATATCGACCAGAACAATTTCCCGTCGATTGGTTGAAGGAGGCCTGCACTCCCGGCGTCCGCTCAGAAGACTACCATTGACTCCACAGCATAGACGTGCACGCCTGGCATGGTGCCGGGCTAGAGCGACTGGGATGAGGGAATGGCGGAACGTCGTGTTCTCCGATGAGTCACGCTTCTGTTCTGTCAGTGATAGTCACCGCAGACGAGTGTGGCGTCGGCGTGGAGAAAGGTCAAATCCGGCAGTAACTGTGGAGCGCCCTACCGCTAGACAACGCGGCATCATGGTTTGGGGCGCTATTGCGTATGATTCCACGTCACCTCTAGTGCGTATTCAAGGCACGTTAAATGCCCACCGCTACGTGCAGCATGTGCTGCGGCCGGTGGCACTCCCGTACCTTCAGGGGCTGCCCAATGCTCTGTTTCAGCAGGATAATGCCCGCCCACACCCTGCTCGCATCTCCCAACAGGCTCTACGAGGTGTACAGATGCTTCCTTGGCCAGCGTACTCTCCGGATCTCTCACCAATCGAACACGTGTGGGATCTCATTGGACGCCGTTTGCAAACTCTGCCCCAGCCTCGTACGGACGACCAACTGTGGCAAGTGGTTGACAGAGAATGGAGAACCATCCCTCAGGACACCATCCGCACTCTTATTGACTCTGTACCTCGACGTGTTTCTGCGTGCATCGCTGCTCGCGGTGGTCCTACATCCTACTGAGTCGATGCCGTGCGCATTGTGTAACCTGCATATCGGTTTGAAATAAACATCAATTATTCGTCCGTGCCGTCTCTGTTTTTTCCCCAACTTTCATCCCTTTCGAACCACTCCTTCTTGGTGTTGCATTTGCTCTGTCAGTCAGTGTACATTCCATGAAATATCCTTTCTCCCCCTTTCTCTTAAAAAGACTGCATACGAGCGCAATAAACACCTGAAACACGCATGTAAGCTATAGGAAGGTGGTACTAGTAGCTCTCACTGTGGGCAAGCCAGCAGTGGATCGGTGAGCAGAGAACCGCGAAACTAGATCCACACAGCTCACCAGTGAGGCAGGGATGTCAATCTGTGCTTCGTCACCGTCTGGCCTCTTAGGATTCCAGGTTCGTGTTGGGGCCCTTGGAATGGGAACACGCAGCTAATTTTTTGAGATGGCCCTCAGTAGTAAAGCAAAGACGATTCTGAACCAAACCACTGAGTCAGAATATTTTATTGATGCAGTATCAGCAAGGGCAATGTCCTATGACCTATTCATGACGTCATCAAGGCCACGAAGACATCATGAAAGACATCATGACGTCATAACCTACCCACCCTAACCTATCAGTCCTAACCTAACTCACGGGTTCCATGAAGGAGCTCATATACTAGGTGAGTGACCGGTTTTGGGGGAAGATGGGTGGACCCTGGACCGTCCCTCGGTCAGCCAAAAGTTTGGGGGAGAGAGGGTTCTCCCTTCTGGACCGTGCATCGGTCTTCCAAAATGGCGGTCCTCTCAGGCTTGATGCACGAGGACGGTGGTCTGCTGGAGACGTAGCAGCGGTCACTTCACCCGATCTGGGCAAAGTGAAGTCTTGTAATTTTTTTCGACGTGGCCCCCGAAGCCCGCAACCCCCGCGTGGAGATCGTCTGCATCGTCTTCGACATGCTATTAATTCTAAGTGCATTGAGTGTCTCTCATCGGTTGGCCGGCAGGTGCGATCAGCTTTCCTGCCTCCCGTTGACTCGTCACTTTCCGTTACATAGCACAGTGACAGCGCGGGAATGGCCGCACTTCGCAGTTCAGGTCCGTGCAAAGAAAGTGTTGATCTGTCGCTCCAGCTGTTATCGAGTTGTGTAATGTTACCTCGGGGTATAATTCTCATAATGCCTCCAAATGTGTACGCGGTAGAGGAAAGGGTATTTCTGTAATGTACGGTAATTATGTGAAAACAGAGTCTTGCATGGAAGTCGTTCGGCGATTCGTAACACAATTTCCACGTGTGCGCCCTCCACATAGAGAGACCGTGAGGAAACTCATACACATGAAGCTGGCGCAATACAAGAAGGGACTCAGCATCTACATGTCACCTAAAACGTCTACTGAATGCACTGCCACATCGAGCCCTAATCCACGAAGAAACTGTTATGTTTGCTAAAAACTAGGAATTCACGATTTTCACGGAGTGTTTAGGCGAGGTCAGCTACCAAAATCACCGTGTGAATGTCAATTTAGACGACAGTCCTGGACCTGGAACTCATTACGGTGTCTACGTAAAACGTGATTTTTGCAAGTTGTTTTACGTCGCACCGACACAGGTAGGTCTTATGGCGACGATGGGACAGGAAAGGGCTGAGAGTGGGAATGAAGCGGCCGTGGCCTTAATTAAGGTACAGCCCCAGCATTTGCCTGGTGTGAAAATGGGAAACCACGGAAAACCATCTTCAGGTCTGCCGACAGTGGGGTTCGAACCTACTATCTCCCGAATACTGGATATTGGCCGCACTTAAGCGACTGCAGCTATCGAGCTCGGTAAAATGTGAATTTAAGGCGTGCGATAGTTATGGAAACTTACATCTCAATTACAGCGCATAAGCTACTTCTGAAGCAGTGCAGTCATTGTGGAGTAACAACACCGCATTTATTACAAGCTAGTCCTTTTTATTAACAATTCCCGGACTCTACATAAACATACACACATACGTTACAACAACCACTAGATAGCGTGCGGTATCGCATTGTGTCCGTCACAGTCATTGTTTACAAGAAAAGCCACGTATAAAAATTGAATACACGCATGTGTTTTCGATTACCGGTAGCTCTAAAGTTCCAGTATGAAGCCCAGACAGTATACAAGGAGCATTAGACTGCACGTGATATTCAACGTTCCGTACGCGGAAAAGGGCCTGAAATAACTGTCTACTTCAGTCCAGCGATCGAACTTAAACAGCCTCATAGTCTTCAACTAGTACCGTTTGAAAGCTACAATAAGATCCATAACGTCCAAGAGGGAATAAACAAGTCCTGTTACGATGGGTTACGAGCTAACTCTACCGCCAGGCACTTATTCAGTATACGATATTAATGGACATATTGAAACTGCGTTGATTGAGCAGATTGGAGAATCAAGTTTTAGTAAAATAATTATGTTTTTTTACAATTGGCTTTACGTCGCACCGACGCAGATGGGTCTTATGGTGGAGATGGAATAAGAAAGGCCTAGGAGTGGGAAGGAAACGGCCGTGACCTCAATTACAGAAAATCATCTTCAGGGCTGCCGACAGTGAGGGAACCCACCATCAACCGAATGCAAGCTCACAGCTGCACGCCCCTAACCACACGGCCACTTGCTCGGTGAGCAACGAAATAACGTCCGTAGACCTGCTGGTGGAACCGCAGATGGTACGTGGGAAATGTATTCGCATAACAGATGACCGGTTGATGTTGGTTTGTCCTGCAAGTGTCCGTGTTTTAATATGAGGATTATTCATTTGGATCAGACGTTATAAGAGCATCTCTAACAGGAGGTACACTTCCAAGTGTCCCAGTTGACGGCAGTCTTCGTTCAAAGTTTCTGAACATACTGGTAGTCGGTTCTGTCAGGAAAACGCTCGTAGTACAGACGTTGCGACTCGAATGCGTTCTGCCTTTTTTCTCCATACATTAGCAACGCATCAACTTACTCGTCTCTGGAATACATCGTGAGTGAATGAATACGTGTTGTGATGCGACTTGGTAGGTGCGGATAAACAGTGTGTCTCCGTCATAATGGAGCACGATCTGTGGTTCAACAAAAATGCATAATGTTGGATTCCAACAAGTACACTACCGATAGCACAGGCGACCGGCATATTACCGACTCAGCCACAAAGACAACAGGTCAGTGAGCTTCGGCCTATAGCTGGCCACGGCTGGTCCGTGGTTCGACAGCTCTGCACTCCAACCGACCAGATGAAGGGTTGTCGCGGTTCTGGCGTGGCTCTACGCCTCTGCATTCGGGAAACGGAGAGGGGCTGGTTCCCACCATCGGCTGCCCTGAGAATGGTCTTCCGTGGGTTTCCATTCTCCTGACTAAGGCGAATGCCGACACAGTTCTTAGTATAGGTCACGACCACCAACCCCCAACATCTCCTTCACCGGCCTCACCGTCTGCCCCTTAAGGGGAAGAATGGAAACATTTTAGTAGTAGCAAAGACAACATTCATGATACTTACCACTTCGAAAGTTAATATCTGAGCCACAGTTTTCAATCATGTTTTACGGTGTTCATTCTCTTTCTACTATTACAGATCACCTATTATTTCGATCGTCTTACCGGTACATGTTGGCCTTCGGTTCAGAGGGTCCCGGGTTCGATTCCCGGCCGGGTCGGGGATTTTAACCTTCAATGGTTAATTTCAGTGGCCCGGGGGCTGGGTGTTTGTGCTGTCCCCAACATCCCTGCAACTCACACACCACACATAACACACTCCTCCACCACAATAACACGCAGTTACCTACACATGGCAGATGCCGCCCACCCTCATCGGAGGGTCTGCCTTACAAGGGCTGCACTCGGCTAGAAATAGCCACACGAAATTATTATTTACCGGTACATGTGTTATTAATCACAGAGCAATAAATCGCATGTTTGAATAATGGTCTGAAGGATTGTCCGGGGAAATTGTCCTTTTGTAGTTCCATGGCTCGTTTACATTGCTGACACACAGGCAGGATTCAGAGGAATATCGACCTTAAGGAGAACTCTAGGCCTAATGTTAGTTGGGTTTTCTGAAACTAAATAATAAGGTGCGGGTGGTCCACTCGGTAAAATGTTATTTGTTTTACGTCGCACCAACTCAGAGAGGTCTTAGGGCAGAGCAAGGACTGAGGAGGAAGCGATACGCCCAACATAGTCATCTCAGCGGTTTGATAGGCATGCAGGTTATCGCAAACTGTCGACCAACAACGTTTAATGAAGACAGTATGAAACCTCACATACAATGTGCGGGTAACAGGAGAAGGTACTGTTATTTGCAAAAATGCTTTTGTAAGTTTGCATGGAGTTACTTGCGACAGGATGAGAAGCCTGCAAAATAACTTAGTTCACTGTGGGAGCTCTCCTAGAGACAATCGTCGTAAACATTCCAACCGGCCACGCCAACCACCAGACCAGATTGTGCTGGTTACTGAGGCCGATATCATGTCCTTCCCTGCCAGGAAATCACATTACTCACTCAGAGATAATCCCAATAAGTGCTATTTACCAGAAGACCTCACTGTCAAGGATTTGCATGGCAAGTTCCTTAACGACTACCAATTTTTTTTCGTGTGGTCTCCGGAGAGGCCAGGTGCAGGTCTTTTGATTTAACTCCCGTAGGTGACCTGCGCGCCATGATGAGGATGAAATGATGATGAAGACGGCACGAACACCCAGTCCCCATGCAAAGGGAATTAACCAATTATGGTTAAAATTCCCGACCCTGCCGGGAATCGACCCCGGGAACCCTGTGATTAAAGGCTAGCATACTAACCATTTAGCCATGGACCCGGAAGACTACCAAATAAATGTGCTGTACAAACGTCACTGGCAGATTTTCAAGACGTTCAACGTCAATTTACATCCGTTCACCTCAGGAAAGTGGAGGCTTTCTTGGCTGAAAAAAGAGCGTTGATTCGGAAAGCCAGACAGGAAAAATTTAGCTGTATCTCGTCGTTTGTTTTATGTAGAACTTACCTCTTCCTCATTTACCAAAGAGTGTTGTATACTGCATGCGTCAGTTGTGGTATTTTGTCTTTGGGATATACGATCTGGGAACGGGAAACGTCAAAATATACAGATATTTGGAAAATGAGGGAAAGAAGTGTCCCAATGAGGTTATCCCAAATTCTGCTACATTTCATAACCAGCATTCCGCACTCAGATTTAACGGATAAGCTGGTTTTAATAGCTGACAGTTGTCCTGGGCAAAACAAAAATAAAACAATGGTTTACTTCCTCTTCTGCATAGTGCACATACTCAAACTTTTTAAAAGGGTTACACGCATTTTTCCCGTTCGTGGTCATAGCTACCTACCAAACGACCAGGACTTTTCACTCATTTCTGCTCAACGCGGGAGGACCACCATCGCCGAACTTCCCGAATCCTGGGATGAAAGGATTCTGAAGGCCCGAACGCGCCCATCTCCATTTGGTTTGACGATATTCACTCACCATGATTTCAAGGATATAAAATAAGCAACCGACAGTTTGTTTTGTAAAAAAAAAAAAAAAAAAAAAAGCCAGCATTCAGGCTTTAGGGTGTTGGATCTATGCAGTGTGACTTCAAACATAAAGCTGTATATTTGCGACAAACGTATCTTGGTCCTTGGAGCCGTCGCATCATCATAGATCCGAAGTTCAAATCAACTTACAAGAGGCTTTCACATTCCCTCCTGCAGTGAAACCTGTGAAGGCTAAGGACATATTAAAACCTGTCCTGTGACTATGATCACAATATTAACAGTCACATAAAACTGTAAGCTTGCTTGCTCGCTCGCTCGTTTGCTTGTACTTGCTTGCTTCATTGTGATAATGTAATTGTATTATCGTGAATTATAATTTAGCACATTTATACTAGCTTACTAGTGTCATAACGTGGGGAGAATGTTGACGAACACAGAACGTGCAACGAGCACGGAAGGAATGCCAAAGCACGGCTTATCGCTGTGTGGTGCTACAAACAGGGCCACTCTGCAATGTTCACTCGCACTAGGTGTACGCTTGCTCTACAAAGACGAAGACAAAATGCAAAATTAGTTCTGATGAGACTGGCGTTCTCGTTTCATTTTAAGGGCTAGGGATATCCTCTGTCATCATATTCATGTGCACTTACGTGTGTAATCTGACTGAAAACCTGGATTACTATTATTATAATGTAATAGATCAGGAGAGGCATATATGCTACATCAGAAATAAGTACTGTACTAGGTTACTTCCCGGTAGTAAAGGCGGCCTGGTATAGAGGTAACGACTCTGTCTCACTTTCAAGGGGACTGTCTGTGTTGGACGACACCGACCGCAATGAAACTTGGGTAAGTGATCAATTAACGTGTCCTAAATGCTAGGTAGTAATAATTTTGCTATAATATGAACTTTAATATTAGAATTGATGCCTAAAACGCAGCTGGGCGGCTCTGAGCAGTCCACCGATGACACAGAATGGTACTGTAGAAACATACCACTACAGTAGTACTATTTTAAGATACAGAAAGCAATGGCAAACTATCTTACACCTCATCTTACCTAGTACACCTCATTTTGCCGGCGCGATTGGTTTTTGCAGTTTCCCTATAACTGCATAACCTCTGGTGGTACTATTTGAGTATGCAACCAGCCTCTTGGCTGATAGCCTAACAGACAAAATATTTTATAAGGAAGATGGGATGTTGACTATTCGAACAGAATTTCCCACTGTGCGAACCTACTTTACTAGCACGTACAGTATAGTACGGTATATGAACATTCTGTATTAAAGTAACTGGGATTTAATACTTCATTTACCGAGCTCGATAGCTGCAGTCGCTTAAGTGCGGCCAGTATCCAGTATTCGGGAGATAGTAGGTTCGAACCCCACTGCCGGCAGCCCTGAAAATGGTTTTCCATGGTTTCCCATTTTCACACCAGGCAAATGCTGGGGCTGTACCATAATTCCTAGCCCTTTCCTGTCCCATCGTCGCCGTAAGACCTATCTGTGTAGGTGCGACGTAAAACAACTAGCAAAAAATTAATACTTCATTTTCGAGAGGTAAAAATGAAATGGCTTATGGATTTTAGTGCCGGGAGTGTCCGAGGACAAGTTCGGCTCGCCAGATGCAGGTCTTTTTATTTGACTCCCGTAGGCGACCTGAGCGTCGTAATGAGGATGAAACGATGAAGAAGATGACACATACACCCAGCCCCTTTGCCAGCGAAATTAACCAATTAAGGTTAACATTTCCGACTCTGCCGGGAATCGAACCCGGGACCCCTGTGACCAAAGGCCAGCACGCTAACCATGTAGCCATGGAGCCGGACGTTCGAGAGGTGATTTGCTTGAACTCCACTGTCGTAGCACTGAAGATGGTTTTCGATGATTTCATATTTTCACATAATGCAAATGCTGGGGCTGTACCTTAATTAAGGCCACGCTCACGTTTTTCCCACTCATAGCCCTTTCCTACCTCATCGTCGCCCTAAGACCTGTCTCTATCGGTGCGACGTAAAACATATAGCAAAAAATGGATAAAAAGAAGAAAACGTCATTATTGTTTATAATGGAAGTTAAAATATTAAGTCATTTGAACGCTTGGCCATTTATCAACACGCATGCTATTTATCAGCACAAACGATCAATCTGCCGGATACCCGTTCAGAATCACTCATTTTGTCATGTTATGGATGGCAAATATAACAACGATAGGCGTGCAGCGATATTCTGATGTCTTAATTGATCGTCCTACCAAGTTTGATTGCAATCGATGCCTTCGACAGAGCACCTTCCATTCAAACTGCAACAAAAAATTACTATTTTATAGCCGGTCCCGTGGTCTGTGTGTAGTGTGCCTGCCTGCATCCCGGCCAGGTCAGGGATTTTTACCTAGATCTGAGGACTGGTCTGAGGCCCACTCAGCCTACGTGATTAGGAAGAGCTATCTGCGGTGATATGGCCGCGTCGGTCTGGAAAGCCAAGAATAATGGCCAAGAGGAATCGTCGTGCTGACTACATGACACCTCGTGATATCAATCAATACTGATCTGCATTTAGGGCAGTCGCCCAGGTGGCAGATTCCCTATCTGTTGTTTTCCTAGCCTTTCCTTAAATTATTTCAAAGAAATTGGAAATTTATTGAACTTCTCCCTTGGTAAGTTATTCCAATCCCTAACTCCTCTTCCTATAAATGAATATTTGCACCTATTTGTCCTCTTGAATTCCAACTTTATCTTCATATTGTGATCTTTACTACTTTTAAAAACGCCACTCAAACTTATTCGTCTAGTGATGTCATTCCACGCCATCTCTCCGCTGACAGCTCGGAACATACCACTTAGTCGAGCAGCTCGTCTTCCTTCTCGCAATTCTTCCCAGCCCAAACTTTGCAACATTTTAGTAACGATACTCTTTTGTCGGAAATCACCCAGAACAAATCGAGCTGCTTTTCTTTGGATTTTTCCTGTTCTTGAATCAAGTAATCCTGGTGGCGGTCCCATACACTGGAACCATACTCTAGTTGGGGTCTTACCAGAGATATGGCCTCTCCTTTACATCTTTACTACAACCCCTAAACACCCTCATAACCATGTTCAGAGATCTGTACCCTTTATTTACAATCCCATTTATGTGGTTACCCCAATGAAGATCTTTCCTTATATTAACACCTAGATACTTACAATGATCCCCAAAAGGAACTTTCACCCCATCGACGCAGTAATTAAAACTGAGAGGACTTTTCCTATTTGTGAAACTCACAACCTGACTTTTAACCCCGTTTATCATCATACCATTGCCTGCTGTCCATCTCACAACATTATCGAGGTCACGTTGCAGTTGCTCACAATCTTGTAACTTATTTATTACTCTATACAGAATAACATCATCTGCAAAAAGCCTTACCTCTGATTCCACTTCTTTACTCATATCATTTACATACGTAGGTCGAGTCATAAGTCATGCCAACTATTTTTTTTCTCGCGAACAGGAGACCACACGGAAAATCTAAGATATGCATTTCGAAACGTACGGTATGTACTTGCGTATGGTGCCACTAGATGGTGTATGTAAACAACAGTGTGGGTCTAAGCATGCCCCCAAGTTCAGTGTGTGAGTGAGAGCGTCACAAAATGGAAGTCAACAAGCAGGAGCAACGATCGTATATTAAACTAGCAGTTCTCCGCGGTATAAATGCACGCCAGTGCCATGCAGAGCTGCGGGAAGCATTAGGCGTGCGTGCCATGCCCTATCTTTTGGTCAACGCCATAATCCTACACGACAGCTAACACAGCAGCCATCGTTCAGCGTCGCTTACAACGGTGGGGATGGGAGGTTCTTCCATACCCGCCTTATTCGCCTGATCTGAGCCCATGTGACTATGATCTAATCCCAAAAGTCAGGAAGCCATTACGTGGACAACGGTTTGCTAACAAAGAGGACATCGTAACAGCATTTCAGAGAGAAGTGTCACACATTAGCTATACACATGCAGCGAATGGTATTCAGCACATGTCCCACCGCTGGCGACGCACAGTGGAAACCTTAGGTGATTATTTCGAAGGTCTGTAACCAGTGGAGACCTGTCCTTTGTACGTAGTCTTCTGTATTTTTGCTGTCTATACCATAATAAAACAATGTTTACCAATGACCTGTGTTCTGTCACTTTCATACGAGAATCTCCTGAAGTCAGAATCTGTCATCAGGCACTATGCATAAGTACATGCCCTGTATTTCCAAATGCATATCATAGACTTTCCATGTTGTCTGCTGTTCACGAGAAAAAAAATGTTGCCGTGACTTATGACTCGACCCTCGTATATAAGAAAACATAAAGGTCCAATAATACTAACACCAAACCGAACTCCATAGCACTACAGCCCTTGAAGGGCCTTGGCCTACCAAGCGACCGGTGCTCAGCCCGAAGGCCTGCAGATTACGTGGTGTCGTGTTGTCAGCACGACGAATCCTCTCGGCCGTTATTATTGGCTTTCTAGACCGGGGCCGCCATCTCACCGTCAGATAGCTCCTCAATTCTAACCACATAGGCTGAGTGGGCACGACTAGTGCATCTGACTGTTATGAAAGGTGCTGCTCATAGGGTCAGTCGTGCTGCAATAGCACTTTCTGACCCAGTGAGGAAAGTAATGGCAAACTACCTCACTCCTAGTCTTGCCTAGTACGCTTCATTTCAGTGCTGACATTGGTTTTTGCGGTTTCCTTATAACCGCATAACCTTTGGTGGTGCTATTTGAGGATCCAACCACCCTCTGGGCTGATGACCTAACAGACGGACAGGCTGAGTGGACCTCGAATCAGTTCTCAGGTCCAGGTAAAAATCCCTGACCTGGCCGGGAATCGAACCCGGGGCTTCCGGGTAAGAGGCAGGCACGCTACCCCTATACCACGGGGCCGGCATTCAATAATACTGCCTTGAGGAATTCCTCTCTCAGTTATTACAGGGTCAGATAGAGCTTCGCCTACTCTAATTCTCTGAGATCTATTTTCTAGAAATATAGCAACCCATTCAGTCACTCTTTTGTCTAGTCCAATTGCACTCATTTTTGCCAGTAGTCTCCCATTATCCACCCTATCAAATGCTTTAGACAGGTCAATCGCGATACAGTCCATTTGACCTCCTGAATCCAGGATATCTGCTATATCTTGCTGGAATCCTACAAGATGAGCGTCAGTGAACCTTTCCTAAACCCGAACTCCCTTCTATCGAACTAGTTATTAATTTCACAAACATGTCTAATATAATCAGAAAGAATGCCTTCCCAAAGCTTACATGCAACACATGTCAAACTTGCCTGTAATTTTCTGCTTTATGTCTATCACCCTTTCCTTTATACACAGGGGCTTCTATAGCAACTCTCCATTCATTTGGTATAGTTCCTTCATGCACACAATAATCAAATACGTACTTTAGATATGGTACTATATCCCAACCCATTGTCACTTCCGTAAAGCAGTGCGTAACAATGTCATAATAATAATAATAATAATAATAATAATAATAATAATAATAATAATAATAATAATAATAATAATAATAATAATAATTTCGTGTGGCTATTTCTAGCTTGGTGCAGCCTTTGTAAGGGAGACCCTGCGGCGAGGATGGGTGGCATCTGCCATGTATAGGAAACTTCTTGTTGCTGTAATAGAGGATAGTGTTGTGTGTGATGTGTGAGTTTTAGGGACGTTGATGACAATACAAATACCCAGTCCCCGAGCTTAAAATCTTTGACACGGCCGGGAATCGATCCCAGGTCGTCTGAACCGAAGAGCTCTCGCTGACCATTCAGCCAAGGAGGCTGACTACATGGAAATTATTTTGAAAAATTTTCTAAATCCTATATTCATGTGCATTCCGGTCAAAATATTTTTGTCATAAATGCCATTTTTCGCAGGGCTTTTGCTTCTATCCACTTCCTTGATGCGTCTGTTGTCTTCTGTAATCGTGCTTCCCTAACAACAATACTTCTTTAACAGATTAATTTTGGTGCTATCCATCTGCATATAGGTAGGTTTTGATTTCTGTGATATTCCCTACAATCATGGTGATTATTGTTATTGTATCGGGGGTACACCTTCTCCGTGCATTTGAACTGTGCACCTCCTAGAAGGCCATGTGTGATGTAAGCCCTGAACTGCGTCCTTAAAGAAGTTCGGACCTTTAATTTTCAGATGTCTCTATTATCGACTCTGGTGGCAGGACGGACAATTACATTTTAAGAGAATGTTCTATTTTCATGATTTGTGAATCTGAAGTGTTTGTAAATGATTTATTTTATGTGCTGAGGGTGTCAGCAATTCTAAGGCTTCCTTTTTCCGTAGTCATTAAGAAATTTTTGTAAATATTTTGTAGACAATTAAAATTGTGGGGGGTGGGGTGTGTACAGGCATTCTGCGTAGAGAGTTCTGGAACGTTCCCCTCTGCTATATAAGTTGGGTGCTTTTGGGCCATTTTGTCATCTTCGTCGCTCCAGTCTTAGAGTGCAGACGGTATAAGTGGAGGCAGGGGCAACCTCACCAGCTCAAGATGATGACAGACATCTTTTAAATATGTGATAGCTCCAGAAAGTTAACTTCAGGGGTAGGACTCAAAATTCTTTCTTACGGTAAATTTATAAAGTTTAATATCACCTTTTAAATGTAAGTTTTCAGTCAAGTCTAGGGACTCTATTGAAATCACTGCTGGGAAAAACGTAACTTAGGGAATAAAGAGCCTTCCAAAACCAAACCCCTTGGCACTACAGCCCTTGAAGGGCCTTGGCCTACCAAGCGACCGCTGCTCAGCCCAAAGGCCTGCAGATTACGAGGTGTCGTGTGGTCAGCACGACGAATCCTCTCGGCCGTTATTCTTGGCTTTCTAGACCGGGGCCGCCATCTCACCGTCAGATAGCTCCTCAATTCTAATCACGTAGGCTGAATGGACCTCAAACAGCCCTCAGGTCCAGGTAAAAATCCCTGACCTGGCCTGGAATCGAACCCGGGGCCTCCGGATGAGAGAGAGGCACGCTACCCCTACACCATGGGACCGGATAAAGAGCCTTCACTCTATATTAATTCTCATTCAACTTGGTATGGGGGTGACAATGATTTTCTAAAATTCTAAATTTTAACTCTATTTTGGAACTTAATATTTCGCCATCTCGTCACGCTCTGTAGTTTAGGCTTAGCCTCTGTAAATTTTAGTGTATTTCAAAAGGAGTGCAAGTGTTTCTCCTCCTAGCATTTTGTTCATGGCCGATCTCTTGTACACTAAGGCCATTTAGAATTGGCACTTTTTGCCCCTGTTTAAAGTGTCAAAGGGCAAAGACAAAGACACCTCCATACAGGCCATGAAGGCCCTTGGAGGAGTGGAAGGTAAAGGCTTCCACCATTGTTAACCGCGGCACATAATGGGGTAGAGTGCTTAGCTCTACGCCCGGCCGCCTTGCCCCCAGGAATTAACCTGGTGCTCATTTTTGGTGTAGGCTGAGTGAACCTCAACCATGTGCACCTCCGGAAGTGGAAATCTCGTTTCTTAAATTTTACAACTTTCTGACGGGGATTCGAACCCACGTCCTTCCGGGCGAACCGAGCACGCCTTTACCGCCTCGGCCAGGCAACCCCGCGTTAGACGAGTGTGTAACAGACTGTCGAGCTGAAGTGAGAGTAAACTCTGTTTTGAAGTTTATCTAGCGTAAAATTAAAATAGACTTGTGCCCCTGAGAGGCTGGACTGTGTAAAGTTTGTAGCTCAGTCTCCTAAAGTGTAATTGAGTGGAGTAAATGTTCTTTGAAGTGATGTACCTTTACATCTACCATGCTCATTCATTTGTAGACTATTGTATCGAAAATATTCTTCAGTGTACCTGATTTTCGATTTATTTTAACGACTACTAATGTTCCGAACACTGATTTTTTGAAAAAGAAAGACGGCTGCTAAGGTGACACAGTCACAAGCAACTGAAGTCTCAACATGAACTGAGAAGTTTAGGCTTTTGTGTTTCAGCATCGCCGTTCAAGACTCATGTTCCAGTCACAAGACTGTCCAGAAACTATCCCTAAAAATTACATAAATTGCATAACATTATCATTATAGACCGTTATGCCTTTCAGCCTTCAGTCTGCAAGCCTCTGTGAATTTACTAAACGTCGCCACAATCCTCTATCTGCAACTAGTGCTGTGGCCTCATTTAGTTCTATACCTCTTATCTTTAAATTGTTAGAAACCGAGTCTAACCATCGTCGTCCTCGTCTCCCTCTACTTCTCTTACCCTCCATAACAGAGTCCATTATTCTCCTAGTTAACCAATCCGCTTCCATTTGCCGCATATGACCCCACCACCGAAGCCGGTTTATGCGTACAGCTTTATCCATCGAGTTCATTCCTAAATTATCCTTTATCTCCTCATTCCGACAACCCTCCTGCCATTGTTCCCACCGGTTTGTGTCAGCAATCATTCCCGCTACTTTCAAATCCGTTACTTCTAACTTATGGATAAGATATCCTGAGTCCACCCAGCTTTCACTCCCGTAAAGCAAAGTTGGTCTGAAAACAGACCGATGTAAAAGTAGTTTGGTCTGGGAGCTGACTTCCTTCTTACAGAATACTGTTGATCGCAACTGCGAGTTCACTGCATTAGCTTTACTGCACCTTGATTCAATCTCACTTACTATATTACCATCCTGGGAAAACACACAACCTAAATACTTAAAATCATCTACTTGTTCCAGCTTTGTATCACCAATCTGACATTCAATTCTGTTGAATTTCTTACCTACTGACATCAATTTAGTCTTCGAAAGGCTAATTTTCATACCATACTCATTACACCTTTTTCACGTTCCAAGATATTAGACTGCAGGCTTTCGGTACAATCTGCCATTAAGACCAAGTCGTCAGCATAGGCCAAACTGTTTACTACATTTCCACCTAACTGAATCCCTCCCTGCCATTTTATACCTTTCAACAGATGATCCATGTAAACTACGAACAGCAATTGTGAAAGATTACAGCCTTGTGTAACCCCTGTAAGTACCCTGAACCAAGAACTCATTCTACCATCAATTCTTACTGAAGCCCAATTGTCAACATGAATGCCTTTGATTGATTTTAACAATCTACCTTTAATTCCATAGTCCCCCAATATAGCGAACATCTTTTCCCTCGGTACCCTGTCATATGCTTTCTCTAGATCTACGAAACATAAACACAACTGCCTATTCCTCTCGTAGCATTTTTCAGTTACCTGGCGCATACTGAAAATCTGATCCTGACAGCCTCTCTGTGGTCTGAAACCACACTGGTTTCCATCCAACTTCCTCTCAACGACTGATCGCACCCTGCCTTCCAAGATGCCAGTGAATATTTTGCCTGGTATACTAATCAATGAGATACCTCGATAGTTGTTGCAATCCTTCCTGTTCCCTTGCTTATAGATAGGTGCAATTACTGCTTTTGTCCAATCTAAAGGTACCTTACCAACACTCCATGCTAATCCTACTAATCTATGAAGCCATTTCATCCCAGCCTTCCCACTATACTTCACCATTTCAGGTCTAATTTCATCTATTCCTGCTGCTTTATGACAATAGAATCACAGCACGTTAATCACTTGTTCATTACTGGTCATTGGCCTATCACCTTTGTCATTAATGCTTTTTTACTGTGCCATTCGTACTTTTCTGAAGATGAAATCTTGTGTAAAAGTATTTTGTTCTCCAACAAATAGTGGTGTGAAAGAATGCAAGTGATATGTTTGAAGTTATACTGCAAACATACTACACCTTTCACAGTCTCAATTGTAAACCTGTTTCTGTCCTTGGTCCGCTGTTAATGACAATATTCGCTCTGTGTTTGCATTATGACTTGGAATACAAACAGTAGCGTAGTCAGTATGGGCCTTGGGGGGGTTACAGTTACAAAATGCTGATAGAACATAATGAATGTGCGTGTGAGCATGCATGTTTTGTCATCATAAGGACATTGATACATTTGAATTATTTTGATATTCAGATTGCAGTGCACTACAGAATCTTACATTAAAATACAGAACAAAAACAATACGATCAAGGTGAACAATTTTTCAGCGAAGAGTATGTTTAGTTTACAATATGAATCCAATTTTCGAGGTATCTTAGAAAATAGCTTCAACATATCTGTTGGGTTTAGAATATTATGTTTCTGAATGTTTGTTTAGTTTCTGTTTATTTTCTTTTTGAAAAAATCCACCGGGAGTTTTAACTCCAGGAAACCCCTGATTACATAAACAATATCAGCTAACTTCGGGAGTTCTGAATGGCATGATGGTTTTGGCGAATCATTAAAAATATTTGCACCACAATTGAGCTGCGGATCTATGTTATTTCTTTTCATTTTTACATGATATTCAGAAAATTGCAAAATAGTGATGATGATGCTTGTTGTTTAAAGGGGCCTAACATCGAAGGTCATCGGCCCAATTGCAAAATAGAATACATAATTAATTTTGATACTGTATTATATTGCAGGTATAATATCCTTTTTCCTGCTTCTTTCCATGTTGGAATGTTCCCCAGTTTCATTCGTTTAAGTGGTTGAAATTATTCATACTGAGACAGCCACTCTTCCGGGGCATCTATTGCTGTGGCATAAACAGTTCCGACTTCCTCCTCAAAATTATCACACTCTGCACTGTAACCGTCCTCTCCTTTTCAAGAATCTCTTTCACTTTAAGAGACTAAGATTTATGACTATGTCTCTCGTGAAGTTTTTCCACTGTAGATTCTAATAGAGAGGCAGTTTCAGCAACACAATTTGATTTCTTCTCTAATTCAAGAATGGTGGAAGTAAATATGAACATCAGAGAATGTACAAATAATAACCTCACGTCACTCGTCTCATCTTCAAATAATCTCTCGATAATAATGGCGACAGAGATCTGAAGTAAGACTTCAAAGAACAGAACATGTCAATCAGTCTTTCAACACATGGAAACAACTAAAGCCATTTAGTTTTTGAATGCCATAGGCGCTTCTTGTACGCAATGTTTACAAATTCACAAAACTGTTTTAACTCCTCAATATGAACAGTATATATACCAAAGTAATTAAAAATTTTCAAAAATAATGGGATCTATAATCCTACATCGAGGGAATGTTGAACAGAAGTATGGAGTACATGGGCAGGAAAACCCATTCCAACTAACTTTGTATTTTGGTCCCCTTTTAGGCGACTAAAAGCATCATTTCCTGTACCTCATTTAATCCCACCAAAATCTGTGTTGGCATTGTCTCCCGCAAAAAGCTACCACTTTATTTTATAACCCAATTTTCTGTAGAGTATATTTTTTCATAATGTGCAGTTGTCTCAGATTTTGCATTTGGGGTACCGTACTTTTAACCTCAAGAACTTTAGTATTGATCCCAACATGTTTATGTCCGGCTCCATGGCTAAATGGTGAGCGTGCTGGTCTTTGGTCCAGAACCTCCAAGTTACTGTTTTCCTCGCTCGCCAGGCTCAGTGGCTCAGACGGTTGAAACTCTGGCCTTCTGACTCCAACTTGGCAGGTTCGATCTTGGCTCAGTCCTGTGGTATTTGAAGGTGCTCAAATACATCAGCTGCGTGTCGGTAGATTTACTGGCACGTAAATGAACTCCTGCGGGACAAAATTCTGACACTTCTACGTCTCTTAAAACCGCCAGAGTAGTTAGTGGAAGGTAACAACAATAACACTAATTTTCTGCGCACAAATATCAGACTCGAACTGTCACGAGCCCAACAATAGCGACTGGGCTCCTGATAAGTTGTGCGTTATTCCAGGCGACCTTGATACGCGCCACAGAGCGCTCCACGCTGCTCTGCATGATCTGCTTTTAAACAGATAACAGGCTACAGTACGCCATTTGTTCTCTCAACAGCACTTCTTACTTAGATGCAAACATCTTTTGACTTAGGAGAAGTTGTTTTCTTTTAGATTTTAAATACCAACACCGAGCTAGTTCGCTAATCGGTAGAGTTCGTGTAAATGTAAGGTAACGTTTTGGGAAATAGTCCACCTTCGGCAGCTCTTAAGATTATTTCCCGCGCTTTCCCGTTTCCACCCTAGTCAAAATCTGCTATTGAACTTCAGTTATGGCAACGGTGCTCGTCGTCGAAAATTTATCGGTGTGGGCACGACAGCAAAAAAAGAAGAAAAGGTACAAGTAACTCTAATTGACACATTCTCTCCATCTTGACCCGAAAATATCTGTTACTTTTCGTCGGTATATCTATTGCATTCGTACACCTTCGCTTAACCCCTCTCCCCCCCTCTCCTGTAGAATTTCTTTTTGAATTGCCAAGACAATTGTGATCCGCGCGATCACTGACGTGACTTTTCTTCGCGCGACCACAGGAGTGATAACTAGAATTTACACTTAGATCTTCTCTTATCTAACTTGCGATGTAGAGGATTTGTAGATGGCTTTCCTGGCAGCTCGAGCTCCAAACTTTGTCACAGTAATAGACCAGCAAATATCTCTCCCCTGCAGCATGGACAGCATATTTTCCCGCCAACCGCCATGTTGTCTTCCTCCTCCCACGAGACCGCTTCTCTTCACACCATGCCTCCAGAGCCTGTTTCGTATAGTAAAGGCGCACTATCCTCATTGACGACCAGCAAGTAACACTTTCAGGGGAACAGTAGGGGTGGAACCTGTTTCTCCTCATCGTACCAATGAGCTGCGTGCATTTGTCTCATCCTCCACTATAGCAATATACTGACGTTCGGATGCCTACTCCATGCGGAGTGATCATTGCAATATTTCAGGGTCATTGTGGACTCTTTCTGGCCTCCGGAGAGGCCTGGTGCCGGTCTTTCGAGTTGACGCCCTATAGGTGACCTGAGCGTCTATAAGAATGGGCCCCTGCCTAAGATAAGTTTTCTAATACTGAAGACGGCAATGGAGGTTAAAATCCTACACCCAGCCAGGAATCAAATCCGGGACCCGCTGGACCAGAGGGCTAGCCATTCAGCCATGGAGCCGGACATTTTGAAGCTTATAGCGGTGTTCGCAACTACTGCTGCTTGAAGTCCACCGAGTTCGTTTAAATTTCAGGATAACATCCGCATGATCACACGGACGTATAAGAAAAGGTGGCAACAACATATTCTTCTGAACTCAGTAGGCAATGCTGAAATGGATCACTCGATGAGCCACTAGTGAACTTAGATAGTGCGCTGGTAATAACTTGAATCTTCCAAACGGGAAACATGACCAAACCACCGCAGTTGTGAACTTTTTATACGGTTGTTGCAGGGTTTCAGTAGTAACGATGCTCGTATTGTGGTGTTGCGCACTTCCTCCTTTCTAGTTTAAACTACCACCTTCCCCAGGAATCTCATCTCCGAGACACACAACGGACTCTTCCTCCCTTGAAGAAAAAGAAAAATGCAAAGCGTTGTTCTAAAACAGTGTTGTTCCACTTGCACAACCCTTTACACACATTTCTATAAATAAACACCTTGTCTTTAAAATAACTACACTGCCCGACAAAATAAGTTAAGCACCCACAAGCAGTCCAATATCATCCCATTTAGGTATATATGCATGCCACTGACGTGTTAGTAAATTATTCGATTTATAAGGATCTGTAATGTGTAGAACGTCCACCAGAGTGTATTCGTGATGGCACCGTGTCACACAACAAGCTAACAGAAAGTGTACAGAACCTACGCCCAGAATTTATGTTCTATAAGCTTGTGAAGTAATATTCATACACTAGTATAGGCCTTTCTCAAGTCAGTTAATTAATATTGTTAAATGTAAGCCAGTGCAACATTTGCTTTGCTCAATTTTAGTGAAATTAAATACGCTCAGGGCTGTACGCATGTTTAAGCCCCAAGCTAAGCGTTTATATTTCAATTAGATGGTAACAAGGAATAGAATAGTTGTACCTATGCGGGTTCTGACCCGTGGTCCTTGAACCCTAGTTGAGTAGTAGTGCAATGTTGATTCGCGGATTTTGCATAAGAGAGCAAGCCTTACCTCACAGACGCATCTTGGAGAAGCCTAACCTCACTTTTGCGTTAATATACCCTTCCCGACACTATCTTGAGTAGTAGGTCAATGGGGATTCTCGCGACGCCGTCTTGAGTAGTAGGGCAAAGGGGATTCGCGTAAGAGAGCAATCCTAACATCATGGCATAACCTCACGTTTACGGTCAGTTGCCCTTCCCAACGCCATCTTGAGTAGTAGCACAATGGGGATTCGAGGATTTTGCCGACGCTATCTTGAGTAGTAGGGCAATGGAGATTCGCATAAGACAGCATGCCTAACCTCATAGAGGGGCCTAACTACACAGAGCCTAATTTTATGGTCAGATGCCCTTCCCGGCGACATTTTGGAGGGGCCTAAATATACCGTCGCCATCTCTGGCCCAGTTTTACGGTCAGATGCCATTCCCGTCGCCATTTTTATCCTCCCACCAGATGGGGCACATATGGACTAACCTAGTTTTGTAGCCAGATGCCCTTCCCGACACCATCTTGGAGGAGCCTAACTATACAGGGCCCAGTTTTACGGATAGATGCCATTCCTGTCGCCATTTTCGAGGGGCCTAACTACACAGGATCCAGTTTTACAGTCAGATGCCCTTCTCGTCGCCATTTGGAGGGGTCTAATTACACAGGATCCAGTTTTACGGACCGATGCCCTTCTCGTAGCCATTTTGTAGGGCCTAACTACACAGTCGCAATCTTGAGCTCAGGTTTACGGTCATATGCCCTTCTCTCCTCACAGACGACATTTTGGAGGGCCTAAATACACAGTCGCCATCTTGGGCTCAGTTTTACGGTCAGATGCTCTTCTCTCCTCACAGACGATATTTAAGGAGGGACCTAACTAAACAGTCGCCATCTTGGGCCCAGTTTTACGAACATATGCCCTTCCTTCCTCACAGACGCCATTTTTGGAGGGGGCTAACTACACCGTCGCCATCTTGGGCTCAGTTTTACGGTCAGATGCCCTTCTCTTCTCACAGGCGATATTTTGGAGGGACCTAACTACACAGTCACCATCTTGTGCTCAGTTTTACGGTCATGTGTCCTTCCCTCCTTCTCCTCATCTGGCCTAGTCCCCTTGGAGTATTGACAGAGCTGTGACGTAATGAGCGCGGGGGATTTAAAAATGCACACAACCAAACGTGCAGGTCTTCTCCTGACAGAGTTGTGACGTCACAGCATGAGTGATTTGGAATGCGGACTGATGGCTAAGGGTGCATGATATGTATCCATTCCTTGTCTCGTTTCTCTACGGTGTTGGTTTTTGTAATGAGATATCTGTTAAGTTCGATTACCGGATGCTCTTCCTAACGTCAGTGAAGATAAAATGAATGTCCTGATATATGGAGAGAGGGTAAAACCCGATAGTGGCACATCGCCTTCTCCTGTCGAATAAAATCGAGAGGTATGCTCAAGGCTTTACGTCTCTATCCGACCAAAACTGCGGAGAGGATTAGAAGGCTGTTTTTGGGCACACAATCTAGTAATTAGAAATTGTATACTACGACTTACCTTACCCTGATAGACTGAATGGCACAGACGGTTGAGAAGCTGACCTTTCCGTCGTAACATTTGCCCTACCTCATACACGACTCTCCTCCTCCTCCTCCTCCTCCTCCTCCTCCTAAAACGCATTTCTACTTAGTTGTCTACATGTGCTAGAGTTGTCTCCGTCGGGACTGAGCACGTCCGATATTAAGGTTATTCCGTTTTAACATGCAGCAATTACGTCGACATAGTTATGCATGATTAGACTTGTTCGTTATCAAGGTTATTCTCTAGTAAACCCAAGCCGTTACATATGGTATAAGTGTGAATATTTTCGATAGGTGTAAGGAGGCAAAGGGATTGCAATATGTAGAATATTTTGAATTTAATTAAATATTTATTGTGTAATTATTTACAAAATTAAGCATACTACTACTGGTTACACAACAGTCTTGGTTATGCTGTCGACAAGGTTGCTGTACTCCTTAACAGCATACTGGGAAGAGGTAGCATGCTTCCAAAATTGAAATGCATCCCTGCAACATTCAAATTAAACAAAACATTTATTGTTTATGAAATTAAAATTTAAAGATACATTATACTGTGCATATTATTCTTTACAAAGAAATTAATGCAGTTCTTATCTTGTTGTTATTCATGTCTTTTGTTCCTTTCTGAATTATTGTCAGGTACTGTACTGAAGGGAAAAAATTCATCCACGCACTGTGTACAGTTCACAATCTTCGGATTAGGTCCATCCCAATCATCCGAACCATTTTTACCTCAATGCTTGTAATGACGTCGACAGGGTCTGCATAAAGCTACATCGATTGGCATCTTACTATGGGGAGGAAGGATGTCCCAAAAAGCATCTACGAAAGGAGCAGCATATGTAGATAAAAATCTTGGTGGTAAACATCGAATCAGATGTTTTGGCATCTGATATAAGAACAGATGTTTCAGATGTTTCAAATTCTAAACGAATGTCGACAGGAGATTCTTTTATAGATTCTTCATGATAAAAGCAGTCTATAACTGCAATCGGTGCTTTATGTTTAAATTCTTCAGGCGAAAATAGCGGACGACATTCTTTCTGATAATAAGATGATTGGAAATTACAAAACATGCCATTGAACACCTTAATAGCCTCACTTACTTGTGTAAGATAAATAAGATATTGCGTATTAGTTATACTGGTAGGCGAACAGGATGCACATTCACAGTTTTGTTTATTATCAAGACGATTGTCTGTAACCGTGTAGTCTTTTCCTTCTTTCTGTTCCATAGTGTATTATGTGGAAGCACAAACTAACGTTCATGATAAAGGGCTACCCATATTTATAGTCTTGTAACAATATTCGTTAGTGGATTGTAAGTGACATCACTCATGTGAATAATAAGACAATAGGCTGTTGTGTTAGCAGGAATACTTTCAGATGTTTCAAATTCTAAACGAATGTCGACAGGAGATTCTTTTATAGATACTTCATGATAAGAGCAGTCTATAACTACAATCGGTGCTTTACTTTTAATTTCTTCAGGCTAAAATAGCGGACGATCTTTCTGATAATACGATGATTGGAATTTACGAAACATGTCATAGAGCGACCCAAATTTATTTTTCTCAAAATTAATGTCCATGTTTTCTTAGCGATACGTAATTCCGTTGAGATGTAGTCTAATATTTCTTAATTTACGGTGATCAAACTGTGAGCTATCTTTTTCATGGCTGAATTTACGATGGGTTTGAAATCCAAAAATAATATACAACGTGACGTTTTAACAGCCCAGCTATGCTTGTTTTTAGGTGGTAACACAGGATATTCATGCAGTTCCCAACTTGGGAAACGTATTGGTAATGTATAATTTTCTACAATCTTGAGCTATGGAAGTTTTCCTGAGATAATGTCACATGTGGAAACCTCTACAATATACGATTAAGTGTAATTTTTCGAGTCTGCTGGCCTTTCTGCTGCTTTAAGAGAATTATAACCACTTCGATCACGGATCAGAATTAGCTCTTGCATTGCGTTGATTACAATATGTCTAAAATCATCTGCAAAGCCGAGGATATGTTTTTATGGTAACATACCAGAAAAATTGCCGTCCTCGTTAATCATCCAGTTGTTATTAATTTTCGGACACCATCCCGCCATCCGTAAAAGATTAATTTTTCCTTCACTATAAGAAGGGTAGAGATTCATTGCACTTGTAAAACCAACATCCTTCGATCTCTCTATTTCCACTTTAATCACTTCATAACGCGCTTCAGAAAAGAGAAAAGGTAGACCATGGTTGTTTAGTTGAGATGTGCTTGCTCCACTTCCGTCTGCCTTATTTAGACGTCCTTCAATATAGAGGAAGCTTTCGTGTAGTAGTGTGTATAGATCTTGCTGATTAATGATAAAGCGAATTTCATCATTGTTATTGAGTCCAAACGTAAAAGGTTGATAGGAATGATGCTCACTTCGTACTACACCTTCACGAGTTTCTACTGTGTTCATAATATCTAGCATTTCTTCGATGTTATTGTAGTAGCGTGTAACGTAAATCTAGGAGAATCTGATTATGGTCATCTGTTAACTCGTTGAGCCTTCGCAAACATATAGTATGTCTCCTGAATGTACACCGTGTTTTACAGATTTTTTCATACTGGTTTAAGACGAAGTTCGTAAGCAACGTACGTGTGCCGATCTAAATTAATGAGCTGACTATGTTTATTCACAAGTCTAAGAGTGATGTTACTAGTGTGTTTTACAGACACAGGATTATAAAGAAAAACTGACGGTTTCTCACGAATAGTATAAACATTTTCCTCTGTAATAATAAAGTCGTGCAGGACGTGTGAAGGTTGTTGATTACTATACTAGTCTGTAATAATATTACAAGTGATGTTTACATGATGCTCATCGAAGAGTGTTATAGGTTGATCCGACTCATAACGTACGTTCGGTATGAGCTCTCTTGGTAAAAATCCGAACAATGGTCCAATCGAATCAGGTTGTGATTTGAAGTCAATCTTGAATGAAGACTTAATAACAAGTTTATGTGTGATGTTGCTCACAGTAATTGGGAAATTGTGATTATTAATACTCTCAACAGCATACTGTTCAGTTAACACAGATTCAAAGTAGTCATGAATATCGTCTACTGAATAACTGCCTGACGGTAGTATTAGCACAAACTCATCGTAATAGAACTTGTTTACGCCATCACGCACATTATAGATTTTATTGCAGCTTTCAAACGACACAAGTCCAAGACTATGTGGCTAATGACCGAGTTCGATCGGTGGATTAAAGTAGACAGTTGATTCAGGTCCTTCTCCGCGTACAGCGAACGTTCTTACATCGTAGGTCATCACGTGCACACTGATGCACTTTGTCTACTGTCTGGGTTTGATATATGAACATAAGACATAATCACCCGCACATGCGTGTATTGAATATTTGCACACGGTTTTTATTGTAAACAATGTCCGCACTGCTTCCTAAATAACATATGAGCTCAAATAAGGGAGGTAAGTCTCCATTGCTATCGAAATATCATACTTTTGGTTTACGTTTTACGTAGGCAACATAATGAGTCCCAGGTCCGTGACTGTTGTCTAAGTTAATTACAGCACTCTCACGTTCACGTAGGCATGCTGGTAGTTGACCACGCATATAAACACCGCGAAAATAATGAATTCCTAGTTGTTTAGCAAACGCACAAACTTATTCGTGGGTTAGAGCTCGAAGTGGCAGTGCATTCAGTAGACGTTTTCTTTGGTGATATGTAGATGCCAAGCCCTTTATTGTATGGTGCTAGCCTCATGTGTACGCCTTGGCCTCGTAACGCAATTGCCTCCATTGTCTTATTATGATGTTGATCCTCTTTCAACTGTTGCTTCGCTTCTTCTACAGCCTTAACAGTTGTTGCAACAGCATTAGCAACATCCAGCAAAGACTCTATAACTACTAGTCCAGCAAACAGCACCGGAAGAAATCCTCCTCGTTTTTACAGGAATAATTCTTGCACGTTTACAAAACATTGCTCTGCACTTTGGACAAATTCTCGCTCTTGTTGTGCGCAGTGCCTTAGTAATGGCTACTCTCGGATTGTATTCCCGTCGAGTAACTTTTCGTGCAGCCTTTACAAATTCTTTCATCCAACATTTTTAGTTTTCTTCTTCATATCGTTTGGATATCGTTGTTCGCCATTCTGTACACGACTTTACTCGTCAAGAGCGATTTTTGAACCGACAGTTACTTGTTGTTTCGTTTGATATATATATATTACTATGAGCTACTTTATTATTCAGTTACCACGAAGATTATAAGGCAGCAAGACACACTACCTGTTAGTTACCTATTTCTGGTGCAACTACGCAATGTCGTCATGGGACGTTGTTTCCTTTTACTATTCAGACAAATCACACTCATCAACCCTTTAAACGGCATACGATTCGAGAATATTTACGTTTTAACAAAGTCACTCTAGCATTGACTATATACTATTTTACAAATTGTAATGCACGATCTGGTTAAAGATGGTTTGTAATATTTTCAATTTAATGCACATGAGCAAGTACCATCACCGGATGATGTGCTTCTCAATTCTCTTAGATTTTTGACGATGTCGCTACAGAACAGCAAAACGTTATTCGTGCATACTATAGTATGTGACGACATAAATATGTAGATAGAATCTATTTATGTCAAACCTATTCTCGTGAATCTAAGCAGTTGATACGCGACAACGCAAATATTATTGTGCTTTTTCGGCAAGATGGGCACAACATGCGACATGTGTATGTTGATGTTAACACTGATATGACATTCAATGACTTTAAACGTATGTATGCTACATGCTGGTCATCACATCGTTACGGCTTTCTAGTTATTGATAAAGAAAGTGATGTTCAGTACGGACGGTATCGCATGGGTTTTCATCATTTTGTATGCACAACACAGAGTTACAGACATCACTGGATCAAAAACCGTCATCGTGACAATCTCCAGCAAAGAGATTACAAAACATGTAATCCGCGCTCGAAACAACAGTCGACGAAAATTCAAAGAGCTTAAACGTATTCAAGCAGACACTGATTTGCTTTTGAAGACACAACCAGGTACACCACTGAAAGAAATTTATAATTCTACTTCATTGCCCAAGTCCACTACAAGTTCCGATTCTATGCAAACATCTCATGGTAAGGAGATGCAAGAACAAGAAAAGCCTGAATAAGAAGAAGAGAAGCAGGATGAGGAAGAGGAGAAACAGCATAGGGATGAAGAAAAGGATGAGGAAGAAGAACTTAACTATGCTTCATCATCTAAGCGACTTAAGTTTTTACGTACAGATGTTATTGCTGAGACACCTGCTACATCAACACAAGATCTACCTTCTTTGTCTGAGGTTATGATCACGCCAGAGTATCGAAATCAGTTTAATACTTTAATTCAAAATAGCTATGGATCTCTCTTTGCTCCTTATATAGAAAACTCTTTACAGGACAAACTGATACCACCTACGGTATTCGCTATGAAGACGACTGTTTCTGGCTAGGTATGCAAATGTTAAGATTAATGCCAACAGTCTCATCGTAAAATGTTACCTATAAACCTACTAAAGGTCACTTAGAACTTCTTTTCTCACGAGTACCTGACAAGGATATAATTTCACAAGATGATCTTCAAAACTATAAAGCAATACCTTTTTCTACTGACGCAACTTCACGTAATTAGATGAGGGCAGGAGCTGTTAATGCAAATAAGAGTCACAAGTATCGAGAGTTTATTTCTAAGCTGTATCCATCATACTGACCGATTGCACGTGGTCTTCATGTTATCTACAAGCCTTTGTTGCCGTATGTAGACGTAAGGTACTGGAATGACCCTAACTTACTACTAGAACAATTAAAACTTCTAAGAGCTTCGCAGGATGCTGGTCACACTGGTCACGAATCAGAAATTCTGGAGATAGAGAGAGAATTACGTCATGCGGGTGTTATTCAGTAATGGCTCGTCAAGATAAGACCTCACCCGTAAAGATAAGCATCGCACACGAGTTACATAAACCAGCACGTCGCACCTACTGTCGCAGACGCGTTATTACACGCGGAAGAGGTGATCTCTTGCAAGCAGACTTAGTAAAAATGATTCCGTATCCCTCTAACAGTAAGGGGTACAAGTATGTTCTTACCGTTATCGATGTGTACTCTACGTTTGCTTTTGCATAACTTTTGCGTTCTAAGACAGCAGCTCAAGTCAAAGACGCATTTACACATGTTGTTGAACAATCCAAACGTTGCCCAAGGCTTCTTCAAACCGATAAAAGTAAAGAGTTTTACAAGGATTTTTTTTCTTACCTCAATTTACTTGGCATTCATCACCACTCTGCGTACAGCAAGGCAAGAGTTGTAGAACGCCTTAATCGTACACTGAAAACAATGATGTAGCGAGGATTTACAGCTCAGGGTGATATGAGTCTGATGTTATTTGAGAACATTTGCTAGGTGTTCACACTTTGCTCTGCTTATGCCCTCGACGTTTAGCTAGCATGTCTTCATTGAAGGGCCAATGTTACGAATGCGAATGAAATGCGTATCATTACAGGGTGCATCCGATAAACTAACACACACTGGCTTTCCACCCTAAGCCACATGCCACCTCCATCCCTGAGAAGATCACAGTCACTGCTTAACTTATGGAAGAAAATAGAAAACAGTCCCTTCCTCCCTATTCAATTTGACATAGCAGGTTCAACAGCTAAACGACTGAAATCCAGACACCCTTCCCATCCAGGCACTTGCAGGGGTTCTCAATGATGTGATGATGTGGTAACGAGGATTGCTGTTGCCATTGTTCTTTCCAGGCGTCCGATCTGCCGTCTGGGAAGGGAAAATCCATTTGGTCACTTGAAGCCGTTCTCAATGTTCTGATGATGTGGTAACGAGAATTGCTATTGCCATTGTTCTTGCCAGGCGTCCGATACATAATAGGAGGTGTCCTGTAGATTCATTGCAGTACGTCAAGAAGGGTGTCTGGATTTCAGTCGTTTAGCTGTTAAGGTTCTACAGAGGACTTACACTGGGTCTCAAGTGAAGCTCTTTTCTGGCTCTCAACTTTTGACATGGAACTTTAGTTATGAACTTGAGATGGTAGCTATACATATTGCATATAATATTGTATTCATCCTACGCTAAATAAATAAACAGCTAAAAGTTTCTATCGTTGGATTGAACTGCTACCTAGACTCGTGTCTATCTACAACGATACACTTCATAGAACTATCGGCACAAAGCCACATCTTGTTACTAAGAATACATCACGCATAGATGCTATTCACCTTGTAATCAAAACGGCTGATCTGCGCCGCCATCGCTTTAAAAAAGGTGATTTGCTTCGCATCAGCAAACACAAGTCTATCTTTGCATAAGGATACACAGCTAACTGGAGCACATGAATTCTTCATATCAGGAGCGTTAAGCTTACTAATCCAGTTACGTATTTATTTCGCGATCTTTCTGGGCAGCCTACTGAAAGAGGATCCTACATCGAAGATCTGCAGAAAACAAAAGGCCTGATCACTATTTAATCGAACATGTTATTCATCGTTGTGGAAATAAACTGTACGTCAAATGACTTGCTTTTAATAACAACTTCATCGTCGCCATAAGACTTATCTGTGTCGGCGCGACGTAAAGCCCCTAGCAAAAAAAATTAACAACTTCAATTCAGGGATTAATAAAGAGGATGCACTTTAAAACTTGATTTTTTAAATTCTCGAACCTCTACCTCTCCTTCTTCCTACGGCATAAGACCAAATTAAACTTGCAAGTCAACATTATTACTACGACTTAATTTAGGACATGGTGTAGGACAGGATTAATATTAAAACATCAAACAATATCTGCATTATGTTTTACACATCGTAATTAATATTTTATTATATATATACATTTTCTTTCTTCAAGTAAATTTGTTCTGTCCTTTCTTTCATAGATTATTTCTACTGTCTTCGCTGTTTAATGCCACCACCCAGTAACAGTTTTTGTTTCATTGCACCGGCAACGACAAGTGCTGCTTTCTTCTCAGCAACTGTAGCATTAGGTGACGTCACACGCTGCATAGCTTTACGATACCGATTTTTATCAGCTTCACGTCTTAGTTCAGGCTTGTTTTCACGATGAGCAATGGCATGCTCTTTGCAGGCAGCATCTAGCATATTCATACCAGAATCACCACCTGCCAAGCGGACGTCAAGTCGGGTTCCAGGGCCTCAGTACTGGTACCTAGGAAGATGAAGCTCAAGTTGAAGACCAGTCACCTTATTGATGAGCCCATATCCAGCATGCTTCCTCACGTTTCTCTCAGCACGTTTCTTCACCTGCTTCTGCAAGAGCCTGCTTACTCTCTTCGCAGCCATGATAAGTGTTTATAGCGAAGACAACTCGTTAGTTTTAGGTCTGTGATACAGTTTAATGAGTTGACATATACGGCAGTATCTCACTGAAGGTATTTTAGCTAAACTCACTTGTTCATGATGTAAACTACACGTTTGAAGCTCTGACAAAACAGGATCTTGAGTCCACTCACGAGGCACCTTATCCCAGATCTTCTTTACTGTATTCGCAGCTACATTGACCAAAATGCCTTTGGTAATGCATTCAACTTTTCTTATGTAAAAGTGTTTAGTTTCTTTTCGCAAGCATAAAACTTTACGTTTCTTTCCAACTGCGTTACACTTAGTATCAGAGAAATGACATGATGTCTTTACTCTAAAAATGTTTCTTTCACACTGTTGTCATATCGATACTGCAATTTACATATGTTGTTCACCTCCCGGCATGCTCCGCAACACAACCGATCAAAGAGCATGCACACATGGCGTGAAGACTGTTTAATTGTTTCTCCACCATGCTCCTTGAGAAGAGTTTCAAATGATGGACATCCTAGTTCACGCATGTCGATAATTTCACATGTTGATGGTAGATACGCAACCGTTCCTTCTTTTCACAACCCTTTAAAAAACAAGATCTGCTCTTGACAAATGAGCGTTCATGATCATAGCTAGAAACGATAATGTACTCCTATTCGTTCCCACTGCACACCTAAATGTTTCTCTATCCATTGTGTCTGCTTTCTGTCTTCATCCGTTTGCAAACAGTAAGGGAAAGTTGGGCCAAATACTAAACTGACGAGTTTTGATGCCTACAACACAGTGCAATCCAACACAGCCATCTCTTTGAACACTAATTTGTTGCCGTTCTTTTTAAAGCCTTGTACATCAACTATTAATGTTCTTGTTATGATGGAATAAAGCGCTCTATTCTCTATCACAGTATCTTAGAGACTAAAGAAAATATTCTCACTTACAGCATATATAAATGATTGAGTTTACCAGAGAGTGACCTTGATAACGAACAAGCCTAAACATGCATAGCCATGTCGACGTGATCGCTGTATGTTAAAACAGTGTAACCTTAGTACGGCACGTGCTCAGTCCCGATATTATAGAACTATATATAAAGTATGTACAATGTGTTTGATTCATAACTCTGTTACGAAATTTGAAAAGTGGTACAAGGTCAGAAACGGTGCCAACTCTGGCATTGGTGATCAACTATGTAGGGATGCGTTTTAGGAGGAGGGAGAGGGGGAGGAGGACTGTTGATAGTTATTTGTCCGTCGGAAGGAGACGTAAGGCTTTGAGCAGACCTCTTATGCTATTCGACAGGAGAAGGCTATGTGGCAATACCTGGTTTTACCCTCTCCTTTCCTACTATAATATATCATGACATTAATTTCATCTTATTAATGAGGTTGACGTCAGGAAGGGCATGCGATTATAAAAACATCAATCTTAAGAGGTTCATCTAACCACAAACACTACACCGTAGAGAAACGGGACAAGGAATGGACACACGTCATGCACCCTTAGCAAGCAGTCCGCACCTCAAATCATCCACGCTGTGACGTTACAGCTCTGTCAGGATAAGGCCTGTGCGTTCGGTTGAGTAAAGAAAAGCATGCATTATTAAATCGCCCGGTAAATCACAAAGTCGCCGAGAGAGTGCACTGATATGTCTGTAGCGGGATCACATATTCATTTGTCACGCTGTGACGTCACAGCTCAGTCAGGATAAGGCCTGCGCGTTCGGTTATGTAAGGATAAGCATCCATTTTTAATTCGCCCACGCTTATTACGTCACAGCTCCGTCACTACTCCAACGGGGATATGGGCAAAGAGCCTGTGAGTGCGTGAGTAATCCGTTTTTTAGTAACTTGCAAACTCAGCGTCAGAGTGTACCTCAAGCTGATGTATATGCGCACATGCGCACTAGGTATTCCCCCTGTTTATGTCTCTATCGGAATCTAATAGTCACTTCTTTACAGTAACTCACGAAGTTGCGGCAAGAGTGCACTGTTATGACTCTAGCGGGATCTGATAGTCTTCTGATAACAGTAACTCATGAAGTCGCCGCGAGAGTGCACTGATATGCCTGTAGCGGGATCTAATAGTCATTTTTCACGCTGTGACGTCACAGCTCTGTCAGGAGAAGGCCTGCGCGTTTGGTTATGTAAACATAAGCATGCATTTTTAAATCGCCCGCGCTTATTACGTCACAGCTCCGTCACTACTTCAAGGGGGAAACGACAAAGAGCCTGTGTGAGGTTAGGTTACCGTTTGTGGCCTAGGTTAGGTTAACATACGAGTTAACCACACCTACAAGTCACCTCATTACATCGGCTCCTCCAAGGGGAAGTTAGGTTGCGTTCCTCGTAGCGAGGTTAGGTTAACACGTCATAAACTCAACTAACAGTCACCTAACCGATTGGACTCCTCCAAGGGGAGCCTGTGTGTGAGGTTAGGTTAGCGTTCGTGTGCAAGGTTAGATTAATACGTCATAATGACGTCTTATCCTCATATGCAGGTCCCTAACCAATTTGTGGCTCTTCCATGGGCACCCGATCGACTTGGCTCCTCCAAAGAGGTCCGTGAGGCTAGCATTGCCCTCGTACGTATGAGTATGACGTAGTAACCTCACCTAGGGGGTCAAAAAGCACCCCAGATCATTCCATGACCAATTAGGCCCCTCCAATGAAGTCTGAGATGTTAGGCCTGCTCTCGTACGCAAGGTTCCGCGTTCAATGGTTTAGAACCTGCATTTGCTTACTACTCAAATAGGGGTCAATGACCTCGTTGCAGAATAGGCATAGCCTTACTACTCAACTAGGGGTCAATGACCTCGCGGGAAAATGCTCACTCAGCACCCATTGTTTTAGAAAATACATTCTCTACTACTTGCAAAGGGTTCGAAGGAAATTATGGTGGTAATGCCGTGAATGCAATTAAATATTTTTATTTAAACGAGCAAGACGAAAACAAGCGACTAGGAATAGTGATTTTTGATGAAGTGAAATTGAGAGAAGACATTAGACTTAATACAACTACACTGGCAGTTGACGGTTTTGTTGACTGAGGAGATGAAACTCCCTATGGCAAATAGAACGTCCTTACCAATCACGCACTTGTATTTATGTTTGTCCCTTTGTTGCACAGCTGGATCCAGACTGTAGCACTGAATGCTAGCAAGAATGCAACTCCTGGAGAGCTATTGTCAAAAATAATAATTCAGTTGGAACAAGCTGGGGTGAAAGTAATTTGTTTTAGGTGTGATGGAAGTTAGCGTAATTAAAGGGCGTGGATGATTTTGGGAACTTCAGGGAAGAATGGTAAAATAAAATGCTCCATTGGAAACTCGGCAGATCATCAAAGGCGAGTGTGGCATTTTTTGATTCCGTGCATATTTTGAAGTGCATACGTAATTATTTCCACGATAATGTTCTTTGCTGTAAAAAAGGCAAAGGGGTGAATTACAACTTCTATAGACAGTTATATCAAATTGACACTTCTCCTGAGTTCGCTGGTCTTCGGAGTTGTCCTAAAATAACATCCTCTCACATAGACCCAAACTCATTTCAGAGGATGAACGCCAAGTTAGCTTTTCAGTTATTCAGTAATAGTGTAGCCGACGCAATTAAGCTGTTTAGAAAAATTAAGCCTAATGAACTCATTGATAGTGAGCACACAGAAATTTTCACACGAAAAATCAATAATCTTTCAGATGCCCTTAAATCCACATTGCCCTTAAAAGGGCTTTATAAATATTCTTCGTTTCACAAAATATTGCTTGAATTTTTAGAAAATATCACATCTCAGAAAAACACATTTACATCTTAAAGAAATTTGAAATCATTAAGAGTAACCTTCAAAAGTACTCTGGAAATGGCGGACTTCTTGTGGAGCATAGGATTTAGGTGTATCCTGAGGGCAAAATTTAATCAAGGTCCTTTGGAGCGCCATTTCGGTATTTTGCGTTCCCTTAGTTATGACGATCACCCTTCCACCGTGGACTTTTTATATTTACACATGCCGCAGTCCGTATATATACCTACCAAACTCACCTTAAATTCGATTGCAAATTGTGAGTCAGTGATAGATCCCACTCACTTCATTTGTTAGTCATATACGTGCAATGGCTAAAGAAAGTGAACGTAAGAAGAATAAAGAAATTAATGATTCCGCAGAGGTCAAAATTAAGGAGAAAATAGTACTCACGGACTGGGAAAACGAAATAACTCTTCCTTACGAGGGAAATCTCACAAAACAGAATTTAGCGTTTCACTTGGCAGGCTACATAGTAGGAAAAAGTGATAAATATATTGACTGCTTAGATTGTGCTCGGAACAGTTTAACACATCGTACACTATCAGGAGTGGCAGTCCGTCGCCGTTTATTACGGTCTGGGTCACCGGCGCGTCGTCTAATTCTCCGCCTAACTTTGATTAACGTGCATACATATGCTAGACTACAATGGTAGAACTACGTCACTGGGGACAGGAATGGCAGCAGATGCTGTTCTCGGACGAATCCAGATTCTGTTTGTTTGAAAATGATGGCCGCATTTTGATTCGCCGCAGACAGGGGGAGAGGCATCACAATGACCGCATTCGCACAAGACATATAGAGCCAACTAAAGGCCTTATGGTGTCGGGTGCTATTGGGTACAACCGCAAATCACAGTTGGTGCGTGTCCAGGGTACTGTGACCAGTTTGATCTACGAGAATGACATCCTGTGACCCGTAGCCATACCCTTTGTGCACGACACCCCAGACGCCATATTTCAGCAGGACAATGCGCGACCACGCGTTGCTGCACGAACACGTGCCTTCTTGTTGTCACAGAATGTCAGACTGTTGCTCTGACCTGCCCGATCACCGGACTTGTCGCCATTCGAAAATGTGTGGGATATGGTGAAACGACGGATGGAGTACTGTGACACAGTGCCAACCACCAAAGATAAACTGTGGAACGAGGTGAATGCAGCATGGACGGTTGTACTCCAGGACGTCATCCGCGCCTTATACGCGTCGATGCCATCACGCATGGAACAAGTTATCAGAGCCCATGGAAGACCCAGTGTCTACTAGGCAACAGGACACGTGCTGAACCTAGGTGACTTAAATGCCAATCGTTTCTGCAGAACATACTAACGAACATGTCCTGTGAATGTGAACTTCTTACCTCTAGTATTTCAAGGTGTTCTGTTTTTTATGAACATGAGTTTACTATGCTGAGAGTCAACTAAAGACCTAAGCGGTCCGTTTGATCTTAGCCAGATTTCTGGTCAGTGAAGACGCTTCCGCAGCGGTAAATGAATCCTAGGTTTATTCTTGTTCCTGAAGTCAGTTTGGTTCGATATTCTGGTGAACTGACTTGACCAATTAAAGATGTTTGCCCTGTAAAAATATGGAAAATCATTTCACAAGTTGTATGTTATTCGGATTCGTTACCAACTCTTTTCTTTCATACGCAAATGGCTGTGAATAATTATTGCTTTCGGTTATATTTGTAGTAAAATATATAATTATTTAACATGAGCTTCATATCTTAGTTCATTCCATTGCTGTTTAGTTCACATAACTTTTACGTCATTGAAGATGGATCCAAGAAAACTGCTGGCAATACTGTCTGCAACAGTATGCTCAGTATTCGTAAAGGCTGCCAGCTGTGAGCAACATGGAGTGATGCGGTGACGCTTGAGTCACCAGGGAAATCCTTTAAAACCAATAAAAGTAGGGGCAAATTAAGTAGGAAGTCTAAGCTAATTGTTCTGAACGTTTACAGTAGCCTACGAAATGAGAATCTACTGTGGACTGTGGAAGAAATGATGAAGAGAACCGCGCAGCTGGCCGGCGTTTCTACGAACAGTAGGCTATTTACACGGCTCGCGCGGAATTTAAAGGAATTATTATGTTTTTTGCGGTACTGTATCATCGTATATGCTGTCCCATGGTTATGAAAACGTAGTCACCTCAAATCCAAATTGAAGGGGAGCTCGAGAGGGTAAAGCACTCTCTATACCCGATTTACAGTTAAAGTAATAAGAAAATGTTTACATAAGCCGGCACTAAGTTACATTTTTAAACAGGTAGGATACTTTGAAAAGGTTTCAAACCTTCCCCGGAGGTTAAACTGCTGACCAAGAAAGAAATAAAGATGTTAAAAGGCCATTACCTTTGCTGAAGAGCTGCTGCTCGAAGGAAAAGGCGCAACCCGCCCCCTGCTATACTTCCATACACTAAGCTAGATGTTGTTGAAGTGGCGAGTAGTCATGAAAATCAGCAGTTTTAAACCCTCATGGAAGATTCGAGACCTTTCATGAATAATGAAGACACACCCACAGGCGTTTATTGGTTGCCCAAAATTTACACATTAAAATTGGAGAAGAAGGACACTATTGGTCCAAAATTAATTGAAGAAATTCGGGATTGGCTAAGTTCAAAACTGGCGGAAAGAAATATTAATATTGCCAACCCATAGATGAAAGAACAAAATTTAGTAAACAACAAACTTATGAATTCAAAATATCTTCAAGAAAAGTTCCTTCACTTCGCACCAGGGTGCATGATCATAGTTTTTGGTAGAGACATCTGTGAGAGAATATCCACACTTCTTGATAATTAGTAAACAAAAACAATTCGAAATTAACACAGTGACATCTTCAGATAAACGGTTGAATTAATTCAGTTTTAAAGTTCAGAGTTTCAGCTGTAGAGGAGTAATTTAAGGCGGAAAATTCAAATGTGCGGCATACAGGTGTACCAACCGGTACATATTAATACCCAGATACTTACAATGATCCCCAAAAGGAACTTTCAACCCATCAACGCAGTAATTAAAACTGAGAGGACTTTTCCTATTTGTGAAACTCACAACCTGACTTTTAACCCCGTTCATCATCGTACCATTGCCTACAGTCCATCTCACAATATTATCGAGGTCATTTTGCAGTTGCAATCTTGTAACTTATTTATTACTCTATACAGAATAAGATCATACGCAAAAAGCCTTACCTCTGAATCCACTCCTTTACTCATATCATTTATATCTAGATAAGAAAACATAAAGGTACAATAATACTGCATTGAGGAATTCCCCTCTTAATTATTACAGGGTCAGATAAAGCGTTGCCTACTCTAATTCTCTGAGATCTATTTTCTAGAAATTTAGCAACCAATTCAGTCACTATTTTGTCTAGTCCAGTTGCACCCATTTATGCCAGTAATCCCCCATGATCCACCCTATCAAATGCTTTAGAAAGATCAATCGCGATGCAGTCCATTTGACCTCCTGAAGCTAGAATATTTGCTATATCTTGCTGCAGTCCTAGAAGTTAAGCTTCAGTGGTATAACCTTTCATAAAACCGAACTGCCTTCTATCGAACCAGTTATTAGTTTCGCAAACATGTCTAATATAATCAGAAAGAATGCCTTCCCAAAGCTTACATACAATGCATCTCAAACTTACTGGCCTGTAATTTTCAGCTTTATGTCTATCGCCCTTTCCTTTATACACAGGGGCTACTATAGCAACTCTCCATTCATTTGGTATAGCTCCTTCAACCAAACAATAATAAAATAAGTACTTCAGATATGGTACGATATGGTACTATATCCCACCCATTGTCTTTAGCATATCCACAGAAACCTTGTCAATTCCAGCCGCTTTTCTAGTCTTCAACTTTTGTATCTTATTGTAAATATCATTGTTATCATATGTAAATATTAATACTTTTTAGCATTAGTCACCTCCTCTATCTGGAAATTATCCTTGTAACCAACAATCTTTATATACTGCTGACTGAATACTTCTGCCTTTTGAAGATCCTCACATACACACGCTTCTTGTTCATTAATTATTCCTGGAATGTCCTTCTTGGAACCTGTTTCTGCCTTAAAATATCTATACATGCCCCTCCATTTTTCACTAAAGTTGGAATGACTGCCAATTATGCTTGCCATCAGGTTATCCTTACCTGCCCTCTTTGCTAGAATCAATTTTCTTAGTAAGTTCCTTCAATTTCTCCTTACTTCCACAGCCGTTTCTAACTATATTTCTTTTCAATCTGCACCTCTTTCTTAGACTCTTTATTTTTCTATTATATCAAGGTGGGTCTTTACCATTCCCTGCCATCTTTAAAGGTACAAACCTGTTTTCACATTCCTCAACAATTTCTTTAAACTCATCCCAGAGTCAGTTTACATTCTTATTTACCGTTTTCCACAGATCATAATTACTTTTTAAAAACTGCCTCATGCCTGCTGTAGCAGTCATATGGTACTGCCTAATAGTCCTACTTTTAAAACCTTCCTTTCTATCACAATTATTTTTAACTACGACAACAGCTTCGTGATCACTAATACCATCTATTACTTCAGTTTCTCTATAGAGCTCATGTGGTTTTATCAGCACCGCGTCCGGGATATTTTCCCCTCTAGTTGGTTCCGTCACTTTCTGAACCAGCTTCCCTTCCCATATTAGCTTATTTGCCATTTGTTGGTCACGCTTCCTGTCGTTCGCATTTCCTTCCCATTTGACATTTGGTAAATTCAGATCTCCCGCTACAATCAGATTCCTTTCCATGTCGTTTCCCACATAGCTGATTACCTTATCAAATAGTCAATCAATACCGATCTGCATTTAGGGCATTCGCCCACGTGGCAGATTCCCTATCTGTTGTTTTCATAGCATTTTCTTAAATGATTTTAATCACATTGGAAATTTATTGAACATCTCCCTTGGTAAGTTATTCCAAGTTGAATCCGTGTCAGCGCTACCCTTTCCCGGTCTGTACACTCCAAAGATATCAAGTTGCCTATTATCTTTAGAAATTAGCCTTACACCTAGAATTTCATGTTTCTCATCTTTAACTTTTCCGTAGCTTACAAATTCTTCTGTCACCAGTATGAATACTCCCCCCTCCCATCATTCCTATCCTATCTCTACGATACACACTCCAATTCCGTGAGAAAATTTCTGCATCCATTATATCATTTCTCAGCCATGATTCAACTCCTATCACAATACCTGGTAAATATATATGTATTAAATTACTTAATTCTATTCCTTTCTTTTACAATACTTCTCCAGTCTAACACTAACATTTTATGTCATCCCTACTTGACTTCCAGATCTCTGTACCCTTATCACCGCTCCCTAGACAACACCGTTTCCCTAAGTGTATCTTCCTGTTACTCTTCCAAACACATTTTCTAACTTATAAGTACCACTGGGTTTAAGTGAAGGCCATCTGAGCTCAGATCCCTATCCCCTACCCACCCATTAGGATCTAGAACTTTCACTCCCAGTTTCCCAAATACCTACCCCATAGTCTCATTTAAATCACCCAATCACCCTCCAGTCAGTATCCCTCCTACACAGTATTCCACCGATAATGATCTCCGCTTTCTTAAAATTCACCCGTGCTGCATTTACAAGATCCCGCACATCCCCAACTATTTTGGTACATATACCAGCTTGCCTTACATTGTTGGTACCAACGTAAAACACTACCACCTTCTACTTCCGCTCCTCCTTCTCTTCTACTTTTCTCAGCATCTGCCTCAATCTAATTCCCACTTAGATATATTTTATGGTGACGATGGGGAAGGAAAGGCCTAGGAATGGGAAGGAATTGTCCATGGCCTTAATTAAGGTACAGCCCCAGCATTTGCCTGGTGTGAAAATGAGAAACCACGGAAAACCATCTTCAGGGCTGCCGACAGTGGAGTTCGAACCCACTATCTCCCGATTACTGGATACTGGCCGCACTTAAGCGACTGCAGCTATCGAGCTCGGCAATCTAATTCCTGGATAACACTCTATCCTGTTTCCCTTTCCTCCACACACTTTCCCCACGTGTCTAACGGTGGAATCCCCCACGACCAAAGCCTCAACCCTATCCACCTCATTTCATCCCCTCCCCTCCTGGTCAGCCCTAGCTTTCCTGATAGCTGCTGAAGCTACTTCCTCCTCCCTTTTCTCCCTCCCATGACCCTGTTTCGCCTGTCTTTTCCGATCCTCTACTCTACATTTCCCTTTCCTACCTTTTCCCTTCCTGCTACTTCCACACATCTCAACAACAGTTCCCTGTTCCTCATCTTCCCTCTGTTGCTCTACCTGGAGAGGCTCGTACCGATTTCTCACAGACACCTGTCGTGAATTCTGATCCTGAATAGAGCCCTTAGCCTGCAATCAAATACAGTAGAGACAATACACGACACTGAGCGTGATATCGAGGGACAGCTATTGGAGCTCACTCTAGCGGATAGACCTGAACGGTACTGATTCTGTCATAAGAGCACGTGTATTTTTGTGTGAAGTTTTTGGTGTTATTTATGCGTTTTCAGTGAGTTGACATAATTAAATAGTAGCGTGTGTCATTCCTTGATATCTCCTCTCAACATGAGGGGAAAGGTATGTGCTGTGTTTGGCTGCAGTACTAACGAGGTAGAGAAAAATGCGCGCTCGTTCTTCAGGTTCCCTCGTGACAAGAACATGTAAGTAATATTGTGTTTGCATATATATTCTTCCAGTGACAGAGATTTTTATAGTACTTCATAATCTTCTGACCTGCTCGACCCATGTTTTAACGGGCTTAAAATATAATACGCATATTTTATTGTATAGTGCAGCAGTTAACCTTCAATACCGATGTGTTGTTGTAGGTGTGATCTGTGGGTTTTGAAATGTCGCAGAAGCGATTTGGATAAAGTGTACAAGAATGAAGGGGCGTTACGCTTGTATAAGAATTATAAGATCTGTTCAGATCATTTCCAGGCCAGCGACTTTAAAAATCCTCGACTATACAGCCAAGGGTATGTGACATTTTTTACTCTAATTGTACGTAAATATTCCTCAAAGCATCACTATCGACAACATTTTCAAACTTTTCTTTCTTTTATCCCTCTTCTCAGATTAAAGCCGGGATTTTATAGATTTTCTTTCTGTTAGTAGGCTTCATGTTAAGAGGAAAATTGTCCAGCTATTAAATGTTAATTCATTGCATCAAATGTGTAAGGAATGTGCCGATATTTTTATTGACAAGTGTCTTAATGTGATGATACATTGTTTTTAAATGAGGAAAAAAGACAAATCCAACCGTAAGATTTCAGGCAGGTATGCTAAAGCTAAAAAAGTAATGCCTAAATGAAAGATCAAGCTATTTCACAGCAGTCCATTTCACACCTTGTTTATATGTCTGATTTCAGTCTTTGAATAATAACCTTTTAAATAATTCTTCATTCATTTATCCAGAATTGCTTTAGCACCTTCGAAGTTAATATCTCAATACCACTGTCTTTCTAGACGTACCGTAATTTATTTATCCATTTCCCTATATACATTTCCATTGATATTTGAATTTAGCGCTATTTGTTCAGGTCAAGTCACTAGGAGCGCCACCGTCGAATTGTTTCCCATTTTAGCAAGGCGAAATCCGTAAGTGTCGTGTATTGTCTCTACTGTATTTGCTGCAATCTCCTTCCCCTTAGAACATTACACCACCTGACTTATAGAGTCAGGGGCGTAGCCAGGGGGGGTTACTGGGGGTTAGAACCCCCTCCCTATTGAACTTTCACAAAAAGAAAATAAATAGAAACTGACAGTAAACAATAAACTTCTTTTATGTGATCAAGATAAACTCCCTGCAATCTACTGCTTGTTGAGAGTGTTTGCCACTCTACCTGTCACCACTGCAGCCAGTGAGAGATCATTTTCAATATTAAGACGCCTTAAAACCTACCTCAGAAATACAAGTGAAAGTCGACTCAACGGGTTGGCTCCCTTGAACATTCACAGTGACATAGTTGTAAAACCAACAGATGTGTTAAATTTATTTTCTAGGAAGCCTCGAAAATTAGATTTTAGATTGTAAACTGAACATACCGTTTGATATAAAACTGCTGACCTCGATCATATTGTTCTTGTTCTGGATTTTAAAGTAAGAATTTTGTAATGTATTGCAATCTGAATATCACATACAGTAATTCACTCTTGTATCAATATCCTTATGACAGTCATGCATGCGCGTACCAGACACGCACAAGCACAAGCACTTTCATTATGTTATATCTTAATTTTGTAACTGTAACCCCCCCTATTGGCCGATCCTGGCTACGCTACTGTATAGAGTTCCCCCCTTTCCTTCCCATCCCTCTTTTACACCTGCTGTAACCTGTACATTGTTTGAGGAGGCCTACCTTCCTTCTTGTCTTCTGTGAGAATCCTAATTATTTCCCTCAAATTCTCCAACTCCTCCATCATTCCCCTCAATGCCTCGCCACACCCACAGTCCCTACACTTGCACTCTTTAGCCATTCTTTACGGAAAAAATGAAAAGAAAAGTAAATAAAAAATAACTTGTTTTGTGCAAAAAATGAACGGAAAGAAATATTGTCTAGGATAGTACTCAAAGATCTCACGACAGTAAGGTAATTAATATACTACTACACTACAATACTACTTAGTCGTACTCTATTTTTCCTACAACACCCTAACAGATAAAAACTGCTGTTAATTACTGAATACCGAAAGGAATACACAAGAATTACACAATTCTATACTGCAGTTAAGCCTGTCCTAATTACAACAACATAATTTTTGTAAGAGAGTTTCTACAGATACCTCTACTATAGTACACAAATATTTTACAATAATAAAATAAGCACGCTAATTTCTAATATTATTCGTATACTACTGTACAGTACACTACAATAATTTTAAACTACGTTCAGATGTATCCTCATTACATTACCGGTACCGTATGTCACTACTAAGCACAAAGAGAAATTGAAATTGCAAGTTTGAAATTTGCACGAACTACTGTACTCAAAGATTACCAACAAAGCTAAATGCTAGATAGATTATTATTAGTACTATGCTCTAATAGATACACTTGAAAGATACACACACAATGATACACACGATACTGTACTATCTAAATATACCGTATCTGCACTACAATTCTAAACTGAAAAATGGTTATATGATTTTTACCGCTGGTGGATTACTATTATTTTCCCTGCTATGCGGGACGGAGAATATTAGTGCCCTTAAATGCCTAAAAATAAGAAGTTGTCTACAATAAATTCTGTCAAAACTACGCCGGGGGCTTGAACTGCAATATTATTACGATAGGCCCTTATAGGACTTTGATTATTAACTTTTAATCGATGTATGAACGAAGGTGCAAAGTACAGTACAAAGTATGCCGGGACCTTAGGCTACAAATTATCGGAATAAAGTAATCAGTTGATTTTGTATTTGTTTACGCAGCTATCATATGCATGTAGCCCGTACTCTTTGATCTCGTCGGAATGTATCAACAAACGTCAACAATCCAAAAACTGTTAAGTACCGTAATTATCCAGTGAAATTACCCTGTATTCTCTTTAACTTCTTCTTAAATCGAAGTTTACAGGCGTATCGTGTCTTTTAATTTAATAAATGATTACCTTTGTGATAGTTTGAACGGATATCTATACGAAATACCGGAAAAGTTGCGGCGGAAGTTACGGTACTATTCCTTATGATAATCTGCCTTTGTAAGTATTATACCAACGAACCTACAGATATTTACAAATATTTTTTAAGTTAATATTATTACCTAAAGTATTTTCTAAACCTAAATCCGTAACAAGGTGCACCTAGCTAGCCTACTTAACCTAGAAAACGTAATTTACTGAACACCATCTGAATTACTTGTTATAAAATTAAATAAATATCACTACTCCCAATTTCTACTAACAAGCACTAAACACCAATATATAAATAGCACTAAATGAATCACACACACAAAAAATTAAGCTGCTTCAATAGGTTTTAACCATTTTATCACTACAATAACGCAAGAGCTCTCTCAAGCGCATCCAACAATGGAAACTCAAATGGCGTATGGCTTTTAGTGCCGGGAGTATCCGAGGACAAGTTCGGCTCGCCAAATACAGGCCTTTTGATTTGACTCCCGTAGGCGACCTGCGCGTCGTGATGAGGGTGAAATGATGATGAAGGCGACACATACACCCAGCCCCCGTGCCAGCGAAATGAAGCAATTATGATTAAAATTCCCGACCCTGCCGGGAATCAAACCCGGGACCCCTGTGGCCAAAGGGCAGCACGCTAACAATTTAGCCATGGAGCCGGAGCCCAATGTGCGGCCATTTTGCCACGTATCAATATATTCATTCAGGTCTGATAATATTGTAGTTGGTCTTGGACAATCGTTGCACGAGAGCGGAATCGTATACTTATGACGTCATACTTTTCGCTGTAAGTCCCCATGTGCCTCACACAAATTGCATTATGCATTAAAAATGAACCCTGCTTCTCTTGCCTCGGTATTCGTAAGTAATATGTAGGTTTTACATGATCAAAAACCGAATGAATAGGTACGATACGTATTCAAAGTACAACGATGTGAAAGGAAGGCATTTCTGTTCATGCTACACTACTTGAGAATTAAGAGTTCTTGTGAGATAGATGCTCGACGTTTATAATAAGCGGTTGTGGCTGATAAGGAGAACCGAGACAGGAAGGGGAAACAGGCGACGTGCCCCTAACCGCACGGCCAACTCGTCCGGTCATAAAACAATATTGGTAGGGGCAGTTGATTCACCTGGTGTAGACAGCCTTCCTTAACACTTTCAGGACGGTAGATCGCTGGGCTTCTGACCCCAACTTGACAGGCTCGATCCTGGCTCAGTCCGGTGGTACTTGAAGGTGCTTAAATACATCAGCTTCGTGTCGGTAGATTTACTGGCACGTTAAAAGTTTCCTGTCGGACACAATTCTGACACCTCGGAAACTCCGAAAACTGTAAAAGTAGTTATTGGGAGACAATAATCAATAACATTATCACCTTCAGGCTTAAGAACACATTCGTACAAACCAGACTGACGCCTTCAGGATGCAGTACAATCATACCCATATACTGAACCCTCCTCCAGAGGCATTGTCTAAAGTGAAAAATACACTCGCGGATATTAACGCATCAAACACAAACGTGAGCGGGATTAATTCCAAGAATTTGAAAATCAGAATCTTGGCAAGTAGTTGTCGGTAAGTTATTTAAGGGCTATTTCCCTGTACCAGCATTGAAGATATACAGTCGAACCTGCCCTAGCGGACACCCTTATTCAGCGGACACCTACCTATACGGACAATTTTCCTCGGAACCGATATTATTTTACATAAGACAAGTGTTAAATTGGCCTCATTTAAGCGGACACCTCGAACTCCGGACAGCGGACATCGTCATTTGTCCCGTCCACTTGACTTAAGCGGGCACTTTACACGTTGCAGGACAATTTATTACGCCGGACCACATGTAATCCTTTCTTTTAAAACCATTCTTCAGACATTCATGTACTATTTCGAGTGCAAGGGGAGAGAAGTTACATCGGAATGCAGTTCTACCTAGTAGTGTATAGGCTTATTCTGAGAATTTTAATTACCCAAAAATGCTGCCAGAGACTGTTGACTCACAAGTTACCTGTGGATTTTCTTCCCTTCTTGCATCATTCTATTCATAACTCGGATTGTCGCTGATAAGGTCGAGCTCAGGTCGTCAACTTGAGAAGGAAAAGACAGTGCAGGCGCTACTTAGGGCCGGTTGCATAAAAATCGCTAACTGTAGTTCACTTTTGATCGAAGATCAGAAATGAACTTCGTTCTTTTCTCTGTGTGAGTTGTATAACACTAATCTGAGATCACTGAACCAAGTTCAATTTTGATCTAAGGTCGACGAAACAGAGTTGACAACATCGCTAAACAAGAGAGATAATTGCGATTGTATCGAATCGAGTTGTATCGAACATGCGATTTAGATAGAAACGATCGACAATTCTCGACGCCATTCGACATTCATTTGTCTGCGATATGTAAACAAAGCCGCAAAATGGAGAAGAAAGATGAGTAACAAGAAGACGCATACTGCAAATTTTAAGAAAGAGGAAAAATATATGTCCTTCTTACTTCACCCTCCTCAGCAGGCATCTTGTTGAATTAAGGTTTTAGAGCTGCAATCTCTCTAGTGACTTTGTGTATAGTCCTACTTGCAGTTCCTTTATTTACATTGAATGCATCTCCAATTACTATTTGGAAGCTTCCAGTTGCGTAAAATCTTAGTGTGAGAAGGATCTTGAACATTGAATTCAGTGCATGATTTCGTTTAGTTTGTGTCCTTAATTGCAGATGTAATCTTTGTTCTAGTTCTTCAACTACACGTTTTCGTATTCGAAACCGTATTTAAATTGTCGATCATTTAGTTCTAACAAGGGATTCCTTCTATGTTGAAACACGCGAGGAGCTCTTTGGAGTTCAAACTCTCCATTCTCAGATGAAACGTCAGAGTAATCTGAAATCTGAAAATAGCATAACCTATAGGCCCTACGCATAAAACAGTGGAGAACAAACAACTTGTTAATAGTAGGATTATTGTTCAAATAATTACAATTAGCATTACTTTCCATTTTACTTTAATCAACAGTAGGCCTATTTATTATTTTCTTTGTTATTGTGTTATAGACACCTAAACAGATTTATTTCTCACAAAAATAGTAATTATATTCCTTCTGCTGAACTTAGTTCAACCAGGTTAATCTGAGAAAATTCACCAGTTAGATTTGATCTTCCATCAAGAAGACATGATCTTGGATTTATGTTTATACAACCAAAATTCTAAGTTCAGCTTGACTGGAGATCAGTTTCAGGTGGTTGAACTTAGATTAACTTTTATGCAACCGGCCCTTAGTGAGACAGAAATGTCGTAGCCAGTGGCGTATCCTGGAATCTCCACTGAAGCATGCAACTAGTAACCATGCAGTTAACACAATGTATTAAGTAAATTTCAATTCTACTCACCCTAATTATATGTAGGTGAACTCGAGCCAAACAGTTTTACCGTAAGTTTCTGGATTGAACGTGCGTACACAATTATTGTTTTCTGTTTTTGAATTTACGAGGGTCCGCCTCTGTGGTGTAGTGGTTGGTATGATTAGCTGCCACCCCCGGAGGCCCGGGTTCGATTCCCGGCTCTGCCGCGAAATTTGAAAAGTGGTACGAGGGCTGGAACGGGGTCCACTCAGCCTCGGGAGGTCAACTGAGTAGAGGTGGGTTCCGTTCCCACCTCAGCCATCCTCGAAGTGGTTTTCCGTGGTTTCCCACTTCTCCTCCAGGCAAATGCCGGGATGGTACCTAACTTCAGGCCACGACCGCTTCCTTCCCTCTTCCTTGTCTATCCCTTCCAATCTGCCCATCCCCCGCAAGGCCCCTGGTCAGCATAGCAGGTGAGGCAGCCTGGGCAAGGTACTGGTCATCTTCCCCAGTTGTATCCCCTGACCCAGAGTCTGAAGCTCCAGTACACTGCCCTTGAGGCGGTAGAGGAGGGATCCCTCGCTGAGTCCGAGGGAAAAGCCAACCCTGGAGGGTATGCAGATTAAGAAGAAGAAGAAGAAGAAATTTACGAGGGAAGGTAGAGGTCTCCCGGCTTTAACTATTTGAATCTTTTCATCAAACGAACGGCCAGTAAATGGCTTTTCAAACTGATTTACAATTATATCCGTTTTAGACTCATCCATCGTTAATACCACATGTGCGCAAAATATAATAAAACACCGAAAACACAATGAATTTACTCACTAGTTAGCCACAACTCAAGCACTGGAGGTAAGTCACCCCAGTGGCATTGGTCAGTTTCGTCACGTTGGGTTCTCGCTGGGGGGTAATCTGTGGGTCCCGTTCGCTGTAAAGATGCCGACTTTCTCCAAGTTGCTAACAGATGGCAGAGGGTAGCACGGGTATGGGGTGACAAATTCTGATCAAGTTTCAATTGCAGCGACATCGTTCGGAGGGTTTCAGAACTACGTCTGCCACCGAATGCAATTTTAAGATTGAATGCCTTACATCCTTAACTCCTCCATTTGCTGTCTCTTTCTTCCTAGAGTGGTGTAGACGGCGAGGCTACACCAGCACCATACGTAGTCAAGCAACGGAACCAGTACAGTTGCGCGGACCTTTTGAATTTCTGAGAGATGAAATCGTTAATATTTGACTTGAAACAACCTAAAATCGTATATCAGACAATTCTTTGTGTTATCATAACGCATGCAATGAATGCCTTGCATTCAAGGAGAATACGCACCTGGCCGTAGCATTTCAGTTGTCTGTTAAACATGAGTAACATGGGATTACTTCACGAAGCTGTAATGTTTGTGGATGATGTAAAATCACTTACAATAACTCTCTATGAAATACTAACACAGAAATAACTTAGAATAATAAAAATAAAGACATGCATGCTTATATTTAAGGTGGGTGTTCTTTGCCGTTAAAATGTTCGATTGTTTTTACAAACTTGTTTTAGCGGACACCTCTTGTAGCGGACATTTTTCCTCGGATCCGACGGTGTCCGCAGAAGAGAGGTTCGACTGTATAAAGGAAATTCCCTCACAGCAACCTGAGTGTTTGTAATTCTCAGAATTGTCACACTGATAAGAGTGGTAGCAAGTGGAACAATGCTTTACGCGTTATAAATAAATTAGTCTGCGTTCTACAGTTGAGTGATAGCAAATGGGACTGATTGAAAGGAGGGCTGTTTACAATTGGGCGACACCATTAGAATAGCATCCCTGCACAGAACTCGTCACATTGTCTTCAGTTATGTCTAGTTTAGATTTCTTGAAGAAAAATCCGTATAGTTTAGGTTGTTTACTCCTCTTCCTCAATTAGCCTACTAGTACGACATTATGCGAAAGGGACAACAGTGCATATTTGGAGTTGTTAGCCGACACGTTACTTGAATTACTTTAAAGTGGCGTTGCAAGAACTAAAATAAATACAAAGAAAACAATTGTCTCACGCTTTGGCCATGCTATATCCATTGTAAGAGTAGCAGTTACAAAGCGAAAAGAATAAATACATTTTAAACGCACGGGCAATAAGTCAATGTTTATCGACAAGCACACTGTTTAATGCACTGCCTGCTCGATCTGCATCCGATGGCTGCTTATACTGCCTGCTCATTACAACATTTTAACATGGTACTAAATGAAACACTCCGTTTACAAATACCCACCGCAGGTGGCAGCACCAACCGGCTCCTGAACTGTTGGAATGAAATAGCGGGAAATAGGGTAGTACTGTATTTGTTTACAGTGAAAATGGTGTACTGCTGCGTATTCTGCAAATCAAAGAAAGGGAAACAGAATGCCGTGGTATTTCATTCCATGACACGGGCTTTTTCAGGAGATCCAGTTGAAGCCATGTTTAGTTCTATAAGAATGGGAGGAGGGTGCAATGACATGACTGACTCCCGGGCTACTCAGAATTCTATAAAGAGAATTCTGAAATCCGGTATTTTAATGTCCACCGATGTTGCTAACGTTATCCATAAGCAAAATTCAAAATTTTCTGCCTCAGTATCCTCTCCCGGACTTGACGAAACAGAACCAGTGATGCCCGCTGAGTATGTACTTGATTTACTGGAAGATGTTCGTGAGTCCCATGAGTCGGTGTGTGTCACTTTGGAAACTGCTTCTCATGCATTAGTGTGTGGTTATTTAGTGCGTGTAATCGAAGAAAAAACAATGCAGCACGTGCTTGAGTACCGGTAACGTTTCCACCTCAGTTAATGCATCCCCGTTGATGAACTTAATCAGACAGTCGGATAGAGGAGGCCTGCGCTATCCCCAGCAACGATTTATTGGCCTAATTATGGGGCTACAGAAATTTGTTGAGGCGGCTCTACCGTACTGCAAGAAATCTACAAATCTGCTCCAGACTATAAAAAAACTATGTTCTACCCTCTTTGTGCCACTGCAAGATTTTAAAGGGTTTTAGTATCAGTAAGCACCAGGAACTTGTGTCAGAAACTGTGGTGGCCAAATTCGTGAAACCTCTGCCTAGTCATGTAGGGAAGTACCATACAGACAAAGTTTCCAGGTTTTCTTGTTCGTCGAAATCTCTTTCTCGAAAAGTCCTGAAGCTATCGCTCCCTAGAGCACCACTTTAAGCGTACAAGTCTTTAATTTTTCTGTTCCTTTCAGATTTTAAATTGTGCTTGTATGCTTATCTAGCTGTATTCACGCGATAACTGGGTTCGTCTGGTGCTGCGATCTAGCGGCAGATTGTTTGTAAGTCGTGTTACACGTTTGAATATGGAATGAGCAGGCAGTATAAGCAGCCATCGGATGCAGATCGAGCAGGAAGTGGTTTAATGAGATGTGATTCCTTTCTGCAAAGCGGACCTCGACCTGGAATTTCATTAAATGGTCCTTTACCCGGCCTGGCCATTGATATTTCCCTGCCTTGTACTTTTTTTTTTTTTTTTTTTTTTTTTTTTGCTTTACGTCACACCGACACGGATAGGTCTTGTGGGAACGATGGGATATCAAAGGGTTAGGACAGGGAAGGAACCGGCCGTCCCTTTAATTAAGGTACAGTCCACGAAAAACCATCTTCAGGGCTGCCGACAGTGGGGTTCAAACCAGCTATCTCCCGGATGCAAGCTCACAGCTGCTCCTAGGCTCCTCTAGTGGACACTAAGAATAAGCTGTGTTCTCTTGCGGTGCTGACAGTGGCAAGTTCCTTATTTCTGCTTCAACCTCAGTCGGCATGAGTAGTTCATCTTTTCTGTTGAACTCTTGACTCTTTTCCATACATACTGTACCAGGAAAATATGCCCGTGCTTGGCTAGCTTGAAGAGCATGGGTTTACGCAGGGCGTGTACAGCACATTGGATTGGAATTTGTACAGAGAGAGGTTTTGCTTTTAAATGAATTTCCAGTTTGAACTGTTTGTTTATTCAAGAAAGATAAAATCATACCTCCTTTAAGTACAGCTGATGGAAAAAGTGTGTTGCTCCCTGGTTTTGCGGCTGGTAATATCTCACGCTGTTGCTGCTCCTTCCATCCGCACCAGAGCCGTGGAGCCACGTAGCCGGAGGCTGCTCTAGACGTTCTGAAATTTCTAGAAGATCTCGACGGTCCGGGAGGTCGAGTTCCAGGATTCACTCACTCAGTAATATTACGAGCACTCAACTTATTTGAGGTGAAATTTGAAGTGAAGTTTGAATGGTTTTACCGTTCCCATGAAGGGATTAAAGAAACGTGAAACCACCGTTTGAATGTCAATAAAGTCAAACACGAATGTTTCTTGAAGGTAGCTGAACTTCTCACAGATTCAAAACGAAATAAAGAGAGTATTCTGATATCGAAAATTGATGAAATCGAATGTGCACACTTTAATATAAATTTCACTTGGCACGGCAGGCAGATTCGCCGCATTTTTTTATTACGTCGCACATTTCTCGCTAATGAGTTGAGAAAAGCCTTGGAGGGGCATGTATTCCTTAGTTAGTCACCTCTTCGCTAACTGGAGTTCGATTTCAGCCCGTGCACCCATCCCTACCATTTCAGTACAGTCCGAAAACTGACAGTGACGGCCAAGCTGCGGTCTTGCGAACGAAAGCGACAGTTATTTTACCATTACCATTTCTCAACAGAAGATGTAAATAAATATGTACTTATTTGTGCTAGTATTTCGAAATTATATTCATCTTTCGGTAAATTAATGTGGTATAACATTTTTTCGTGTTGATCTCTTCACTGAAATACGGCTTCCTTTTCTTTTTTTTTTGCTAGGGGCTTTACGTCGCACCGACACAGATAGGTCTTATGGCGACGATGGGATAGGGAAGGCCTAGGAGTTGGAAGGAAGCGGCCGTGGCCTTAATTAAGGTACAGCCCCAGCATTTGCCTGGTGTGAAAATGGGAAACCACGGAAAACCATCTTCAGGGCTGCCGATAGTGGGATTCGAACCCACTATCTCCCACATGCGAGCTCACAGTTGCGTGCCCCTAACCACACGACCAACTCGTCCGGTTTTTAAATCTCATGCATGTTCTTCTATAAATAGCCTTTTCGGGTGAAATAATAGGGAAAAACTGAACTTGAAGGACTGAAAATGTGTTATCATTTTACTAACCAAAAGATAAGAAGAGCTGAATTCATTTTGGAGATGCTTATGGTGTATGTAAGAAATATTTCTGTGAATTATTTAATAAATATTTTTGGTCAAAACTGTGCTTGTGAAGTTTTGTCAGAATTGAAGTCCTGATTATTTTTAAGTGATGCTGGTGAAGGAAGATAAAATTTAATAAATATGATCAAACATGATGGACGGTCAAGTTGCCGTCCGCGCGAGCGGTGTGGAGGTTAAAGATTGTTTGTAAAATAAATCATTTACTTGTGCATTTCACTGTTCACTGTTCGACGAAAGAAGACACAAATGCTTATAGAATTTTACTACGTCCTACTATTGCTTTTGGATTATTTAACAGTTTGCATACCACAGTGCTATGTCAACGTTCACTGCAATAATTTTATTTTTAGTTGAAGAAGTTAAATGCCTACGCATGAAATTAGTTCCGTCTACACGTAATTATGGGACGATGATAACACTTAGTAGATTATTTACGCGGACTGAATTTAGTTCCGTTCAATAATACTACTACGTGAAGTTTAAGTACAAATTAAGGTATTGATATGATTTTCTAATCATTTGCTAGTGGAATTAGTACCGTTCACTGAAGTTACCGTGTCATCTGATCCTGTAATCATTAGGAGGGAAATTCTTCAATGCAGTTTTATGTTTTCTTATGTATATAAATAATATGAGTGAAGAACTGGAATCAGAGAAAAGGATGATGTTATTCTGTATAGAGTAATAAGTAAGTTACAAGATTGTGAGCGACTGCAAAAAGACGTCGACAATGTTGTGTGATGGACAGCAGACAATGGTATGATGATACACGGGGTTAAATGTCAGGTTATGAGTTTCACAAATAAGAAAAGTCCTCTCAGTTTTAATTACTGCGTTGATGGGGTGAAAGTTCCTTATGGGGATCACTGTAAGTACCTAGGTGTTAATATAAGGAAGCATATTCAGAAATGGGATTGTAATAAAAGGGTACAGATTTCTGTACATGATTATGAGGGTATTTACGGTAGGAGTTGTAGTAAGGATGTAAAGGAGAGGGCGTATAATTCCCTGGTAAGACCCCAGATAGAGTATGGTTCCAGTGTATGGGACACTCACCAGGATTACTTGATTCGAGATTGTGAGAACTGGAAACAATCCAAAAAAAGCAGCTCGATTTGTTCTGGGTGATTTACGACAAAAGAGTAGCGTTACGAAAATGTTGCAAAGTTTGGGCTGGGAAGACTTGGGAGAAAGGAGTCGAGCTGCTGGAGTAAGTGGTAATGGCGTGAAATGACATTAGTAGGCGAATAAGTTTGAGTGGTGTTTTAAAAGTATGAATGATCACAATATGAAGATACAGTTGACATTCAAGAGGACAAATTGGGGCAAATATTCGTTTATATGTAGCGAAATTATGGATTGGAATAACTTATCAAGGGAGATATTCAATACATTTCCAAATTCTTTGCAAACATTTAACAAAAGTCTACGAAAACAACAGATAGGAAATCTGCCACCTGGATGACTGCCCTAAATTCAGATCAATGTCGATTGATTGATTGATTGATTGATTGATTGATTGATTGATTGTTGATTGATTGATTGATTGATTGATTGATTGATTGAAATGTGATGTTAATGTCAACCAGCATTCGAGCTGCACTCAAGAAAACCTAAGTTTCAATGCATTTTTCTATAGACTCTGAGTTAATGCCCCCATTCGAAAACACAAGTTCCAATACTTGAATTGAATATCTGAATTCCACGCGAAACACAAGTTCTAATATTAGAATTCAGTATCTGATTATAAGGTCGAATTCACTGTTCAAAATTATGAATGTTCCCTGACATGCAACGTCACTTGGAAAAGTACAAGTTCAAAACTGCACTACTTGTGATGCTAAGTTAAAGTTACTTACTCACTGAAAACATTTTAGCCGGGCTGAGTGGCTCAGACGGTTGAGACGCTGCCTTTCCGACTCCAACTTGGCAGGTTCGATCCTGGCTCAGTCCGGTGGTATTTGAAGGTGCTCAAATACGTCAGACTCGTGTCGGTAGATTTACTGGCACGTAAAAATAACTCCTGAGGGACTAAATTCCGGCACCTCGGCGTCTCTGAAGGCCGTAAAAATAGTTAGTGGGACGTAAAGCAAATAATATTATTATTAAAACATTTTAGACACAACATTTTAACTGCAGATCTTCAGCACGGACAGTATCATGTCATAGAACTTCCATCACTTCATTTTAAGCTAATTCTCAAAATACGATTTCACTGAATTAAATAAATTAATAAATGAAGCAGTCTCATAATCCTAATTAACAACAAATTTTATCAACCCCGGACGAATGGTTCTTTTAAAATCCCTAATTATTAGTTGCATTATTCGTAGTAACTCGGACCACTTTATCAAAACAATCCTCTGACGAAAATATTGATCTAATATTGTTTTATGCTCATACTTTTCTTCATCGCCGCTGAAACGGGATACATTGTCGTAATTACCAGTACTATTTATTTATATCATGATGTCACTCAACAAGCTCACATTATAAGTAGATCCCTGCGCGAATATGCAAAATATTATCCGCATCCACTCCGCACCCACACTTCCTTCATCCGCACCCGCGATTGGTTATCCGCATCCGCGAATGGCTATCCGCGTATATTGTAAATATTTAACTACAGCATATTACACCCAAGGTATTGAAAAAGATAGCACTGTTAACATAATACAATAGGCCTGACACCTGGCACCGGAACCCCTACAGTCACAGGCTTATGAGGGATTTTCTCTTGCGACAACTACCGACGTATTGACCTTTGTTCCTTCATTCCACTAGCTGCGGGCAGGAGCCAGTTATGATTAGGTCAGATTTACGGTTTTATGGTGTCAAGTCTCTTTATATATCTCCATTCTCCCATATCAATGTCAAGGGTCGTCTAACCACAAACAAAAGTGAGAACATATCTGCGTGAAAATCAATAAACTTCATTATTTACAAATTATCCGCAAACTTATCCGCACTGCCATACAATTTTCATCCGCCAAAACAGAAACCTAGCGGAAATCCGCGGATATCCGCATCCGTGCAGGGCTCAAATTATAACACTAACAATTATTAAGAAACTAGCTTGGATAATCTTAACATTAAACCCTATAATCTGCATAAATTTACACACAATGCAAAATAAAACAACCCATGTCAAATCGCTTATAACGCCTACGGTTATCCCTTGGACTAATCCCGGCACCTCCTTCGATATGGTTTCAGGTCGATGAGACTGAAATATCGAATGCACCTCACCCAGCTGTAGGGTGGATGGACTACTGCACCCTATGTGCTCCACAAGTATGACCTCATATCACAAGAACTACATTTGTGCCTTGGGAACCAACAACAACACAACACAATCATCCATCACAAACTCTATGTATTGGCAGCTATCGTGACTTCAGATCAACGTTGATTGATTGATTGATTGATTGATTGATTGATTGATTGATTGATTGATTGATTGATTGATTGATTGATTGATTGATTGATTGATTGATTGATTGATTGATTGATTGATTGAAATGTGATGTTAATGTCAACCAGCATTCGAGCTGCACTCAAGAAAACTTAAGTTCTTATCTTAGTAGGTTATTTACGCGGACTGAATTTAGTTCTGTTCAATAATACTACTACGTGAAGTTTAAGTACGAATTAAGGTATTGATATGATTTTCTAATCATTTGCTAGTGGAATTAGTACCGTTCACTGTAGTTACCGTGTCATCTGATCCTGTAATCCCATATCATTGATGTGATGTGTCTAAAATGTCTTAATAGTAATATTATTTGCTTTACGTCCCACTAACTACTTTTACGGCCTTCGGAGACGCCGAGGTGCCGGAATTTAGTCCCTCAGGAGTTATTTTTACGTGCCAGTAAATCTACCGACACGAGTCTGACGTATTTGAGCACCTTCAAATACCACCGGACTGAGCCATCAACGCAGTAATTAAAACTGAGAGGACTTTTCTTATTAGTGAAACTCACAACCTGACATTTAACCCCGTGTATCATCATACCATTGTCTGCTGTACATCATATTTTGACATCCCTGAAAATGGTTGTTTCCAACATATCGTACCATCGTCTCATTCCCGACGCTTCGATAACACTAGCCAACATGATTTTGCGGTAAAATAGAAAATATGTAATTCTTATGCAAATCGCTGCCCTGATTCCGAAAATGATGCTATTTTTTTCCTATCACGTCTAGTTTTGACGCAATTAGGTGTTTTAGTACCTACATGAATTCGTAAGATGTAATGTTGAGGGATGTTCTCGCGCAACATTTTTTAGAATACAATTATGCGATTTGATTTGTTATTGTTTGCATTTTATTATAGGTTTATTGCTGTCTAAATTTTCATTTTGTAGTTCGGGATTTCCTGGTAAATTCATAACAAACTCCCCCAGATACGCAATAGACCGCGAGGTATGTAGGATTGAAGATAAGACAGTTGAGAGTTTGTCTTTCATCTTAGACCACTTGAATAATCAGACGTGTTAAAAGCCCCAGCCCTTATGCAATGTTTTTGACGGACTGATAAAGCAGTTTCCTTTCAAAGATAACAGTCCGAAAGTATTATACTCAAGAAGATGAACTTGTATTTTGTACGGATGTTTCAAATCTTCTACGTCGATTGGGAGAGAAAGAGTATTATCCTAGTAAGTGACGTGTTTTTATTGACTCTTCCAAAATAAGTTTAAAGGCTGTTTTGCTTCATAATACAAATGTTCTGGCATCCGTCCACTTGCACACTCCACAAAAATGTCTGAAACATACGAGACCTTAAAGTTGGTGCTTGAAAAAATTAAATATCATGAGCATGGGTGGCAAATTTGCGATGATTTGAAGATCATTGGATTGTTGCTGGGACAACAAGAAGGCTATACAAAATTTCCCTGTTTCCTATGCGAATGGGATAGCAGGGCACGGGATAAACATTGGGATACAGTGAATTGGACAGAAAGGAAACAACTACAACCAGAATCCAAAAATGTCTTGAATGTAAGTCTTATTGACCGTGAAAAAAGTTTACTTCCATTCTTGCACATCAAATTTGGATTGATGAAACTGTATGTCGAGGCATTAGATAAAAGTAGCCTATGCTTCCAATATTTATCCACTAAATTTCCCTCATTATTAGATGCAAAAATCAAAGAAGGCGTATTTGATGGACCACAGATTCGTAATCAGATGAAGGATACAATTTTCACAGACACGATGACCAAAATTGAGAAAGAGGCATGGAACGCATTCAAGGATGTAGTGACTAAATTCCTTGGCAACATTAAGGACCCTCAATACAAAGAAATTGTAAGGAAAATGTTGGTAAAGTTTAAGGAACTCGGTTGTAATATGAGCCTTAAGCTTCATTTCTTAGCTTCGCATCTGGATTATTTCCCTCTAAATTTCGGAGGATCTCAAAGATGCAGAACGACGCTATCAGGGACGTTGGGATGTGAATATGATGGCCGATTACTGTTGGTCGATTGCACGAGACGACTCTTCTAGAGATCATTCAAGAACTTAAAAAAACCGGAAATTCTACGGGAAACGGGAAAAGACGGATGTGTGAATCTAAGCTGCACATAATGTAAGTAACAAAACTATGTATGTTTAACCATGTAATTTTTATTCAAGGTACCGTTATATTAATTTAAAAGCAACTGTACAGTCGAAAGCTTTATGCTTCAGTTTCACGAATTTCAACATACATTAAAAATATAATACATACTACTTACTTGCTTACAAAGCAGCATTCATATGTATTCAATGCATGAAAAATATGATTGCGTTTTGCAAGCTGATGTTTATATTAATACATCAAATTTAATCAATACTAAGTATCAACAATTTTACGTAAGAACAAAATAATATTTTGTGAAATTGCCACCAAATCAGACGTGATTCGCCAAAACTAATTTTTTCTCGAATTCTGCGTTAAGAAATTCATAAACCCCACCTAGTTTCGTTTTTACCGCACAAAAAAAGTTTTATTTTGCAGGCTAGTGTAAGGAATTCAAGTTTCTACTAAAACGAGTCTCTTCTAAATAATGAAATTTAATTCCAATCATTTTATTACAAAAGACAAATCACAGCTTCAGTTCTTTTCTAGCAGTAAGCTGGCTCGATCACCTAACAGCTGGCTGGAATAACGGGAACCCGAGCTCTCCCCCGATATATCTAAACAAAACACACATGTTACCTTAATTGGCATCAAATAAAAACTCGCCTCGCTGGCAATTCACATGAAATATAATTCTTGAACCACACAGAATATGCGAAGATTATGATATTCCCATATCATTAAATTATACAAAATAACTCATCGGATTTCCTACACTGAAAATCCCGGTACCAACACTACAGGATTTCAACAACCTGATCCACATTCCTTCACATTTTCGCAAGACTTGAAACACTCGCTATCAAAAATTCTCTACACGACAATAATATGAAATATCTCTCGTGGGTGACTCACTATGCTGGTATATAAAACATTCATTGACAACTAACCATCTCTCCTCGCATATCGGAGATAATATTTCCAAACCGAAACTCACAACTTGACTTAAAAAAATTTACCGTTATTTTCCTCTCATCAATTATATACAGATTTCAACAGACTTTAGAATATTAATCCCCTGTAACAACTTTTACCGGCCTCCTCTCGTAACTTCCCTTGACAAACTTTACATCGCCGAACACTACGGTGTACGTTCCGCACCAGCTGACACTCCACCATTACCGCGCACTCGCTCTAAATGATAAACCAGGGATTTACGCTTACATGAATTTCATCTATACACTAAGCAGAATTTTATGATAAATTAATCTCTTAACATTGGCAAACCACAAATATAGAAAATAAACGTACGGAAATGATACTTTGCTTTAGACATTATATTCGTTTCTCAACCATCAAATCTAATACTATACAACACTTCACACGCTAGTTTCAAAACTTTCCCGATTGTCCAAGAAACATTAAAAAAATGATCTTTTGTCATATTCCTCTGACATTTTCACGAAATAAAAGGGTGACCAAAATTCGTCAAAGTTACACACAAGCAATGATGACATCATGAAATAAATAAAAGCACTTTTTAACGGTGGTAATTCACATACCTGTAGTCGTACGACGTCTCCCATCATTACAGACCCACCAGCCTCTCTCATTCTTTATCTAGCCATCTCGACAGGTAGTGGCTTTACAAAACATAGTTTTCCCTTTGGTATAATTCCCTGAAAATAATGACATAAACAAAAAATGCGCTTCTCACGTTCTCTTCCTCGCGAATCGAACACGTTCGTAAAAAACACCGATCCGCACATGCAACGAAGTTAAATAAATAAATATTAGTGAATGTAACTGCAGGATATCGGCATTATAATGACCGTCTATTGCTTGGAGGTGAGTTTACATGACGGTTCCACGTGGGAATACCGTTAACTTGACTGGCAATCTTTCTCCACTTGGAGATGATATTAGATAGTCACCTTAGGCCAAACTGCCCTTCCTGTGGGGACTTAGTCTGCACAACCGATTTTTACTCTTCTTCTGAGTAGCGTGCGGTCGCTTCAAATTCTCTGAACACAATGCGGGATTGCAAAATAGCGCATCGTTCTTTTATAACATTTACTCCCAATCTCATGTCATCTGCATTTACTGCCAAAATTTTACAGACACATTTTCTACCCCATAAAAATGTAGTTATGGCAGATCGCGACATAATACATTGTTGTTTAGTTTAGTTGCGGTGTTGTTGATAAGCATTTAAGAGTTCCTCTTAACCAACTGAATTGTTAAAATACCTCATAAGATAGGCACTGTATTTGGTCGTTGTAACAGAGATCAAACGAACAGGCGCGTCTTTAACAATTTACTTCTGGAGCTATTTAGTGGTCTAAAGTCTTTACCATTAATGACCAAATTGTTTCACTTACAATTTCCTGACGTTTACTGCGACAGTTTCGTCGCCATCTCTTCTTAAATGTAGTTTTATTATAAAATAATCCCGATGTATCCCTGCACATTCTACATGTGCGGGTGACGTAATTTCCCTAGCGTGAGAATGAGAATCACCACCTGTTTCTCCACGTGCTGCGTCTGGTCAGAGATAAAAATGTAGCTAGAGCTCGTGACTTGTAATTTATATTGTACCTCATGTAATGACTTTATAAGACTCTGGCACCTTATGACTCGAAGGTCATGGGTTCAATACATACATACGTACGTACATACATACATCTTCATTATGAACTAATATGCCTTTCAGCGTTCAGTCAGCAAGCCTCTGTGAATTTACTAAACGCCGCCGAATTTCCCTCTTTGTAACTAATTGTGTGGCCTCGTGTATTTTTATTTATATTTAAATCATTAGAAACTGACTTTAAACATCGTGGTCTTGGTCTCCCCCTACTTCTCCTATTCTCCACGTCCGAGTCCATTATTTTGCTAGGTAACTATTCTGCTCCATTCCTCTCACATGATCCCACAACCGAAGCCGGTTTATGCGTACAGTTTTATTATTCGTGTCTATTCCTAACTTAACCAGTAGTAGGGCTACACCGAAGGTAAACTAAGCGCTGATTGGCTGTTGAGCGTGTCACGTGATCGGCGTTCTGGCTTCTGATTGGCTGGTGGGCTTTGATGTCACACCGCGAGCTGGCTCCGGACAGGCTTGAGGGTCGTGGCTTCCAAGCGCGAGAAATTTGAAATTGTGTCCGCGGGTGATTTGAAAAGTAGACAACACCATTTTGTTGCACTGGCTAAGAGTACATGCATGGGCATCATTACCTATCACTGTCTACGTGTGCAAGCTTAAGGAGGCACATAAAGCTTAAGTGGTAAAAAAAATATTTGTCTACCTATATATATATATTGTACCCGTAAAATGTGTTCATATCTTTAAAGCGCTTGATATTAAATTAACGAGCATGATTCTTAACCTATGGAGTGGCTTTATTATTGGAGCTGGTACAGAGAGAGGTATAGTTATCAATTTGAGAGATTCTTTTGATAAATTGAGTTTATTGATCATCAAAGCAAGTTCATATCACCTTCGTACAGCAGCGTGGAAGTGTCGTGGCTGGTTGGTACCTCCAAGTCCTGGGATGGTGCTGGACATCGACTGGGCAGGGACCACACCTGCTCGGATGAGGAGTTCTGGAATACCTGGAGGTTCTGGAAATGTCTCGACGTTCTGGAAGTCTCGACGTTCTGGAATGTCCCGACGTTCTGGAATGTCTCGAAGATTGGCACACGTTCCTGGGTTCGATTCGAGACGTAATTCACACTTGAATTTCCTGCACGGCACTCCACACATTCAGGGCACTGTCTGAACAGATATGACCTTTTAATTATGGTTACTGCACTCTAGATATTAAATCAAAACGTTCTGGGATAATCACTCGAAGAACAAGTACTGGTAGAAATGCAAGTTCATAATGCAAGCTCACTGTAAGCCAGAATGTTCTAGAGGATTACTGTCACTGCAGTCCTAAACGCATAGTTCTGAAGATTTAAAACATATTGGCAATAAACTGAATAAGTAGCACTCGGAAACTGTCCTGTTCCGTCAATAGGCGAAGTGAATAGCCATTAAAGAAAATAATATTTGAAAGAAAAAGTCTGACTTCATAAATTATGGATCACTCAAAATACTGGAAAGTTCTAGGCTTTCTGGGAACGCGATATGCGTATTCTGAATTGTCACAGTCTTTAAGAATCAAAACATAAGTCCCTGTGCAGCACTTGGAAAGTATTGCATATTTCACAATTAAACGTAATGTTGAATGCCCCTAAGTTTCATAGTCTTTACAAGGCGTAAATTCAATGAGGCACTTGAGAAAACAAGTCACATCGTTCACACGAAAGTTTATGTTGGTAGGGCACAAGTTCATCCTACACGCTCGGAAAATTTCAATGTTCCAGAAATTGATTAAAAAAATACAAGTTCGAATAAGTTCGAAACGTAAGTTCAATGCGGTACACAACACTCGTGAAAATTCCAAGTCCTTTCAATCGTCGTCGAATAAGTAAGTCCCTATGTGGCACTTCCAAAAAAACAAAGTTCCAACGTGTAGAAATAACAAAGTTCCAATGTGCCAAAATATTAAAGTCCCAACACGACACTCGAAGAAAATAAAGTTCCAACTTGTCAAAATATTAAAGTTCCAACACGACACTCGAAGAAAATAAAGTTCCGATGACAATGTTTCAGTATGTCACCTTAAGAAAATAATAAAGTCTTATCGCGACACTTGGCGAAAATAACTAAGTTCCAATGAGACGCTTCAGAAAAATAACAGAGTTCTTATATGGCACTTTAAGAAAATATCAAAGTCCAATCACGACACACAAAAAAGTTCCAATGTGTCAATATGATAAAGTTCCAATACGATGCTCGCAGAAAATAAAGTCCCATTCAGGCACTTCAAGAATATGATAAAGTCCCGATACAACACTTAGAGAAAAAACCGAAATACTTGGATTTCGCAGACTGTCAACTAGAAGTTCGACACACACAATACTTCTCCTGTCACCCGTGTCACAGAGACGGCGGAGTGACAGACACTGAATTCGTAGGTCGGGTGGTCCTCCTTGTATACACGTTCGCATGGAAGTGTCTAGAACTCGGGTACTATCTACCCTTATAACTTCTATAATACTCGGTGGATTTTCTTGAAATATATATATATATAGGTAGAAAAATAATATATATTGTGACCGTTCGTGGATGTGAGTGGTTCGATGTGATGTATTTTCTTTAATCAGACCTTGGCTAGAATTCAACGGTTCGCAAGAAACTCCACTCATGGGCATGGCCATTCGGCGAGTACCGGTCATCTCTTCAACAGTTAGCTCTGACAGAGTAATTCTACGTCCTACCTAAATATGACAAGGCTCTTAAATTAACTTTGAAATAAAAGATCGCAATAAAATTTTAGAAGGATATTCGATTTAATTAAATAATCGTGAAGAAAATATAATAATGATAATCATCTGATCAAACAACATGACGGGGTAATATCATTAGCACTCATTATCGATCTTTGTTGGTTCGCTAAGAACTTAAAAGAACCAAAATATTATCTGACGTTAACTTTAAAACTCGAAATAATTTATCACAATGTCTGAAATATTCTCCACAAACATTGAAGTTATTAACAGTCCTGAAAATCTGCCAATCATAAATTCATTTCGTTCATTCATATGAGTTGATATTTGCCCATAGTTTGCCTTCCCCAGTTCTATCTGTTTAAGTATTTAAATTTCTGGCTATCTGATATACAACATGAGTATCCTGACGGATAGCCTCCCTAACGTTGCAAGATAAAATATGTCATCTGTCAATCATCCATCAGACACAAATAAATCATTAAATGAACAATCATGGTGCTGTCACACTCGTCAGGATCACCAGCTTTGCCGTGCCTGAAAATCAACAACATCTAACTACTGTCATGTTCAATGAAACAATAATCGAAGGTCTGTGCTGCCTCTGCTCTCATCCAGCTCCTGGAAATAATGCTACTGCCAAATAACTACAGCAAGCAATTACCTTGAATGCCTACGCACTTCATCAGGTGACATTATCTCTTAACAACTCATTTTTACTATTTAACTATGCCATTTATCGAAGATCCTAACAAAATCATCTGCTACTATATCCATCTCATCTCTATACTGTGCCGAAAATTCGTATTCCGATGACTCCTACATGTTTAGCACTCAACCTCTCCGAAATACCTTTTAAAACACTAGCATCATCTTATTCCGCTTGCCTATTCAAATCTTAAAAATCACATGATGAACATCTCAATCACCTTACTACCTTAAGTTCATTGACATTTCGAAGATTTATCACATTACTGTAGTCGATTTCAACAAACCACATTCTTATAATCATCACACTACTTACCATAACATATTCGACGACCCTAATTATTTACCACATCTTATAAGAATATGCACTATGTCTACATCATTACTCAAATATACAGGCGTAAGTATCGAAGAACCTCACCATACACATGCAAACATCATCACTTATAACATGTACGCACTTCATCAAATCATTCCGCGGCACAAATTATTCTAAAAGTATCTCGACATTAACATAAAATTACGTACAATCGCTCACTGAAAACTTATCTACACCTCACTCGATATTATCTCACCGCAACTAGATCACGATTATTCAGACAGTATCAAGACATTAGATGAAATATAATCGCACCTGTATACCTTTACTACATGTCACTGATGATAGACCGAATTTTACTATTACCAATGATTAGATCCACACTTCACCCCGATCCGTAATGATCGACACGTTAGGCTACTCAAGCCGTATTTAAAAAGAAAGTCACCCATGTGATGACAAATCTAACACTACTATAAGCTTCTACAAAATAGAATAAGGGAAGACAAACTTGGTACTTAACGTTTACTGTCTCTGTTGTTCATCCCATCCTTAGGTTGTGGTAGTTATGGACATCTGTTCTCATGTAATTCGGATCCATCAGGATCCCCAGTTCGACTTAGTAACCCATCTCCATATTAGTTAGATCCTTCGCAAATAATAACCAGATCCATTGTTCTTCCTTCCTGAAACTTGTAAAGACCAAATTACAACAATGCTAAACAGAGTTTTTGAAATTCACAATTTTGTTTACTAACTCGCCTTCGTATATCGGCACTATATAACTAGTTATTAAGCTTTTTAAATCTTTATAATATCTTAAACTCTTATAATCTCCTTAATTCTTTCAGTAGGTATCAGAGCTATTCTCGAGATCCACCTTCTTCGCTGTTTTTTTTTCTCATACATCGTCATAAACAAAATCCCATCTTTAGAACATCACAATAATTCTTGGTTCGCACTTTCTGATTCACATGAAATTGCTATGTCGTAATCTCCGTTACATATGTTTTTGACATTGGAGGAACTTTGCCTAACACAACTACTCTTTTTATTCACGGGACTGCACAAAGGAACACATTCTGCTATTCATTTATTTCCTCAATGCATATGATACGTCATTCCGCATACGACTTCTTGATGGTAGAACTTGTACTGCGCCTGACTATTCCATGGCCATCTGCCGCATGACGTTTCCGGACCTGAATGTTACTTATGACATTTCTCCTTCACAGCTGTTAATACGATCTTTCATCTACTGGTCTTTATTGCATCCCAACTTATGTTCTTAATTCAATTCTCCGAATACCACGGGGTTCTGAGCTTGTGAATTCGTTGATTTCATTCTATTAAATTCTCTTTTTATGAGCGAGTTGTCTCGTTCTCCGTACGTGGTTGAACATACAAACTGGACGCATTCCGGCTGATTATGTATTTATTTACCGCTTCTGTTGATTTATTTGCTTATAACTTTCAATGGTTCCTTCGCACTTAACCTCAAATCCATTGAAAGGTTATAATATATATATAATAACGTCCTGACTGATTGACTGACTGAATCATCATCTCCAAAACTACTGGCCATAAGGAAATGAAATTTCGAGGATACCTTTGTATTACAATGTAGGTGCTCACCAAGGGAGGATTTTTCGATATTCCATCGCTAAGGGGGCAAAAAGGGGGATGAATTTAAAAAATGAGCGTATTTATATCTCAAAAACTAAACAGTTTAAAGACGTGAAAATCGGTATTCGGAATCTCCTTAAAAATAAAGAAACACGTATTTTGGTTTTTTTGAAAGATCTACTTCAGAGAGGGTAGACAGGAGTGACAAAATGGTTGAATTTTTAAAATGAGTCTACCTACAATATATTTAAAAATCGTAACATGTTACAGACGTGAAAGATGGTATTCGGAATCTCCTGTAAAGGTAAAGGGACACGCAAAATTTGTTTTCTGCAAAACCGCTTAAGGGAAAGAGTTAAAAAGGATGAATTTTTAAAATGAACATATCTATATTATATCTTAGAAACCTAACATATACAGGCGTGAAAATTGGTATTTGCAATCACTTTTTGAAATAAAGTAAGACGTATTTTTTGTTTTCGGAAAAACACTTAAGGGGGTAAAATTTACTGAAAAAAGTGGTTTAATTATTTTTATTAGGATGCTGGTATCTCCAAAACTGAAGATATTACAGACGTGAACATTGGTATTTGGAATCTCCTTTAGAAATAACGAAACACGTATTTTTTGTTTTCGGAAAATTTACATAAGGGATTGTAAAACGGACTGAAAAAGGGGTCAAATTATTTTTATAAGGATACTTTTATATCATAAACAGAAGATGTTAAAGACATGAAAGTTTGTATTTGGAATCTTCTTTTAAAATAAAGGAACGCATATTTTTTGGTTTTCGGGAAATCCACTTAAGGGGCTGGGGTGGGTGAAAAGTATTGAAGAAAGTGTAGAATTCTATTTATGAGGATACTTAAATATCAAATACTGAAGATGTTACAGACGTGAAAATGGTATTTGCAATCTTCTTTTAAAATAAAAGTACGTATTTTTTGTTTTCGAAAAATCCACTTAAGAGGCTGGGGTGGGTGAAAAGAAGTGAAGAAAGTGTTGAATTCTATTTATGAGGATACTCATATATCAAAAACTGAAGATGTTACAAACGCGAAAATTGGCATTTGGAATCCCTGTAAAAGTAAAGGAACACGCATAATTTATTTTCTTTAAATCCACTTCAGGGGGAGTGTTAAAGAGGGGTGAATTTTTAAAATGAATATAACTACAATCCATCTCAAAAACACATACTACATACGTGAAAATAGGTATTTTTAATATCTTAAAAAATAAAGTAACACGTATTTTTTGTTTCGGAAAAACCCTTAAGGGGTGGGGGTTGTAAAAAGGACTGTAAAAGGGGTTGAATTCCTTTTATGAGGATATTTACATCTCAAAAACTGAAGACGATACAGCCATAAAAATCTGTATTTGGAATCTTCTTTAGAAATTAAGAAGCACATATTATTTTGTTTTCGGAAAATCCAATTAAGGGGGATAAATGAATTGAAAATGAGTTGAATTTTTTGTTTGAGGTTACTTACATCTCGAAAACGAAGGATGTTACAGAAGAGAAAACTGGTATTTGGAATCTCCCTTGAAATAAAGACACACGTCTTTTGCTGCGGGGGAAGTGGGGGACGGAATCAACTTAAGGGGATTTAAAATGAGTTGATTCTTTTATGAGGATAAAAATAACTATTGGACTTAAAAAACAATACACCTAAGGGTGTTTTCACTGGCGGGTAAGGAATGATGACTAAAATATGCATATATTAATTCAACCGTTTGAATTTTGAAGTTAATTTCAAATGATATGGTAGGTATTAAACAACAGAAAATTCGAAACAAATTTAATAGCTCAGAGTTAAATGGGGGTTAAGCTCCGAAAACTAATATATTAATTTATTCCTCCAAAACGGTTTAACGTACGAGGACGAAATTCCAAATAGCGGCATATACTTTAAATCCTATATGTGAAATGGGAAATACAACCTGTGACAATCAAGTTTGGTGAATAAAGTCAGAACGGTCGATCCGGCAATACTGGCGACACACAACGCTGCAGCTGCGTAGCAGCAGGTTTTGACCACCTGCTCCCAACGTTGTTCAGTTGAGCAACGTGTGTGTGCCGTGTAAGACCTGCTTGACACAGTGCGTGTTTAGTGCGTCGGTTCTAAACTGCGAACTGGAACATGAACGACCAAAAGATCAATGCACAGTTTTGTTTTAAGCTTGGCAAGACACCGAAAGAAACGCATGCGATGCTGGTACGTGTTTATGAAGGTCAAGCACTGTCCTTGAAGTGTGTGTACGAGTGGTTCGCCCGTTTACGAGGAGGCCGGGAAAGTGTTTCTGACAACCCCCGTAACGGAAGACCGGCGACCGCCGTCAGTGACGAAAACATTGAGATGGTGACGACATTAATCTCGAACGATCGGCGATTAACTTTGCGCATGATAGTGGATGAACTACAGATTAACCGTGAATCCGTGCGACAAATCGTTACCCAGAATTTGGGGAAGAGGAAAACGTGTTCTCGTCTTGTGCCACATCACTTGACGGACAATCAGAAGCAGGCACGTTTAGAGGCTTCACAGGATTTCGCCGAAACGTCGGATAAGACACCAAATTTCTTGAACTGTACTGACAATTAGGATGAAACTTGGTGTCTCAGGTACGACCCTGAGACGCAACGGAAAAGAATGGAATGGCTTTCTCCGGGATCCCCTCGTCAAGAACAGGTCAGTGCGGAAAAGTCACGCATAAAAATGATGACCATCACCTTTTTCGATAGCTAAGGCATTATCCACAAGGAATTTCTACCTGAGGGAACGACGTTGAATGCTACACGGCACTTTGAAATTTTGATCCGTTTCATGAAACGTCAACGCAGGGTAGACCCCAGTACGCACAACAAGGTTCGTGGTTTTTCTGTACATGACAACGCTCGCCCACACACAGCCAATATCGTCAAATAGTACATTGTAAAAAAGGGGGTGTTTAAACTTGAACATTCCCCATACTCGCCAGATATCAATCCTCCAGACTTCTTCCTATTCCCATGACTCAAACTCGCTTTGAAAAGAAAGAGTTTTGGCGCTATTCCTGACATCCAACGAAACGTGACGAGGCTTTTGAACACCATCCCAAAGGAAGCCTTTTTGCAAAGTTTCCAGGACATGTATCGCCGATCTCAGCAGTGCATAGATATGAGAGGGGACTATTTCGAAGGACAGTAAGTTCACTGTCGTGCATTGTTCATCTATGTTGATAGTACAGGACTATTCGCCGAACTTTATTGTCACAGGTTGTATTTTTTAACGTTCATCCCCTAAAGTGTTAAATGAGGTTATAACTGTAAACGAAATTAATCATCCCTCCTAAACCGTTCGACGTACAAAATTGTAATTTTACGAGATGGGTGTTATTTTATATCCTAGGTGTCAAATATCGTATACTTCAAAATATTTCTTCCCTAAGGAGTTTAGATGGTGGTTAACTCAAAAACACAATATCCATACTTCCGAAACTGTTTCAGGCTATAACTAATTTTTTTATGAATGGTGGTCTTCTATATCCTAGATGTTAATAAACATTTAGAAACATTCACCCCTTAGAAATATTCATTCCTCCATTACTGTTCGACATACAAAAATAAAAATCTCACAGGTTGGTAGCTTTTACATCCTCGATTTTAAATAAGATGTTTAAAAGATTGAAATTCTTCCGTGTGGGATTCAAATGAGTGTTAGATTAGAAAATAAATAATCATTCCCTCAAAACCGTTAACGTACAAACTGAGGGCGTATTTTACAGGCTCAGCTGACAGTGGACTATCCAAAATATAAAACTTTGAATAATAATTTTCAGTTTAAAATCGTAACGAAGGACAGGTATCTTGCTGGTATTGTTATATGATTTTAGATTATACTCTTCCGTATAATTCCGTGAAAGAATTACATCAGTAATTGCAATAGTTACTGAGTTATGGCCTAAAATGTAATTTAATTCCCTGCAGGAAACACACCCCAGTCTGCTGTCACGTAGGTCGGAACGCGCTCATGCCTTGTATCCGAGCTATTACTACAGGCAAATACATATTTGCCGCGGGAACTGATTTTCATATGACTTGCTCACTTTCTCACACTTCTGTGGCACAGGTACCGCCATATCTTCGTTTTATTATTGTTTGTATCCATCCTTACGAAAGATCAACTGTTTACATGTATGCAAACATGACTTCGGTTTTTATAACGTAAATCTATTGTCTAGCTAGTTGTGTTCTCAAGTGAAACATGGGAAAGAGGAAATCTTCCTATAAGAATGTTCTGAGTGGATGGAGGGACATGAGAAAGGTTGTGGTAGTAAACATAAGGGCACATCGGGGAGCATGGAAGTAGCTGGGTTGAGGGACATTTTAAGTCGCTCTGTGGCTAAACATAATCTGCGTTATGTAAATTATATTGGTGATGGCGTCAAAAAAATGTTTTTAAGTTTGTATCTGATTTTCAACCATATAGACCTGATGTGGCTATCACAAAAAGTAGAATGTGTTGGTCATGTGCAGAAGAGAAAAGGCACTCGCCTCAGAAAATTAAAACAGCATTGGAAGGGGACAATTTTTGAATGATGGGAAGCCCCTTTCAGGAATGATTCCTCTTTGACAGATGCTAGAATAAATACCTTGACTGTTAACTATGGGAATGCTATCAGGGAAAACTACAATTCTGTAAATGAGATGAGGAAGGCTATTTGGGCTGTATTTTATCACAAAACACCCTCATATGGCAAGCCATGCCATTATTTCTGCCCAAAGGGACCTAATTCTTGGTGCTCTTAACAAAATGCCATAGTGGAATGGCAAGTTCAGGCTTGTAAACACGAAAATAACATACCCCATTCTCTAATAGAGGTTGTCAAACCTGAGCTTAAATATTTAGTTTAACAGAACTCCTAAAGAAATGTGTAGGAGGCCACACCTAGAACAATAATGAATCTTTAACTCCCAAATTTGGAGAATTTGCCCCAAAACGGCTTTGCAGGGCATAAAGTGATAGGTATAGCAGTACATGATGTTGTTATGACCTTCATTGATTGTATGTAGAGTAGATTCAAAGTTCTTGAACAGCTAAAACTTGTTCCTGGACAGTACTGCCTCCAGGCTTTCAGCCATAACAATGGTCAACGAGTCACTTACAGCCTTAAAAGAGCTCAACAATCAACAAAAAATGCAAAGAAAGTAAGGAGAAGACTAAGGCTGGAAGAAGCACCCCAGGTAAACTCACAAGAGAGAATCATGTTGCATCAGGGATGTTCTAGAGTTAATTCATTTCAGTTGAAGTTTAATGCCCATTTACAGCAACTTGCACTTTTTAAACGGTTTTTCTTGTAACATGAACAGTTTTTAAGATATGACCATGGAAGTCTGCACTTTACATCACTTTCTAGTGTTCTAGAAGGTGAATAAATTTTGTAGTAATATCATGGAGAGATCTTTTTTTTTAATATATCTTGAAATTTGCCTGCTGCCATTTCTTGATGGATACAGTACCTTTGTATCCATCCCTTAGCACAGGCCAGAGTAAAGTGTAGCTTTCACCGAAGTCCAAGTCTCATCCATGGCTGTGACATTATGGAAGCTGCTGGGGTATGGGTGGTGCTGAGTAATGACAGTCGGAGCACGACTAGTGCATCCAAGTGTTATGAAAGGTGTTGCTCATAGGGTCAGTCGTGCTGCAATAGCACTTTCTGACTCAGTGAGGAAAGCAATGGCAAACTAGCTCACTCCTCGTCTTGCCTAGTACGCCTCATTTTGGTGCTGCCATTGGTTTTTGCGGTTTCCTTATAACCGCATAACCTTTGCTGGTGCTATTTGAGGATCCAACCAGTCTCTGGGCTGACGACCTAACAGACACAGACATATCTTGAAAGAAAATCTCTAAAAATGAATGACTGGATGTATTGTTTTAAAAATATTACTTAACAATAAAAGGTTTTAGAGGACTTAATTTATTTTATTCGTCAATTATCTGGGAGTATATAAAATCACAAAATATTAGAATCGGTGGAAAATTGTGGATGATATGAGGTACTCTTGTGTGAAACAAATACAAAATATGTAATGTCCAAAAACATCCTTCACAATTTTAATTTTCTAAATATTAATAAATATTGATGTTTATAAAGACATTGTATTCATTCATGCAATAAAAAGGCCATAAGGAAGATGTGAAAATTGAAATTGAATGTTACGTATTTTAAATGGGTTTGAGCTGTATATGCCCCCTTAAACTTACAGGTTTGGATTTGACTCCAGGATTAATCTCACTGGGGTGTCAAACTTACAAATAAATGTTCAATGCCCAGAAGGGAGCAAGCTTATCCTAACAGTCTTGGATTCAACTCCAGGCTTAACTTAACTGTCTTACTAGGCAGGATGTCGCTATACTTTGTTTTAATGGGACTGACTGTGACAGTTCGGCAGCTTCTACTACTTCTTAATGGTTACCCTTCCCTACACTAGCTCGTGGGATTCTGGCGCAAGGTCAACTAGGCAAGATAACTGCTATCCATTAACTTTATGGAAGGCTACTCTAAGGTTTTAGAGCTGACGCAGGGCTATACGCTTTTCTGGGGGCTATGTTGCTTATTTTGGAGATTTTGGAAATTGATTTGGCATCATAGGACTTCCTTTGAGCACTATTCGGCTCTTCTGAGTGCTATGGGGATACTTTTAGGCATTATAAGGCTTATTTTAGTCATTTTAGGATTTGTGATCATTATGGGACCTCTTTAGGGCTTTGTGAAAACTCTTTTTGGTGCTATAAAAACTTTTTGAACGCTATGAGGCTTCTTTTGGGCATAATAGGAATTTTTTAGTGCTATAAAGCTTCCTTTGAGCACTCGTTGGATAGGGAGTAGTTAGATAGTGTAAGTTGCCGGTTCTTATTTTATGCTTATAACATTAATCTGGGAGTTGCGGCGTCCATAGGACTTTGCTTGGATGCTACAAAGCTTACTTGGGGTGCTACTGACGCTTCTTTCGGACACAATGGCAGTGCTTTGGGTTCAGTTTAAGCACTTAACTTCCTAACCATACTAAGAACTGAACCCCGGTAGTGGTGAAGGTACGGGGTGGAAGTAGAGGCGGAGATGCACTTATCTGGTAGAGGCGGAGGTGGAGTTTGAGGTACAAGTTGAGGCGGAGGAGGTAGATGAGGTGGATGAGGAGAAGGTGGATATGGAGTGGTGGTAGAGGTACAGGTGGATATGGGAGGAGTAACAAGGTAACTTGTCTGTGTACGTGTTTCTTAACGCTCAGAGCGAGCTCTTCCGGTGATGACCCGGCCTGCTGAGTTTAACTCCGAGTTGACCTTTACGCGTGACCTTATGTTTTGTTTTTGCTGACTAGAACAGTCAGTTTTTGATTCTAACTATCGAGCTTACAGATTTGAACTCTAGACACTTTTAGTACCTAGCCTATCGTAATGTTTACATCAGTCGGAAAGTAAAATCTTGTGTTTAGAACAAACTCGAAATTAATCTACTGAGACAGCTTAGAAAACATGGTGTGGGAGCAGAGCTCTACAGGATAGCTTTTCGGCATATTGGTAAAGCAATCGTAACGATAATACTTTGAAGGTACCGTACGTTTGTAAGCCGATCAGGACATTATGGGTTACAAATTGCTGTTAACACCACTACGAGGGTTGTAGCACCGTCTTAACGAAGCGTAGCAAGTCATTTATTACCCTCTGTGAGTGCTCCAACATCAACCGATCAGGGCTTACATGCCTTAAAAAATGTGTGCCAGCTCCGTTAACTACATTGCTAGACGTAAACTCTCACCGTTGTTATACCAACGAGTTTTGCAAGCTCAGATTATGAGTATGCATCTTAGGTCTACTCTCCCTTCGTGAAGGGCACCGCGCCATATAGTTAAGTTTATAAGAGCATTACCATGTAGTGATACTATGATACTGTACGTATCGAAGTACAACCGACTCTTTAAGTTCTAAAAAACACGTAGAAGGAGGTCTAAGAGGTAGATAAAGATGTAGAGTCAGCTATGCGATGTGCCTAGCTAGACCTTACTATTTAATAAGGGAGTGGAAATAACAGTCACTGAAGTGTTAGCGAGTTAGAAATGTGAGAAATGAACGTCAGCAGGCAAATGCATGCAGAACTGATGTTTCGTATTTCGCAAACCTCATACGCTTAACTGCACGCATTAGCGAACAAGAGAATGTTGACACTCCTTGCCAAAGTTAGGTATATTCTGAGTGTAAGGAAATGAAACACGTAATGCAACGTTACGGAATTCGCTAGTGTGGGGGGGGGGCGGTAGAAGAAATAATATATGATAACTCTTGCCTATCGTAACAGTTGACTAAAAGGTGACCGCAAGTGCTCTTAACTTGGGAAGGTTAGGTCGGCGACTACAAGGCCCTTAGCTGAGTCCTGACATTGTTTCTACTTACAATTGAACTAAACTCCGCATTCGGGAAACGCGTGAGTTTCATAATTGTTGAAATGTCTAAAGATAGTTTTCATACCAGGAGGCAAATGAAGGGTGTTACATGTAGAAAGAAATACTATATTAAAAATCAATGTAGTACATAAATGAATATATCATGGTACAAGGGTAAATAATAATAATAATAATAATAATAATAATAATAATAATAATAATAATAATAATAATAATAATAATAATGGACTATGTGTGATGATAACATGATACTCTACTTACAGAAGCACAGTCGATCCCTAATTTCTAAAAAATGGGTAGATTGAGTAGTAAGCCGCTGCCAAAAATTTAGGATAGGCTATACGATAAATTTTAAGCCATGGGTGACTACTTTTAGACGAGTAGTTCTTGATATAAAACAGTTAAGGTGTAGGTAGTTTAACCTCCTATCGAAGTTTGTACAAATAACCTATAAATGAAATACATATACCATTAAATGAGTAATTTTCCAGGCACTTTCACTCCATATGTTTGAAAATATACGGAAGAAGTATGAAAACATCATGTAAAGATGTAGAGCAAGTAAAATGAAACATTTCAAGTAGGGTATCATAGATTATTATTATTATTGTTATTATTATTATTATTATTATTATTATTATTATTATTATTATTATTATTATTATTATTATTTTATAAGGTATGTAAGCTCTGATGGGTTGATGTTGGAGTTCTCACAGAGGGTAGTAAATGACCTGCTACACTTCGTTAAGACGGGGCTTCAACCCTCGTAGTGGTCTTAATAGCAGTTTCTACCTTTTAACGTTCTGACTGGCTTACAAACATATACCTTCAAAATGTTACCGTTACGATTACTTTACCAACATGCCGAAAAGCTACCCTGTAGGGCACTGATCCCACACCACCTTGTTTTACCTGTCTCAGTAGACTACAATTTGGAGTTTGTTCCAAAAACAAGATTTTGCTCCCTGAGTGATGTACACACTACGGTAGGCTACTCAAATTCAAATATGTAAACTCGAGAGTTAAACGAATGGAGTGTTCTAGTCAGAAAAATATAAAGAACATAAGGTCGCGCGTACAGATCAACTCTGAGTTAAGCGAAGCAGAACTCGTCATCACCGGAAGAGTTTATTCTGAGCGTTAAGGAACACGTACAAAGACAAGTTATCCTGTCACTTCTTCCACCTCCCACCTCCCACCTCCCACCTCCCACCTCCCACCTCTACCACCATTTCCGCCTCCACCTGTGCCTCTACTTGCGCCACATCTCCACCTCAAGCTCCACCTCCGCCTCCACTTCCACCTCCGTCTCTACTAAATAAGTGCAACCTCACCTCTCCTTGCACCCTCTACCTCCACCTACACCGTGGTTCGACTCTTAGTCAGGTTAGAGAGTTAAGTGTTTAAACTGAACACAAAGCACCACCACACCGTCCGAAAGAAGCCTTAATAGCATTCCAAGCAAGCTTTGTAGCACCCAAATCAAAAATCAAGTCTTATAGCCGCCGAAATTCCCAGCGTAATGTTACGTAGGTGGATCAAAAGGTTAGTTGCACTAACGCGCCGCAGCACCGCGCTCTGTGTCGCAAACGTGGGCACAGCGGAGAAAGGGACAGACACTGCCCACACGTCTGTTAGGCAGATCGCTGTGGTGTCTCGTCTAGTATTGTGTGAATAGCGGCCAAAAGCAATGGCGCGTCAACTGGACGTTCACTCCAAATATGAGGTGCGTGCGACAATCCGATTCCTATAGGCCAAAAGGAAGAATTGCACGGACATTGATCGTGAAATTAGTGCTGTGTATGGGGAGCGGGCCATTTCCCGGTAAGGTATCGTAAATTGGTGTCAGCAATTCGAAGCCGGACGCACGGATATCACTGACAACCATAGCGAAGGCAGGCCCGCAACGTCCAGGACCCGTGCAAAGGTCAACAGTGTGAATGCGATCATTAGACAGAACCGGCGCATTAAACTGAGAGAAATCGCGACGCAGCTGAACATGTCATATGGCAGTGTATTCGCCATTGTTCACGAGGACCTTGGATATCGTAAGCTGTGTCACAGATGGGTCCCACGTCTTCTCACCGATGAGCACAAGGGACAACGTTTCCAATCCTCCCTGGTATTTTTGCAACGCTATGCCGCAGACGGCAACGGGTTTCTGCGGCGAATCGTCACAGGCGACGAAACGTGGGTCCACCACTTCACCCCCGAAACGAAGAGAACATCAATGGAATGGATGCACGCCTCATCACCAGAACGAAAGAAGGCCAAGGATCAACCTTCAGCAGGTAAGGTTATAGCGACAGTGTTCTTTGACATGGAGGGTTTGCTGCACGTGGAATTCATGCCGAAAGGAACGACGATCAACGCGGCGTCGTATTGTCAAACGTTGCACCCGTTGCGTAAAACGATTAAAGAGAAGCGCCGGGGGAAATTGAGCGCCGGTGTGATTTTGTTGCACGATAACGCAACACCTCACATTGCCCACCAAACGAGAGAACTGCTGCAGCGTTTTAAGTGGGAGATCTGGTAACATCCACCCTACAGTCCCAACCTCGCGCATGTGACTTTCATCTGTTCGGTAAGCTCAAAACGGAACTCGGTGGTCGACGTTTCCAGACCGATGAGGAGGTGAAGGCCGCTGTCTCCGAGTGGTTGCAGAACGCTGGAGGATATGTCTATGCATCCGACAACGACAAGTTGGTTGTGCGTTCGCAGAAATGTTTGGAGTCTCTTGGAAACTATGTGGAAAAGTGACGTTACAGTGTATGTCGTTATAGTCGTGTTGCTGTTGTATAGGTGGTGTAATAAATGACCATAGCTGGGAAGTGCAACTTTTTTTAATCTGCCCTCGTACATGTATAGGGTTACCATACGTCCATCACAAGAAAAGGATAGCACACACAAACAAGAGGACAAACTTTATCGATAAAATCGTACTGTTTACAACTTAAAATCAAGCCATGCAGAACTACCCTAAACAAAAACAGTGATTTTCCGTGGTTATTTGAACATCAAATATGCAGTAACTTGGCCGTTTATTCCTCATCACTGCGTTCAATTATCTCATCATTGTCTCTTTCACTTTTATGCCAAGAATATTTGGAGGATGAAGAAATATATCTGAACAGTGTATTTTGCTTCCCAAAGAGTATTCATACAAGCTCAGGCAGTTCAAGTGTTTGAAATATTTGTACTGTACACACACTACACCTTTTATGTTTTATATTTTAATCTATTCCTGTCTTTGGTCCCCTGTGCGTTTACAAGAGGAAATATACGTTACGCTTTAGCCTTAGGACCAGGTATAGCAAAAAGTAATTCGACAATGTTCAGAAGTTCAGAACGACAGACAACATTAAATGACTGATTGAATTATGCACACCACATTTCAGCTACTGGTTGATTTTGCTTCCTTTGATAGCCATTCAATTTTTATTAAAAATACAAAATTGGTCAAAATGGAGTGTATCACTAACTCCTACATTTGTTTCTTCGTTGAGATATATGACACGCTTTTCAACATAATCCAAAATAGGAATTCTTGAGAGCTGCATCCACTTGAATGGTCCAAACTCTTGACACTGAGCCAACCACTTCTATAGATATTCAAAAGCAGAAATATACACAACTGTCATATCTCTGCCAGAGCTGTCACACTCCTGTGAGTTTCCAACTTCTCTTTTATGTCTACGTATTGCCTTTATTTTTAAGGGCATATAATTGTGCTTGTACCTTCCCTCGAGAGTTTATAAAGTAGATTCTAAAATATAAATTGATTCAGCTAAAGAATTTGATTCCTTCTCCAAGTTCAGTATATTACTTTTGAAAACCGACATTATTGAGTGAACTAACAAACACCTATCTTCAATTAGTTCATATGGTTCATGTTGTGGGTTACTACAGTCACATCCTAGTTCATGAACCATGGGCAACGGCTGAGTGGCCTAGTAAGTGGTCCTGAGAGTTGGGATACCAGTCGCTACGGGATAGGAGTGGGCATCTCGGACATATTCTGAGCCATGGTCCTCCTTGTGATCAGGCGGCTAGGACTATACAATCCACCGGTGGTCCCCAACCCGTTAGAGGAGAGATAATCACTTGAACTATGTGCAAGTAAAGGTAGCATCCTGCTTCACAGAATTTGCCGAGCTCAGAACATTTTAAGAAACACTCGGACTTATGGGAGTAACGGAGACCCACTCCCATCTGACAGGTGACGGTTTTCTGGGAAACAACTTGGCGAACGAAATGTAATTCGATGGGGAGCTATCAATTTTAATGGGGTTTATTGAAGAAAAAAGTAGAAATGTCTGAGTCAGGACTGGATGTTGTATGATATGAATGGATGTGTAAGGAGTAAATTATATTCGGGAAAGGGAAGATAACGAGGAAGAGAGAGGCGTTTACAAAGTGTATTTGATGGGTGTTAGAAAGGGAAGGACTGAGTGTGGGGAATACAATTACACGCAACAAGGTTTCTGTTAGGCATGTAAATGGGCGAATGATGCAGGTAGATTTGGCAGTTGGAAGAATTATGACGAGAATTTTCTCTGTGTACTCGCCATGTGAGGGCAAAATGAGGATGAAGTTGACAAGTTAAAGAAGCATTGAGTGACATCGTAGTCAGGGTCAATAGTGAGGATAGGATAATACTAATGAGGGATTTCAATGCGACAGAGATAAATAGAACAGAAGATTATGAAAGGATTATTGATAAATATGGGGAAAATATGGAAGTTAGTAGGAATAGGAAGCGTTTTCCGGACTTCTGTGCTAGTGTGGGTTTAGCAGTTACGAATATATTTTTCAAACATAAGGCTATTCACCGCTGCACATGGGAAGGTAGGGTTGCAAGATCCATAATAGACTATATTTTAATCAACCTTGAATTCAGGAAATTTGTTAGGAATGTACGGGTTTTCAGGGGATTTTTCGATGATATAGACCACTGTCTGATCTGTAGTGAACCAAGTATCTCTATACCTAGGATAGAGAAAGTGAAATCTGTCTGCAAACGAATAAGGGTAGAAAATATCCAGGGCGAGGAAATTAGACAGAAGTACATGGATATGATTACTGAGATGTTTCCGAACAGTGGACAGTAAGCAGGTTCAGGATATGGAAAGAGAATGGGTGACTTACAAGGATACTGTAGTAGAAACAACAACGGGATGCCTACGGAAAAATGTGTGTAAAGATGGGAACAAACGGACATCTTGGTGGAATGATGAAGTGATAGCAGCGTGTGAAAGTAAAAATCAGGCGTATCAGAAATGGCTCCAAACAAGGGTTGATGAAGACATGGAATTGTACGTAGATGATAGGAGCATAGCGAAACAAATAGTTGTTGAATCCAAAAAGAAGTCTTGGGAAGATTTTGGCATTAACCTGGAAAGGCTAGGTCAAGCAGCAGGGAACCCTTTCTGGACAGTAACAATGAACCTTAGGAACGGAGGTAAAAAGGAAGTGAACAGTGTTTAGGGTAATTCAGGTGAACTCATAATAGATCCCAAGGAATCACTGGACAGGTGGAGGGAATATTTTGAAAATCTTCTCAACATAAAAGGAAATCTTCCTGGTAGTGTCGCAAACAACCAAGATCACGGGTAGAAGGAAAATGATGTCGGTCAAAATACGCTCGAGGAAGTGGAAAGGGCGGTAAATAAACTCCATTGTCATAAAGCAGCAGAAATAGATGAAATTAGACCTGAAATGGTGAAGTATATTGGAAAGACAGGGATGAAATGGCTTCATAGAGTAATAAGATTATTATGGAGTGTTGGTAGAGTACCTTCAGATTGGACATAAGCAGTAATTGCACCTATCTATAAGCAAGGGAACAGGAAGGATTGCAACAACCATCGAGGTGTCTCATTGATCCGTATACCAGGCAAAGTATTCACTGGCATCGTGGAGAGGGGCATGCGAATAGTGGTTGAGAGGAAGTCGGATGAAAACCAGTGTGGATTCAGACCGCAGAGGGGATGTTAGGATCAGATTTTCAGTATGCGGCAGGTAATTTAAAAAAGCTACGAGAGGAATAGACAGTTACGTTTCGTATATCTAGAGAAAGCATATGACAGGGTACCGAGGGTAAACATGTTCACCTTACTGTGGGACTGTTTGGATTAACGGTAGATTATTAAAATCAATCAAAGACTTTTATGTTGACAATTCGGCTACAATGACAATTGATGGTAGAACGAGTTCTTGGTTCAGGTTACTTACAGGGGTTAAGCAAGGCTGTAATCTTTCACCTTTGTTGTTCGTAGCAGTTTACATGGATCATCTGCTGAAACGTATAAAGCGGCAGGGTGACATTCATTTAAATGGAAATATAGTAAGCAGTCTGGCCTATGCTGACGACTTGGTCTTAATGGCAGATTGTGCCGAAAGCCTGCAGTCTAATATCTTGGAACTTGAAAATAAGTGTAATGAGTATGGTATGAAAATTAGCCTTTCGAAGGATAAATTGATATCCGTAGGTAAGGAATCCAAGAGAACTGAATGTCAGATTTGTTATACAGAGCTGGAACAGGTAGATAATTTCAAGTATTTAGGATGTGTGTTCTACCAGGATGGTAGTACTGCCCCCATTATTGCCTGGCTAAGCCCAGCCAGTGAGCGAGAGATCCCGAGGTGGACCGTTCGTTCCTGGCTTTCCGTTTTCTAAAGGCATTTAAGGGTAGAGAGTTTGACGACCAAGCAAAATAAAATAAATTTTTAAAACACAACACTCTTACATTTATTAACACAAGCATTTATAACATAAAATATCATTGCTGGATTTCTCACAGCGAACTTCCATATTATCTCATTCTCCAGTAGCATTTTTATAACCAAATGTACTTCTCGTCCTCCAGCATTACTGGTCTGGAATGAAAATTAACAAACAAAATTAGGCCTTTATTGCCTTTAAAATTTAAAGTATTTAACTGAAAGAGTCCAAAGTCTTCAATAATGGTTTGTACAAAATTAGTAGACAGCTATCTCGCTTCTTATTCCACAGAAAAATTTGCTAAAGGCTCCATGAATTTTAATTAATCTCACCACGTGGTGAATGTTGAATTCTGATGAATTTCAGTCTTTAAAGTGTATAATACTCATCAATAACACCAGTAAGAGTTTTAGTGAAAATCAGAATTAATTCCAAAATTGTATAATTAATTTATTATTATTATTATTATTATTATTATTATTATTATTATTATTAATCTCTAACCGCGTCTGTGCAATATTTTACCTTGTAATCACACGATCCTGTTTTCCAACTAGTGTATCTCACTAAATAATTCTCATGGCAATTATAATTCAAATTTTTAAATGATTATTCTTCAATTAATTACTATTACTCATTATCACAGAATCCAAGTTGATTATGCCATTTGTGAACATTTAATTTTTACATTTGCAAACCATTCAAAATTTCAAATTAATTTGAAATATTTCAGAATTTAAATATAAATGTATTGGAAGAGTTCTTATCCACGTGTGAGTTAAATGGAAATTAATTTACAAATCGCTTGCCTTTGCGGAAAAATAACGAGACGATCTTTCCCTTAAATCTTAATAAACAGCAAATTAAATCCTAATCTAGTCTTACTTGACACTAATCTAACTTTTCCTTAAGGTGCGCAAAATAAATCCTCATGGTGGCAAACAACGTTGAACACAATCTGTGCCGTTGCCATAAATGCACGATCAGATTAAATCACATTGAACAATCAAAGACAAGGAAAATATTTATAATTACAACACGCACACACCACATTCACACAAGGTAACACGTACTTTTTATATACATTATTTACAGCGAATCCTGCCCTTAAAAATTTATTCTTTATTTTTAAACATGGTCACGTCGATAGTTTCCGGGAGGATAAGTTCGTGTAAGGAAATACTCTTTCTTCAATAGTGGCTAGTGATCGAAATTCGTGATATCACTTGGGTTGAAATATTCCTCAGACAACGATGGAGATTCATCTAAATTTCCGAAATTTTATTTGAAGTTTCCAATAGAATTCCATAATCACCACCATCACATGGGTTACAAGTCGCAAACATCGCGTTCGTGAGCCTCAATCGCATTATTATTACTCCCTATTCGTGAAATATATACGCAACATGTGCTCCACTTATAATAAATTATTGTGCTCCCCAAGACACAACAACAAGTCATTCATGAATAATAAATTCTCCAATTAATAAATAACATAATTAACATCTCGCAGGATAGCCGTATTCCAGGCACATCATGAACTGAGCACATTAAATCTCACATATAAGGAATCTAAAATAAGTTATAGCTCACGACCGTTTAATTCCATTTTAACCCGATCTTTACTTGATTTTATTATTATTCAAGTGATTATTATATCTATCAATCCTCATGAAATATCATGAAATCAGATGACTCGATCCTAAAGAATACAAGTGATCTTAAAATGACACTAGGTTCGATCCTATCTCACAAATTTTACACATAATTCCAATCCAGATTAATTCCAATATCACAGGCAAATAAATAAAGTTTATCGCGTGGTCAGTGATTTTTAGATATATCTAACTCATATGCATGGGAACTCACTCAAAGACAGACTACACATCTAATCTAATAGGTTCCAAATTTCAGTCACACACATGTAACTCGACTACCATGTCTCCTCAAGAAATGGAAAAATGAAATATTTCTATCTACAACAAGAACTAATAGAGCTACGATTTAAAGATCCTCTAGTTTTACAAATATGAGAAAGAAAATAAATTTTTAGATGGTATTCAAGTTTTAAATGAGGTTCGATCCCAGGTTGCAGTCAGTCATTCCGACATTTCCCCGGTCAGTCACCTTCCCCGTCCAGAAGCGCCTCACATACTTAGAAGATCATGGAGACACGGCAGTAGACGTCCCACGATGAAATTAAAATGCACATAGTAGAGGAGTAATCCATCTTGATGTACACAGCGATCACTGGGATGAATTCCGTCGCGTTCCGGAAGTATGGGCTGTAACTACGACGACAAATATTAAGATATGCTCACACACGCAGAATTACTGAGTGCTCTCCTGGATAAATACACTTAACTTGGATCTCTTAAGTTGTAATTCACTCCATAAGAGTTGTTAATAAACTTCACTAAATTAGGCAGAACGGATGTCTGCTTGCACGGCAAGGTTCTCCTTCCACGTGGTTACCATGAACAGCAGAGTAGCGCAGAGTAGACCAGAGTAGAGTACAGCAGAGTAGAGAATGATTTACTTTGAACATGGCTTTTTATAGCCTTGGCTTGGGAGGTGTGTATTTTTTGAAGACGATCATTGGTTCACGGGGTCTCTTATAATTGGCTACGACTGTTCTCGAAGCTTGCTCGCAGCCCGGGTCGTCCGCGCGTGGCAGGCTAGAAACAGAGGCGCGTCACGTGATCTACCTTGCACTCAGTCGAAGATGGATCAATACATCGCCCCTCTGAATGACAAAAAAAACTGGTTTGGAGCTCGCTCACTGCTTCCCAAATGACAAATACAGCTCCCGGCGAACAATAAAACTTTTAATATTAACTTGTCGTAAATATTCTAAATATCGCCAAATTTGAAGGGGACAGTACAGTAAGCGAGATTGAATAAAGGTGCACTAAAGCTAATGGAGTGTGCTTGCAGTTGCGATCAACAATATTCTGTAAGAAGGAAGTCAACTTCCGGGCAAAACTATCTTTACATCAGTCTGTTTTAGACCAACATTTCTTTACGGGAGTGAAATATGGGTGGACTCAGGATATCTTATACATAAGTTAGAACTAGCAGGCATCAAAGTAGCGAGAATGATTGCTGGTACAGACGGGTGGGAACGATGGCTGGAGGGCACTCAGAATAATGAGATAAAGGCTAAGTTAGGAATGAACTCGATAGATGAAGCTGTAGGCATAGATCAGCTTCGGTGGTGGGGTCATGTGAGGCGAATGGAGGAGAATAGGTTACCTAGGAGAAAAAATTGACTCTGTTATGGAGGGTATGAGAAGTAGAGGGAGACCAAGACGATAGTGATGGTCTACATTATGTACGTATGTAATTAGTTCATCCTCAATATTTTCTTTAAAGTTCCACAGAAGGAGACCTTCGCGAAAAGTGTACATTTCTATGTTGGAAACACCTAAATTAACCTCTCTGAATACAAGAAAATATAGATAACCACCAATTTTTGTATGGTATAACAACTGGTAGTCCGCCTCTGTGGTGTAGTGGTTAGCGTGATTAGCTGCCACCCCCCGGAGGCCCGGGTTCGATTCCCGGCTCTGCCACGAAATTTGAAAAGTGGTACGAGGGCTGGAACGGGGTCCACTCAGCCTCGGGAGGTCAACTGAGTAGAGGTGGGTTCGATTCCCACCTCAGCCATCCTGGAAGTGGTTTTCCATGGTTTCCCACTTCTCCTCCAGGCGAATGCCGGGATGGTACCTAACTTAAGGCCACGGCCGCTTCCTTCCCTCTTCCTTGCCTATCCCTTCCAATCTTCCCATCCCTCCACAAGGCCCCTGTTCAGCATAGCAGGTGAGGCCGCCTGGGCGAGGTACTGGTCATTCTCCCCAGTTTTATCCCCGACCAAGAGTCTGAAGCTCCAGGACACTGCCCTTGAGGCGGTAGAGGTGGGATCCCTCGCTGAGTCCGAGGGAAAAACCGAACCTGGAGGGTAAACAGATGATGATGATGATGATGATGACGATAACAACTGGTGGCATCTAACCTCCACAAAATAACAAAATTCTTTCAATTCCTCTGTACGTACAGTACAAATGGAAACATCATTGCATATTTTTAAAACTGTTGTATCAATATCAGTCTTCGGTTGCATTATGATGCTACATGAGGATGAACATGCCAATTAACACCACTCGACATTTCAACCACATGATTTATTCAATACCGTACGAAAGATATATTTGCACTCCTAACAGACAACTACTTCTTGGGTACTAGCAGATATCTAGAAAGAACTAGAACTAGAACACAAGTCACATACATCAGAACAGCTGACAGTGAAGTTCATGGACATTATATAACGCATCTAAGTAAACAGCAAATCATTCATGGAATCTTACAATATTAGTTAACATTGAACCTTAACATTCCCCCCTCAATATTATACTTATATTAGATTGACATAACATGAATGCCTTAACATTTGACTAAATAAAGATCTTTCATACACCTCTCAAAAATTACATGGGCCGGCCCCGCGTTGATGGTGTAGCGTGCTTGCCTCTAACACGGAGAACACGGGTTCCATTCGCGGACAGGTCGGAGATGTTTTACCTGGTTCTGAGGGCTGGCCCGAGGTCCACTCAGCCTACGTGATAGCAATTGAGGAGCTATCTGACGGCGAGATGGCGGTCCCGTTCTAGAAAACCGAGAATAACGGCCGAGAGGATTTGTCATGCACACCACACGACACCTCATATTCTGCAGGTCTTCCGGCTGAGCAACTGTCGCTTGTTAGGTCTAGGCCCTTCGGTGCTGTTGAGCCATTAGTGTTTTCAAACATTACATAATTTATTGGTTTAGTTAAGACATCAGCCAATTGCCTTTTTGTTTCAACATATTATATATACATATTATTTTTTCTACCCGATATTTCACAAAGTTGTACTTAATGCATTACACGTTTCTAATCAGGATTATTAACAACATTAATAGTACTTTGTTTGTATTCGAAGATAGTTATACATTCTGTATTAATATTTAAGTCAAATAAAAGTGTTTTCAAAAACATAGCCTTTTCAGTAGCTTTACACAAATAAATCAATTCTGCTTCAGCAGTGCTTAAAGCCACAGCACACTGCTTCTTCCATTTCCATACTATAGTTTACTGAAAACCTTAAGGACTAATCCAGAAATGGGTATTCGGTCAGTGTCTCTTGCAAGGTCTGAATCTGCATAACCAATCAAAACATCAGAATTCTCTGAATTAGGATGTTTCAATTTTAAATTTAAACTTCCCTTTATACACCCTTAAAGCTCACCATAATTCATTAGACGGGGTTTCTTGTAATCTACTTAAATAGGACAAAGCAAACACTAAATCAGGTCTTGAACCATTTGAAGCATACATTAAAGATCCAATACAAAATCTACTCAAGGATCACAAAATTTTCATTTATTTTAAAATTATTATCTGTAGGAGTCCTGCTGATCTACACTATGACATATTAAATATTTTCGAAACACTCTTCAAATGGTCTCAATATATTCCTACAAGAAGGCGTTGCGTCAAAGGCATTCGACCAGGAAATTCAGTCAGTATAGGTTATTTTGTAAAAATTAAGCAAAGGTATGACTTCAGTCCGCTGTACTGCTTTCCTGAATATACACGGAATTTCAAGATTTCGAATACAGAATCTGAGTCGGATATTTATGAACACGGGCAGCATCCCTAAAGAGAAGAGGGGTGGTGATAAACGTAGTTTTCAAGAGGCGTATGGAATCAGGCATAACTTTCATTTCCAATCTAAAGGGAGTTAATTCGCACCAGGTGGAGAAAGGTCTGCACGTCAATATCTTCCTAGTGAAAGTAGCACTCAAAACTTGCGGAAAACTTATTGCACAGAAAACAAGGATTCGTCAGTTAAATATGCATTTTTTTAGAGCGGTGTTTGTTACATCCTTCAATATTGGCTTCGAATCTCCACCAACGGATGTCCGCTCTGAGTGCATCAGACTTAACGGCGTAATTATCAAATGTAAAGCGCCTCTTGACAAACCTGGACTCATGATAAAGTTAAGGAAGCATACGCAAAAATGAAAAGCATTTTATAAAGACCTTAAATACTCCCGAAGAAAAAAGATTTCAATTTTCATTTGATTGTAAGAATAATATGCTTCTTCCCCGCGTTCCTGATCAATATGACAATTTTCCAAAAAGTTATATTTGAGTCGTATAGTTCCAAAACCTACCTAATCCATTTTTAAATTTTTACAGGAAAGAGCAAAAACTGTTTCAAATTGGTTTGTTAAGGTATACCTGACGTATGTAACATGATGTAACATGTTTAAAACCATTCCCATATAAGAGTGTATTTTTTATATTTAAGTTTGATAAAGGATAAGGCAGCTTCTGGAAATGCACATGTCTGCAGGCAGGTTATGGAACAATTTACGCTGGATAAGGCAGTTTATAGAACAATCCCTTCAATTATGCAAAAGGTAGTTTTGGGAATAACGATGATGCATGAAGGCTTTAGAATGAAAGAATAATGGTTTCCTCGTAATCTTGAATGATAATTCATTATTTTGTATATTGATAAAGGGTTACACAATACCTTTACAAAACAGTTTGAAAAAGGGGTTTGTTGTTACCATTAGTTAAAAGTATTTAAACACTTAACTCATTCTCCCAGGTATCATCTTCAACTTCGCACACTTCTTCCTCTTCAACATTTTCACACCCTCTCTCCAGAATGTGACCATAGAGAGCCAGATCTTGATTATCTCGCCAGTTTTCTCCAAAATGACTCGATAGGAGCTCATTCACATCGTTTAGATTCTCAGGTTTTACAGCGTTACGAGGAGCAATTATTTCTGGTTGAATCTCGTGTATTGACTTGCCTCTCTTCGTAACTGAGCGTGATATTCCTATGTCCCTCCTGTAACACGTTTCGCCTCTTACTAAGACATGAGCTTTTTGTTCCGCTTTATCATAAATCTCTTTGAAGGGTTAAATTGGAAGTGCCACCTTCCTGGGGGTTTTTGTTCCTCGCTGACAATGGACTTCCAATCAAATACAGGACAGCTATAACTGCGAGGTTCAATGGCAGTTGCATAGTTTGCAATTATGTTCTTGTACACCTGTGGCAAAACGATCGTATCTTTTTTTCCTAACTGCTTTCTCAATGTAAGCAAAAACCCTGTCAGGAGGCATGAATGAATGCCCTACTACCGGATAGATTATCTCAACTTTGATAGCATGAGATGGGGCGTTCTCTAACAACCACTTAAATACCATCCCAAGCAGTATGTGTTCTTGTTTTGACCACCCTCCCCAACATCCATCGGCAAACAAATCTACAATTTTTATATTAGGGTCTTTAACGGTATTTTGTAGCGCATTGAATATTGCACTTGCGACTTCATTTGACCCTTTCCCATGTTAATATTCATACCAGCAGTAACTAAAGACCGTTATCTTTTGTAAGTTTGTCCTTTGAGTAACCCTGAACCACTGTAAAATTGTACTTGTATAACTGGCGGGCGTAGTATGCTTCTTGGTCCGGTATTTTTGGTAGTACCAGGCTTTTTGACAGTCATACGACAGAACAAGTGTGTCTTCAGAACGCTCACCTAACATAGGAAGAAACGCCCTCGCTTGAAGATTATGAATCCTTGTCTGTGTCATTAGGTTTACTTTCCCCTCCTCAGTCTTAGCATGCTTCCGCTGCTCTTTCAGTTGTAAACACTTCGAACAAGTATCCACTTCTGGGGCTCCAAAACCAATGTTAAAGTATCTATTTACATAGTTCCTAAAAAGGATATTTTTATTTTCAAACGTACATCGATATCTTCACAGCTTGAGATATATAGTCTCCGTAACTTGTTTAGATTCAAATCGCTAGACAGATACTGTCGTTTTGCCTTCCCTCGGCAATAGTGCTGCTCGATTGTTTGAATTTTACTCATAAAAGTGTTGATTGCATCGCGCTTAACCGTATATTTATTAGATCTAGTATCACCGCCACGTTTATCCGTGATATTTTGACCCGGAAAGTGTTTTCGGCAAACGTTTTGGATTCCAGTTTTTTTTCAGATCCAAAATGTTTGTGAAAATCTCCTGACAAACAGGCACTCTGTCCGGAACCCAAGGACGAAGAGTAGCTTTCTTAACAAAGTAAGTAATTAACATACATTTCCTGAAACTGTTTGCTACTTTCTGTCGAATTCTTTCTGGTGCGGTAACCGTACAATACTTTAAGATTACGTGATCCTGTACAATTTTCTTCTGAGATGCGTAAAACAGTTCGTGAAAGTGCATGACACCTTGAAATTGTTTGAAGAATGTCCAACAGTCCGGAAAAGCTGGGTTCCCCTTTGCTGAGTATCTGAAAATAGAAATAAACCAACAGGAGTACAGTCAAACATGAATGAGAAGTTATTAAACTATTAAGCATGATTCGTGATTCTAGGTATATATGAACACTAAATGACACTGCGTTTTTATAAAAAAAATATATACTGTGAATAACTATAATGGAACGAGTTAACAGAATCCTAATCCAAAATACTTACTTAGGCCTAACATGTGCTTTGCTATAACCTTACCTTTTGTCCTCTCTTTTTGTTTTTATTTCACTCTTCTCCATTTCTTGTTCTTTTACGATCTCTTTCTTGAGGATGAACAAAACTATTATTATCCACTTAAGATTAAGATGTTATATTCTTCTTTGTACCTACTAGAACAGGGACTCTATAATAACAACCTCATGCAACAACGATGCAACAAAACAACACTCTATTTTTCTCAGCCTCAGCTACTCTGTTTACAAAAAATAACCACTGTAGGGAACCTGAAAAACAAAAATATCCCGGCAAAATCTGTTATTGTGGCAAATTATTCACGATTAATGCATTATAAGGTTAATAAAAACACAACATAGAATAGGCATGTTTTGGAATTACAACTTTCTTCGCCATATTTATACACTGCAGCAGATGGCAGTTTTTGGAATGGAGTGGAAAAAGCATGTTTTGGAACAAATTAGATGAAGATTACACTCTTTTTGGAATAAACTCAATATTTTATCAGTGTATTTCCCTGGTATAAGATTTTTTTGGCATACACCAAGAGTTGATATCTGTAGAGCTTCCGCCATTTTATAATTTGGTGTCAATATATCTTTCTTTATTTTTTAGGAGAACGCAGGTTTTGGAACTAGACGACTCATTTCTATGATTTATGATGTCTGCTTACAGGGATTTATATAATTATAATATTACTAATGATAAAGTCATTTTCAAAACTCTCTCATTCCTGTTTAAAATTCCAAAAGTTTCTATATCCAAACAAATATCAGTATTTAATAACTTCGCAAATATCAAGCCTTGATTTTCATAATTATGACTATAATAAATTTGTATTCACCCAGTCATAAAACTGAAAATGTTGGCGGCTGCGACCAAAAGGAAATGAGTCATTAGTTTCCCCGCGATTTTTACAAAATTGTTTCTTAATGTTGAAGGCAGTTTTGGAAGTGGAGTCCTCATCTGTTTCTGGTTGAACAAATAATGAAAATAACATCTTTTCTTCTTCAATTACATATTCCACTTCTATAATATAATCATCATGCCACCCTGCTTTTATCTTAACTCTTTTCTATTCTTTAGTTTGAACCAAACTACTTGCTTGGTTCTCTAGCTCTATTCTTACATTTGCCATTCTCTTCGTTTTCATTTCTGTCTTCTGTCTGATGTGCTATTTCTTGAGATGTGATGATATCCTTCAACTGGACTGTTACATTTACTAAACTCTTATTCCCTAATTTATGTTCATCAAAAATCACATTGCGGCTTAGAACTGCTTTCCTATTTTTAGCATCCCACCATCGCAAACTTCCAGCTGGAGCACAGACTATCATAATCAGCTTTTCACTTTTCGGATCTGATACCTTTCTTAACTGTTTAGGTAAATGCTTAAAAGCAATACTAACAAAAACTCTTATCTTGCTAGTTGCTTTACGTCGCACCGGCACAGGTAGGTCTTATGGCGACGATGGGACAGGAAATGGCTAGGAGTCGGAAGGAAGCGGCCGTGGCCTTAATTAAGGTACAGACCCAGCATTTGCTGGTGTGAAAATGGGAAACCACGGAAAGTCATCTTCAGGACTGCCGACAGTGGGATACGAAACCAACAAAAACTCTAAGATTACATAAATTGCGTTTCCTATCTTCGCATAATTCACTTGGAGTTTTGTTACAAGATACAGATGGGCTTCTATTCGTTTTCCTTTAGGTAACTCAGATTCAGTCAACGAAGTTCTAGCCTTTTCTACTAAGGTTCTATTTAGTCTTTCTGATAAAGGATTCATTTCAGAATTACGTGAAACTGTGTATTCTAGTTTTATCCCCTTACTATTGCAAAAATTTATCGTGTTGTTACTACCATATCCACTTCCATTGTCTGCTTTATGTTTTAACAAGTTGTTAAAGAAGTGATTTGTAACATAGTTATAATAATCAATACATTTTTTCATAGATTCATGTTTGTTTCTTAAAAGATAAACCACAGTAAAATGGTTAATGTCATCAGTAAATGTTACAAAATACTCATATCCATCCCATGTTAAAAATTTAATTGGTCCACACACATCAGTAAGAACAAGCTCTAAGTGCTTATTTGATTTCATACTTTTACCATTATAAGGTTGCCTGGACAATTTTTCAAGAATGCAGTACAATTATAGTTTTCAAATATAACACATTTTATGTTATTAAATCCATTAAGTAGATTTTCCTTTGCTAAAGTGCTTACTCTTTTGTAAACCCAGGTGACCTTTTTATGCCATAATGCTACTTCTTCATTAACATTACTATCCTTCAAAGAATTCAAAGTGTCAATTACACTTGTCAAACTTTATTTTAACACTATACAGTCAACCATCCATCTGTCCTGAAATAATACGTAATTAATCTACTGTTAAGAAAGGCTTTGACATTATTATTATAAAATATTACTTTGAAGCCAACCTGTTCCAATTTTGATACTAAAAATAGATTTTTCTGGTCTCTGGTACATGATAAACATTTTAATAGCACAAGCCATAACTTCTCCATCTACATAAAAATTAGCATGAATATTTCCCATACCAATTGCTTCAAGGTTAATGCCATTTTTGGCTGCACATATCTTCTTTGGAACTTTTAATTCCACATCAGTATCAAAGATATCTGATTCAGATACAAAATGATCAGAACAACATGAATCTGCACACCAAACAATATCAATATCAGATTCAATTTGCCCATTTTCTTCTAAATTAAACACAACATTATCAGAGCTACTTGAACCTGCACACTGCTCTAGCTCACTATCACTATTAATTTGAATGTCATCTTCTTTGTAGAATGTCACTCTGCGATCTCTCTCAGTGTAAAAATTATTTCCACGGCTGGTACTCCATCTTCGATCCTGTCCTTTGACCCCGACGATCCTCTACTTCTGTCTTAGAATGAATTCTCCTGTTCGTCTGTAAAATCCTCCTCTAGGTGAATTATTGCAATGTTCTTAACGCTGATATTTTTATGACCTGGTTTGCAGCATTTAAAACATTTAAAAAATATGATCAACTCCGAAAATCGAGTTTTGAAATTTCTTCGTCTTTTATTCTCCTCCTAACATATGATTTTTAACAAATTCTAATATTAAGTTCGGTTGCGTTTCGAAAGCTGTCACAAACTAAATCATAGCTTCGAGGCATTGACATTAACAGAATTATCTGTGATCTGCATTTTGCGTCCGAACTTATCAAAAAGTGTGACAGTTTCATTATTAATGGTGAAAAGAGGAAATTCCAATATAGAGTGGCAAACTGAATCCCACAGCAGTCCCACACTTTTTTCTAATCTCAGATAATTCGCTATCAGCGTCATTCAGTTGAGATAAATAGTCTTCCAATTCCATAATATGTTCTGCTAATGAGCTACGACCATCAGATGTAGTTTAATTTAAAAGTCTTATCAAATACAAGAGACTTCTTTCACGTTTACTTTTAAAATTGTTCTCTAAAATCTTGAGCATTGCATAAGCTGAATTATGCGGTTTCAGAAAATCAATATGACTATTACTTACGCCATCAGTGAGGAACGCCTGGGCTATTGCTTCAACGTTGGCATTTTCTGTTTTCGAAGCAAAATCGGCAATTTCAATAGCATCTAACACTTGGGCTTGACGTAGCATATTCTTCATTCTAAACAACCAGTTCCCAAAATCTTCTCCCGAAAACTGCTGAATGTGTTACATATCATTAATCGCCATTGTACGTGGTTAAATTTCACAGTATTCACGCAAGCTCTCAACTAACTCCGCAGTACCTGTACAATTGGGCTAACTGAACTATCTCACTGACCTGATCAACTGGTTGAAGTAAGGTGAACTGGAATCGTCCTGGGCAGATAACAATGTTGCATTATCATGCTATATGAGGATGAACATGCCAATTAATACTACTGGAGGTCTTAACCACATGATTTATTCAATACGAAAGATATACCGATATACCGTACTTGCACTCCTAACAGACAACTACTTCTTGGGTACTAGCAGAAATCCAATCCGACTCAATGGCTAAATGGTTAGCGCGCTGGCATTTGGTCCAGAGGGTCCCGGGTTCGATTCCCGGCCGTATGGGACATTTTAATCTTCATTGGTTAATTCCGATGACTAGGGGACTGGGCGTGTGTGTGTCGTCTTCATAACTGGTAGGGCCCAATTTTATACAGTAGACGCGCAGGTCGAATATACGGCGTCAACTCGAAAGACCTGCAGCAGGCCTCTTCGGAGGCTACACGCCATAAAAATGAAAGTAGAAATTTAGAAAAAATTAGAACACAAGTCACACACATCAGAACAGCTAACTATAAAGTTCATGGATGTTACATAACACATTTAAGTACAAAGAAAATCATTCATGGAATCTTACAATATTAGTTAAAGTTGAACAAAGACGAATAGAAATGAACGTGTGACGACTCCCTCTGAATAACATGTTAGCAGACACGGCTTACATGTTCTCCGCCGCCTGCAGCGCTGCTGTATATAAAAGAGGTAAAGTAAGCGCGCTTTTTGTTGGCTTAATGTGGAAGATTATGAACAGTTCTTGGCCTTTTTCGGTAGTTTTGTACGTGTAAAATACCTGGTGTTAACTTCTCGAGAACTGAAAAGTAAAAAAGATTAAGTATTTGGGGAGTCGAGCGTATACTTTGTCATAAACGTCCATTTAATACCGTACCACACGTGAATATACCTACAATTTGCTATGTCCCGGGTTGTAAGTCGAATGGAAAAGGGCATTTTTTCGTCCTCAAAAGATCCCACTCTTTTCTCAAAGTGGTTGAATTGTATCCCACGCCAAGATCTGCACTAGAGTAAAGTAAACTCGTGTCCTCATCCCAATGTGGTGCAGCTCTTTTCAGGCACACCCCCGACGGAGGTGAGCTGCATGTGCTATTTCAACCACATACTAGCCCTCCTGCCATTCTTAAATTTCTGGCAGTACCGGGAATCAAAACCAGGCCTCCAAGAACGGCAGCTAATAACACTAACCGTTACGCTACGGAGGCGGATTGCCTTAGAATGATAAAAGTCGTATCTGTGATCTGCATTTTGAGTCCGAGCTTATCAAAAAGTGTGACAGTTTCATTATTAATGGTGAAAAAGGGGAAATTCCAATATAGAGTGGCAAACTGAATCCCACAGCAGTCCCACACTTTTTTCTAATCTCTTGGAAATATTTATCACGAGACATCATAGTCAGAAGATCAACATATCAACGTTAGTCTACCAAATTAGATATTCCTTCCCCTCATGATTATTCCATACTAGACTCCCCTAGTTTAGCTCTGTATGCTCTAATGCTGGTGATTAAACACAGGTTAGTGCTAATAATCAGAGGAAATTCCTTTTAAAATATAATTAAGCATCTCCAGACGTAGGTTACCTTTTTAGCAGAAGATTAAAAGAATAAAAGCAAAAGAATGCTGAACTAGAAAGGGACCTTCAAGAAATTAAATCACCTAATAAACAGGCAAATACATCTAACGAAAGACTAAGTTGGAAACAGAAGATATTAATTGACACCATACTGAAGAAGAGCAATACCGCAAGTTCAAACCGCATGCGTTATGATGAGGAACTTCTACTGGAAGCACTCCTATTGAAAAATAAGTCCCCAAAAGGTTACAGGCATTGTAAACAGCATGACCTTCTGCCACTCTCATCACCATCACACCTTCGCAGTCTGTTGCAAGGCTTGAAATGTTCATACAGTATCAATCATCATTCAGTCAATGCCATTTATCAAGCCTTTAACATTTATGATGATGACAACAAAGGTTAGGAATATTAATACTTGACGAAGTGAAACTAAAAGAAGAAATGCAGTTTAATGGCACTTCTTAAAAAAATAGATGGATAAATGTGGAACTTGATGAGCTCATACCAGAAGATGAGCAAGCAAATATTTCAAATCATGCCCTAATGTTTATGCCTGTACTACTCTTAAAGCACTGGATCAACCTATTTCAATATATGCAAGTCATAATTCCACGCCTGGTGACGTATTGTCAAAAATAATAATCCAATTTATTATTCAACTAGAAAATGCTGCAAGTCACATTGTTCGATTGGTGTGTGACGGGAGTCATACAAACAAGAAAGCTTGGCAAAATCTTGGTATCAGTGGTAAACTAAATAACTTAGGTGTAAGCATTACCAATCCTCTGATTTCCTCCAGAAAGGTTTGAACATTTTCAGATGCAGTTCATATCCTGAAATGCATTAGAAACTCCTTTCTTGCAATATAAAATTCTACCTATCAAGGCCACAATATCAGCTTCAAATACTACAGGTTAGTTTATGAAAATGATATTCTCCAGGTTTCTCCAGGCTTGCGGGTATGTCTAAAAATAACCTCATAGCATATCATTCCTAACTCTTTTCAAAAAATGAATGCTGGTTTGGTGTTCCAGTTATTCAACACCAATATGGCAAACGCAATATATTCTTTAGAGACAGTCACACCAATGATTTGGAAGGAAGTGAAGCCACAGAAATTTTAATGAGAGACTTCAAAGATAATTTCGATGCATGAATGCCAAAACTAAAAGGAACCATTATTTCCTGGTTGTCAGAAATTTTATCGTTTGCGTGAAATGAGTGAGATTTTAAAAGCACCAAACAATACATTCATCTCTGAGAGAACTCTTGAATCCATACGTGCGACACTCGTGTCCACATCCCAAGGAGGTGAGCTGCATGTGCCATTTCAACCACATACCGGCACAATAGAACTTACACAGTATTTGTGGAGCCGTGTTTTATGTGCTTACAAGAAAATTTAATCAAGACTCCTTGGGAAGGCACTCTGGTATCCTGCGATCCATGAGCTGTGATGATCACCCTTCTCCAGTGGATTTTTTTGCATCTGCACATGTTACAATCAGTGTATGTCGCACTAACCAATGCTCTACCTAAAGGAGGCAATTGCCAGTCTGAAGTTGAAGTACCCTTAACATCATTTTAAAGTCAGATTAGCGCCATGGCAGAAGCTGTTGTCAAATAGAATGCTAAAATCATGAGTACAGCTCAGGAAAAAGTTTACAGCAAGCTTACCTATGATCAGCTACCATTATCACCAGTTCACGAGTTCAAAAATGAATGTAATTTATCAATTCCGTGCGTATACTGATAAACATGCAAGCAAAGTGACAGGCTGTACAGCATGCATTGATTCTCAACAAAACAATACAGAGGAGGCTAAAGACAATCCGTTTTCAGCCCTAACAAGTCTACAAAAATACAGTAACTCATCCAACTATCCCATTTACCCATCAAATGGATTGTTGGTGATGTGTTCCCATGTAGAGGGAGTTGTTGTGAGAAATCTTAGTGTACACGGCCATTATGGAGAAAAATATTTCGAGAATGTCTGGATAGCTTACCTTCAATTACTGTTTCTCGTGGACATGGATGCTGTACTGAAGATGCTCAGGACTTGGTACCAACATTAATTTTCCATGATATACGATGCCGATTTTATTTCTGAATACAAGAAATAAGGAAAGAAATGCAAGCTTTTACGACCGCAACACATACCCGGAAAATGCCCAACCGCCCAGTTAACTGATCGGTGGGGTGAAGTGCTGGTGAGCTGAGCATGCTAACATAATATAACTTAATTTACGTAACAATCATGCGGGTGCCCCCAGAGTTTTAATATGTTTACACTGTATCACGTACACTAACAGTTAAACGTCTTGTTTTTAAGGTTATAATTGATAATTGCAACTGAGTTTGATTTCGTGGTGAATTAATGAAATATCACTTAGGTTAATAGACACACGTTCGGAAGTAATATCATTAAATCATTATTAAATGTAAAATATATCCAACGTATTTTTCACAGATTGCTTTCAAAGAAAAGAACACTATATCTCAATTTGCATGACACAAGGTTCGCACATAAGCACAGTCATCGATCAGTAAACAGAATGAACACTCCTGAAACATCCCAATAACCAACACACGGTTTTAAATAACTTATTTATATGATAAATTCCGAATTAAGTTCCACCAGATATCATTTAGAATCACATGTTCAGTGATAGCTGATCACTATCTATCTACACCAGGGCCGCGTAGTGAAAGAACATATTGCACCCGTTAGCATAAACATTAGCGGAAGAGCAATAAGACACCTCAGGGGTGCTCAGTAAGGATTTAGCAAGCCTGAGTGAAATAGCGAAGGATGTGGCGCGCATGGGAAAGTCATTAATGCTGTGGCATGTAATACAGAAAATAATGAATAAAATTAAAATATTGGCATGATTTATTTAACATAAAAACAATATCATTGTGCTGTCATCCTTTTAACGGTGATTATGGAAATGATCGTTAATACGAAAATTAACTACTGTTCTTGAAGTACATAAAAATAAATCAAATGGGGTGCTACATTAATTTCTGCCCTACTTGCCCTAACAAATTCAGAATTATATCTTGTTTTCGATCACTCATTACGCAAATAATTTTATTTATTTAACTGTGGAAGATCTGGGTTCTGATGATCCAATCTGAAATTTTAGAAAAAAAGAAAGAAAATTAGACTCTGTATGACAATTACACCAAATTTCAGTCATTTGCTCAACGTCTGAATTTACTGTGACTGATTATGTACGTTATTTGATGCGATAATTTTCCACTAAACTTAATCGACGCAATGAAATACGTATCTGTTCATTTGATAATTCCAATCTGGATTAAATTTGAACATATATTTACGGTAATATTGTGTCGATGTCTTCTTTACGCTAGGCGGCTAGTTGTCCTCAATGATACAATGATACAATTACATCAGGCTTCCTCTCATCCCATCGCTGTCAGCTGCGGTCTCAGGGTTTAGGCTTCCATGTTGACACTATCACACACGGTATTAGGTGGTACCTCCATGTCGAATTATCAGCTGTACTCCTCTTGACTTAAAGCTGAAACTTATACAAGGGTAATTAATAAGGTTTTCACTCCACAGATTCCAGAAAATATTGTCATAAAATACGTACTTAAGCAGTCTCAACTCAACTTGACGTCTGTTAATATTATACATGTTATCATTAAGAATAGCCCACGTAATATGTCCCCGGGAACACGAAGTTAATCAGAAGCAAAGTCTCGCTTCCCCAAATTCAGCTGGGGGAATGAATGTCAATCGGCGAACGATGTCTGACGAATGAATGACCTAGTGACCCACTCTTGTGAACAGCTGGTGAGTGCATGTCCTTGTAGAACTCCTGCGCATCGCTCTTGCTCATGTCGGAAGTATCATCAAATTCACGACTGTTTTCTTATTATCCACCGTTCTTTCTACCTGTAATATTGTGATTAATGATAATAAAATGTAATATTGTTATTAGAGGAATGAACATTCTCTTTCAATCACACTGTTTAATTATAACACCAGTCGTTTGCTAAGCTTAACAAAGTCGGTGACCTTCTCGTACATTAGCCGATACCCTTCTATTTCTTTCTTTTTTCTTCTCTCTCAAAACAGGTTTATGCCTCAGCTGCCGACACCAGTATGTAGTCTCATGGCGTAAATTAGATGACCAGGACTAAATAATTAAAAAGGGTAACAACTCCTCAGATGAAAGCCATACATGTGCAAAGATCACTAACCCAAAGATATACCACTCGTTCTCATTAAAGCATGCCATCAGGCCTATCGAAACTGTCACAATATCAAACAGCAGAAGTCGTCACGCTGTGGATTTTTATTCATCCTGATTGAACCTCAACATCTTCAAACCCGAATCAAAACCATGTTGAACACAATTGTGGAGTACATGTGCTGGATAACCAATTCCTACCAATTTTGAATTTAAAAACATTCAAGTGGCTGAATACATTATTCCCTGCAACTATTCCGATTCCACCAAAATTAGTTTTAGTATTATCACTAGCAAAATTTACAACTTTCTTTACTATATACCAAGTGTTTCTAACGTGTCCTTTATGTATTTGGGTAATGTGTCTAGTTTTCATTAGGGGTGCACATCATTTAATTCACTTTCGTATTGATCCCACCTGCTCTGATATCAAGGTATTGTATTGGAATAGGGAACACTTTCATGGGATCATGGTTGCTTCAATCTGGTGCAAGACTAAAGCTGAAAATACCCCTCAGCACACCTACAGTAATATCTATTGACTGTGGTGACAAAACATGTAAAAATAGCTTCGGCTTTTGGTGCGAGTACACAAAACTTGCTTAGCAATAGTGGAGTTTTTGTACAGAACTGTTTGTAATTTACTTATCCAGTCCATTGAATTAAAGCTATGTTGGTGACGAACTGCATGAAAATAAAGTGTACCTTCTATTGCACACACTAAATCACTCCATTTGGTTTGACGTTTAGAAAAAATTTGTAAGTTTGGATGATGAGCTCAATCAATCAATCAATCAATCAATCAATCAATCAATCAATCAATCAATCAATCAATCAATCAATCAATGCTGATCTGCCTTTAGGGCAGTCGCCCAGGTGGCAGATTCCATATCTGTTGTTTTCCTAGCCTTTTATTAAATGATTTCAAAGAAATTAGAAATTTATTGAACATCTCCCTTGGAAAGTTATTCCATCCCTAACTCCCCTAACAATAAATGAATATTTGCCCCAATTTGTCCTCTTGAATTCCAACTTTGTCTTCATATTGTGATCTTTCCTACTTTTAAAGACGCCACTCAAACTTATTCTTCTACTAATGTCATTCCACGCCATCAGACGTTTCTTTAGAATATGTCCATGTGCTTCTTGATCCAATGCGCCTTAAAACGTGATGGTATTACATTCTAAAGCTATAAATACACTTTTACATAAATACGATATCATTTTAACCCTTGCGATACTTAGACTACTTACCTTTATAAGCAACTGATATGTATGTTCCAGCAGATCAAATCAAACATACTGCCTCATCTTAATTTCTTCCTCTTTTTAATTATTTGTATTTCCTCCTAAGCACATCTTTAAACACTGACATTATTTGCGGAGTTTTGTTTTAAAGTTCCTAACTTAATATTGTCCCCTTCTCCGAGGTCACTCTGTCGGCGGAGCGAGAGTCCCAAAAGGGTGGACCGTTCGCAGGGCCAACTTTACTATTTCGGGACTGACCTTCTGAAAATTTATATTTGCAGGACCATAAGTGACTGGATAGGTGACATAACATGGAAAAATCAGAACAAAATAACAATACTATTTATTAAAATATAAAACCAGTCCGGACAGTGCAAGAAAAAGGAAGAGAAAATGTATTTACACAAACATAATTTAAATTAACTGCTTCTCGTTAGCGAAATAAATATGAGTCCACAGCATGCTCATGGGTTCCATTAGCTTCGATTTCATCTTCAATGAAACACTCTCCGAAGCCATACCCTAGGTAAATTCTCCACGTAAAGAACAGCAACATTTGACCAATTCACAAATTGGCGATAATGTTGTTATGATCAAAAAAAAAAAGGAAAATGCTACATTAAAGCATGAAATTTACAATATTCCCTTGCTTCATCAATCTTTATAAATTATTTACCTCCTCGTGAAAGTTTGGGTAACTTCCCACCAATTAACTCTTTCCAAATTACAATGCCTTTCATCTGAAAATATAAATTATTATTTTCTTCCTAGAAGTTTCCTTTATCTTGATTTAGAAGATTTGGCACAAAAAAACTATTTTTCCCATACTCTGAAAATCGGCTTGCAAAACACTTGGAAATCTAAAAACATTATCATCAGAAGATACTTCGACAGAATTTCTTTACAACTTCTTTGACACATTTTTGAAAATCTCTTAGAAAATTCTAAACAAATTCTTTGGAAATTCTTTACCAATTTCTTTGGAAATTCTTTACCAATTTCTTTGGAAATTCTTTACAAAACTCTTTGGAAATTCTATGGCATATTTCCCCTCTTTCATAGATTTCGTTCGACTGTATTCATTTTATAATGCATGTGAAACGACTAACTAATACACTGTGGATAGAGTATCACGTAGCAACACGCGCAATCAACGTGAACTACAATATTATTGGACAATAAATCACAAGAAAATCACTGAAAGAATAAACACTTCTGGAAACACAGGGATAAACTGTCGCGCAGTAACACAATCTCCCCCAACTGTTTATCAACAGATTTTATCACACTGTCGAGGATATTATTTTTATTATTATTATTTATTAATATGTCTCCCTTCAGAATTAGGTTGAAAACCTTCGCATTATTAGCCAATTCACCATGACTTGTGTTAAACGACAAAATAGGATGAGTAAAAGAATAGCATCGAAGAAATAATCATCACCACCATCGGTTAGGGAACTTCGAAGAACGCGCTCGTAACCCTCAGGGAAAAGAAAAATAATAATCGAGTCATATATTACACAATACCAGTTGTTGAGCGGAAAATCATTATTATTCCCTGAACACTTAATTATATCACCATAAATCACTATAATCTTCGCGACTAACATGTACCCTAGCGGTCCCATGTCGTCAAATATCATCATAAAAATCCATCATCACAATCATCGCTTAGTTTTAATCCTCAACAACCATTTAAAATTTCCGACTCATTTTTATTATAATAATAATAATTTTTATTAACTCCCCGATTATTGCTTCTAAAAGCGTCTTCTCGATGAGCTACCTACTGTCCACAGCAATTATCTTCCCTTCTAAAATCAATCTTATTTCACAAACCAGTTGTTCATTAAAACTTCGATTTAATTTTAGTTTTAATCTTATTTAATTAATTTCATCCTCGTCGTCATGATTTTTTTACGAAATCATATTTTATTGTTATTTTATTATTATTATGCTTATTATTAGACTTCATTCCCCCATAATTCCTTTCGAAGACCTTAATTGTTCATAACCTTGCGAAATTCACTAGCAACTGGGGTTATCAATCACTGAATCAAATAGCAATATCCCAAGAAAATGCAAAAGAGAAAAAAATGAAACTAATGAATCAATGAATCCATGACTACTCTACCATCACCACCACTTAAACACAGACATTACTAAAGAAACTACATTTCGTTAAATAAGAATACAATCCAACTAGCCATCCACTGAAAGAGAAGAAATGTAACAAAAGTACTTATTGTTCCGATGTAAATCTCCGGCGTCTGGATGTCGCTATAGATGTCGGTTCCTCTTCTTCACTACGGTGGCTTGTGGACGAACAAATTCATCGTGCTGGCTTGCATACGTCGGTTTAACACATCATGACCCTGGTGAAGTCCAATAGCGTTGAATCACTCCAGCAAGGTTTTAGAAAATTCCAGGATTTCCTTCTGGTTCGCTCCATGCTGATGGCTGGTGTTCGCGGAGGTAGCTGAAACTGAAATTGATTATAAAAATTGGATCCACACTCGTATATCACTAGATTGTCTTACGGTACTTAACTGGCGCAATGATGTACACTGGGGTTCAGTCCTACCAAAACTTCAATTTCCGAGCACATTTACCAGTCTAAAGTACATCGTTGAGCTGACGGAATTTCGAGTAATATATTATATTACTAACAAGACGGTGTTCATAGGCCTGGTTTATTCTCGAAGGTTCTCTTTCGATGGTCATCCTACCTTGTTGTTCTTACTGGAACATTCTACAAACCTCTGCAGTAACGCTCGGCGTAATGAGTGCGCTGACTGTCCGTGGTTTGGAAAGTTCCACCCGGGAAAATGTGCGGCAGCAATAATATCGCACTGTACTGAATTGATTTTACGAAAATGTGAATTTGCACTCTTTAATAATAGTTGTCGTGCAGTACAAGAGGTGAACAGTTAATACCACTGTTTGCTAACTCTTCTGGAAAATACACTGTTCGCTGTCTTTCCTGTAACTATACTGTTCGACTTCTTTCGTGTAACTCAACCGTTCGACTTCTTTCTAGAAACTTTACTGTTCGACTTCTTTCTAGAAAAGTCCTCCGACCATCTGACACCTTCACTGATTTTCATTGGCTGTCAGCTATCCTGCAACGTGATTCGTCCTTCAAACTTGTGAGCAGATTTCTCTGGAATGTCGCTCCCACTTGGCTATCGGCTCGCTAGGTGACGTAACCTCTGTGACGTGGTGACTTTCACCGGCTGACCCAGTTTTCACTCGTCCGCAGTGGAACGGCACGGTGATCAACTGGTACTCGCTCACGCGTAAACCCGTATTGCATTACAAAATTTTAACAACTTCCCAAAATTCAATAAAACAACATTTGGACGGGTATAATATCATATAAAACATATACCGCTATCTCAAATAAACAACACAACTTTAACCTCAAGCTCCAAGGTAAGCAGAAGCAACACCGAAGAACAAATGCGGAAGACAGAACATACCCCTTGAATACAGGATAGACTTCTTCCTAATGATGTCGCCAACGAAAAAACAGAAATTTACCAAATCAAAAATCGATTTTCTCAAAAGTTTTACAGATGCATTTATTTACGATTAATTACAGCGACGACTGATTTCCTTTGTTCAAAATTCGCGTTTCTTTCTCGGAGCCCCACAAAATGTAATTTCGTAGATTTTTATGAAATCCGTCCGAACAGGTTTTCTTGTCTCTAAAAGAGGACGTGTCCGGGAAAAAGAGGACGTATGTTAACTCTATATAAGCATAAAATAAACACCGGCAATTTACACCATCTACCACATCCCTACCCAACGAGTGCTCAATATAAGCTCTATAGCCCTCAAACGACTCCTATGATACCCAAAAGAAGCGTCATAGCGTTCAAAAGAAGTCTTATAGCACCATAAAGAGTTCTCAGAATGCCATAAATAGGTCCTATAATGCCCAAAAGTCCTTAAATGACTAAAAGAAGCCTTATAATGCCTAAAGCTGGTGCTATAGCACTCAGAAGAAGATTTATACTGCTCAAAGGAAATCCTATAATGCCCAAGACAAGTTCCAAAATGCCCAAAAGGAGCACCGCAAGAGAACCTCATAGCCCTATGACCTTAGTGTAGCCTTCCATAAAGATAATGTATAGCAGCAAACTTACCTAGCAGCCTTTGCACCCAACAAGCTAGAAAGAGGACTGTAGAGTGGCTATTGGGCCGCCATATTTGAATCTACTTGAAAGACAAGTCCGCCGTATTCTAAGCGATCAAAACGAGTGGGCATGTGATGAAGCAAGTACAGAGGCTGCGGGAATAAATACCGTTTCGCAATTTTCCTTATTAGGGAAGCACACAAAGATGCATAATGTCTGTTTAAAACGACAATAAAAATACAGGATACAGGCTACATACTTACATATTGTATTGTACCCTGGTGGGGGTGTCAGCTTTTTCATTCAATTATAATTATTTATTAAGGAATATATTTCATTTTCGCTAAGCCAGAAAATATTACATTATATATTGTAGGCCTACTGGCCAGTTCGGAAGGTATTGTGAAGCCTACCACAGACTTTTTTCTCCACTAGAGATTATGAAACACAATGGCCAGAAAAATTAGTATTCCCAGAAATTAATACCAAGCTGGAAAGAGAGGTAAGGGTAAGAGTGTTTCTGCCCGAAGGCAGGTCCGAACCTCCGCAGAGGTGTGCCTAAACCGGAGTGTACGTACGGTAGAGCGGCCAGTTCCTTTCCACTCCTCCATTCCCTTACCCCACACCAACAGCGCGTGGCAACCCATCCAAATCTTGACCACGCCCAATGTTGCTTAACTTCGGAGCTCTCTCGAGATCCGGTGTTTCAACACCGCTACGGCCGTTGGCGCTGGAAAGAGAAGGGGATGGTTATTTCCGAGTCAATGGGAAATCCACAGCCTAAGGGCCAAGTGATATTAAAAACAAGGAAATTACGGCGCGCAAGATTCTTGGAAATGATGTCAGGGAAGGGCCAGGGCTGCAGAGTGTGAAGCGTGCAGTTGGTATGTAAAGAAAAACCATGAGATTTCAAACTCCCACTTAGTTATGGACCAATAGTAAAATTCGCGGGGAGAAGCAGTCAAGCCAATATCATATTATAGGGGGCACTATCACTGATTAAAATTATAAAGGAAAACTGAATACATGTGCGTAATCAGGTAAATTTTAGAAACACGACCAAATGTTAAAAGTTATTAATTAATGAAGATTTACCGTCATAATTCTTAGAAATCAGTGACGTATTCGCTGATTGGTTGACGGCAAGGGACGCCACAAATGGCGCGTATTTACCTGCCAAGAATACAGGAGCTAAATTCACAACTATATTAATTACCAGAGATCGAAATGAGTCGAGATTTGACATAGAGGCAAGAATCTAATCACATCAGTGGATCCCAAGTTCAAGCCACTGGCAGGTCTGAATATAGTCAAATGGGAAAAGGAACTGCTCACTCTAAGGTGACCTCTCGTGAACTCGGAGAGGGGATGAACATTCTCGTAAATAGCAGGCCAGGGCGACTGAGGAGACACTTGGAAAAAATTTGTCGAGCAGTTACTACGTCGGTGGGTGTAGAGACTTGGAAAAAGTTCGTCGGGCGGTTGCTACGTCAGTACGTGTACATACTTGTAAAATTTTGGTCGAGCGACCACGATGTCAGTGCGTGTGACCAATACACTCTGTAACATTTGTTCGAGTTGTTACTACGTCTTTAGGGTAGTGTAACCAATCCACTCCATAAAGTTTAGAGTTATTTATAGCAATTCTTAAGCATTTGCGAAGACTTGCAGATTCGGAACAAGTCCTGGTCAGTCTCACGGACATTAGTAGACAAGGACGCCAGTACTACGGAGTGCTGAGTTCGGAAACCGAGTACGCGACTGGCTGTTAAGGTGATCGCGTTAATATCACCAGTTCTTAAGTGCCGCGAAGGAACGAAGATATGCATGTATAAATTAGGCGGGTCAGACATAAGGCCAGAAGTGCATTATTTCATTTAAATAAGTACTAAGTGTAAAATTGTTATATGTTAAAATTTTAATACAAATAATGTGTAAAGTTCCAAAGTGCTTTGGATTATTTCTTCAAGCTGACATGACAGCTAACAGATTGCAGTGCTAGACGGAAAAGGGACATGTGGCTTTTCGTCCGGTCTAGCAGACTACAGGCTGAGATGAGTACAAATACCTATTAAATTATGTAGATTGCTAACGTTAACGGAAAAATCATATCATTTAAAATGGTAACTTGAACGTCGAGCGATGTCGCTTCCCGGCTCGTCCAATTCAGATATAGATAGACAAAGGTACAAATAAATATGTAAATAATTACATCGCCGCCTCTGTGGTGTAGTGGTTAGCGTGATTAGCTGCCACCCCCGGAGGTCCGGATTCGATTCCCGGCTCTGCCACGAAATTTGAAAAGTGGTACGAGGGCTGGAACGGGGTCCACTCAGCCTCGGGAGGTCAACTGAGTAGAGGTGGGTTCGATTCCCACCTCAGCCATCCTGGAAGTGGTTTTCCGTGGTTTCCCACTTCTCCTCCAGGCGAATGCCGGGATGGTACCTAACTTAAGGCCACGGCCGCTTCCTTCCCTCTTCCTTGCCTATCCCTTCCAATCTTCCCATCCCTCCACAAGGCCCCTGTTCAGCTTAGCAGGTGAGGCCGCCTGGGCGAGGTACTGGTCATACTCCCCAGTTGTATCCCCCGACCAAGAGTCTGAAGCTCCAGGACACTGCCCTTGAGGCGGTAGAGGTGGGATCCCTCGCTAAGTCCGAGGGAAAAACCGAACCTGGAGGGTAAACAGATGATGATGATGATGATGAAGAAATAATTACATCAAGCACTCATAATATTCTTGATTATTTTAGTAGAGTAAATTAGGGTTGATTTGTTTTGTTCAAGTGCTTGAAGTGTTCATGACTGATTGTATAGAAGCATGTTTCACGTAGAGATAAATTAAGATTCATGTTAGAAGTGCTCCAGATGTGTTTGTCTGGCTTAGGTCAGTTTATCATAAAATTTGTAGATATTAAGGCATGTTGTACGATTATCCAGAGGTAGACGGTTGCCAGTGAATTTAAATGTTGTGGGACTGGATTGAATTCCGATTGTTTGTCTGTAAATCTCAATGATTATGTGTACCGCGAAGTTTCGCCAGTGGACAGAAAATATAAGAATCGTTAGAAGTATCGGAGTAATAAATGAACGGGTTACGTTTAAGTGAGTATGTTTTTGAATAAGGCATGGGCCTGGTATTAGAATGATCGCAAGTTAAATTAATTTAAATGTGGAGATAACATGAGGCACGTGGAAGACTTTAATTCGGGCAGTAAATTTGATTTTAATATTATTTGTTGATTTAATACTTTTGGACTCAGTAATAATCAAAATAATTTGTTTAGAAGCGATAAGGCACTTGTATATAATGGTCACGCTATGTTGAAAGCCCAGAGTGGGTTAAGACCAAGAGTCTGACGCTCCAGGACACTGCCCTTGAGGCGGTAGAGGTGGGATCCCTCGCTGAGTCCGAGGGAAAAACCGACCCTGGAGGGTAAATACGTTACGATACGAAAAATTTCTGACTGCCGTGTTTTCTCTACTGTTTATGCGATTGCATGCCATACACGTAGAAAGCATAATTTATTCGATCTAATCTATTAAAAGTAATGCACCATAAATGGAAGAAATGATATGAATGGCGCTTAAATTATGGAGTCGCGATTTCGCCTTGTCAACACCCAGAGCGCTTTAGAAGCCATGTTATCCACTCTACAGTCCTATTTCTAGCTCGTTGTTTGCACCAGAAGCACACGAGCTAGTGTAGGGTAGGACAGCTGGTAAAGGAGTAGTAGGAGTTGACAAACTGTCACCATTAGTGTCATAAAACCAATGTATTGCAGCCATCTTGCCTAGAAAGACAGTTAAGTTGAATCCAAGTTCGTTAGGCTAAGCTTGCATTCTTCTGGGCATCGAACATTTATTTGTAGGTTGACACCTCTGTGAGGTTCAGCCTGGAGTCGAATCCAAGTCTGTTAAGCTAAGATTACACTATTCTGGGCATCGACCTAGGATCTCTAAGGTTGGAACCCCTGTGAGGTTAAGCCTGCACATGTAGCCAGTGACGCTCACATTGCAAATCACCCACTAAGTGACGTTACACCGACAACAATAATAATATGTTTCTAGTCAGAAAGGTTAACGCCGCTTCGAGGTTAAATGTGTACTCGAATCCAAGCCTGTGAGGTTAAGCTTGCCCTCGTTTGCAGTTAGCCCAGGTGTCGAAATTCAGGTCTATAAAATTCCGTAATGACGTCTGTTGATATATCTTCATTTTTAACTCATAACACCAGTTCAGGGAAACAAATTTGATGACAAAAACATCAGCTTCATCAAACACATCTTTTATTGGGAACTGTTGCACACAACTACTTGTCACACACAGCTAGCAGTTCAAGGAATAAAAAACAAGGCAGACAAATCGACCCAATTTCTTCAAGGAATAATACACCTGAATCACCAACACATAACCTTAATGTAGATTTCTTATAACTAACACAAGATATATGTGTATGATATTATTGATTTTTATGAGAAAATCACAGCATTCTAACACTCTCCCACTTTCCTCAAAAATAAAAATAAAAAAGCACTACACTTCAATCAATTATCCATTCATTGCAATCATATAAGCCTGCAGAAACTCTTAAGTTTGTTGCTTGATAAATTCTCTGTGAACAAGTCTGCAGCATTTCTCTCTGATGCTACATGTACAAACTCAGTGAACCCTTCTTCTACTAGTTTCCTACATACATGATACATGATGTTAATATGTTTTGACATTTCACTCACGTTATCGTTTTTGCTTAATTTAATTGCTGCTGCATTGTTAGCAAAAACTTTACAAGGCGTATCCATAAACCTTTCCAGCCCTAGCTCTGATAGCAAATCATTCATCCAAGTTACTTCTTGAGATACCTCAGCCATTGCCATGTATTCATCATCCATGGTAAATCTAGTAATACACCTCTGTTTTTTACTGTACTAAGACACTGCTCCCCCTGCCCCTGTGGTTACATACCCACTCACTGATCTTCTTGACTCAGTATCTCCTCCCCAATCCGCATCACAGAATACTTGTACGGACTCTTCACAATTTGTAAAACAAAACTTTAAATCTCTAGTACCACATAGATATCTCATGATATGCTTCACCTCTTTCCAGTACCTAATCTTAGGTTTTTGACAATTTTAGCAACTTAACTTCGCAAACGCAATGCCAGGTCTAGTATTACTGGACAAATATAACAAAATTCCTACTGCACTGCGATAGATGGTACAATCAAATTCCTGCCCATCGTTTTCAGCTGCTGTATACCCGCTTGGTAAAATAGTCTTAATCGGTTTACAGTCACTCATGGAAAAATCAGCAACTAATTTGTCAATGTACTTTGACTCAACATAGCCCCTTATTTTGTCTGTTCTATTTTTATTGACAGTAAGTTTTCGCTTTTCCTAGATCTTTAATCTCTAACTCATCTGCCAACCTTATTTTTTACCGTCTTAACAACCTCTTTGTTACCTATTACAATTATATCGTCAACTTACAAACCAATGATACAACTTTTTTTTACATACAAACATGGTTCTTTGACACATCTCTTGAAATCTAGCTTTCTTATTCTAGCATCAACACAAGCATTCCCGTTTTTACTCGAATTCGGTAGTCCATAGATACTTTTCTTCAATTTACATACATAGTTTTGGACATCCTTTTCTACGAACAATTCTGGTTGTTCCATGTACACAGTGCAACTGATTTCGCTATTTAAGTAAGCACTAGTTACACCTAGATGTTCTACAGTCCAATCTTTACGTACTGCACTGCCAATCAACAGTCTCATTGTTTTCCTCTTTATAACAGGACTAAATGTTTCATCCTAACTAAGGTTCATCTGTCTCTGAAAACCTTGTGCAACCAATCTGGCCTTACGAGTATAATTTTGAATGTTATCCTCACTGTTATATTTCAATGAAAACATCCATTTAGAACTAATTACCTTGATATTATCCGGTCTTTTACAATTTCCCAAACATCCTTCTTTCTTATCCCATTGATCTCCACTTTCATGGCTTCCATCCAGTTATCAGACTCTTGGCTTGAGATAGCCTCCTCAACTGTTCTAGGTTCCATTACACTCCCATGTCTAACTTCCATCACGGCCTTACAATCTGCACAAGTCTTTCCTCTCTCCTCTGTCTTATTGACCTTCTCAGATTATTCCCTAGCTCCTGTACCGTTATAGACTCAACCTCTAGTTGTTCCTCCCCGGTCGTTGAATCAACAGCCAATGTTTCCTCTCCGTCCTCCCCTGTGTCTAATTCAGTCCTTAATTTTATCTCTGAATCTTCAATGCACAATATGTCAAAGTATATTTCATCACCTTCTGCATTTGGTTCATTTATATTTTCTATAATTTCGATTCCAGGACCTTTCATCTTAAAGGGAAATATCTGCTCTTCAAATACCACACTTCTCCTCACTATTACTTTTTTCCTTTCAAGACTTCATAATGTATACCCATCTTTAGTATTTGCCTCGTATCCTATCATAACGCATGACTCTGCTCTGGGATCTAACTTCCTGCTGTCTTCCCTTACAGCCCACGCCTGACATCCAAATACTTTCAATCTACCTATTTCTTCCTCATCCAACTTCCTATTGAACCACAGTTCATACGGTATCTGAAAATTTATTGCTGAGGATGGGCACCTATTTCTTAAATAGACTGCAGTCATTACCACTTCTCCCCCCAAATTCCTTTGGTAAACCAGACTGGATCAATAGACATATAACAGTATCAAACATCGTTCTATTCTGTCTCTCTGCTAATCCATTTTGTTGTAGAGTGTACGGTACAGACCTCCTTTGAGTAAAACCCCATTTTTGCAACTGTGCTTGAAACCGGCTACATGTGCACTCTGTACCATTGTCAGATTCTACTACATTAATTGCTACACCATGTACCTTTTCTACCTTTGCCTGATACTTATGAAACACCTCCAACACCTTATCCTTATTTTTCACACACACAGGCACATTATATCTGGAATATTCGTCAATCATAGTTACAACATAGTGAGCTTTCCCAAGTGATGGTGGACTAATTTTTCCAACTACATCAGTGTGCAAAACATCAAGTGGTTTTTCTCCCTTACGCTCACAAGACATAGGTACTCCCTTGTTACTTAGTTTCCCCTGAATGCATACAGAACAAATATTAATATCATTACGTATTTTAAATTCTAACATAGGCAATTTAAACGAAGCTGCAGAATGTACATGTCCATATCTCTCATTCCACAACCTAACCTGTCCAACACATTTAAATGCTACATTATTATTACATTCTTGATCTATCATTTGGTCACAATCACTCACAGCTACAATATCATTTCTTCCCTCTATCTGTACTACATATACCTCATTCCCCCTGTTTGCAATAAACAATGTTTCATCCCCATTCTTATCTACAACCACTGCTTTCTCACCTGCAAATCCTACATTGAACCTTTGCTGGTTAACTTACCAACAGATATTAAATTCGCACACAAGTTTGGCACATACAACACATATGTAAATGTAATTGTCCATCCCGTTGACATTTTTACTTTCACCTTACCTATACCTCTAATATCCAGCTTACTGTTATCTCCTATTTCTACATTCCTAGTCACATTTGTTGACGTGTCTATAAACATCACCTCTGTTGGACACATATGATGGGACGCACATGAATAGAACAGCCAATCTCTAATTTTTTCAGTTCTTGCAGAAACTTTCCTGCTCATTGCTTTATCTACTAGCCAGTGGCGAAACTACTTGGAGTCATTTGAGGCAATGCCTACCTTAAGAAATACGATTAAACATAAATGTCGTACAAATTTATCTGCTGTTCTTTTGTTAAATCAACAATAATCTCCATTTGATATGTGCTACATGATGACAGCAGATGATGTGCTTTGCTGATCGCCCCGTTAGATGGCGACAGCAGGCTACTTGTTCTGACAGGGAGGCAGTCTGTAACTTGTCTCACCCAGGACATTTTGTTTTGTTTTCCTTCCTTCAGCTTGTGACTGGAGCGGAGAAGTGGAGGAAAGATAGGTTACCGCCCGCGCTCCTCTCTCCGCAAAGTGACCTCAGAGAGGCATGCCTCGTCTTTTATTTGAAAATGCAGAAACTCCCCGCGCGAAACTGACAATGAAATACCGTATTGTTAACAGTGTGTTATTCTTTTGAATTAGTAGGCAATCAATGCATTATTGGCTTTATTTGTGACAATTAAAACATGGACTGTTAGTTGTGTAAAACAAGACTGACATCATCCGGTTGAAACTTGAAACTCTTTAGAGTGAAGGAGGCCCCTTCGGGAACTAAACGTGTCCTTTTGAACTCTTTGAAACGTAGACCGTTCTCATCTTGGACTTACGAAGAGAAGTGTGAAGTCAAAAACAAAAGATGTATGCCTAATTTGGATATTAAGTATATTGACGGTAAAGTAGCGAGAAAATTTCAATATTCTTGGTATACACGATATTCATGGTTAACAGCCTGTTTCGAAGGCAAGAAGTTTTTATGTTATAAGAGTGTTTTGTGTGTTGTGAAATGCAATGGACTGTAAATGGGGTAATCTTAACAAAAAATGTTCTTAGAAAAGCAGAGAAGCAACAAAATTCGAATAAACATATTCAGAATGAAGAGAGATTCCGTTTATTGGGGCGCGGGAGGATATAACATTATTTATATGAAGGTGCAATAATTCAAGCCCTTAAGCATAACGAAGTCGTGAATCAAAATCGGCCTGTTGTTGAGAGACTTGCCTACATTGTGTGTTTTCTTGGGAAACAGGAGCTTGGATTTAGAGGTCATTTGAAGGGGAAGACACGATCAACAGGGGCAGTTACCTACAGTTAGATCTTCTTTCAAAATAGGAACAGTACACTCGAAATCATCTCCAGTCCACATCGGGCTTAAAAAGCAGATCAAGCGAAATACAGAATGAATTGAGTCTGTAACCGTCATCATTCAAGAGACAATCAAAGCAGATTCTTGTGATTTCATTGGTATTCACGCAGATGAGACCTTAGATGTATCGAACAGATCTCAAGTTAGTGTAATATTCTGGCTCAAAACAGGGTCCCACAGAAAGATTCATAGACTTTAATGATGTTTCGATTGATAAGACTGCATCAGACTTATCAGAATAAATTGTCTTCATTCTGTGAAAGTGGGGAGTGATTTGATAAAGTCGTATGTCATACATATGACGGGGGCTCAACAATGGCAGGAAAACATGGGGGTGTTCAGCATTACGTTAAACAAGTTTGCCCAAGGGCAATATTTCTACACTGTTATGCCCACAAGTTAAACCTCGTTTTTCTCCATTGCTCCAAAATAATAAAACCAGTCAGGTTCTTCATTCATAATCTGACAGCGTTTCATTAATTCTTTAGCAGATCCTCAAAAAGAGCTCGTCTTCTGGAATCCAAAGGATTCAGACTTCCACAAGCATGCACTCACTACTCGTTGGGGCTTTCCTTCCAGAGCAGTCCACACAGTATTTTCACACTATGATGATCTAAGACAGCTTTTTAAGACATTGCAGAGAATAATGAGGGTTGGGATAGTGATTCGTACAATTCAGCTGTTGGGTTGCTTACCATACTCAAGAAGGCCCAGTTCATTTACTTGATCTGTCTCTGTAGAGACATCTTTATTTATACAGACCATCTACAGTGACTTAGCAAATGTCATGGGATAGTCACCTAATAGCGTGTGCGGCCTCCTCTGGCCCTGCGAACTGCAGTGAGACGCCGTGGAAGTGAGTCGACAAGTCCCTGGTAGTCCTCTGGACGCAGCTGACACCAAATCGTTTGCAGAGCGGCCGCCAATGCTGGTCTGTTCGTGGGTGCAGGATCCATGGCACGGAGCCTGCGTTCCAGGACATCCCAGATATGCTCGATAGGGTTCATATCGGGGCTCCTGGGTGGCCATGGTAGTCGTTGGACCTCCGCTGCATGTTCCTGGAACCATTCCCGGGCGACGTGGGAGCCATGTGGTGGCGCGTTACCATCTTGAAACACCGCAGAACCGTCTGGGCGCTGGAAGGCAAAAAAAAAAAAAAATGGGTGGAGATGGTCTCCGAGCAGCTCAACATACCGCGTACCATTCAAAGTCTCTTCCAGAACAACTAGGGGGCCCATTCCATACCAGGAAAATGCACCCCAGACCATAACAGAGACACCAGCACCCTGGACCACACCTTCGAGGCAGGCGGGATCCATCGCTTCATGTGGTCTGCGCCATACACGGTGCCTCCAGTCGGTATGGTGCAGTTGAAATCGTGATTCGTCCGACCATATCTCGTTACGCCATTTTTCCAGTGCCCATCGCTGGTGACTGGCGACAAATGCGCGTCGTTGTGCCCGATGACGTTGGGTTAACAGTGGCACCCGTGTGCGGCGCCTGCTCTCATACCCCGTAGAACCCATGTTCCTACGGATTGTCCACTGGGAGACGCGTCTAGCACGGCCTGTGTTGAATTGAGCCGTGATTTGTTGCACGGTTGCCCGTCTGTCGCTACTGACAATTCGTCTCAGATGTCGCCGGTCACGGTCATCGAGTGTGGCTGGACGGCCGGTCGTTCGTCTGTTGTGGACGGTGATACCCGCATTCAACCATTCACGATACACCCTGGACACGGTTGATCGTGTGTAGCCGAATTCCCGGACCACTTCCGAAATCGCACTTCCCATCCGTCGGGCACCGACCACCATAGCCCGTTCGAACGGTGTCAGCTCACGACGACGTTCCATGTTACACCTGTCACATGCACAGCTAATGCTCACAAGGCCTCCTATACAACTGCCACTGGCACAAGGGTCGTGTAGTGCGCAGACAACACACCTGCGCATCAGTGCTCCGCTATCCCATGATATTTGCTCAGTCCGTGTACTTGTACTACTGCAACATAAAAGCACATCTGTGTAATACTGAAATTAGAAAAGCCACTGGTATCCTCAAGGACATACGATCAGAAAACACAGTATCCTCTTGTGCTAAAAAAATGTCGCAAAATAATTAGTGAGATGAATGTACATGACAGGACATTCCAAACGCACAAAATTTTAACATATGAAGTTCTTGACACCTTAATTTATACAAATGGAAATACAGTTTGCCGGCCCCGCGGTGTAGGCGTAGCGTGCCTGCCACTTACCGCGAGGTCCCGGGTTCGATTACCGGCAAGGTCAGGTTTTTTAACCTGGATCTGAGGGCTGGTTCGAGATCTACTCAGCCTACGTGATTAGAATTGAGGAGCTATCTGACGGTGAGATAGCGGCCCCGGTCTAGAAAGCCAAGAGTAACAGCCGAGAGGATTCGGCGTGCTTACCACACGACACCTCGTAATCTGCAAGCCTTCGGAATGAGCAGCGGGCGCCTGTAGGCCAAGGCCCGTCAGGGCTGTAGTGCCATGGGGTGTGTTAAATACGGTTTGGCGATTTTGAAAGCAACTAGTTAGTTGAGTTGTTGGATCCAACTCTCTTCATAGTTTACAAAGAGAGCTTCCCTGCCATTAAACTGAACAGTCGTATGAACATTTACCCCCTTTTTCTTCTTCCTCTTCTTCTTCTTAATCAGTTTACCCTCCAGGGTCGGTTTTTCCCTCGGACTCATCGAGGCATCCCACCTCTACCGCCTCAAGGGCAGTGTCCTGGAGCTTCAATCTCTGGGTCGGGGGATATAACTGCAATGCTCTACAGGGGCCTTGCGAGGGGGATGGGAAGATTGTAAGGGATAGACAAGGAAGAGGGAAGGAAGCGGCCGTGGCCTTAAGTTAGGTACCATCCCGGCATTTGCCCGGAGGAGAAGTGGGAAACCACGGAAAACCACTTCCAGGATGGCTGAAGAGGGAATCGAGCCCCCTTCTACTCAGTTGACCTCCCGAGGCTGAGTGGACCCCGTTCCAGCCCTCGTACCACTTTTCAAATTTCGTGGCAGAGCCGGGAATCGAACCCGGGCCTCCGGGGGTGGCAGCGAATTACACTAATCACTACACCACAGAGGCGGACTACCCCCTTTTTAATAGAGAAAAATTGAAAAATGAATTAACATTTATTCCAATATAGAAAAACATTTGTCCCCTCAAAAACGTTTACATTATTTTGTCCTCAATAACCTCGACGTGTAAAAATTGATTCGTTTAATATTTCCTGTGATGACGGCTTCCTCTGAAAGGAGTATGAGCACTCTGAATAGGATAATGACATACTTGCGTAAAACAATGAACAATGAAAGACTCGTCAATCATAGTACCATTTCTATCGACAAAATGCTTGTGAAGGAATTGATGAGTGATCAAGTATTGAAGAGCTATGTGATTGACCATTTTGCAACCAAGAAAACTCGGCGTTTGGAACTACTCTACAAAAAAAATTAAGATAAGATATCCTGCTTACCCGTTCATTAACTAATAGCTTCGCCACTGTCTACTACATGTACAACCTGTGACTATAAATTTCGGTGAGTAGTCCTGTACTATCAACATAGATGAAAAATGCACGACGAAAACAGTATAGTTGCTACAATTGTGGTAAACAGGGACTTGTATCTAAATATTGTCGCAGTACCCAAAAGTGCTTCATTTGCGGTGAGCTGGGACATTATTCCAAAGTATGTCAAAAAATAAAGAGTGACGAATCATCACAGGACAGTATATCAGTGAATGCGAGTGGAAAAGTGGTAAGCGCGGAAATTATACAACCTGTACCAATAAAGTTCAGTGAATGACGTCAGAACGGTCGATCCGGCAACACTGGCGACACACAACGCTGCACCTGCGTAGCAGCAGGTTTTGACTACCTGCTCCCAACATTTTTCAGTTGAGCATCGTGTGTGTGCCGTGTAAGACCTGCTTGACACAGTGCGTGTTTAGTGCGTTGGTTCTGAACTGCGAACCGGAACGTGAACGACCAAAAGATCAATGTACAGTTTTGTTTTAAGCTTGGCAAGACACCGAAAGAAACGCATGCGATGCTGGTACGTGTTTATAAAGATCAAGCGCTGTCCTTGAAGTGTGTGTACGAGTGATTCGCCCGTTTTCGAGGAGGCCGGGAAAGTGTTTCTGACAACCCCCGTAGCGGAAGACCGGCGACCGCCGTCAGTGCAGAAAACATTGAGATGGTGAGGACATTAATCACGAACGATCGGCGATTAACTGTGCGCATGGTAGCGGATGAACTGCAGATTAACCGCGAATACGTGCGACAAATCGTTACCCAGAAGTTAGGGAAGAGGGAAACGTGTTCTCGTCTTGTGCCACATCACTTGACGGGCGATCAGAAGTAGGCACGTTTAGAGGCTGCACAGGATTTTGTTTCACGCTCGTTGTCTCGTTTCTGTCTGAGGCAATTGACAACCTTGCGTATCCTCATACCCTCAAAACGATTCCCATACATCTTTCAACAACAGTTCTTGTTTCACCTTCAATACCCACGAAAAATAGTTCTCCACTGCAAGCTTAGCCACATTCATATTCAGTGTTTCTTCCCCGGTCTACGAGGTCGCCATTTTTCCGTTAATAATGTCACAACTAGCTTCGTCCGTTAATTCTCGTTACTCCATTTCTTCTTATATTGTCCGGAATGTACTACGGCGCTCTGGGCCTATAAGTTGTTGATATTTCTTCATTTTTAGCTCATAACACCAGGTCAGGCAAACAAATTTTACGACAGAAATACCAGCTTCATCACACACATCTTTTATTGGGAACTGTTGCCCGTAACTACTAATCACACAAGCTAGCAGTTCAAAGAATAAAAAACAAGGTAGACAAATCGACTCATTTTCATCAAGGAATAATACACCTGAGTCACCAACACATAACCTTAATGTAGATCTTACAACTAACACAAGATATATATGTATGATATTATTTATTTTTATGAGAAAATCACAGCATTCCAACAACGTCGGCTGTTAGGTTAAGACTGCACCCCTGAGCATCGAACTTGCGTCTGTAAGATTTGCACATTTGTAACGTTAAGCCTGGACTCGTATTCAAGCTTGTTAGGTTAAGCTTGCATTCTTATGCGATTAGCCCAGATGTCAAACTTTAGGTCTGTAAGGTTCCGTAATGATGTCGGCTGTTATATTAAGCTTTGTAGTGTTACTTTTTTGGCAATTGGCTTGTTACCATTTTTCATGCTTTGGCAACAAAATTATATTGGGGCAGAAAGAGGACACATTAGTATCCATTCCCGCACTTTCAAGCTAGCGAGCAGAGTGAAAAGAAGCAGTGCTAGAGTTTACAGAGGTTATCCGTAGTAAGTACACAAAAAGGAAGAGAGGAAGCAAAGGGAAAACACTGCAAAGACGGAGTAGGCAAACTTTCCAGATCAACCAAGAATATTAAGAAATATATTTATGGTTTGAAAGATAACAAGTTAATTGAACATGCTTACAATGGGAATTTAAGAAAATCTTTACAAGATCTTTTTCATTTTACAGCACGAAATATGTTTTTGAAAAAGGTGATCTAAGAAAAACATGACTAGAATTTTGGGACGAATCAAGTTCGTAGAATTGTCCCCCTTACGTTACCAACGCAGGAATACCACATCAAGAAAAACAGTTAATGAAAGATCTTGAACTATTGTGCAATATAGGCCTCAATAAAAATGACACCACTTGGGTGTTTCTAGAACTTTCTTGACCAACAAACATGAAAGAAAGAGAACTATTGAGGTCTGGCGAAAAGAGAAAGATGGGATGGGGAGGGAAGAATAGGGAAAAGTCTGACTGCTTGGTTAGAAAAAAATTCTTACTCCAAAACGAGGTGCATTAAGTTCCCTTAGACACTCGTAACTAACATCAAAGTTCTTGTCCACACGTTGAGTTCATAAACCACAAGTCAGTAGGAACTTGTAAAGAAGCAAAGAGGATTGTAAGTTCTCGTATAGAAAGAGAAAATTTACTAGGCCATTCCACGACTGTATAGTTATTGATGCAAGCGGTGCCTGAAGGGCAAAACAGGAATGAAAATGTTCGAGTATGTACTTCAGACGAAAGTTAATTTTTGCTCACCCAGTCCTCATGTTGACAATTTTAGATTCCAGTTAGACGGAAAAATCGAACTGCGGGCGGACCAGCCGCATGAGGTCAGTGCTCCCTCCACACAATTACACAGTCGATGCCAGACTGGTGAGCCAGTTTTTGTTTCGGGGGGGGGGGGGGCGAAGCTACCGCGGCAAAAGAGTTTTTTGTTGGTAAGATAGTGTTAAGGTGTGGTATTGAAGGGTCAGGGAAAAACCACATAGGCAGAAAAGAAAAGAGCGTACATGTAAAACCTGATATCTTGTGATAGCACATACAAGGATGTGGGCTGGAAAGGTCCAGTGGTAGTGTTAGTTGAGAAGAGGTATCATGCACCAACTATGATCCATCGTCTCGCCATTCCATCTGCCAGGGGATCAGTCCGTCCTGGGCACTGCCGTGACTAGCGCGGGCCTTGCCGGTTGCGGAACCATGCGTCGAGTACCACTAGAGTCCGCCGCACAGCGCCACCTCCTTCGGGTCCCTCGTACCCAGTCTCCGATCCCGGAGAATGAGGCCAAGTCCGCCGGGGCGGGACCTCCTGGAAAGGATGGGTCATGACGGCGGGCCTCCTTCCTTTCTGTCCTCGCAATGGCACGGTAGACTGGGCAACTGCGATGGGAGGCTGGGTGGCCGCCCGCGCAGTTGGCACACACCGGCGCCTCCTTAAGTGTTGCGCAGGCCGTGTAGTGGTGATCACCCCCACAACGGTTGCACCTCACTTGAAGCCCACACCTCTCCTGCCGGTGCCCCCACGTCAAACAGCAGAAACACTGCAAGAGCTGTTGAGGGGGACGTTTCGATCTCACCTGATAGCCGCTACCCGCCGAGGTGCTCTCCTGATTGGCTCCTCGCTCGGCTGCTGTCTGGGAGCAGTCCTGGGTTCCGGCTGGGCGTCCCTCTCCTGGTGGGGCGGCGTCTTCTTCCCGGGAATCTCTTCTTGGCAGGGGAAGAAGCCTCTTCTTGGTGGCCCTCCTCCCAGCCTGGTGACCCCGGGTAGCGGGTGGCTCCGCTGCGTCGCCGTCTTCTTCCTCCTCCTGGCTGGCGGCGGTGGCGTGGGTCGGTGCTAACACTCGACTGCGTTCCCTGTCCTGTGGGGCGCACGTCGATGTCTGCAGCTCGACAGTCGCACTGGCAGGCTGGGCCTGGACAGCAGCCTCTGAGCGCCAGGGGGTGTCCTCCTCCACTGCTGTGCAGCCGTCCGCCGTCCCAGGCGCTTTCCTGGATTGCGCGCGGGTAACAGGCCTTTCCTGTTAGGCCTCGGTGTGCGTCCACTTTGCCCTGGCAGGTGGTCGACGTTCCTGGTTGGCGGCCTTGTTGGTCTGCGTGTACTTCGTAAAGTACAACGGTCCAACTGGGGGTTCGCCATCGCGGCGTTCGGGAACGCCGCCGTCGTCCTTGGTCCTCAGCTCCGTCTGGGTGGCTGCCTCCTGGTAGCCTGAGACTTCTAGCTGCTCCCTGAGTCCTGGTAGCCGGGCAACCTGGTACTGCTGGGACGCCATCTCCTCGTAGACCTTGAAGCGGTCCTCGTCCCTAGGGCGAATGATGACTGCCCAGCCAGGGATCATCACGCTGATGATCTCGATGATCGGCTCCCCAATGAACTCCGCGATCGCCTTGAGGAGATCGAATATGCGGAGCGTTTCCTGGCAGGTGTGCTTCCCCCACCGGTTGTACACCGCCAGAGCCGGGAGTCTAAGATCGGCGGTGACCACCGAATTAATCACCACTTTTAGTCTCGCTATGGCTTCCTTGCAGTCGTAGTCGGCTGGCCTCTCTGGAACAGATAGCTTCTCCATCCTGGTCCTCCTGAAAAAGAAATACTGAAAGAGAAAGAGAAAGAGAAAGAGAAAGAGAAAGAGAAAGAGAAAGCGAGCACTGAGAAGTGCTCAGCTCTGACAAAAGCTCTTTCGGAAGTGTACCAACAAATACAGCTGCCTGACTAGCACTTAGAAAGCACAGATCGCCGGGCGAGGAGAGGGACAGCAGAGCGAGAGGCACGTACGTCCTTCCGCTTCAACAGTCAAGCTCGTCCTCTGGTGAGGCAGGGCCATGCTTAGTCCATTTTTAGGAGAATAGAAGGGCAGACGAGGCACATAGGGAAGGTTCCTTGACGTAGCGGATGACGTAGTGTGGGAAGAATTGGAAGCCAGCGAGTGCACAGTATGCGATGAACTCATACAGCGGATGGAGTAGATGCAGATAGGCGAGCAACAAGACGGCGTATATAGTGAAGTATACGTAACAGCGGGCACCAGATGACGTTGGCAAACGGAGCAGGTGAACAGGTAGAAAAGTTGATGCTAACATATGTTGGGAGTACGTTACAGCTTGAACTCACGGGCATGGAACTTGGGTCAGTAAGGTTGGCATCCTTGTGACAATAAACCTGGACTTAAATCAAGCCTGTGAGGTTACGCCTGCACATGTAGGCAACCACGTCCACATTTTAAATCGTCCGTAAAATGACGTCACCCGAAAATTCATAATAATAATAATAATAATAATAATAATAATAATAATAATAATAAGCGTCTAGTCAGTAAGGTTAGTAACCCTGTGAGGTTAAGCCTGGAGTTGAATCCAAACCCTTGAGATTAAGCTTGCACACGTAGCTGGAAGCCCTACTTTTCAAATCGCCCGGCAGGTAGCGTCACACCCAACTCGCGCGCACACTCTTCAAGTCTCCCGCGCTGTGACGTCACAGGCCCAACAGACAATCAGCACTTGGTCTACTTTTGGTGCAGCCCTACTACTTTAGCCTGTAACTCCTCATTCCGAGTACCTTTCTGCGATTGCTCCCATTTATCTGTACCAACGACCATTCTTGCTACTTGAATGCCTGTTACTTCTAACCTATGCATAAGATATCATTAGTCCACTCAGCTTCCAATCCCCTAAAGCTATGTTGGTTTGAAAACAGGCCAGTGTAAGGATAGTTTCATCCTGTATCTGACTTCCTTTTTACAGAATACTGTTGAACGAAACTGCGAACTTACTGCGTTAGCTCTGCTGCGCCTCGATTCAATTTTACTTCCCTACTTACTACCATCCTGGCGAAAACACATCCTAAATACTGTACTTGAAATTAAACAAGTAAAATAAATAAACTTTAAAGCACTGTAATTCCCCTCCAAAAACGAAAATTGCGCAGATAATGACAATATACGGTATATAAAATTAATTATAGACACCTTATATTGTTCGCCAATAACGAGTCTTCGTATTTCAAGTTACCCTCGGCGAGAATTAAGTTACGATACCTATGTTTTAATTTGGAACGCCCTTCGTGTTTAATAATATAAATAATACCGTGCGGTATGTTACTTGTTCACCGAGCTCGATAGCTGCAGTCGCTTAAGTGCGGCCAGTATCCAGGATTCGGGAGATAGTAGGTTCGAACCCCACTGTCGGCAGCCCTGAAAATGGTTTTCCGTGGTTTCCCATTTTCACACCAGGCAAATGCTGGGGCTGTACCTTAATTAAGGCCACGGCCGCTTCCTTCCCACTCCTAGCCCTTTCCAGTCCCATCGTCGCCGTAAGACCTATCTGTGTCGGTGCGACGTTAAACGACTAGCAAAAATAAAGTTATTTGTTCAACCCCCTTTCAATTGCTCTGGATTTCAGGAGGCGCCGGGATGTTGGAATTTTTGTTCCGCATGTGTTCATTTATGCGCGGGACGACAGCGACACATAAATATCGCGTTTCGAAATCCCTCCAGTGCCACTGACCACAGAAGGAATCGAACCCACTATCCTAAGAATACAAGGACAGAGACTAACGGACTACACCTCTGAAGGCAGCTGATTAAAAACGTTTCACTATTTAGTTATGAAAAATAAGCATCACAGTTGACTGCGGATGACAAAAAACACGTACCGGTAATGTATCTTCAAGGTAAGTTTTAGTTATTGAGAAATAGCTAATTTTATTTGCAACAAAGCCGTTTTGGAAACATTCCTTGGATTTGTATGCATAACCTTAAAGTTTGTTCTCAGATGTGAATGATTTATCGTATGTTTGATAACTGATTTTTAAAAATTTAAATGGGTGCACGCTAAAACGGGCTAACCAACACATTGTGAAAATGAATTACGTGGTGCCATCTGTTGCGGAAAATTCAAACTATCTTCTGTGAGTTTGGTCGTAGCTGTTTGTGGTCGTAGGCAACAGTTGTGTCAATTAATCGAAAGAAGAAAAGCGCTGTTTCTTGTTTTATTGTGCTGGATGAATGGATGGATTTAGTAAAATGAGCTAGAATAAAAATGACAATTGATAAGTTTACTAGAAAAGGTATAAAAGAGAATGTTATCTGTAAATAAGCACAGTTTCAAGCATACAAGGCCTAGGTATTTAAAAATGATTAACCATTTACGTATTTTTTAAATATTCATCTAGTTTTGCTGTGGAATATTATTATGGTGGTTAACGTTGACAAAGGAAACAGTACTGGTTGTCAGCCGTCACTCACTGGTATTGAGCAACCACAAATGTACAACGGTACAAGGTCAATAAAGCCAGGAACAGGAAGGATCACAGACCTGCAAAACTCTCAAAACCTCGCTGTACGTGGATGTATATTCGTAGCAGCACCTCCAGTGTCTTTTGATCGGTGGGTGGCTTCTTCACATCTATAATAACAGCTCCCGCCGACCTGAATCAGCATAACGGCCGACTCCTAGTTGGATGTCAGCCTCCCTATTACGCTCAACAATGACGACCACCACCACAACGACTTCCGCCCTCACCTTTTTCTCCCACCCTCTGACGACTATCACGTTTTCCCATCCTACACCACTTATGTCCTCATCTTTCTCAGTGCCACAAACTTTTCCTCAGATCAGTGTACTACCGTACCTCCTCGCTTTCTGCGCCGCAGGTCATCACCTGTCTTTTCGTCTGCACAGCCACCATCTACGACGCCGTCAACTCCAGCCGCATCAGCATTGGCCGCCCGTCAACCAGCATCACCGCCATCAAACTCAGATACCAACACAGCCTTCAGTTGCGTCGTTCGCGGCGTCGACCCACTCATCTCCGTAACAGAAGTCCAACGCCAGCTACGCCTTCACGCCATACCAATCCGGAGGGCGTTTCGGATCTTCAACTCCACGGGCTCAACATACTTAGTGCGCCTACAGCTACCCACCGCAACAGTCATCGACCATCTCATCGCCACCGGCGCCCCCATCTACGGTCGTCTCCATAACGTCGAACCCTCTCGTTCACCTCCACAATCAAGACATCCCCTCACCACATCACGTCGCCGCACCCGGCCTGACCACCCTCCTTTTCAACCACACCACAACGTCCGTCCACCATCTCCCCCATTTAATATTTCCTTCCCACCGCCGCCAACCCTCGAACATCTTCGACAACTCACAACTATACTGCATCAAATCGCCTCCACACTTTATCACCTCACCCTTCCCCGCAACTTCCCTTTAAGCACTCCCGTATAAACGTCCATTTCTTCCCATCTTCATAACCAAGAGAACCCATCTTTTCTTCCTAGTAAATATTCACATCGCTTTACCCACCCTCTTCATTCAGCCACATCGCACTGCTCTCTTCGCATCTCCCGGCCCGAGCGAGAGCGTCACTCTCTAAGGGGCCCGCCCCACCCCCTTCAGGGTGGGGAATGAAAACGTGATAACGTAACGTAAGCCAGGAAATCCCTCTTCGTACGTCGCATATCCACGATTTTTTCGGCTGGGTGGTGCTCTTCTCTGCTGCAGCTCAGTCGGTCCAAGAATAATCTAACGGGCAGACTCCTAGTTGGCTGTCGCCTCCCCTCACCATGCCGTCTTACTCCTGCCTCATCAAGAATGTGGACACCACTTATTCCCCATCTGACATTCGCAGGAATTTTGCCAACGTGGAATCGCCGTTCACGCGGTTCTCCGCCTCCAAGATGCTTTCTCTGGTCAACCCTCTCCAGACATTGTGGGCTTCTTTCGCTATCCAGAGGCACCGGCGTCCTTCATCAAGAACGGCGTATTACTCTGTGGTGACATCCGTGAAGCGGTCCCTACTCCTGAACATTTTTTACAGCAAATGGCCTCCCTTCCTGACTTCCCTATCACTGTCACGTCCCCCCTCATCGCTCCTACTACTACTACCACCACCACCATCACTACTACCGTCCATCATTCCTCGCCTACTATTACTACTACTACTACCACCACCATCACCACTTCTGTCCATCCTTCCCCGTCCACTTCTACCTTCACTATTACGTCTAGTCACCCCTTTCCTATTATGTCTCCACCTGCCACCTCCCTCTCTGCCACTATAACCAGTCCCCAGCAGCCCACTGCCAACCTCATGGATGCCACCGTCGCAGCTCCGCCAATCTCCCATGGCAATGAGGACTCCTCCACACCAGCTCTCCACCAGATTTCATCACCGAGCTGTGTTATCCGTGACATTGATCCCGCCATTACCGAACAGGACATATTGCATGAACTACACCTGGCAGGCGTCCTCGTCCGTCGGGCGTTTCGCATTTTCAACGCCAACGGCCCGACCTTCATGGTTCGTCTACAACTCTCCTCTGCTACCGATGCAGAACACCTCATCGCCACTGGCGTCCACTTCCGCAGGCGAACCCACCGAGTGCAGCACTCTCGCTCCCCACCCCGTACCGACCACTTCCCTCCCCTTACCCCTCCTCATAACCCATCACCCGCCGCGCCGCCACCCACCCCACCACCGCAAGCCGTCTATTTCCCTGCCCCCACCACCGTCGTTCTTTCAACCGCCCCTCCCGATATTGGAACTCTTTCGCCTTCTCGTTACCTCAATTACCAACATCACCACAACCCTCTATTACATTATGTCCCAACACTACCCTACTCCATCTGCCACTTTTCCACCGAACCCCCATATGGTAGCAGTTCAATACCTGTAACCTCTTCTATAAATTTATGTACTATTCCGACAAGCGCGCCCGAGATACGCTGATGTGTAAATAAATTTCTCGTCCCTCTTTCCCTGGTGTTCGCCGGGGTTTGCTTGTGCGGGGTGCTTTGCGGGTCCGCCCTGGGTTCCGGCTTGTTGTCACGGTGTCCTTGTGCCGACTCAATAATTGACCTCCCATTCTGGTATGTACGACACATACCTCCCCCCCCCCCACTTTTTCATCTTTTCTATGATTCTCTCCTACTCTACGGCCGAAGAGCTCCTCGTTGAGCTGATGGCCCGCCCCTCCTCCTGTAAGGAGAGGGAATGAAATTACCTTATGATGATGTGAAGGCAGGAAGGGTCGGTGGGTGCAGAGTGGGTTTCGTCCCTTAAGAGGCCACGGCTTTCCCGTGGTCCAATAGCTCTGTACTCTAACCGGCCAAACGAGCAGAGGAAAGTTGGCCACGGCTCTACCGTGGCTCTACGTCTCTGCATTCGGGAGACGGGCCTGGGGCACAGTGCCGGACTTTACGCCTGGCCCCACCCGTCGGCTGTCCCGAGAATGGTTATTAAAGAAAAAAGGCAATGGCCAAGAAGATGCTGAGGAATCATTCTCCAATGCCTTAGAACATGACCCATATTATTGACGATTGTTCTATGAGGGGAAGTCATGTCATATCCCGAAATAAGTTCGCAGCAACTTTATATGAACTTTAAAACTTTCTAAACATTATATAAAACACCTTTGTTTGTTGGTATTGTATGATCATAAAATAAAGGTTGGTTTCAAATATAGAGTAAACTATTATCTCACCAAGCGATTTGGCCGTGCGGTTAGGAACGCGCAGCCGTGAGTTTGCATTCGGGAGATATGGGTTCGAACCCCAATGTCGGCAGCCCTAAATATGGTTTTCCGTGGTTTCTCATTTTCTCAACAGGCATATTCTGGAGCTGTACCTTAATTAAGGCCGCTTCCTTCCCATTCATAGCCATTTCCTATCCCATCGTCGCCATAAAACTTATCTGTCGTGGTTTCCCATTTTCACACCAGGCAAATGCTGGGGCTGTGCCTTAATTAAGGCCACGGCCGCTTCCTTCCAACTCCTAGGCCTTTCCTATCCCATCGTTGCCATAAGACCTATCTGTCTTAGTGCGACTTAAAGCCACTAGCAAAAAAAAAAAAACTATCTGTGTCGGTGCGACGTAATGCCAAATTGTAAAAGAACAACAACAACAACAACAACCAAAACAAAACTATACTCTATAGATAGGTCAAAGCAGAAGTCATTTCATTTCGACTTTTGATAATCGTGGGTTGGGTGGGTTTTTTTTTTCAAGCACTTTTCATTATTTTGTAATACAGTTCTATGATATGGTATTGGGTATTTACAGTAAAGGTTCTACATTGAGGCAATGAAAAAGTATAAATTACTTGGCATATTTTTTTCTTTCTTGACATTTGCAAAAGTTGCTTTATCTCTGTTCTGACAAAATGATGGTTAACCCGTTTTTGCGAGCTCCCATTCTATTTGCTTTGGTAGCGCTGAACTTGTTGTGGGAAGTTGAGAAATTATTTGAGGCAGGAGATAAGAGTAGGAAGATTCTGGTGTAAGGTAGCGCACATGACGAGTTGTCATGAGTGACGTCATTCACAAATAAGCCTAGCTGTTGTTGAGGAGTATTGTCAAGTGTGTAGAGGACAGATTATCTGTTACTGCAGAGTTTAGAAGACTTAGCTGGTGATTTCGGTCCTCAGAGTTAATTTAGTCAACATGTGAGTACAATGCCATCTTAATTACGCGTTTAAATCACTAGTGTACCATGTCCATTTAAACGTCTAAGGCCAGGGGAAATAATTTTGTCTTTGAACTTGATAATAATGAAAAGTTCATTATTTTCTATAATATGAGGATTTTGATGTACTAGCTGAAGGTATTGGTGACAGTTTTATCCACCAGAAAACTCGTGATGAAGCAATTTCAAATTGTTCCTTCAGCTAGGTTATAAGTTAAAATGGGTGAACCGATTTGGCTATGGTGTCTTGTCAATGATTACATACCGATTGATACACAACCTATAATGATGGTCTCGGTAGATTGGAAGTAATGGTTAAACGATTAAACGGTTCTAAGGCTATGCAACAGAAACTTCATTCTAGCGACTTGCCTCAGGTGATCATGTTTCTTCTTATATAAGGCGATGTTGGCAGGCCGGTCACTGACTTAGCTAATGTCATTTTTCAATCATTTGGGAGTAAATCAAATGAAGTTTGTTTGTTATTAGATAATTTTAAGGGACTATATGTATGTTTTAAACACAGAGATACTTTGATTAGTAGCAGCAATTTGCGTTTACTTACCTATCTGTGATTCATCTTACACCAACCAGCCTTGTTTCATTTCACTTTCCATCACCTAATCCTTACAGAATTCGTCAAAAGGGAAATAAATGTTAGTTGTATTCATTTCAACGGAATTCTTGAAAAATTGAAGTTTTGAAATGAATTTAGTGACAGGTGTCAGATTCATTACGTCAGTGTTATTCCTGATAGAATCGGGGTAAAATAAACCAAATCGTGCGCAAATGCATATTGTTGCTCAGATACGGTATTGTTATATACCGGTATGTTCTATTTTGTGGATTACAAGATTGTAGGCTCTTGTCCTATAACCCCCCTGTGGGTGGGGGACGCAGACGAAGAATACAGCCACGGTATCCCCTGCCTGTCGTAAGAGGCGACTAAAAGGAGCGACCAAGGGATGATCGAATTAGGACCATGAGACCACTTGTAATTAGTACCATCATGCGGGGACACCATGGGTCACCTTTACTTGCGAATAGTACGACTAGAAGTTATTAGGTACACAATAGGTTTTGATTAGTGGCAGCAGTGTTTGAATCAGGATGGGTTTTACAGTACCCATGATTAGCACCACTACATGCGGAACACCACGGGCTTACGTTGCCTGTAATTAGTACTATTTTGTGAGAAACACCACGGGTCTGGACGTTGCCTGTGATTAGTACCACTGTATGAGCGACACCATGGGTTTGCGTTGCCTCTGATTAGTACCCACTATGTAAGGAACACCACGGGATAGTACGAGTCCCTGTGATTAGTAAACTTATGTGAGGAACACCCTAGGTTTGTGTTGCCTGTAAGTGGCGCCACAATGTGAGAAACACCATAGGTCTGCGTTACATGTACGTATTACCTGTCAGTAGTACCATAATGTGTGGAATACTGCGAGTCTATGCTACTTTTGATTAGTACCACAACATGACAAATACCATGGTTCTACTTTACTAGCGATAAGTAACATTATGAGGGGCTGATGATCTGGATTTTGGACCCCCTTTAGACAACAAGCTACCGGGCGAGTTGGCCGTGCGGTTAGGGGCATGCGGCTGTGAGCTTGGGAGATAGTGGGTTCGAATCCCACTGTCGGCAGCCCTGAAGATGGTTTTCCGTGGTTTCCCATTTTCACACCAGGCAAATGCTGGGGCTGTACCTTACTTAAGGCCACGGTCGCTTCCTTCAAACTCCTAGGCCTTTCTTATCCCGTTGTCGCCATAAGACCTGTCTGTGTCGGTGCGACGTAAAGCCACTAGGAAAAAAAAAAAAGGATAACAAGCATCATGGATTCAGGATTGTGCTTTAAAAGTAGTCCCTTGGTTAGTAATTCTATTGTTTTACGCTATTTCTGGGAAAGTGGGGCATTGTGGGTCGGATCCACTGATTGTTTTAAATTAATATTTATCCATTCCTTCTTCATCACGTTTTGAATTTTGGTCAGTGGATGTTTTTGGATTTTTAAATTGTCGTTACATTTAGTCTCATTTTGTACCATTAGGGGCAGATGACCTAGATGTTAGCCCCTTTAAACAAGCATAAGCATCATCATCTTGTCAATAAACAGCTGATAATTTTGGTCTCGAAAGGACAACCTAGCAGAGACAGCAGCTCAGCTGAAAGTTTAAGTAGCTTGATTGTAAATTAGACATACCAATTGCTCGCATAGATCAAGCCAAAATGTCCAGTTCTATATTTTGTTAGTTGAGGTACCGGTAGGTATTATTCTCAGGATCTAAATCATATGGAGTGAGATCACGTGCTTAGGTCAAGCTCTTGTAGTTGATAATTCTGTGTTAGTTATAACTTTAACAGTACTATGAAACTGTAAGTTAGATAGTTTTTTTTTTTTTTTCCTCCCCAAGTTGCTTTACGTCGCACCAACACAGATATGTCTTATGGCGATGATGGGGGCTAGGAGTGGGAAGGAAGCATCCGTGGACTTACTTAAGGTACAGCCCGAGCATTTGCCTGGTGTGAAAATGGGAAACCACGGAAAACCATCTTCAGGGCTGCTGACAGTAGGGCTCAAACCCACTATCTCCCGAATACTGGATACTGGCCGCACTTAAGTGACTGCAGCTATCGAGCTCGGTGTTATTTTAACTTGATCGTAATCCGATATTGTATATCATAACCATGTTTGGCAACTCGTGTGTTTACTGTAGATGAAAAGCAAATATTACTACACTGTATGCTCAGCTTTGCCTCTGAAGAACTCATAGGCTTAGTTGCACTGCAGTAGCGCTTTCTAGCTCAGTGAAGGAAACTAATGGCAAACTACCTCACCCCTCATCTTGTTTAGTTTGGTTCCATATGTCGGTGCCATCCATTTTTTCGAATTCTTATAGGCCTAACTGTTTCACCTTTGGTGGTGCTGTTTGAGGATCCAGCCAGCCTCCAGGCTGATGACAGACATGATCTGTGAATTAATGACGTCTGTCAGGACTAACTTTGGGGGATTGAAAAAAATATGATCTTGCTACTCAAATGCAGTACTATGGCATCACTCATGAGTACTCAAGAGTTTGTGCTGAGAACCAAATGACATTTGAAAATCTTAACTAAAACAGGAAATTGCAATGTGTAATAAAGAAAAATGTACATATCTTAATTAGTCAATACCATTACCAGAAACCATTGTAGTATACTGTGGAAACCCCACCCCAAACCTGAAACTAACTCCTTATTCTGTGATAAGAACAAATAATGAATGTCATGAAATACCAATCTGGATAGGTCAACCTGACAATTTCATAAGAAATATATTACAAGCCTAGAAGAAATACGGAAACGTAAATAACTAAATTGATATAACTTACAGATTCCTATCCTGACCCTGACTTCTTATCTTGGGACCAGATTATAATCTTACCTGATGATGGCATGTATCTTTATGGCAGATTATAATCTTACCTGATGATGGCATGTATCTTTATGGCCAACAAGTGTTCCAGTACATTAACTGCAGAAACCACATGTCTGTAATTTTCAACAGTAAGCAATCGGCAACAAACTATGTAGCCACTGTTTTAGTTTTCAAGGTAACTGCTATGTATCGCAGATGGTTTGGGGCTTGTCTTCCTCTGAGATGTTTAGGGTTCATCAACCTCAGTGGAGCCATCTGTTCATCTTCTGTCTTGAGGAAGCAAGATCTATCCTCGCTGAGATAAGTGGCATATGAGGGTGTTAAAAAAAAATGCAACAGCAACTTCATTTTGTTGGCTTTTGGCACTTTGACAAAGTTTTGACACTCCATTGTCTTTTAAGACAGTTCATTGCATCCGGGAGATAGGTTCGAACCCCACTGTTGGCAGCCCCGAAGATGGTTTTCCGTGGTTTCCCATTTTCACACCAGGCAAATGCTGGGCCTGTACCTTAATTGGCCATGGCTGCTTCCTTCCCACTCCTAGCCCTTTCTTATCCCACCGTCGCTATAAGACCTATCTGTGTCAGTGCGACGTAAGACAGATTGTAAAAGAAAAGACGGTTCATAGTTACATTGGTCTAAGTGTGTATCTTGAATAGAAGCTTTAAGACTTGTAAAATTTGAGTAGAACAGAAGAGAGGCAGTCAAAGTTCTCAGGTAGATCTAGTTTCCAATACCCCCTTTATTCCTCTAATGCATCTAATCATTAACTTATCCTTGAAGTGTGCAGTGAACCTTGCCAGTTAGCATATTCATAAAATTTTTACACTAATCGGATCTCATTCCAAGGCCTGGCTCATGTTAAATGAGGTTATTATTCAGATAAAAAAACAAACTTGTGGTGCATATAGGCTTACTGCTGCCCAGTGAGATGGCCAAGAGATATTGAAATTTCACATGGTCGAGGCAATGATTGGCCCTATTGCTTAATTTCCATTATTTAGATCACCTTACAAATGTGCATTTGTATTTAATATAGGCCTACTTATTTGTTGTATGAAATGGACAACACCCAGTTTTAAGAAGGCTGGTTTTCACTGAGATATATTAGTGTTATGGGTAATAAAGACACAGATAACTTTGTGTGATGTTTATTCAATTAGCTTGAAAATTGAGTGAAAATTATGGAATAGTTTTAAGATGGCCCATGGTTTTTTCAATTTCAGTAGTGTTTAGCTACTGATAGGTCACATAAGCTAGTTCTGTAGAAAATGAATAGCCTATATGTTACGCAGTGCGAGCTTGTCAAGTTACCGGTTATTCCCTGTGGCGAGTCTGGACGAGTGATTGATGCAGTAGCCGTCTGACCCACATATGTTGCCCAGTGTTTTCAGGATCTTGGCTAGTCTGCAAGCTTCTGTACAGCATACTACTGTATGTGATTACTTCTTATATAGCAGTAATTAATAGGTAAAATAATAATAATAATAATAATAATAACAACTTTTGTTGCAAGGCGAGAAAGCAGGGATAGACATTTAGTGTGTTTCACGACTTCTGAATCAAGTGTTGAACATCGAATTTTTGTGTGCTATAGAGTTTTAAATGCAATTTGCACCAAAATTTTGAAGATTCATGATGCTGAATTGCAGAGATTGAACTGTAATGCCATCACATGCTACAATGTTTGTCTACAGGTTGAAGATCAACTCTTACTGTATTGGGGCAAGTTTTATTGTTTTTCAGTCTAATTATTCATCGGAGTTGATGGTTTTTCTATGGGTATACAGGAATGGTGCGACTGCAACTGCACTCTCGTTTACAGACATGGCATGCAGGAAGATGGCAACCCTTGCGGGACACTCCATGTAATATGTTTGCTAGAAGAAAGTGGTATAGTGATATTTAAGTATTTTAATTAAGTGGGTGAGTGGTGGGGACTACGGCGACTACAACACAGGGGGACAACCTTTTTTATTTACAATTATACTTTTAATTTGCAGACTGAATGCTGAAATGCATAACGGTCTATAATGAACATGTATGATATTAGAGTTCGGGTGTAACCACTGTTTTAAATTATAATTAGATGTAAAATTAACTGTAGATGTACAGTGTAGAATATGTTTTGGTATAACAGCAGGCTTCGTAACCTGAGCAAAGTCATGTAAAATAAATTATTATTATTATTATTATTATTATTTTTATTTTTATTATTATTATTATTATTATTATTATTATTAGGCCCTATTATTATTATTATTATGATTATTATTATTAAGATTCTATACATCAAGAATGAAGCACACTACAAGAAAATTAAAGAATTTTGGATACTATGCAAAAAAGGATAGCTTTTTACAGTCTTCTCAGAATGAACTCCAATAGATTAACCAAACAAATCTTTGACCTCTTCTGTAACCGCAAAACAAACCCAACTGGTTTAAAGAAACTGAAAAAAACCTAGTAGAATTAAAAATTATAGAAAATTCACTATTCGATCGAACAGCTAAAGTAATAACTAAAGATGAAAATATAAGGTTCCAAGACATATCTCCATTGAAAGCCAAATCTATTATCACGAAAGACGAGAGGAAACTTAAGATTAGAAACAATGAAGAAGTACTGGGTGCTAAGAAAAGAACACCACACAGAGAAAAGATTAATTCTACGTACCTCGAAGAAGGTGAAAAATAATAATAATAATAATAATTACTTTTGTTGCAAGGCGAGAAAGCAGGGATAGACTATATGATAGTATGCTCTAGCTTCTTAATGCCAAGATTTTGTTGCTCTCTTATAAAATAAGAAATGTGACTTAAAGATATGATATAGATATATATATATAATTCATGAAAAGAAACGCCATAAAGGGTCTACATATGCTGAGCAAAAGGCAACCACGTAGGCCTATGTATACAAAGATACCGGTAACGTAAATGACACTTGAAATAATAAAATAATGACACTATATTGCCAACATGAGCACATGTTTATAATGTCCTCTACAGCTCTTCAATTCCACTGAGTCCTCCGTCATCACTTCTGTTGTCCTCACCGGATGATGTGTCGTTGGCTCCCAGCTGGATCACAAAAGACACTATAATGTCTTCAAGAGGTTCCTTATCCCTCATGAAGTCTTTCTCCACCTACTTTGTGTGTTCGCATTTCCGTTTCCAGTCTTCGGCGGATATTGACGCGAATTTCTGTCTAGCGAGTTTCTCTACGTTGTGAGTAGTGAAGGTGAAGTTGTGAGAAGCTACCCAGTTCTTCACTTCTGCCTACATTATTTTAATATTGTTTAATTCAGGATGATATGTGGGCAGTGGAAGGACAGTATGTCCATACTGTTCCAAGAGTTCATCTAGGATATAGGTTTTGTGTGCCCGCTTGTGCAATTTGTGTTTGTACATCGTCTCACGGTGTGGAATGTTCCTATTCACTGGCCAGGAGATCGTCACTTTCCGTGAGCTGGAGGTTGGAGCACGATCTACTTCCTTTTGATATGACGCATTGTCAATCACGAAAACACTATGAAGTGGAAGGTTAGGAATAAGCATATCATTCACCCACTTAAAATCCATTGTCACTATTCATGTCATCGTGGTAGTCGCCACTTTTGCTGCCAGACTTTCAGATTAGCAGACAGTTCTCGCTGAAACCCATTTCCCCAACAGCATGTACAACTGTAAGTCTTTTTCCGTTTGGTATGGGCGCTGATATACCGGATATTGAATTATCAGACCAGCCTTTGCTGGATATATGGGACGTATGCATATAGGTTTCATCTGTGTACACTATAAGCCTATCCTCTGCCCAATACTGGGCAATTTTTTTTCAAATAAACAGATCTTTTGTATTTGATGTCATGTTTTCCATTAGGATGCACTTGTTAATGTTGGTTTTTTTCCACCGATATCGTAATGATTCAAGCATTCGCTTGACTAGTATTGGGTCCTTTGAACTTTCTTTCTCTTACTTTGCATGAATTTTTGAAACAGTAGGTAAACTTTTTTTCAACTAAATAAAAATTAACAATACGATACCAGCGTCAGTGGGTAGGGTCTGACACATCCCACTCTGAAGAGTCTAGTGTCAGACCTAAGACGAAACGCTGGTTAATAGAGCAAACGCCGGAAAAGCCATCCATCTAATTTTGATCTGTACGACACCTTTGTCAGTCTTCCAGTCCAGTAACATTCTTTGTGCGCATTCTTCTTTTGTTTAGTGGTTCAAATAGACTATCTATAGGTTTTCCTATTTCCACCGCTTTTCGTTTTTTACTCTTAATCCGTGCCAGAGAACTTTCTCACACTCCAACAGCTGCTGCTACTTTTTCCTGCATTTTTTTACAATCTATCACAAACTTTTCTTTCATTGCCTCCCTTCCCATAAATTTTATAATGTTTGAGATTGCCGCACGCGTCTGACTCTTTAGGACCTTACGATGCAGGCTATTTTTAACACCTTCCTTATTGTCAAAGATAGGCCTAACGTACACCACCACTAACCACAGTTACTACAGAATGAGAAATTGAAAAGCAGCACGCGACAGCTGAGTATAAACTTATGCACTGAATTGTCCTTTTAGCAGGTGCTCTGTTAGGAGGCAATGCGGTACGCTAGATCATCCAAAGTGCGCGTGCAGGACCGGACGTCTTCCAACTGGCCAGATCTCTATGTATCTTTTTCTTGCTCTGACGAGTGTGTCATATCGACGGTTGTTTTGTGTATCTCCGTATGCATATTTGTAATTAAAGATGGCTAGGATTGGGAATGAAGCAGCTGTGGACTTGAAGTGTGAAGTCACAGGAAATAAATTCCAGGATTTTTGAAAGCATAATGTTAACCCATTTCTCATTACATGATACCCTCTCCTTCCTATCTAACCAGTCAGGAAGCAAAATGAAGCCAACTGGATGGGAAATAGATTGGCTAACCCCTAAAGGGAATGTTGGCAATGTGCCTGACTGATAATGGTATACCGTAAATTCAAACATGAATTTCAGCTGTAGTCAATGCTTCCTATACCAATTTTTGCTGCCTATATCAGTAATTTTACATGTTCATGAGTCTAAATAGATATTCATATAATAATGAATACAACAGGAAACTCAACTATATAATGATAGTGTTACTAATTTTAGCTGTCCAAACAAGTTTGTGGGTCTCTCTGTATAAATCTCTTAAGCACAAATATAAATGACAGCAAGCACATTTGATGAATGATGCATTTGTGCAGTCGGGTGTTGAACAACTGGAATCTTCAGTGTCCCAGATAGCATTGTCAGGAGCATCAAAGGCATCACATTCAACTGGTAAGTGTAGCTTCCAGGTATGCTTGATCATGTTTTTGAAGGGGGGGGGGCTTGTACTAAATGGATTGTGAATAAGCACATGAAGGTTGACAGCATTACACTTTGGAGGTCAGCATCAGTGTCTTCTAGAAAAACTCGCACAAATACTTTTGGTAAACTTCCATTGATGAAAAAAGTATACATCCAAAGGATGAAGAAGATTAAGTCGCATCAGGTGGAGTGGTTGTTACCTCTGTGTTTACCCAGAATTATGAACAGATTTTGTTGGAGTGAAAATGAATCTACTTAGAACCAAACATTTTGTTCCAACACTGGGAGAGAGACAGTTACCCTGCCATTGTTCAAGAATGCTCTTGTCCACTTTGCCTGATTTTGAACAAGTTATATTGTAGTTGCATCAATTCTCATTGTGCAAGATACAAATTCAGATGCACAATCTCAAGAATACATTCATTGCAAATCGCTGTATGGGTCATTGTCCTTAAGAGGGTAGATTTTTAAAATGTAAAATGTTTCTTTTCACTCTATTGTTTTTTGTGTTGCATTTCGTTATGCAGAATACTACTAAAGTACTGGACCTAATTGCTGATTGGTACAGTTTATATAACCACTTTTAAAAATGGTATGGTCATGGAGGTGAGAAAATTGCACAGTGGAGTGAGTACCTGTGAGAATAAGGATTAAATTTACTGTAGTAAATGTTTCCAGATATTATAATAGTAAAGAATGTTTATTACCATATTAGAAAATAAAAACCAAACTTATTCTCCTTAAAATCAATATTATCGAACCTTCTTTGTTGTCTTGAAGTATAAAAATACCTGAATGTTGACATTAGTGTCAGGGATATAAAATAAACTGTTACAAAGCAAAAATAATGGGTGTCAATAAATTCAGTGTGAACACTTCCTAAAAAGGACGGGAGAAGTTTAGATTAAATTTTCATAGTTCAAGTCATTTAGATAACCAATTAGATTGTGTGTACTAAGGAGAAATGCATGTAACCAATATTATAAAATATACTACTGCATCACTAACTCCATTACTTGTTCTCACACCGAGCAAGTGGCGGTACAGTTAAGGTCGCTGTGAGCTTGCATTCGGGAGATAGTGAGTTCGAACCCCACTGTCGGCAGCCGTGATTTCCCATTTTCATACCAGGCAAATGCTGGGGCTGTGCGTTAGTTAAGGCCTCGGCTGCTTCCTTCCCACTCCTGGCCCTTTCCTATCCAATCATCGCCAAAAGACCTATCTTGTGTCGGTGTGACGTAAGGAAAATTTAAAAAAAACTTGTTCTCGCCTCCTTAAATAACACTCAAGGATAACAGTAATGGAGGTGAGAGTAAAGGAGGTGAGTTTTCTCTTCTCTTCTTTGTTGGACGTTTGAGCTTAAGAAATCTCACTGTTAAACTATATATTACCTATGATTATAATTTGTAGTATAATTAAATTATCAGTCATAAAACTTTTCCTTGAGAAGCATGCTTTGGAGATAAGGTCCAATGACCTGATCTCCACCAGCATTTTCATACACCGAAAATAATACTTAGAAAAGCACATGCTCAACTTGGCTTCAGGCAGCTGACAAGATAGCTGCCAATAATTGAATCCAATGAAGCTAGGAAGCCTACAGTGCTATCTGTGGGTGTATTATTGAATATTTTTGAATTTTTTACAGAGGTGAGACTTCACTTGGGGGCAGGCATATTCAGTGCAAAAAGTCTTAATTTATAAATTAATGAAAATGTTAGTAAAGTGTTCACGAGTAGATTTTCAGCTGCATATTCTTATTATAACACCAAAACACTAAAATCTATCAAATTATGAAATGATCAAAATGCCAAGTCAGGTGTGGAGACGTGAGGCAGAGGTGAGATTCGCATGCTGTACTCTAAAATTTAAAAAATTTAAACCTTTATTAAGAAAATAGATTAAGGGATCAAATAGATCTTATGTCCAACTAACTTTCAACAATAATCTATAATTCATACAAACATATTTTACACCAGAAAACCAGCTGGGACACTATCTGCCCCCTTTTTAAAACTTTTGAGGAAGAGTCATATACACTCACAATAATGCAAACAATTATGGCGACGATGGGATAGGAAAGGCCTGGGAGTTGGAAGTGACCGTGGCCTTAAGGTACAGCCCCAGCATTTGCTTGGTGTGAAAATGGGAAACCACGGAAAACCATCTTCAGGGCTGCCGACATTGGGATTCGAACCCACGATTGAATCAGTGTGGGCAGTTAAAACTTGTATTACTGCCATTTAGTGGATCATTTCTGGTTATTAACAAAAGATGAGATAAATAGTCACTAGGTACTTTGCAAATGTTCCTTGTTAGACTGTGATGGTGAGAGGGACAATTGGGGCAGCTGTGTGAATTCATTGGCTTGTCAACCAGTCAAATTATTGCAGTGATTATGTTATTCTAGTCGTCGGTCCATAGACTGGTTTGATGCAGCACTCCATGCCACCTTATCCTGTGTTAATCTATTCATTTCTACGTAACTACATCTTACACCACCGGGCAAGTTAACCTGCGGTTAGAGGCGTGCGGCTGTCAGCTTGCATCCGGGAAATAGTGGGTTCGAATCCCGCTGTCGGCAGCCCTGCAGATCGTTTTCTGTTGCTGTACCTTAAGGCCACGGCTGCTTCCTTCCAACTCCCAGGCCTTTCCTATCCCATCATCGCCATAAGACCTATCTGTGTCGGTGTGATGTAAAGCAAATGGCAAAAAAATTCCTATGTCAATGTTTGAAATGGGCAAACTTCTTTTCTTAAGAATGGCCTTCCTTGCTTGTGCTATTCTGCATTGTTTGCCATCCTTATTTTTGCCAGAGTTATTTTATTATTAAATAGAGAAAGTACACAATGTGCAAGAATGTAAATTTATTCATTACAAAGTTTTGTCAAAGAACGAGGCCTCTTCAGGCACTCCAGGGTGGGATAACGACCACAAAATTTTTCACACCATCGCCACACACAATCTTGTTTCGATTTGTGAAAACTAAAGTACAACATGTGCGTTGTTATGGAAGCCATGGACTGCTGCACAAGTCACTGTATGTCTGAGGTCGAAACAACTTTGGCACCAATTGCCTGTTGTCATTGCATCTATTATATAAAAGTCACTCCAAATTTCTGTCTTCTTCGATTTTAATTCATGTAACAACTCTTGAAATTATTTTGTAGATTGTAGTCATAGTATGTCGTAGGTCCTCAATGAAGAATTTTACTACCCAAGTAACAATATTCATTTACTTCCTTTAAGACTTCATTTCGTAAACTAATGTTTCCTGTATCACCTGACTTTGACTGCAGTCCGTTAGGTTTGTTTGGACTTATTTAATTTAATCTTGTACCCCTGATCACCTTCAGAATCCCAAACAGTTTGATTCAATCAACATTATCGAATGCCTTTTCTAGATCTACGAATGCCATGTACATAGGCTGCAGAGCGCCCGGCTAATATAACCTAGATATGTGCTAGTTACATAATACATATTTGAGTCATTGGGAGTTCCAAATTAAAATCTAAATATGGTACTGTAAAATAGTCTATTTAAATGCTAAATCTTCATTGTCAGCATTTACATCAGAGTTTAGCTTGACTATCACGTACGTTTCGTGCGCGAGCGGTTTCGATTCCACGGGACGTCACAAAACCATATGGCACTCCACAGCAACCTAGTGGTAAGCCCCTGTGTTACATATTATGAACAAGCAGAAGAACACTAGAAGTTCAAAATATTCTGATATGTCTTGTTAGTGCTAACACTGAAACAGTTCAGTTTTGCAGTTGTTAACTTGTCTGATATTACTGTTAATGTCTTGAGTGGAATAAATTGAAATTATTTGATATTCCTTTCTGTCTACTCATTCCTGCCACCCATCTGACAAAAATGTCTGGGGAGAACGCTGAATAGGTGTAACAATATTCTGCTGAAAATCAGATGGCACTTCTCTTGTATCGTACATCTTAAACATTAAATGGAATAACCTCACTATGCTGGTTTCTCCTAAGGCAGTCTGTAATTCTGAGGGTATGTTATTGATTCCAGGTGCCTAGTTCCTACTTCAGTGTCTCAAAGCTCTTTGAATTCGGACCTCAAAATTGGGTCTCCCATTTCATCAGGATCAACAACCTCTTCTTTGTTCGAGAACCCATATCACTTCTTTAACTTGACACAACTGTTGGATATGTTCCTGCCATCTTTCTGCCTTGTGTTCTTTCCCTAGAAGTGGTTTCCCGTCTGAGCTCTTAATATTCATACACCTAGTTCTCTTTCACCCAAAGTTTTCCTTAATTTTCCTGTGTGCAGCATCTACCATTCCTTGGACCACACAACCTTTAACATTCTGCCCTGCACTTTCTATCCACTTCATTCTTTAAGCACCTGTATTCTTTTCTGCTCTCAGTTTTTGCATTCTTGTACTTTCATCGTTCTTCAGTCAGGCCTAGTATCTCCTGCGTTATCCATCGATTCTTCGTTGATAGTTTTTCTTTCTAACCTTTCTTCTGCAGCCTTACTGATATCTTTTTTTTTTTTACTGTTCATTCCTCCTCTGCTGTGTTTCCTTCAGCCTTTTTATTTATTCCTTGTGCAACATGTTCCTTGAAACAATCCCTCACACTCTTTTCTTTCAGCTTGTCTAGATCCCATCTCCTTGCATTCATTCTTTTCTTCAATTTCTTCAGTTTCAGATGGCATTTCATGATCAACAAATTGTGGTCAGTCGATGTCTGCTCCTGGGAAGATCTTGCAATCCAATACCTGGTTTCTGAAAATCTGCCTAATCGTAATGAAGTATATGTGATATCTTCCAGTAGCTCCTGGTCTCGTCTTCATATACAGCAGTCATGTATGATGTTTGAACAAAGTGTTAGCAAGGGCTCAATTATGATCGGTGTAGAATTGAACCAGCTCACTCCTCTTTCATTCCTTTGTCCCAATCTGAACTCTCCTCTGGCATTACCTTCTCTTCCTTGGTCTACCACTGCATTCCAGTCTCCCATCACATTTAGATTCTCATCTTCTACATATTGAATTAAATATTGTTTCGATTTCTGCATCATCCGCATATGCGGTATACCTGCTACTGTTGCGGTGGGCATTGGCTTGGTGTCTTATCTCAACAATAGTAATCCTTTCACTATGGTGGTCATAGTAGCTTACCCACTACCCTGTTTCCTTATTCATTATTAAACCAATTCCTGAATTTCCCTTGTTTAACTTTGTGGTGATAATTCTGTAGTCGCCTGACCAAAAATCCTGCTCTTCCTGTCAACATACTTCACTTATACCAACTATAGTCGTGTTTTTATGACTTGACAGTTAACCGGAAGTCAGACAGTGGTGCCAAATTGCTATGAATACAAACAGCTGATTTACGATACACAACACGAACGGAAATGTATATACTGGAATATAAGTCCATAATCAATTATTCTTTGTAGCAACATACATGATTTACAAAAGATGAACAATAAAACACAACACATTTAGGATACGGCTAGGAGATACAAATATGTCAATGCTCGAACAGATAAAACATGAGAAAATTAAATTAAATTTCTACTCACCACGTAGAATATCTCGCGTTGTTGTTAGATTCAATTTCCCGTAAGGAAGGAAAAAATCCTACAGAGGGAACACACCACTCATTTGAGTCACTATCGGCATTGTCGTCCTTTGTTAAGGTTCCACTCTCGCCTGACCCTAAAGAGATAATAAAATCGTAACATAATCATCTGTGATACTTTCCTTCTCCCAAGCTTTAATCATCTCGGATTTCGTGTGTCTCACAACGTTGCTCCAGTCCTCCGCACTTATACGGCCTACGGCTTCGAAGTCTTTCACTTCCGAAAATGTGAACAGTCGGTTATTCTCAGCTACATAATCCTTCACTTGGGCCCAAATCAGTGGTATGGCATTAAAATGGCAATGGTAGAGTGGAAGGTTAACTACTTTAGGCTCGTGCTTTCTGGCTATTTTATCCACTGCATACTCTGGGCACTGGGGCTTGTGTTTCAAGAGATGCAGGAGATCCCCCTTCCTCATGTCACCACGAACCAAAATATTGTGCTATTAATAAACTCATTCTTTCTAACTGCCATTGTTGGCGCTTTGTCAAGAATGACTCCCTAACATTACAAACAATTTCCCAGGCCTGGCTCCTTAGTGGAGTACCGCGTCGGAAGGGCTTTCTTCTCTTGGGAGCTTCATCCTTAGACGTAGGCGTTGACATGACAGAATATCAAATACACACGGGCCTAAAATTAACCTACTATATAACTACCGAACGAAATATTAAGCTAAGCTACTATATAAACTAGACCACTGCTGTACCTTGTTGCATGCTATTCACTAAAATATAACGCGCTATACTATTAGAAAATATTAAACAATACATTTACATACCTGCCAACTTTCCCAATTTAGGCGGGAGACTCCCGATTTTTGACAGTTTTTCTCGCCTCCCGGTTATTCTATTATTTTTCTCGATTTTAGCGTAGTTTTTGGTGAACTTCAGACATTTGTTTCCAAATCCCGCCATTTCGACTTTTTACGCCAGTGGCCGGAAGTCCTTCGCTCATTAGCCGCTTTCAAATGAAAATTTGACGTATATTAATACGAGAAATGTGCGCAAATGTGTAATGTTTATTGAAAACTGTATATCGCGACGCGTGTATGGATTGCCAAGCTCTCATTCTCGCGTTTTATGTTCGTGTTCGTTCACATCAGTCTAGTCGATTCTAGAGACTAGTCGCTAGATTTGGAGTATTTTTTAATAATGCAGTGACATTATGTCAAAGATGACTTTTATAGAGTTTTTAGGAGCCATTTGGAGACAATTCTGGCGAATTTTAATTTATTGATAAAAATAGCATTGCGCTTCGCATAATCGCGCGGGCACATGATGCAATATATTAATCTATGCATTTGCTAAGTTGAGTTCATATTATTTTCGGAAGGCTTATCAGAGAACGATCATCTCGCATACTTCCTGTGAGGGAATAGACATGTGTAACTTTTAGCCTCGTAGCCTCGTTTAGCAACAGTCGGGTTTTGAGACAGTGTTATATATACCATAGTACTCTTGTATTGCGCAAGACATGTAGAATAAGCAGTTATGACCAATTGTATCTCCTGATTTTTCTATAAGAATCTCCTGATTTTTGGTTTTGCAAAGTTGGCAGGTATGAGTAAAATATACACTACGAAATATAAATGGACAACCTAGCAGAAAGACACACAAAGGTCGCCAAAAGAACTGAGCACAATACAACACACAGCCGATAGCACGTGGTTACAGTAAACAACAGATCGACAACACTGCTAACCGGAACTGGAGTCTAACGCGCTCTATCGGAGCGATCGGCTGCCTGTGATTGGCTGTTGATTAATTCACTTGCCCTCCACCAAAAGGCAGCGCTAAAACATCAAGTTGAAACTCATAACTGAACTATAAGTCTAATTTCCCTTTTCAGATTCTCTAACCTACCGTGATGATTCAAACTTCTAACATTCCATGCTCCGGCTTGCAGAATGTCAGTATCCATCTTCCTGATTACCTTGTCTCTTGTAGTCCTCATCTGGAGATCCAGATGGGCTACTATTTTACTTCCAGAATATTTTACCTGGAAGGAAGCCATTATCAGTAAATTATTCATACAGAGGGAGCCAAATGTTCTTGGGAGTTAGTTATGGCTGTAGTTTTCCATTGCTTTCAGCTGCATAGCAGTATTAACACAGGTAAGCCATGTTAAATATTTTTACAAGGCCATATAAGACAATCCTCCAGACTGCTGCCCTTGCAACTTCATCGTAATCAGAGACTCGCACAGGAGATGCTGTCAGTTGTGTACACTGTTTTATTTACAAATCACACACACACACACACTAAAGAACTGCCATCTTGAACCAACTAGAAGAAGAAGAAGAAGAAGAAGAAGAATGATGCCACATCAGCATGTCAACAAACTACCAACACAACAAACTCACAACGTGAGTTCACACACTTACTAACAACTCTTGCTGACTCCCGAGACGGTTCTTTATATACCTTGCCTGGCCAGGCTTCTAGAAAAGTATGACAAAAAATGTTTTCTCGTGTCTTCTAGAGCCTCCAATAACCTATGTACAAATGGATAGAACATTCTGTAAAGCTTGACTGACAAAGGTGTGTTGTTCTGGAATCTTACCCTCTGTTGCACAACATTACATTGGATTTATAAATCATATTTACAGGTAATAGCCTCCGTGGCTCAGACGGCAGCGTGTTGGCCTCTCACCGCTGGATACCATGGTTCAAATCCCGGTCACTCCATGTGAGATTTGTGCTGGACAAAGCAGAGGCAGGACAGGTTTTTCTCTGGGTACTCCGGTTTTTCCTGTCATCTTTCATTCCAGCAACGCTCTCCATTCTCATTTCATAGCATCTATCAGTCATTAATTAATCACATTGGGAGTGATGACCCTATATATGATTCATTCATTACATCCCTGACCTGGTCAATGCTCGGAAAACAGGTTGTAGGTTTTCATTTATGGGTAATAATAAATTATATACTATTAATTACGTGTTCTTACATTAAATAAAGTTGTGTTAATATACATACAGCAGAAGTATCGTGACATAATCTCACATGTTTTGTTACACAAGACTGATCATACAACACACAAATAATTATACCAAATAAGTCCGTACTGACAATCTGTTGTTCATAACTATGTAAATAATAATAATAATAATAATAATAATAATAATACCTACTAATCAAGCTCGATATTTCCATTATTTACCCATGGATTTAGAGAATTGTTTCAAAGTTATACTAGTCCATTACACACTTGCATCACACGCTATTTAACACCGATACTGTACAGCAAGTGAAATGGGCATCATTGTAAACTTTCCTTACAATCTCTCTAAAACCAGAAATGTTACTTTTTTTTCTTTTCAGTCAATTTACATTATATTTGTTTGTCAAGTGGGATGTGTTCGATCATCCATGTGTTAAAACTCTCATGTAAAGACCTCTGATCTCTTATAGTGAAGTGTTTCTTACTCTGTAGAGTAAGTGTAACAGCATGTAATTCACCTGAGAATCTTTCATGATGGCTTGGTTTTCCATACTAACCATTTGCGAAAACAATATCATTGGAGAAGTGCAATTATTACTTTTCTTGACTTGTTGATATAATAGGTAACAAGTCTTGTGAGATATTTGTTTTGTTTTGTTTGTTTATAAAAGCTGCCTTTGGGAAAGATTTTATAACCTGACCTTGAGATGCTCATCCTCTGTAGGGTATGAGAACAGGTTCTGTAATAACAGGGTCTCTAGCACTTGTTATGCTGTAATCCTTTTGCTAAATGTCTTGCCTCATTGCAGAGGTATTAAATTTCATACTAATATGACTATAGCTCTTGTCTTCAGTCTGCGAGGAGGTACCGGTATTCCAATTGGTGTTACTCTGTCCTACTGTTCTTCATTGTTGAGGAAGTTGGTATTATGGCATGCAAAGTAATCTGTATGACTGCAGAAATAGCCTACATAAACTGGAGCAAGCTTTTTTGTGGTTATCATGTACAACAGTCTGGTAAAAGACTTTATTCTCTTATAAACCCAGTTTTATAACCTTGTATTTTATTAGGAATGGTATCTTGTATATTTTCATAACTGTTGTCCCAATGCATATTCATTGCTTTTTTATTATAAACTGGAGCATAATAATATTTATATGACTTGGTTCCAGGGATGGACCTGGTGTTGGATACTCGGGGGTTGAGGAAGGCATTGGTGGACCTCGCAATCCTCAACAGAATGCTGCTCAGAAGCGTCTTCAACAGACCCAGGCTCAAGTTGATGAGGTAATTATTGGTTAAACTGTTGAAGATTAAAACTAATATTCAATAGAATTCCATTTTAAAATCTTTGGATCAAGGCAGAACACTTTGTCATATAAAATCTTCTGTACAGTTTGCAGTGCCATCAAGAAATTTTGTGCAGGTAGTATTCCGAACCGTAGAATTTGCTTCATTTTCTCCTGGAAAAGACTTCGTTCGATTTTAATTTTTAATAATCTTACTTAAAATGTATAAGAATGAAGTTCTCGAAACTGTAGCGTACATTTAGCTCCTGGCTTGGAGGTGGTGTAGTTTAAGCTTACATTTCTAACAGTCTGAGAGAGATCCTTATTTGTAGTATAAAGAAGAGAGAACCTTCTTAGATTTGAATATATGCTCACATTGTTTTGAGTATGACAAAAGTTTTTTCAGGCATGAGTATTTAGATTTATTGCTCCTAGGAGTGTGAGATTCAAAAGAAACAGTGATGACTTGTGGAAAAATGTGTCCAGGAGAGAGGTGAGCATGTGAATTCTAAGAACTTTCAAGCTTCAACTTTCATTTTTCAACTTTCATAGTACAGAGCTCTATAGCTGCATTCGCTTAAGTGCGGCCAGTATCCAGTATTCGGGAGATAGTGGGTTCGAGCCCCACTGTCGGCAGCCCTGAAGATGGTTTTCCGTCTTTTCCCATTTTCACACCAGGCAAATGCCGGGGTTGTACCTTAATTAAGGCCACGGTCGCTTCCTTCCAATTCCTAGGCCTTTCCTATCCCATCGTCGGCGTAAGACATATATGTCGGTGCGACGTAAACCAAATAGCAAAAAAAAAAAAAAAAACTTTCATAGTAATATGAAAAACAATTAGAGCAATAGTTCTCATGATATAATAATAATAATAATAATAATAATAATAATAATAATAATAATAACTTCTTTCGTCCCACTAACTATTCAGTTTTCAGAGATGCTGAGGTGCTGAAAATTTGTCCCATCAGAGTTTATCTACATGTCTGCAGAGCGGGGCACGAAAAATCCCAGTCGCCATAGTGCCTAAAATTCTTTTCTCTGGCACCTTGCTTTTCAAGTTCGGTATAATCTCCCACTTTACAATTATATTGGTGTCACTGAACTGTTTTACAACACATGTAATAATACACAACCCCCTGACACTTTATACGATTTATTGAACTCAGTTGAACAAGGGAATGAAATTATGTAACAGCGGGCCGTTATATGAATGTTACTACCATTTTAAATAACAATCAAGCCACATTATATAAGCAATAGAAAAAAATGTAAAATACAAATGTTTGTGTCGAGAAAGCCTTTTGTAAAGAAAATATTAGACATAGAAATGACTCTAATATACTTCTTGTGTTAATGACAAATAATATCCTGCGACGCTCCTTTACTATCAAAATAGAACCTCTTTTGCTACTAAATGAATTAATTTATTAGAGTAACAGCTGTTCATTTGTGCCAGCTTCTCATTGGTTACCTTTTTCATATTCGTTTTTAATTTTGGCTGCTGATCGATGTGACATACTCTGCTCAGGGTAGCCAACGCAGCAGTTTTCCCTTTAATTTACTATTCAGTCATCTTCATTGCAACACAAGGCACTTCGTCATTGTTTGACAATTTGCACTATTCCATAGGCTTTATATAAACATGATGCAAGATTCTAGACTGTTTGTATTTACCATTCAAAGCTATTAATCACAAAATTTAGGCTTAACTGTTATCTTTAGAACGTTGCTGATAATTAACGTGCCTACTACTTGTTATGAAGTTCTCATCATAAGAGTAGTTAAAAATCTGGAGTGTTCTTAGTTTCAAAATTTGATAATCATAAATATTATTGCATGTCTGTTGAAAATGTACAGAAATTAAAATTTGAAGAATTTATTTGGAAAACTGGAAGGACATCTAGCAAGATTCATATAATGTGTGGCAGCCCTAATTGTGTTAGTGTTAGTGTTCGTTGTTGTTGTTGTTGTTGTTAAGTTGCTTGATGATGCTTTCTGCAGAGCCTTTCTCCATTTTTTAAACTTTGGTTGTTACATTTTTTGTGGTGTTTATGCCAGTATGAAACGTGCTCCATTAAATGAGAGAAAACCGAACAATCAAAACGTACTAGCAGGCTTCTTTTCAGTCTCGTCAGTGGCAGAGTGGTTTCAACATAAAGTACCGGTACGGTAAATGATAGTTCAGTTTTAACACCAGTGCATTGTGCAGAGATGCCAGCTATTACGATTCAATCGTAATAATTACGAATTACCCATCGTAATTACACCTTTACGAATCGCACACCACAAATTACGATTGTTTGTTGATTTTTAAATCTAAGTGTATGAAGTGTTGAAAAAGATACACAAGGAATGCCATTACAGCTTAAATTCTCAGAATATTATTTCCAGATTTATCAGTAATCATTTATACCCCTTTTCTGTCCCTCGATTAAGAATATTTAGAGTTTTCATGCGCCGAACGCAGTGTGTGCTTCCAGTACCGGAAATATAGGCACCTGTGAACTGGTATATCTTGCGGAGTGGTTGTTTTTGTTCCTCGCATGATCAGACTTCCATGCCAGTATGCGAGTTCTTTTGTCTTTGTTTTGGCGGGAAAGTGGTGACAAACTCCGTTTAATTGTGAGTACTGTGTGCGTGACTGTTGAAGTATTTATTGCTATTTAAGTTGCCAAATTTAATATCCTTCTGGGATATATGGTAATCGTGTGTTACGAAATGCGAAAGGTTTGAAATAATGAAGCGATTTCTTGTGCAGGAAAATACGTGTGATTACGTTACCGTGACTAGTGACGCTAGTAATAAACCAAAAATAGTTCAAAAATTTAGGGAGGAATACTCGAAAGAATGGCCCTGTTTACTGTGTTCCTCAAAATCTAATTCACAGGTGTTTTATAGTGTGTGTAGCCGCAATATTTCAGATGCGCATGATGAGGAAGAACAAGACTGAATCCCGCGCTAATGTGAACTCCAAACTGTTGTAAGATCTCTAAAAAAGAAAAAAATTACCCCCCCCCCCCGTGCTTTAGCGGCTGCATTACGAATTGCCTTTCTTGAAAGTTGGCATCTCTGATTGTGTATCTGGGGAGGCTTCAGTGAGTGAAAACTATGACAGAAGTGGCAGCACAATGTTTAGGTAAAGATACTTTGAAAACAACTGGGAAAAGAAAATTTAAGGAAGTGTGTGCAGGGACTGACATGGCTTACGTATGACAGAGGAATAGCATTTTGTGAGCAGTGTGCATATTTCGCTCATCTTTCTGACAACAATTCGAAAGTTGTGAAAGTATTTGAAGGTCCTTTCAAGCTGGAGACTCTTAAAAAGCATGAGAAATAATCTCTGCATAAAAAGTGTAGCAGCATACTCTGCACGGTTGGTACCAGAAAATACTCCTATGGCAACATGTGTAAAGAAAATGGATAAAATGGTATTTCGTAATTTGAAAATACTGTTTAATGTGGCTTATTACATTGCAAAGAACAAGAAGCCACTTTCAGACTTCGAAGGCCTGTTGGAGTTAAATGCAAAATTAGGATTTGAAATTCAAGGGGATTATATAAAGGAAAAAAAGATGCAACGAGTTTATCTCGTACATATCCCGCGCACCGGTCTGAAGACCTCACTAAATCATTCAATCGGTAGTAGCGACGGGCGGTGTGTACAAAGGGCAGGAACGTAATCAACGCGAGCTTATGACTCGCGCTTACTGGGAATTCCTCGTTCATGGGGAACAATTGCAAGCCCCAATCCCTAGCACGAAGGAGGTTCCCAAAAGTGTTATGGGATGAGTTGATTTGTGAAAGAAGGATTCTCAGTTATTAATTATTAAAATCTACAGTTATTTCCAGTCATTTGACAGGGTCAGGGATGGAATGAATGAAGTCCCCATCTTGCAGCGAGGATAGAAATTTTGCCGGCTGACAATGGCCTGTCGCACTCCTCTGGGGCAATGATTAATGACTGACAGATGAAATGAAATGATATTTGTGAGTGTTGGTGGAATGAAAGATGACAGGAAAAACCAGAGTACCCGGAGGAAAACCTGTCCCGTCTCTGCTTTGTCCAGCAAAAATCTAACATGGAGTGACCGGGATTTGAACCACGGAACCCAACGGTGAGAGACTGCCGCCTGAGCCACGGAGGCTACAGTGATTCTCAGTATGTCAGTTTAATGCTTGATGGATCCGCAGACAAGGAAGGTGATTGACTTGATTTTGTCTGGAAGAGACATACAGGGCCCCGAAGTGAAAGAGAAGCATTTCTTTCAGTTGTACCACTTTAAATTATTACTACAGATAGTTATTCAAACGTCATTAACAAAGATGGAATTTCAGAATGGCTGTCGTCTAGTTCCAGTAAGTTAATTGGCATTTCTGCTGATGTGCAGCAAGTATGAATGGCTGTGATAATTGTCTTGTACAAAAAATAAGACGATGTGAATCAAATCATAGCTGCTCATTGTGTAACACACAGGTTGAACTTAAGTGTTCTAATTTCTCTGAAGAACAGAAAGTACATTGACGATCTTGGTTCGGTTTTAACAAGATTGTATAAATTTTATCTCCATTCTCCTAAAAGACTGTGATAGCTGAAACAAGTAGCAGAGTCTTCATTGCAGTGTACAAAAGTTTCAGTTTCTTAACATTGTAAGATCAGTGGCTAGCAAAGTTTGTGCTGTTTCCGCTCTTGTGAAAGACTGGAAATATGCTACACTGTATCTAGAAAGCATTGGTGCAGAAGACAATGCATCTGTGGCAAGGATTTTGTTGAAACAGCTTACTAACTTCAAGTTTGTATACATCATCCATTTTCTGTTGGACTACCTGAGCATTCTTCAAAACTTTTCTTCCTTTTTAAAAGGAGCAACTTTTCCTGAGCACAATGGAATGCCATATGAAACGTTCAGAAAGATTGTTAAAATAATTAAGGAATTTTCCAGGAGAAAATGAAGCAAGATTCATTTCAAATAAATCTTTTAATGGAGTATTTCAGGAAGTTCAGCTGCATGGGCTCAATGCCACTATAAGAGCTTCTGTTCAGACTGAAAGGGACCACCTTATCCATCATGCAGTGAAGTATTTAGAAGAGAGGTTTATAAATCAGGACGGCATTGAATGGTTCACCTCAGTATTAAACAAGTTTGCTTTACCAACTGGAAGCACTCTAGAAGATTTTGGAGTCAGCGAAGTAGCATCTCTACTTCAACACTTCAAGAAACAAATTTGTCCCTGGAATGATAATGAATAACAGTAATCGGGAGATAGTGGGTTCGAGGCCCACTGTCGACAGCCCTGAAGATGGTTTTCCGTGGTTTCCCATTTTCACACCAGGCAAATGCCGGGGCTGTACCTTAATTAAGGCCACGGCCGCTTCCTTCCACTTCCTAGGCCTTTCCTCTCCCATCGTCGCCATAAGACATATCTGTGTCGGTGCGACGTAAAACAAAATAGCAAAAAAAAAAAAAAAAAAAAAAAAAGATAATGAATAAAGACAGAATATTCCCAATGAGTGGTATGAATTTAAGTTATTTGGAAAATATTAGGAAAATTACTGTTCATAATTTCTGTCCTTCCAGTGTCAACTGTGTGTTGTGAAAGAAGCTTCAGTGAAATGAACCTGGTGAATAATTACTTCAGGTCATTCTGGTCAGTGGACGATTTTGGACTTTTCAATTGTCATTACATTCCGTCTTTTCGAACCACTAGGGGCCAATGACCTAGATGTTGGGCACCTTGAAACAAGCATCATCATCAATTTCAGGTCATCATTGAAAGTTGAAAATGTAAATAATTTGATCAAAATCAATGAAAGAATTTGAACCCTACAAAGGCTGTGGATAGATGATATTTGTATTTTGATGCAAGAGCTCCTAGGCATGTACATGGACACAAAAGGCACATTAGGGATGTTATGTAAAGTTTGGGTTGTTTCTTGAACCAGACAATTTATAGATAGGTTAATTTAGATACATAATGTTTAAGCTTTAAGTTGTTAATCCTTTAACAAGTCACTCATATGTACAAGGGAATTATATAATTTGGTGTTGATAATATTCACTATGCTATTTACAGTTTACAAGTTTCGTAGAACAGTATCAAAATATTATGTAACAGTTGGCTAGTTCGATAAATTTGTATACACAGTGGCATGTTTTATTTAGTTAATTGTCCTCATAATATAGGTCTTGGAATCTCCTCTATCATGTTGTCTTATAGGCATTCCATAAAAATTGTTTTAATGTCCTTTAAGTAATTGGTGGATTGGGTGCTGTTTTTACATTTTGTGGCAATCTGTTTTAGTTTATAAAACTATAAAAGCACAACACTTAATGCTATTACTACCCCTTCGTATTGTTCAAAAGGCTAGACGTCAGTATATTAAATGTGAGTACTAGAAAAATAACCTGTGTGTAGATTTGAGTGCTGGCTCCAGATTTAAAATGTTTGTCATGCCCTGCTGTAGAGGTAGGCCTCCCGCATTTGAGCAGTTCTGAAATCACCAGACTGAGCCAGAAACTGCCATGTTGGGGTCAGGCCATCTGGGGCACTCAGCCTGGCACCGTGGATTTCAGTGTGGTTCATAAGGGACTTGGCATTGGCAATCATCAAACAACTGTGTCTAAAATTCTCTCAGATTGTGAACCTTGTCGTGGCTAAAGCTGCAGCGTGGATTAACATTCCTCACACTGATAAAAAAATTTGATGGTACAAAACAAGAACGGTGGGAAAACTATCATTTTCCAATATGTGGTGTTTTTTGTTGTTTTTTTTGTTTGTTTTTTTGTTACAAGACTTATTAAACAGGAAAGAAAGTTCTTGTAAAAAGTTTGTAAACATTATTGATAGAATAGGGCTGATGACCTAGGTGTTAGGCCCCTTTAAACAACAAGCATCATCATTGGTAGAACATTCTCAGAGACGAGAAAAATAAAATCTCATTTGCGTGCAGGCTGATCAGAAATCAGCACTTTAGATTTTGTTGAAATATTGTACACATGGGCATCTCTATTTCAAGTGATCCACGTGGAAGTGTGGAGTATCTTCTAGGTCAAAGGAGAACCGTTTTATTTGTACGAGTGCAATACTTGTTGGGCTGAGAACGTACTCCTACCAAGAGCCCATGCTCATTGGCATAAACTATGAGGTAGAAATTTAGTTTTATTCCTACCACTAAATAAATTAGCTTCGTGCTGGTAGATGTACCGGCACATGAACCATCTCGTGCAGGACAAAATTCTGGCACCTTGTTTCTGAAAATCATAAAAATGATTAGTGGGATGTAAAACCAATTGTATTAAATTATTAAAACAATATTTTTACAATAAAACAGTATTTATTATCAATATAATTAAATTCAGAACGACCCTGTATGTATGCACAATTGTATTAAAACCATGAAAGACCACACACCACTTGTGACCTGGATGTTAGGCCTCTTAATATAATAATCATCATAATTGTTGTCCATTTATAAAGTTTCTTTTCTCACAGAAGCTAGTCGGGCTCGCTGGTATTACCTGAGATGGCGATAATCCTAATTGACAGCTTTCCGCGTGCACAGTCACTTCGTATAGCAGTTGCACGCAGACAGATTTGAGCATAGGGCTTTTGACTGTCACAGTGCGTAAAGACTTTCCTTGGCTCAACTCCAGATAAGTCCAGTAACTTGCACAATCAATATAGTTGATTCAGTTAACCCATACAAAGTATGTTTCATGCAGTGAACTACCCAGCACTGACAAACAGTAGTTGGATAACAACAAATGCTGAACAGTGCTAAGCAGCACTACACTACTCGCATACTGAGCGAGTGGCCATGCGGTTTAGGTCACGTAGCTATCAGCTTACATTCGTGAGATAGTGGGTTCGAACCCCACTGTAGACAGCCCTGTAGATGGTTTTCTGTGTTTTCCCATTTTTACGATACATAAATGCCTGGGCTGTGTACCTTAAGGCCATGGCTGCTTCCTTTTCATTCCTAGCCTTTTCCTATCCCACAGTTACCATAAGACTTGTGTTGGTTCAACGTAAAACAAATTGTAAAAAAGAAAAATAAAGAAGGAAAACTACTATTCAAGAAGACTACAGTTGATTTTATTCCTACCACTAAGTAAGTTAGCTTCATGCTGGTAGATGTACTAACTTCCACATACGCTAACTCCACGTTAGTACCACATACACATACACACAGTACTCCATTAACACTCCCACACGACAATACTCTGACAATGACTTTGGTGCGACACTCACCACACCAAAACTGATGACAACTAGTGCTACTGCCGTCCAGCTTCAGTTACTCGCTGACTGTTTGCAGGTAGCCACCTTTTTATATCCTGATGGAGTACTAGAATCTTCAGGGCTCGGCCAGAAGGGGAACGTTCTCGTTTCATATTCCAGATGGCACACTGTGGGGAAACCAGACAGAGGACAATAGAGGGGAGCAGCTGTCTCTATGCCCTCTGGCTGGGAGCTCCTAGCTGACTTCACTTGTTCCTTGCAGGAAATACCGGAGGAGGCTAAAGACAGCAGGCTGGTACATAACATTGCCCCCCTTTGAGAGCTGATTGTCCCAATCCGTTATCTTCTCTGCTGTTCCTTGGTATGGCACTGATCCCTCCAAATGTACCACCTTCATGTTACATCTTGGCCTCTATTGTATCTGATAGACGACTTCATTTATTCCCTCCCAGAATGCAGCAAGGGCCTTCAAACACCTTCTGGAGGTTGAGAGCAAAGCTATTCTTCCTTACAGGGTTATACAGCCACCCTAGGTCATTCTCCTGATTTCTGGTAGTGTCTGCTCGTTTCTTACTCTGTCCTTCCATGTCTTTCCTATCATCTGAAAAACATCTCATTGGCCTGTATTTTACTCTCCTGTTTTTTGCTCTACTGTATATAAGTATGTCTACCCTTAGCCCCATTTGTTGATACAGGGTCGGGGATGAGGCTAGATGAAATTATATAAATGGCCTATTCTTATGGCCAGATGCCCTTCCTGTCACCAACTTCAAATGAGGAGCTAATAAAAATTAAATTAATAATGGTGAATGAAGCCTCCATGGCTGACGGCAGCGCGTCGGGCTCTGACTGCTGGATACCGTGGTTCAAATCCCGGTCACTCCATGTGAGATTTGTGCTGGACAAAGTGGAGGTGGGACAGGTTTTTCTCTGGGTACTCCGGTTTTCCCTGTCATCTTTCATTCCAGCAATACTCTCCATTATCATTTCATAGCATATATCATTCATTAATGATCACTTTGGGAGTGGCGACCCCATCGTACTAATAGCCTATATCTGCTTCATTCATTACATCCCTGACCCGGTCAGTGACTGGAAAACAGGTTGTAGGTTTTCATTTTTCAATGGTGAATGAAACTGTCAATGTAAGAAATTTCATTTTTTGTCCATATTGAACTGAGATTACAATGATTAAACTTTTTAGGATCCACCTATTCAATACAATGATGTTTAGATGTAATTACATTCTAAATTTATTCAGGACTAGTTTCGACGCATTGAATAGGTGGACCCTAAAAAGTTTAATCATAGAATGAAACTGAGTAAGGAAGTGGACGGAATCTACTGTGGCCTATGAATAGGAACTGTCCTGGCATTTGCCTGAAGTGAAAATGGGAAACCACAGAAAACTCTCAGGACAGCCAACAGTGGGGTTCAAAACCACTCAAGTCTCCCCGAATGCAGAGCTTTGCTCCATAGCCATAGCACGTTAATATGTGCGGCCACTCCACTCGGTCTCCTGCATATGATTACGGGGCAGTAATAAATCTTCTACATCACATCCATCTTAAATCTTCCTTGGTATATCTAGATCAATTTCCTCAACCTCTGGTAAAATGGATTTTACTAAAAAATGTTCATTTCACTGAACATCTCAGTTGTGGAAAATCTGCACTGAGTTATGTATGCTCAATCGACTAATGGTGTTAACAGTATGTACTCGTTCTACTTGACTTTAGGGATAGTGGGGATTTTTTTTTCCTGCTGGTAGGTCATTAACACAATTGGTAAGTAAGCGGCTTGTACTTTTATTGAATGCCTTGTAGTTGTGGCAGCAGATCTTGAAAATGGTCAACATTTATTCTTGAATATATGTTGCAGCTGTGTGTTAAGGTTAGGATAATGCATCCCTGGTCATCTTCAGTAATACTGTTCATCATTAGAGAATGGAACTACCGGACGAGTTGGCTGTGCGGTTAGAGGCGCGCGGCTGTGAGCTTCATCCGGGAGATAGTGGGTTCGAATACCACTTTTGGCAGCCCTGAAGATGATTTTCCATGGTTTCCCATTTTCACACCAGGCAAATGCTGGGGCTGTACCTTAATTAAGGCCACGACCATTTCCAACTAATAGGCCTTTCCTATCCCATCGTTGCCATAAGACCTATCTGTCAGTGTGACGTAAAGCCAATAGCAAAAAAAAGGGGGAATTGAACTGGGATCCTGTATCATACATCTGCATTTTGGTTGTAGACACTGTAAGTAGTCTTGTAGTTAATTGCATAATGATATACCTTACAAGGTTCCATTCATCTCAGATTCGTTTAATCACTTGATTTTCTTTCCTTATCTTCATGTATGCTGTGTAGCTCTTAACCTTGCTATAGGACATACGAAAGATATCAGGCACTTAAAACGCCTATGACCAAGGCAGGTTAAATTGACTATGTACACTTGCCGACATAGAAAGAGAGCGTCCCCTGGAAGATATGGTTGTCTGCGACACATACAGGTGGGAGGATAGGACATGCAGCATGTCCTTGTTTGGATCAGGGTCCTCGGAAACTGTAGTAATCGATGATGCACTTGACTCGTGCAATTTAACTAGAATACCATTTGATGACACATACCATACTGCATATTGCCATTCAAATCTCGATACCATAGCTTCAAATTGTAATGATACCCTTCTTAAATTTGGGCAGACCCCAGCGAGTGGATTTTCTGGACATGATATGCTATATGCTGTCTTCTCTATATCGACACCCAAATATGAAAGAAAATGGATCACATTTAGGGATTTCCGCAGTTTTAATCCTGAAGATTTTTGAAAAGACGTAATTTTCGCTCCCTGGTATGAAGTATTTTCTCAGCGTAATATCGATGATAAAGTCATCAAATTTAATAGTTTAATTTCCGCGTTGTACGACAAGCATGCCCCATTAAAACTAATTCGAGCCAAACACCCACCTAACCCGTGGATAACGTCTACAATAAAGAAATTAATCTCTGCGCGGGACAAGGCAAAAAGAAAGCACATCAAAACCAGGAAACCTGAAGACTTTGAAACCTTTCGCATCTTGCGTAATAAAACCAAACTCGCGATCCGTGATGTTAAAGTCAAACACATATATTCTTTGTTCAGTAAGAGAACAACTCCGTCTGCTCTCTGGGGAACTATAAAATCACTAGGTATTGCTAAGAAAAATTCGCAACATACTTCCTCATTCATATCTGCAGAATTGCAAAATGATTATTTCTTAAAGATCTCACCAGTGAACAATTCTCACAGAATATCCGAAATTATTCATAGTTACACGAACACAAATGAACCTCAACATGATCTCTTTCACTTTTCGTACATTTACCCAAAGGATATAGTCAAGGTATTTAAGAGCATGAATACCAAGGCTGTTGGACCAGATGGTATCTCATATCCCCTCCTAATGAACTGTTTGGATATAATCACTCCGGTTATAGCTCACCTGTATAATTTCTGTTTACAATCAGGAGTATTTCCAGCTGTATGGAAAATGGCCAATATAAGACCTGTTCCTAAAGTTCCTTCTCCTCAAAAATTTGATGATTTCAGGCCAATCAGTATTTTGTCAATATTAGGTAAAGGATTAGAAAGGATTGTTTACCAACAACTCACTTCGTATTTAAATACTCATTCTATACTTAACACATTTCAGTCTGGTTTTCGAACAGGCCATAGCACTACGACGGCACTTCTAAAAGTCACCGATGATACCAAGTTTGCAATGGACAGAAAGGAACTAACGCTTCTGGTATTATTCGATTTAAGCAAGGCATTTGATAGAGTTCATCATGACCTCCTTCTGACTAAATTACGTACAATGGGCATATCTCTATCAGCTCTCTCTTGGTTTGAATCATTCTTGAAAGGGAGATCTCAGCGTGTAGTATTTAACAAACAAAATTTTTCTAAGTGGTCTAGTGTGCATTCTGGCGTCCCTCAGGGTTCCGTGTTGGGTCCCGTTTTGTTTTCGCTGTATATAAACGATCTGCCTGGAGTTTTACGCTACACGAGACATCATATGTATGCCGATGATTTACAGATCTATTACCATTTTCCTGTGAATCGTGTTGTCGAAAGTATTAGTAAAATAAATCTAGATATAGAAAGACTACATCAATATACACTAAGTCATAATTTACTATTAAATGAAAACAAAACTTCAGCTATTTTTCTAGGATATCGAAGAAACTTATCAAATCTTTTCAACAGGGACATTCCTCCAGTAATTGTAAACGGTTCTGTAGTCAAGTATCAGGAATGTGTTAAGAATTTAGGTATTCTAATGGATAACACTGTCCTGGACCTTTCATGCCAAGCACTTGGTCAAGAAAGTGTCTGGCATATTGCATCAGTTTCGACGAAACTTGCCGTATCTTCCTTTCTCGGTGAGAAAGATGCTGATCCAAACTATGGTATTTCCTATTTTAGATTACGGCGCTGTAATTTACAGCGATATCTCTGAGAAATATAATAGCAAACTCCAACGTATTCAGAATGCCTGTGTTCGATTCGTCTTCAATATTCGTAAAGACTGTCACGTAACATCTTACTACAAAGCCGCAGAGTGGTTGAAACTCAGGGATAGACGATCATACTCAGCTGCTTGTTTACTTCTGAGAATTTTAAAATCTAATGCTCCCTCATATTTGACCAAGTCCTTTGTCCAGATGAGTCAAGTGCACAACCGGGACAATAGGTTTACAGCTAACACCCTTCAGGTTCCACAGCATCGTACGGTAAAGTGCAGTAAGTCGTTCATTGTCACTGCCTCTCAATTATACAACGATCTCAAACTATATGAAATTCAGCAAAGTAGTATTGGAACTCAGAAAAAATGTCTTAAATACCGCTACCTTTCCACTTATTAAGCCATGTAAATGAATTTTCACCAAATTAATTAAATAGTACGAAATATCATAATCCCCTAGATACATTTTAGATGCTCAGTTTTACTCTTAATTCATCCTCGGCTTTAAAATTCTTAGGTTTCTGTTTCGTCTTCTGTTCCTTGTTAGTATAGTGTGTGTTTATGGAATGTTAAAGTATTATTGTAACCTCCTAGATGTTTAGTTTTTAATCTTATTCTTATATCCTCAGTAGGAAAATGTATCTTACACTTTTTATGTATTCTTTCATTAGATTTTGTATGTTAGGTGATACATTTAAGTTAAAGTGGCAGTTAGTTACAGCCAAAGGGACCTCTGGTCCTACTTGTAATTAACTTTAAATAAATATATTTCTATTTCTATTTCGTTGTCCTTATAACACCCACAGAATATATGGATTATTATGTCTCAGGCTGGGACATAACATATATCTGTCCAGTCGCCACATTAGTCTTAATGTGTGGTATGCACTATATTTTGTCCAATGGGCATGTAATAGATTTGCGAAGTGTTGCACTGAACGCACAGGCTGTCTACCAAGGCAGTAGCTGTGCGTGCTATATCGTGAGTTCTGCTTTTTTGTCTCTGGTGTTGGAATTAGTTTTGGTAGGGTAGGATATTTTTATTCCTGCACTGACTTATATGGCGAGTAATGAATCTTCCTGTTCTTTTTATCGTGGGTTTTCAGAGGAAGTAGGCTTATCATAAATTTAAACATTATTTAAGAAGATGCCTGGGGGCAAAGTGGAGCGTCCCCCCCCCCCCCCCCCCGACTAGCTCTCAGGGAAAGGGAAAAAATCTAATATAGTCAGGTGTTTTTCTTTAAAAAAAAAAAAAAAGATTTAAAAATCTGTATAATGTAGAAGTGGTAGGGGATATTGTGTGTGGTATTCTACCGTGGAATACAAGTCGCCATTCATCTTCTAAAATATTAAAAACACTACAGACTATGTCTAGGCCCCTCCCCCCCATACAAACTGTCCTATGGGTGCCCGTGTTTACAGTGATCAGTTTACCAAAACTTTTATTTGAATTTCACATCTGGTACTTTAAGTGCCTCCTATTTTGTCGTTATATACTTTAATTTGTGTTTTATGTCCTGTGGTAACGTATAGGTTAAGGGATTTTGACGATTGTACGTAAATTGTATTACTTGCTGATGTTTAGAATTATAAGGCTGAGGATGACCCCTGCTTGGGTTGAAACTGGTCCCTTAAATAGTGAAATGATATAAAATCTCATCATTTTACTTGTAGTGTATTGAATGGTGTATAACCTCATACCTATTCTCCTTAAGTGGCTCTGAAAAGGGCCATTGCTTGTCCTCTCTGTAAGAAGATCATGCACCACCCTTGTGCAAGACGTCTTCCAGGCATGTGGCCATGGAATCGATTAGGGCAGAAGTATTTGTATTGTCACCTAGTCCCAGGCTGCACAGACAACATTCCAAAGAACAAGAGTTGGCCATTCCGTTAGGGGCATGCAGTTGTAAGCTTTCTTTTGGGAGATAGTGGTCCGAACCCCAGTGTGGTCAGACCTGAAGAGGGTCTTCTTTTGTTTCCCATTTTCACACCAGGCAAATGCTGGGGTGCACCTTAATTAAGGCTAAGGCTGCTTCCTTCCCATGCCTAGTCCTTTCCTATCCCATCATCGCCATAAGTCCTGTCTTTGTTGGTGCAACATAAAAAAACCAATACCCAGTAGTGTCTTCCATATTTGGCGTGGGATCAAGCAGTGTCTCCACCACTACTCTCTTCATCTCTAGCTCGCATGTTCTCGATGGGATTCATGTCTTGCCCTAGGAGTCCAGTCTATAAGTTTGGCCTTGCCTTACCTTGCCTTGCAAACCATTCCTGAGCTAATCGGGACATGTGGGTTGGAGACATGTTCCGCTGAAGTTGTATAACACTGTTGGGATGAAGTACCTGCACCGAAGGGACCATAATATTCTCTGAATTGTGCAGAGATTGCCTGGCAGTGAGAGCTCATCCAACCCCAACACGCAACAGATATATGTACAGTGTGTCTATGCTCGGCCATGTGTGCTGGATGGTGTCCTGCTGAAAAGGGTGAAACTCATATTAGCCAATCATTCACCGAGGAAAACTTGCTCTCGCTGGAGAATAAGACATTCGATCGTTCGTTTAGCATGTTGTCCTTGGCAAATACAAGGCGGTACATCCTCGGGTCATCTGTGAGCTTTCTTTTCTTAGCTGCTCGCTGGGATCATAACCGTGCCTCGTTCGGGTATCTCGAGGCCATCCTCGAGCTGCTGGGAAATTACGTGGTCTGGCGAAGCTGCATGGCGTTCAAGAATGGGGTCGAATGGGCGTCGGTGGTCAAGCAGTAGTCGTGTTCCTGGTTCAGGGCCCGCCACAAAACCGAGCTGGTACATCGGCTTAAATCTTCAGATTCTCAAATGTGTTGTCAAATGCGTTGCTGTACTCTGTGGGATGCCCTAGTGTTGTCCAGCCTCTGTTGCAGTTAGATTTCCTTGTTCAGCTATCCTTGGTGTGCCATAGCTGTGTGTGTGTGTGTGTGTGGGGGGGGGGGGGCATCCTACAATCTGATCGGTTTGCCCGCTCTTGCTGCCGGCAGAGTGATAAAACACCATCCCACCAAGTGGACTAAAACCAGCCACCTTTCCATTGAGACCCTGTGTCCATACCAACTGGGCTACATTGATTCACGAACAGGCACACATAACACCATGCACGTGTTTTTAGGCCGTTGGCAGAAAACTGGCTGTCTAATTGTTTTCACACCTGGAAATATTCCAGTTATGGCAGTTTCTATACTAGTAACTTTTCTTTGCCGCTGCATATCAAATTAGGAGCCACGTCGTTATGGTTGCATGTGATGGTAGTCTTGTGTACAGTTGCACTTGAGATTTTTAAGCGCACTCTCTTTCGTTGCCTGCAACTGTACATAATGCATATGTCGTGTTTTGTTTTGTTCTTAATCATATATGGAGTAGAGTTGGTTACAAAAAGCTGCATCGTACGATGCCATAAAATGGACATCGTTTGAGTGTTGGTTGTTGAATGTTTCATTTTTTGTTATAAAAATATTGGTTTTACATCCCTCTAACTACAGTGAAACCTCGGAATGCGAGTAACTTGGTCTACGAGTGTTTTGCAAGACGAGTAAACATTTAAAATAAACTGTAACTTGATAAGCGAGTGAGGTTCCGCAATACGAGCATCACGTGTGAATACATTTTCCCCTCCCCTGTTCGTTTGTTGAATGGATGAACGAGATCTTTGGTCCTGTAGTGAAGAAATAATTTTCAGAAAATAATCTGCTGCTCAAAGTCTTGCTGGCTATGGACAATGCTCTTGCTCATCCTCCAGGCTTTGAGGACATCTTACTGGAGGAATTCAAGTTTGTTAAGGTTAAGTTCCTTCCTCAAACACTACTCCACTTCTCCAGCCTATGGATGAGCAAGTCATTTTGAACTTCAAGAAACCACTATTTCAGTGATGCTTTGAAGTGACCAAAGGAACAAAACTTACCCTCCAAGAGTTTGGGAGAAATCATTTCCTCATCATGAACTGCCTGAAGATCATCGATAAAACTTGAGATGGAGTCGCCAAGAGAACTCTCACTTCCGCTTGGGGAAAGCTGTGGCCTGACAGTTCTTGGACGTGACTTTGAGGGGATTGTTGTTGACAGTGAGCCGCCGATTGTTGATGGAATTGTGTCCTTAGGGAAGACTATGGGACTGGAGGTGAATGACGTGGACATTCAAGAGCTGGTAGAAGAACATAGCCAGGAACTGACCACCAAAGAACTGATGGACCTGCATCACGAACAGGAGGAGGTTATGGAGATCTCGTCCGGGGAAGAGGAGGAAAAGTCAATGGAATATCTCACTTCAACTGAGATTCGGGAGAAGTGAAAAATGTGGGAAACAGTGAAAAATTTTGTAGAAAATCGCCACCCGAATAAGGCTCTAGCAGTGTGAGCGATGAATCAGTTCAATGACAATGCAATGTCACGTTTTCGTGAAATCCTCAGAGGCAAAAGCAACAGTCATTGAACAGGTTCCTCGTTGAAGTTGCACGGAAAGAAAACAATTCCAGTGAGCCAACAGACAGCCGTGGTGAAATTCGTGCTCCACAGTAACGCTTCTCATGTCATCTCCCGTCTCCCTCGCGCCAACAATGATTCTGTTGTAAGGAAAAGTGCACTTTAATTTGTTTTACGTTATATTTTGTTTCAGAAATGGTATACGAATAAATATTTTTGTGTTGTGGACGAATCATCCGCGTTTCAATTGTTTCTTATGGGAAAACTTGCTTTGATTACGAGGGCTTTGGATTACAAGCATGTTGCCGGAACGAATTATGCTCGCAATCAAAGGTTCCACTGTACTTGCATGGTTTTTGGAGATGCCAAGATATTTGTTGCAGGAGTTTTTACCTGCCAGTAGATATGCTATCGCTAGGCTAATATGTTTGAGCATCTTCAAATACCACTGGACTGAGGCAATGGTATTCTGTTCGAACTACTCAGCCCACTTTTTGTAGATGTTCTGATATCAATAAAGAAAAATTGTCATGCGTTTTTAGGTGACAGAATATCCACAAGTCCCATTAGCTACAGCATAACTACCAGTTTCATCACTCCTGCTCTCTCTCACTCGCTTGGCACTACAGTCTATAATGGTTCCTGGTCTTTCCTACAGCTGTCACCCATTCCTTCTTGTACACAGTCCACCTCCAGTTTTAATCCCCAACACCTGAACGTCCTGTGACGTCATTAACCCATCACCTCCTTGGGCAACCTAGCTTAGTCCTGTCTTCTGGGTTGTGACCAGTGGTCTTGGGAACTCCTCCACTCCATTTTCATGTCGCACTCCAGGTAATTCAGTTGTCTCTTATTTGCTTCAGCAGCCAGATCGATTTCCTTAGTGTGTTGGTGTACTTCGTGGTTAGTTTAGATGCGCCACTTCCATCTTCACTGATCACCCCCAAAGATCTTCCACAACATCTTTCTTTTCCACACCAAGAACACATTCTTCTTTCATTCCATGAGTATCCAAGTTACACACTTGTACAGCACCACTGGACGAATTATGTTTTAGCACGATGGATGTGTTCTTTAAGTCTCTTGGAAATTGGACACTTTGTTTTGCCCAGTGCTGCTACAGTGTGGTAGACTTGAGGGTCCTGTAATTTTTGTCCCTTCAACTGGGTAGTATTGTTTATGAAATATTGGCTCATCAGATGTAATTAGTGTTTTTTTTTTTAAAATCCCTTGAATGTCAATTCTTCAATATCTAAAGGAATTGTTTACTTTTGCTGTTGTGTTACACAAATCTTTTTAAAATGTTTATATTTATTGTTAGTAATATTCACATGATGTAGGCATTTCCAAATTTGAAGCTAGATATTTCAGTTATTTACTGTACTATTGAAATTGAAGTTATTCACTACTTTGGTATTTTCCTTCTTGGTATTTTTACAGCTTATTGTTCCTCTTTCTTAATCTTTGGCTCATTTAATTCTCATTGTTCATTGTTCCCATTTAGGCATCCAACTGCTCTTGTACTTCCCATTCTTTTTCCAGGTCACAATATCAGCAGCAAATAACTTGTCACTTTTGTTTCTCCATATGCAACTTTTGTTTGAACTCGTGATATTAGGTCACAATAATAAACAGTAAATGTGACTGTATACTTCTTCTGTTAAGTCTGGTTTTGTGTCACACCAGTCTCATTTGCTCACTTGTCCCTATTCATAGCTGTAGTATTTAAATACATTGCTTCTATTATTTTTGTTTCCTTTCAAATACATTTCTGTACTGGACTTTCCAAACCTTTACTCTCTTACAGGCATTTTCTTAATCAGTGAATATTACTGTATCCTTTTTGCATTTGTAATTCCTTTCCATGTTTTGTCTTGTAGTGAGAATGGATTCTGCTGCCAAGTGTTCCACTTTTGAATCCAAACTGTTCTTCCTGTAGTCCCATTTCCAGCTATTCTACAATTTTTCCTTCTGGCATTATTTCCATTATTTTAGGGTAGAATTAATTTCTCTAATTATTACTTTACTACTAATACTACTACTAAAATTAAAATGTTTCCATTCCTACCCTGAAGGAGGAGGCAGGCCTTTTAAGCGGTGATGCCGGGAGATTTGTTACGGTGAAGGAGAAGGTGAGGGATTGGTGGTCATGGCCTATAGTAGGAACTGTCCCGGTATTCGCGTTAGTGCAGGAGAATGGAAAACCATTCTCAGGATAGCAGACGATTGGGGCTAGCAGTGAGGTCTAGCCCTGTCCCGTCTCCCGAATGCAGAGGCGTAGAGCCGTGGCCACCCCTCCTCTGCTCGGTTGGTCGGTTAGAGTGCAGAGCTGTTGGGCCACAGATCAGCTGTGGCCACTTGAGGGTCGAGATCCACTCTGCATCTACCAACCCTTAATTTCCTTTCTTGAAAACAGGTATTATAATTCTCTTCTGCCTAACATGTGGGAGTTGTCCCTTTTGATAGTTCACGTGAATAGTCTTGTTCCCAAAATCTTGTAAGGTCCAACTACCTATTCCCACAGATTTCTCCACCTTTATAACTCCATTTTTGCTATAACAAAATCCATTTCATCTTGTTATTTATTTGGGTCTAAAGCTCTCAGGAGATCCTTGGCCTCCTTTAAGACAATCATCCATTCTTCTATGTCTGCTGCTTTCCTTCTCTCTCTCTCTCTCTCTCTCTCTCTCTCATCTTGTTCCATATCTGTCTCTGTCATCCTACTTTCTCCTTCCTCTGGGTCTACCATTCAGCACCCCTATCAGCAACCTGGCATCATCTGTTCTTATCACATGTGTAAGTCATAATCCTTTTCCGTTTAATATCCATCACTATGATCTTTGTATAAGATTTGAGTTCTCATTACTTGTTCTCAAAATTCCATTCTCCATCAGCATCTTCCTTCCCAGAAGATCATCATTATCCATCATCATCAAGTGTAGTGCAAGTGTAGGAACTGTGCGTGTGGCGAGGCATTGAGGAGTGTGAGGGAGGAGTTGGAGAGTTTGAGGGAGATAATTAGGATTGTCACAGAAGACAGGGAGGAAGATAGGACTCCCTCAAAAAATGTACAGGTTACAGTAGGTGTATAAGAGGGAGGAGAAGGAAAGGGGGGAACTGTAGAAGACAAGTGGTCTAATGTTCTAAGGGGAAGCAGATTGCAGGCTAAGGGCTCTGTTCAGGCTCAGAACTCAGGACAGGTGTCTTTGAGAAATTGGTACGAGCCACTCCAGGTAAAGCAACAGAGGGAAGATGAGGAACAGGGAACTGTTGTTGAGATGTGTGGAAGTAGGAGGAAGGGAAAAGATAGGAAAGGAAAATGTAGAGTAGAGGATAGGAAAAGACAGGTGGAACAGGGTCAAAGGAGGGAGCTAAGGGAGGAGGAAGTAGCTTCTGCAGCTATCAAGAAAGATAGGGCTGACCAGGAGGGAAGGGGATCAAAGGAGGTGGGTAGGGTTGAGGCTCTGGTCATGGGGGATTCCATCGTTACACGTGGGGAAAGTGTGTGGAGGAAAGGGAAGCAGGGTAGAGTGTTATCCAGGAATTATGTTGAGGCAGATGATGAGAAAAGTAGAGGAGGAGGAGGGGAAGGAGAAGGTGCTAGCTTTTCACGTTGGTACCAACAACGCAAGACTAGCTAATATAAGTACCAACATAGTTGGGGATGTGTGGGATCTGGTAAATGCAGCAAGGGTGAAGTTTAAGAAAGCGGAGATTATCAGTGGAATACTGTGTAGGAGGGATACTGACTGGAGGGTGATTGGGGATTTAAATGAGACTATGGAGTGGGTGTGTGGGTAACTGGGAGTGAAATTTCTGGATCCTAATGGATGGGTAGGAGATAGGGATCTGCGTTCAGATGGCCTTCACTTAAATCGCAGTGGTACGTATAAGTTAGGAAATTTGTTTAGAAGGGAGGTACATTCAGGGAAACGGTGTTGTCTAGGGAGCGGTGATGAGGGTACAGAGATCTGGAAGTCAAGTTGGGATGACATAAAAAAGTTAGTGTTGAACTGTAGAAGTATTGTAAAGAAAGGAATAGAATTAAGTAACTTAATAGATATATATTTACCAGATATTGTAATCGGAGTTGAATCATGGCTGAGAAATGATATAATTGATGCAGAAATTTTCTCACGGAACTGGAGTGTGTATCGTAGAGATAGGATAGAGTGGTGGGAGGGGGAGTATTCATTCTGGTGAAAGAAGAATTTGTAAGCTACGAAAAAGTTAAAGATGAGAAACATGAAATACTAGGTGTAAGGCTGATTTCTAAAGATAATAGGCAACTTGATGTCCTTGGAGTGTACAGACCAGGAAAGGGTAGTGCTGACACGGATTCAGAATTATTTGATAAGATAATCAGCTATGTGGGAAACTACATGGAAGGGAATGTGATTGTAGCAGCAGATCTTAATTTACCAAATGTCAATTGGGAAGGAAATGCGAACGACAGGAAGCATGACCAACAAATGGCAAATAAGCTAATATGGCAAGGACAGCCGATTCAGAAAGTGACGGAACCAACTAGAGGGGAAAAATATCCTGGACGTGGTGCTGATAAAACCAGATGAGCTCTATAGAGAAACCGAAGTAATAGATGGTATTAGTGATCATGTTGTTTTTGTCGTAGTTAAATTTTTTTATTTTTTTATTTATTTATTTATTTTTTTTTTTTTTTGCTAGGGGCTTTACGTCACACCGACACAGATAGGTTTTATGGCGACGATGGGATAGGAAAGGCCTAGGAGATGGAAGGAAGCGGCCGTGGCCTTAATTAAGGTACAGCCCCAGCATTTGCCTGGTGTGAAAATGGGAAACCACGGAAAGTTAAAAATTAATGTGATAGAAAGGAAGGTTTTAAAAGTAGGACTATTATGCAGTACCATATGGCTGATAAGGCAGGCATGAGGCAGTTTTTTAAAAGTAATTGATTGGTGAAAAATGGTAAATAAGAATGTAAACAGACTCTGGGATGGGTTTAAATCAATTGTTGAGGAATGTGAAAACAGGTTTGTACCTTTAAAGGTGGTAAGGAATGATAAAGACCCACCTTATTATAATAGAGAAATAAAGAGACTAAGGAGGAGGTGCAGATTGGAAAGAAATAGTTAGAAATGGCTGTGGAAGTAAGGAGAAATTGAAGGAACTTACTAGGAAATTGAATCTAGCAAAGAAGGCAGCTAAGGATAACAAATGGCAAGCATAATTGGCAGTCATCCAGTTTTAGTGAAAAATGGAACGGTATGTATAGGTATTTTAAGGCAGAAACAGGTTCCAAGAAAGACATTCCAGGAATAATTAATGAACAAGGGGAGTGTATTTATGAGGATCTTCAAAAGGCAGAAGTATTCAGTCAGCAGTATGTAAAGATTGTTGGTTAAAAGGATAATGTCCAGATAGAGAAGGTGACTAAGGCCAAAGAAGTAATATTATTTACATATGATAAGAATGACATTTATAATAAGATACAAAAGTTGAAAACTAGAAAAGCAACTGGAATTGATCAGATTTCTGGAGATATACTAAAGACAATGGGTTGGGATATAGTACCATATCTGAAGTACTTATTTGATTATTGTTTGGTCGGAGGAGCTATACCAGATGAATGGAGAGTTGCTATAGTAGCCCCTGTGTATAAAGGAAAGGGTGATAGACATAAAGCTGAAAATTACAGGCCAGTAAGTTTGACATGCATTGTATGTAAGCTTTGGGAATGCATTCTTTCTGATTTATATTAGACATGTTTGTGAAATTAATAACTGGTTCGATAGAAGGCAATTCGGTTTTAGGAAAGGTTATTCCACTGAAGCTCAACTTGTAGGATTCCAGCAAGATACAGCAGATATTGTGGATTCTGGAGGTCAAATGGACTGTATCATCATCATCATCATCATCATCATCTACTTCTGACATAGGACAAGTTTCACTTTCATTAAGTTATTATTGGTTTTATCATTCTTATATGTTTTAATATTGACCTCTTTGCTCACTGCTCTGGATTTAAAAGTATGGCTTTAGGCTCTCACATTGGTTTGTAGCAGCAGTCTTGCTTTATTTCACTCTTCAAAGTTATCAAGGAACTAAGGCATTTGAAACAGTGAACTTCTTCAGGTGCATACCATCTATGACCAGTATCAGCCTTGTAACTGAATGTGTTGTAACATTCATATATTAGTTTTCTCCTGATTTACTGTAATGCTAGGTCTGATTTATATATCACTTCATTTACTTCTGTAACTACTACTTCAATAGCTCTTACTGCCCTTTCAAGTTCTAGGACCTCGTCTGTGTAAGCCGTATATTGCCTTGTATGTTTCTTTTATTTCCAATGCTAGGTATCCAATATATCCTGCCCCTGAATTGAGACTTCTTTTGTAGAGTTTTTCAATGTTAGTACAGGTTAAATTCATTACTTTCCATGCACTGTCTGTAACATAGATATGCCATTTATTGTGAATCATCATATCCTAAGACGTAGTTGGTAGTGGCCTAATATCTCTTCTGCACAAGGGACCAGTTCATTTCTTAAGATACTGGATAGGTAAATATTTTATAACAGATGTTAAATGGAGAAATCCCTCAAATTTTGCATTGCAGTTTGTCTGCCATTTTTTAGTCTAGCTCTGGTTTGTTTTTTTCTCATCTTCTGATAATTCTCAACAGACTCCTTTTATTCTCTTTTACTTTCATATCTGAAGATTTCTTCAGCTGTTCTTCCAGTATTTCTTTATAATGTTCTTCTATTTATCCTTAATTTCTCTTACTTTTTACACTCCCTTAAGGATTTGTATTTAATTTCCTCTTTATTTACTCTGTTTATTTCTGAATTCTTCAGTTTCTTCACATCATACCTCTTGTCATACACTCGGTATAACTGAGCGAGCTGTCCGTGCGGTTAGGCGCGCTCAACTGTGAGCTTGCATTCGGGCGATAGTGGGTACGAACCCCACTGTCGGCAGCCCTGACGATGGTTTTCCATAGTTTCCCCATTTTCACACCAGGCAAGTGCTGGGGCTGTCCCTTAAGGCCACGGCATCTTCCTTCCCACTCCTAGCACTTTCCTGTCACATTATTGCCATAAGACCTATGTGTGTCGATGTGATGTAAAGCAAGTTGTACACAAAAGATACCCCACACTGTATAAGTCAGTATCTTAGTATTATCTGGCAAAATTTTATTCAAACAAGAAAAAGTTCAGAATCACCATCAATACTTCTGCAGGTTTTAACAGCCACGACACGTGTGTGTCTGCTGTCCACCGTAACATCAATTTAGTTTCATGTACTAACATCTGGAGATTGCCAGGTTTGTTTATGAATACTCTTTCTTGTATGGGAAATCATCTTGATCATTTCCCCTTTTCCATCTGACACTGTGTGGGGGACAAATATAGTTCCTCTCCACTTTGTTCCTGTCTTTACACCATTCCTCATAAAACACTGTGTTCTAGGCCAGGTTCTGTTGTCCTGTGCTGTTATCGTGAGTCTATCCATGATAATTTTGGTCTTCCTCATTCTCTTTCCTCTTGGCAGTCTTTCTTCTATTTTGGCATGTCCAAACCACCTCAATCTGTTCTGTTCTAGTTTTTGCACATTTAGCTGTCTTTTATGTCTTCATTTGTCACACTATCCCTCTTGGTTTTTCTGTACCATACTCCTCAGGAATTTCATTTCAGCTGCCTACTCTATCATCTCTTGAGTCATTGTTCAGGTTTCTGCTGCATATATCATTATAGGAAATTGATATCCCTTTTACATAACTTCTTTAGCCTTTATTGGCAGATCTCTATTCCATATTAATCTCCGTACCTGGTGGTAAAAGGCATTCCCCAGTTGTATCCTCCTAATTTCCATATCCCCTCTTTAATTTTTTATCAGTTCACTTCCCAAGTATTTTATTGTTCTATTTCTACTTCTTTGTCTCCAATTTGGTAGCTCCTTTTCCTTTTTTACTTCCTCTATTCATCACCATTATCTTGCTCTTCTCCACCTTGATCCTCAGTCCTCATTGCTCAGTCATTCTAAGCTATTTTTGCACCTCCTCATCTTCTCCCCAGATTGCATCATCTGCAAACATTACATTCATTTTTTCCCCTCTATAATCTTCCCTTGCTGCCTTTGTCATCCATCACCATTATGAATAGTAAAGGTGATGACACACTCACTTGTTTTAGCCCATTGTCAATCTAAACCGTTCTGTTCTGCCCACTGCTGTCTTCACACAGCTGTAACAGTTATGTATTGCTTTTATCATCGTTATTAGTTCCTTGCCAATGTCCCTATGTGTCAGGCCTTCCAAACTCTTTTTCTGGGTATGCTGCAGTAAGTGTTTTCAAATTATTGTAGACTTTGAGCGTTTTCTAAGTCTGTATCCTTCTCATATTCTCAACTCTTTTCTGTGATCTGTCTCAGAATCAAAATGGTTTCTACTGTTGACCTTCCACTTCTGAATACAAATCGTTCCTCTTGTAACTGACTTTCCACCTTTTCTCTAATTCTTCTTTCCAGTATATGGCTAGAGATGTGCATTTACTGTCCTGAGCTCGGACCAGACCTGGCTCTTCGCAGTGCGAGCCTTAAAGGCTCAGCTCAATATGGTGCAGGAACTGAAAGACAGGGACCGCCTGATATACGATCTCAGGCTCAAAGCTCATGGATCAGCTCATTAAATGGTAGTGCCCATTATAGTGTAACTAAAGAAAACTTCGAACTTATAAACGCCTTCTTCATATACAAACCCTGATTAGTTACGAAAGTAACCAACCTTTTGTAGGTCTAACAAGTGAACTCCCAACAAACCACTCTGTTCTATAATATCTTGCATAATATTGTCACCCGACTTTGATACTTTAGGGAAGAGGCATACGAATATTCTACTTTTGAGAACTGAATAATGGAAGTAACTCGCTGCACAGTGAGCGACAGGAAATAATTCTTTTCATAATTGTTGGTCCACACATCAGATTAACCATCTAGCAAGTCATTTCACAGATGTGCCTTCTTCCGGGAATTACCATAGTGATTTCCTGACTCTGAAGTGGGAGGCAGAATGTCATCTAAGTTTTGCCACTCAAGCTTGAGAGGACTATAACATGCCCTTTACGGAGTAGGGACTCCGCAGTGCCGTGGGGCCCTTTACGGAGTAGGGACTCCGCAGTGCCTTGGCGCTTTGCAAGGACACGGCTTCCGGACTGGATAATGTCCATAAACAGATGTTGAAACACCTTAATGAGGATAGTCTCTTATATATCCTTCATGTGTTCAACCGAATCTGCGTAGTGGGTGAGTTTCCGTCACAGTGGCGAGAGGGAATAGTAATTCCTGTCCTCAAGCCTGACAAAAATCCTGTTTGTGTAAGCTGTTTGAAAAGATAGTGAATCGCAGACTTGTGTGGTGCCTGGAGAAAAGAGGACTTTAGTCAGAGCGCCAGTGTGGTTTTTGAGCCACTCGCTCAACCAATGATCACTTGATATGCCTGGAGAGTTCTATCCAAGACGCTTTTCTCCAAAAGCAGCATTTAGTGGCTGTTGTCTTTGATTTAGAAAAGGCCTATGACACCAGATGGCGATACAACATCCCTTCAGTCCTGCATCAATGGAATTTCTGGGGTAACTAGCCATTTTTTATTGCAAATTTTTTGTCCCTTATTCAGTGTCCAAGTAGAGAGGGCATATTTGCAGTACCACGTTCAGGAAAATGGAGTCCCACACGGATCGGTTCTCGGTGTAACTCTGTTCGCGATTGCTATAAATGGTACTGTCGCTGATGCTGGTTCGGCAGTAATACAGTTGCTGTACGTAGACTATTTTGCTCTACGTTATAGTTCACAAAATATGGCCGTCGCTGAGCGACATTTACAGCAGGCAGTTGGGAGAGTGGAACAGTGGACCTTAGAACATGGTTTTCGGATTTCAACCACAAAGCCCTCTGTTGTACACTTTTGCTGGAAGTGCACTAGTCACTCCCCTCCTGAGCTTTATTTAAGAGATGTCGCTCTTCCTGTAGTTGACACAGATTTCTTGGGTTCATTTTTGATAGCAAATTATCGTGGGAGCCACACATGTGGCAGTTAAAAGCAAAATGCGCTAAGAAGCTTAATATCTTGAAGTTTTATGGCGGCACTACTTGGGGGAGGCAGACCGCACGGTGCTCCTACGATTTTATAGGGCTTATATTTTATCCAGGTTAGACTGTGGCAGTGCAGCATGTGGATCAGCAAGGCAAAGCGTCTTTGCAAAACTGAATAGCATCCACCTCAGCAGTGTTAGATTGGGAACGGAGCTTTTCGTACAAGCCTCATTGCTAGCCTGCTCGCTGAATCTGGAATGCCGCCTTTGCACCTGAGGCACCAGCAAATGCTTCTGTCCTAGACTGCAAATTTGCGACAGATGCCACTTGACCCAAGCTATCCCTGCGTATTCCACAATGGAAACCATCGGCTGTATGCTGCTTATCCTCGTGCAACGCAGCTGGTTGGAATACGCATGGATAGCAGTCGCAGATTGTTTGATGTACCTTCGGTTCCTTGCCTTATCAGGTGACGAAGTAGAGTACCTTCGTGGATAATACCACAACCTGAAATAATTTTAGATTTGCACACTGGCCCAAAAGAGAACAGACCCTTCGATTTATCGGAGACTCTTCTGCCCGTTGTTCGTTGGTGTCCCGATTCAGTCATTGTTTACACGTAGGGTTCGAGGGCAGAAGCGACTTTGTTGTTTCTCCCGGAAACCTGTAGTGTGTACACAGCAGAGTTCTATGCTCTCTGTGAAGTTCTGCAGTACACGCTGTCCAATGAGTGCCAGCACTTTCTGCTGTGTACGGACTCCTTGAGCTCGCTACAGTCTATTGATGTATGTTTCCGTCGACACCCTCTGGTGCATTTGTTTTTCTATACACCCTCTGGTACAGCGGATCCAGGACCTGCTGGCCGGGTGTTGGGATGCTGGCACCAGAATCGCGTTCATGTGGCTCCCAGGAAAGCGAATTAACTAATAAAGCTGCCAAGGAGGCTGTCGCATTGACCCCGTTGCCTTACAGGGTTCCAGCCAGTGATATTCGCTCTCACCTGAGACATTTGGTAATGTCCCATTGGGAGATGGAGTGGCAGGCCACACCTCTCCCAAATAAACTGAGAGTGATAAAAGGAACTATGAAGGTATGGAAGACTTCCCTTCTGGGTTCTCGGAGTGAAGCTGTGTATCATGTCTACTTCGGATCTATCATGGCATAGCAATGCACTCCTACTTACTGAAGGGCGACGGGCTCCCCCTGGTGTGTACTTGTAGCAGTCATCTTATCATGGAACACATCCTTACAGAGTGCATGGACCTGGCCGATCTGTGCCGTAGTCTAAAACTACAGAGTACCATCTCCCTCATCCTGCGAGATGACGAGCAGTCAGCAGACCTAATCATCAGTTTTATGAGGGATAGTGGCCTGTTTTATCGTGTGTAGAAGTATATTTTCTGTTAGCCTATTTTTTTTTGTTAACTATGCTTTTATTCCAATGACTATTTTAGTTTGTGTATTTTAATGTGTTGTTTTAATTTCGAACTGCATTTCAAGGCAATGCTTTATTCCATTGTAGGCCTAAGCTATATTTTCTATCATTTTATCAGAAAATAAGGCATTGCAAATTAGATCCACTGGTTATTTTAGACACTCAATAATGTTTTATCATTTGTTTTAAATTCTAGTCGCTGGATACATCTTAAAATTTTAATTCAAGTCATTTTGTTCCATGTCGCACCATTAGGGGTCAATGACCTAGATGTTAGGCCCCCTTTAAACAAGAATAATCACCACACATCAGAACCAGCTGAACGATTATCTCTCATTGCCTCTACAACTTCTGGAATAACTGAACGACGAGTGTCATTGACTAGTTCATGACATCGGTGTGCCACAGTTGATATAGACGTTGGTTCCCATAGGGAATCTGAAATATTTGTCCCGAATGAGTAAATTTATAATACCAGCTGGAAAATTTATAATGTCCAATAACAGACCATTTATATTGGTATTATATTGGTGCCACAGATGTTTGATGAGGTAGTACATCGGAAACTTCAACTCTCCTAATTCATTATCCACGTTAATTACTGTAGTTCTTGTTCTGCCTTACGAAAACCATGTTCAGGCACAACACTGAATGGCTGCAGCCCAAGACACACATTTCTACACAGGTCTCGGTAATCTTGTTTTTGCAACACTACTTAATGTGGAAATGTTGGTCGATGATCTTCCACGATTCGTTGATCAGGAGCAATTGTCTAGATAAAGTACTAGTATTGAATTTCTTTAAAATACAGTACATCCTCCAAGTTTGCACTTAACAAAGCTGGCTTTTTTTTAAACCTCGTTATTAATGCGATATCAAATCACTCCCACACTTTGCTCACACTGGGCATTCCTTCCTGTGGGTGCCCAGCACTGTAAGTGGGCGGGCTGGTAGGCGATCAGCATATGCTATCCACGTCACCGACCATGAAGTTTGGGTGAAGTTCTGCCAGTCACTTTCGATCACTGCGGCGATACCAGAGTTAGAAATAGAGGCATATAATAATGAAAGAAACAGGGCAGAAATCCATGTCATTTTCAATTTACGTTGTAAGAAATAAGTTGATCATTGCAGTTTATGTATTTTGACCTGATACAGTAGAGAGTTAAGCCTACATCATGAAATATTTTTATAATGTACGTAATGAATTACAGTTTTTATATTACATTTGAAGAGGTGCTTTAGAAACAGTTCTAACGTAAAACGGACTATGAACCTGCTACGCTGGCGTAGCCGGGAGAGAGGTGATGCTCCCACGTGGGGCGTCCCAGCTGGTGGATAGGGGGAGTCCTAACCGGCTTGCCGGAGGACTTCAGGGAAATAAAATACCTCTCGCGGACCAAACACTCAACCCCCTGTGGGTGGGGGACGCAGAAGAAGAATACACACCCATGGTATCCCCTGCCTGTCGTAAGAGGCGATTAAAAGGGGCGATCAAGGGATGATAGTATTAGAACCATGAAACTACTTATGATTAGTACCACCGCATGGGAACCACCGTGGGTCGCTTTTACTTGCGCGTGTTACCCCTATGTTAGGTACAAACTAGGTTTGTGATTAGTAGCAACAGAGTGCATAGCCAGCTTTTACAGTACCTGTGATTAGTACCACTTTAGGAGTGACACGATGGGTGAGCGATACCATTGTTCTGGCTTGCCTATAATTAGTACCCACTATATGAGGAGCACCACGGGATAGTGTCGTTAATACACGTATGTGATAAACACCATAGGTTGCTTGTAAATGGTGCTGCAATGTGCAAAACACAATGTGTGAATTTCATTACTTGTGAGTACCCCTAGTACCATAATATGTGGAATAATGCGAGTCTACGCTACTTTTGATTAGTACCACAATATGACAGATAGCATGGTGCTACTTTCCTAGCGGTAAGTACCATTATGACTGGCCGATGACTTGGATTTTGGACTTCTTTAGACAACATGCATCATCGATTCAGTATTATGCTATAGAAGCAGTCCCTTGGTCAGTAATACTATTGTTTTACGTCAGCTTCTGTGAATGTGAGGAATTGCGGGTTGGATCCACTGATTGTTTTAAATTCATATCCATCCATTCATTCTTCGTCCTCACGTTTTGAATTCTGGTCAGTGGAGAATTTTGGACCTGCACTTCGTGATGAGGATGAAATGATGATGAAGACAACGCATACACCCAGTCCCCATGTCAGCAAAATGAACCAATGATGGTTAAAATTCCAAACTCTGCCGGGAATCAGACCCGGGACCCCTGTGACCAAAGGCCAGCACGCTAACCATTTAGCCATGGAGCCGGACAATTTTATAATGTAAAATGATTAGAAATATTGAGTGCAGTTACCACCTCGACATGTTGATCACAGATAAAATAGCGTAACCAAATTTTCTATTAACGTGTCAGCCCGAAAAGTGAACCGGACTTTGCATAATTCCCATATAATACCAATATATGTCTAATAACGGACCATTTAAATTGGTATTATAAATGTACTCATTTGGGACAAATATTTCAGGTTCCCTATGGGAATAGACATCTATATCATCCTCTGCATAATTGCCGAACATGGTAAGATTGTGATGTTTTGTCGACTGCAACTGAGAGTAACCCTTAAGAATTTCTTCGGAAAAAGGCACTGGTTTTTATACTTTAGGGATTTTCAGATAATGTCGTAGTACAGTACCGAGGAACAATTACTTTTAACAAATTACGAAATCCATGTGAGCAAAGCCGCGGGTAAATGCTAGTTACATATATATAGATGATATGAGTAAAGAACTGGAATCACAGATAGGCATTTTCTTGTGAGATGGACAGCGGACAATAGTATGAATGTACAAGGGATGGAGTCAAGTTGTCACTAAGAGAAAAATCCTCTCCGTTTTAATTACTGTGTTGATGGAGTGACAGTACTTCATGGAGAAACCTGAAAGTACCAAGGTGTTCATATAAGGAATGATCTTCATTGGAGTAATCATACTAACGAGGTTGCTAAGAAAAATTACAGATCTCTTCACATTGTTGTGAGAGTATTTAGGGTTTGTAAGGATGTAAAGGAGAGGGCATGTAAGTCTCCAGTAAGACTGCGGTTATAGTTCCAGTTTATGGGACCCTCGCCAGGACTACGTGATAAGAGAACTGGAAAAATTTCAATGGAAAGCAGCACAATTTATTGTGGGTGATTTCCAACAAAGGAGTAGTGTTATGAAAATATTGCAAAATTTGGGCTGAGAAGACTTTGCAAGTAAGGAGACAAAATGCTTCAATATGCAGTACATTTTCGAGTTGTCAGTGGAGATTTGGCATGGAATGACAGAAGTTGAATGAGCTTGAGTGGAGATTTTAAAAGTAAGATCATATCAAGGAAAATGTTTGATAAATTTCAAACTTCTTTAAGAAAATTTAAGAAAAAGCTAGGCAAACAATTGATAAGGAACCTACCACCTGGGTGATGGCCCTAAATGCAGATCATTTATGATTAACTTTCACTTATCCTTTACATAAATTTTTCAGCTATGTTTAAATATTACTGGTTTATTAATTTCCTCTGTACCAAACTTCACATTGAAATTCCCTATTACTGCCTTTGTGTCATTAGCTGGAATCTGTTGGTATATCCATTTTTGCAATAGAAGGTATTCTCAAGTATATGCTCCTTCTCGTCTATAGATACATGCAAACATACTGTAACGTGTTGGCGGAGTAAATAAATAAATAAATAAATAAATACACGAGTACAGAACCTGGTAGCATCCTATTTCTAAGATTTATTAACTAAGCACTACAATTACTGATTTACACACACACAGACGATAGCGGAGCTTACTACTTACGCACTTACACGGTTCGTGCTCTCTCTCTTAGTTTCTCATGTTCCATCTACAATGTCGCACACACACACACACACACACACACACACACACACACACACACACAGTCCCTGATTATTTACACTACACTCGCTCAGCCACACTCGTTAGCGCTGTCACGGTCCACAGCCACACGTCAGTCTCGCAGGTCGGGATAGTATCCGCTGTTCACTCAATCCGTCGAACCCTATTCGCAGTCGGCACACGTCGGCACCCAGTGTTCCCTTCGCTCTGCTCCAGAACACCCAAGGTTCTTCTCCAGCAGCCGGCCTCAAGGGACACACACACACATCAGGGAAACAGGAACGAGTCCTCGGCTCCATCAGGCTGACATCTCAGCCCAAGCTATCACTGACTGCACTCTTCGCCAACTCAAACCAGCGAACTCAATCTCGCTCTCTCTCACTCACTCACTAACACTCACTTACCGCAGGCAGGTCGTTCCTCTTATATACCTGCGCTGGCCCTTCTAGAATCATCCGGATGTCGATGGATCCAGGAACCTCGTGAGATGGAACACTCCAGATTAATAGTCGAGTAATTTCCGTCGTCCCATGCGGCGCGACCACGGATAGAAGAGAGAAGGGCCGGCCCAGCGCTTAAGTGTTGCTCGCGATTGGCACGGTCGAGCGTGAGGGGGGTGGGGCGATGGGTGACGAGCTCGGCCAGTAGCAAGTTGGCATGGTGGACGCTATAATCATTACAATACTATAGAGAAATTATTATATTTTTGTTTAACCATCAAAACATGCAGTCATTCATCTGTAGCTTTGTAATGTACTATGAATGGCTTAGGTCCGTTATTCACCAAAAATCTTACACCTACCAATGGTGATTTTACATGCTTGCTGTAGAACAGAGCAAGTCCAGCACACTTCATGAATTGCTTCTTTGTCTGTTGTATATATGCCCATTTCTATTTTCAGTTGTGTTGTCAGAGCTCCAACTTTAACTTTGAATATTTCACATCATCATTCCCAAATTGTTGTCCATTTTCCCCCATGTTTTTATCCAGTAGATCTGTCAGATTACCATCTTTTGGCTTCTGCCAGTATTTTTTTACAGGGCAAGAGGATGTTAGCTACACACCCAACCTCCAACCTGGAGAACCAGGTACTCTCTAGTAGGGTTACTGGATCTGGTCCCATTTTAAGACTTCACGAACATTGCCGTGCACTTCTTCAATTCAGAATAGAACTTACTGGCAGAAATACCACGTACTACACATTTCTTCAGTTATCAACATAGACTTGGCTTCCGTGAATCCAACTATGATTGAGTTTTCTACCTTTAAATACTTTTTATTATAGCCCTTCATATTCTTACGACTCACACGTTATGTTAAGTGAAAGGCAATACGGATCCATAGAGCGAAGTTCATAAAATGAGTTCCATGAATCCCTCAATAAAAACATCAGCAATTTGTTGTCCTCATTTATCTGGGCTTGGACTGGCATCTGGTTGGGTTCAATCAGTTCCCAGACAGCTTGGTATCCATGACTACATGGTTGTAAGTTCATCTAGGCATTAAAATATTCCTTCCATCTGCTTGGAGCGAGACAAGAAACCTTACATACTCGTGGATGTCTTAAACAAGACCACTGCAAAACCTGTCTGCATTAACCAACACAGACACTTGAAGTGATTTACTAAGCCAACTTTGCAAACCCAGCTTTAGGTGAAGAGAATGATGCTAATATTAATAAAATAAAACTTATGAGCAGGAAAACAAATTCTGTTAATAAAAAGAAAAAATGACCACCTGGAAAGTGACAATTACATGATTTCAAGTTTTGTCCCAGAGCAAAATCAGTAGTATCCACTATATTAACTTGACGAATCTTGAGAAGGGACAGTTTACAGAGAAACCTGTACAATTTTCTGTTATTACTGCTAACATTACAGAAGAAAATCCTAAACTACCAAGCACTCATGAATTGATAAATGATAAATTTTAATTGGGATTCTATTGTTCACACACAGATAAGAACAGGACAGCCTGTACATTCTCTAAATTTTGACAACAAATATGGTATGATTAAACTGAAATTTGTGGTTGTGTAATGTATAATTATTTCTCCCTTCTTCCCTCACTTCAGCATACTCGCATTACTTGAAGATATAAATCAGTGCTGGTTTCCCATTTTCACACCAGGCAAATGCTGGGGCTGTACCTTAGTTAAGGCCACGGCCGCTTCCTTCCAACTCCTAGGCCTTTCCTATCCCATCGTCGCCATAAGACCTATCTGTGTCGGTGCGACGTAAAGCCCCTAGCAAAAAAAAATAAATCAGTGCACTGTATTCATACCATGCTATTCTTTCTTACAGAATACTGTTGATCACAACAGCGAGCTCACTGCATTACCTTTGCTGCATCTTGATTCAATCTCACTTGCTATACTAACATCCTTGGAGAAGACACTTCCCAAGTACTTGAAATGATCTACCTGTTCCACTTTTATATTCAGAGTCAGACATTCAATTCTCTTAGGTTTCTTCCTTACTGATGTCTCTTTAACACTTTGAAAGTCTAATTTTCACGTATAACTCGTTGGACATGTTTTCAAGCTCTAAGATATTAGATTTCAGCCTGTCAGCACAGGCTGTCATTAAGAGCAAGTCATCAGCATAGGTCAAACTGCTTACTACATTTCCACAGAACTTAATCCCTCCCTGGCACTTTGTACGCTTCGGTAGATGATCCGCGTAAACTATGAACGATGGTGAAATATTACAGCCTGTCTAACCCTTGTAAGTACCTGAATCAGGAACTGATCCTGCCATTTTTTTTTTTCCCCCTTTACAATTGGCTTTACGTTGCATAAACACAGATAGATCTTATGGTGGCGATGGCAGAGACGTAAAGCCAATTGCAAAAAGATCCTTTTTTTTTTTTTAATAACCATTTTAGATCCATGCAGACAGTAATTATCTGGAGGAAGGGAGTTCTTGGAACTTGATATGCTGTTGATAGAATTCATGTTACTTTTGAAGTGTAATATCACTGTGTAGTTTCAATGGCTAATTGATCTTTGAATACAGTAGCACCATCATTACGTACTTAAGAAATGGAAAGAGAGCAGTAACACTGTATAAGCACTCACATGGATAGAGTATATAATAGAAAGAGGGGTCAAAAATTTTGGCTACAGCCTTCATCAATGGAGGGTAGTAGACATTGTTAAGAGGTAACAGAATTGGGAGATGGGCAAGACAAGAGAATTGAAAAAAAAAAAAAATCTGTGTATTTATCTAACGTTAGGCCAGGTGTGTCTATAGACCCGAGCACCACTTGATATCCAACTTTGGGATCTCTTAAGCATAAGAGGGTAGAAAGATGATGTTCAAGGATTTTAACTGCAAAACAGTCATAAGTATGGTTTGATGGTACCAGGTGTGAATGGGGACAGGAAGATTCATGTTATGAGTTTTGTAGGTTTTGCAGTGGGTGCATAGTAGTTTGGCTGGTTTGTTGTTAGTCAAGTCAGTGTAGAAAGCTAGGCAGAATCTGCTTTGAAGCTGGTAGATGTTTGGTGAAGTGCTTATAAAAAGTAAGAGTTTGTAGACATGGTGCTGGGAATATCACAGTGGATGGAGCCAGGTAGGGGCAGGGTTTGATGTGGTTTACTTCCATTCTTATTCTATTCTCGTTGGAAGGCAGCAGCTAAAAATGTTGGCGGCATGTATTTCTATGATGTGCATTCTCTCTCTGAGCATGTTTACATGTTAGTCTCTGCTCTCCAATTCCTATATGTACGTTGTTTTTTTAAAAACAGTTTTCCCAGTATGACATCATTGTCATGCAGTACATTTTATTTGTATGTTCTTATCTGTGTGTTGGTAATATATTGTGTTTTTTTTTTTGCTTCTCATGTTACTAGAACTACATGCTAATAATTTGAAGTAATTTGGAAAATGGAGCCCTTGAACTTGACAACTATCTTCCTGGGTATGCTGTAATTCAGAAAACTTTCTGCTTCATGACTCAGTGGAATCTACATTTCTCTTCTTCTTTTATGACCACATAGGATCACTTTAGTCAGTCCGTCGTTCAGGTCTCTTTGAAGGGATTGTTCGGGCTTTGCGGTCCTCCCAGTACTTCTTCAGACGCTCCGATCTTCGTGCCCTTTCCTCAGTTGAAAATGTGCGTGTTGTTGGTTTGTTTTGTGTAAGGGTAAAGCGGAGGTTTGTATTCTTGAGTTTTGTATTCAATTTTATCTTATTTGTGGTGTCTTCTGTTGTAAGGCCTATTTCCTTTAGATCCTCTCTTACTTCTCTGATCCATTTACATCCTGTTGTGGTATTTTTTGAGACGAGATTGTGTTGTACTAGTTGTTTCAGAAGTCTCGAGTCCTGCATCCTCATGATGTGTCCAAAGAATCCCAGTCTCCTCTTACGCATAGTATCTGTAATGGGTTCTAGTTCTTTGTACACGACTTTGTTAGGTATTAACCGCCACTGTCCATCTTTCTGGTATTTTTTGTTGATGCAGGTTCTTCCAATCCTCCTTTCAATTTTCTGAAGTCTGTCAGTCTTTGATTGTTTATTCAGGTAAAAGAGTGTTTCTGCTGCATATGTAGCTTCCGGTTTTATAACTGTGTTGTAGTGTTTTATTTTTGTATTTATTGATAGACATTTCTTTTTGTAGATATCCCATGTTAATTTTTGTGCTTTAGCTAATCTATTTGTTCTCACTTGGATTGAGATTTTTTCATTTTGGTTATGTGTTATTACTTCTTCAAGATATTTAAACTGAGTTACTATTTTGATTTTATTACCATTTATGGTGACTTCTTTTAGCTGTGTTGGTGTTTGGGGCATAATTTCTGTTTTTTCAAATGATATTTTGAGGCCAATTTTATTTGCAATGTTTTGAAGTTCTGATATCTGGGTTTTTGCTTCGTTTATGTCCACTGCTAGTAATGCTAAATCGTCAGCAAAACCCAGGCAATTTGTTATGATTTTTCGGCCAATCTTTATTTTGGGGGGACATTTTCTAAACCATTCCCTCAATATCATTTCTAGAGCACAGTTAAATAATAGTGGTGAGAGCCAATCTCCTTGCTGTAGTCCAGTTTTAATTTCAAATGTCTCTGATGTTTCACCCCTAAACTTCACTTTTGATTTGGTATTGGTGAGAGTTAATTTTATCATGTTTATTAATTTGGGGTGTAGTCCAAGGTGTCTTAAAATTTTAAACAGAGATTCTCTATGGATGCAATCATAAGCTTTCTTGAAATCTACAAATGTTATCACCATATCTCTGTTTCTTCTCCTGTTATAGTCCATTATCAACTTAAGACTCATGATCTGATCAGGACAGCTCCTCCAGGGTCTAAAACCTCCTTGATATTCTCCTAGTTCTTTCTCAAGTTGTAAACTTATCCTATTAAGGATGATTATTGAAAATATTTTGTATTTTATGTCTAGGAGCGAGATTCCCCTGTAGTTATTAGGGTCGGTTTTGTCCCCTTTTGTGCAGTGGATGAATGAGGGCTGTTGTCCAGTGTTCTGGTAGTTCTTCTTTAATCCAGATAGAGACAAGTTGTTGATGGAGGGCAACTTTTGCTGATGTTCCTGCATATTTCCAGATTTCCGCAAAGGTCTGATCTTCTTCTGGCGCTCTGTAGTTTTTTAATTTATTCAGAGCTTGGTAGACTTCCTTTATTGTGGGGGGGATTGATGTTTTCTGGTGATGTTTTTATCAGGGTGTTGGTGTCCAAATGAGTGAGTTCTGTAGGTTCCTCACTACCATCTTCATCATTCATCAGTAGGGTCAGGGGTTCATATTTTTGGAGCTGCTTTCTGAAGGTTTTGTAGTAGTCCCTTGATTGAGTTTTACTGAACTGTTCTTCAATTAACTGCAGGGTGTCCTTATGATGTTGTCTTTTTATTCTTCTTAAGACTTGTGTAGTTTCTTTTCTGTTTTACTAGCTTTTGATAGGATATTTCTGTCTTTTGGGACTGATGTAATAGCCATGCCTGATGTCTTTTCTCTACTGTTTCATCACATTCACTGTTCCACCATTGGTGTTTTTTACGTGGTTTAATTGGAGCCAGGTCTTCTGCAATTTGTTTAAGGTTGTGTACCAAGTCTTCAAGTTTATGTGTGATTTTTATTTTTTCAGTTGCTTTCTGGTAATTTTTGTTGTTGATTAGCTGGGTAGGATCTATTTTTCTTTTAGTTTTAAGGGCTTGCTTTTGTTGTCTCCTCTGGGGAGTGAGTTTAATTTTAATTTTAACTACGTAGTGATCTGAACCTGTGTCTATTCCTCGGAGGACTTTGACGTTATAGATCTCTTTGTGGTGGTATTTGTCCATGCAGACGTGATCCAGTTGCCATTCTCCTTTAGTGTAGTCAGGGTGTTTCCATGTTTTGAGTTTTTGAGGTTTCCTCTTAAAACATGTAGATTTTGAGATTAAATTATTGTTTCTACACAGGTCAACTAGTCTCTCTTATTTTATTTTATTTCAATCTACATTTTCGGGCCTTAGGGTTAGAAATGAATATACAAGAACAGTTGTGTGTTAGTCCTTAATTTGACTGCATGCTCAACAAGTATGTCTTTATGGATCCTGATGCTTTTACCAAATCTGTAACCCTTGCTTTGTTTCAATAGTTCTACAAGCTATTTTATAAAGAAAATTACTGTTCTAGGCCAAAATGTATGGAGAATTATGCATTTTATATAGCACTTGCATACTGTATGTTAAAAATTGTTTACATGCATGTTGTTCATGGTGTCATGTCATATGCAATATCTGACTGTATGGTCCAATAAGTGGACATCTGTGTCAACTTCCATTCGATAGGACTTTTGAATAGATAGCAAACTGGCATTCATTGGTTGCTATGAAAGGAAAATAATTGCAGGTTAAATCATATCGACTCAGATGGTATTGAAGTGTTTGATATTAGCTATTTTTGGATGATGGATAATTCAGTTGAATCAGTTGATGGAGAAAGGAACTAAGACACTTTTTGCAATTTTTTTGTATTTCCACAAATTATTAAATTGACAAAGATACATTGTCCTGTGTTGAAGGGAACTACGTGCGTTGTATTCTAAGGGGAGAAAATTCTTATAAACTTCAATCATCATGAGGAGAATGGAATTATGTCGATGACATATTTCCTTTCTCCACCATAAGGTGGCAAATAAGACTGGCTATGACTCTTGTTATTACAAGAAAAATGTACTCTCTAGAGAAACAGCACACAGAGATGTACCCCGCAGTCAGAAGCAAAGCTTCAGCGTATTACTGTTAAATCAGTACATGTATTACTCAACTGAACCTGGAATAGTAACTCCCTATACTTCCATAAACGGTTGCTTTAATAACGCCTTTCAAGCCATGTGATAAAATAATACATGATAAAAAATACAGTATGGTACCGTTATTTCCTAAGACCTTAAACAGGGTTTATAAAGAAGGAAAAGCGAAGATTTAAAAAAAAAAATCACAGACATTCAGAAATTTGAAGAAACACGTTCAAGGTAAAGGAACACAGATCTTTGTGCGAGGAGATACTGAAGTGGCAGACTCCAAGTAGTGTTGATTCAGTCATGTTTTGAAGTGATCTGAACATGTTTTGGAACAAGACTTTTGCTTTGGAAAACACTTAGCATTGTAACAATACAATATTACCTTTCAAACCATGTATAACACATCGATTTCGTTAAAATATTTAAGTTCATATCTCCAGAGTTCGTTTATGGATACTCTATATAGTATGTAGATTTTTTCATATGGTGTAATTCTTTTTAATTTGAGTGATTATCATGTAACAAAACAATTGATTTAGTTTACTTCAGGTTAATTTTCACTTATTTGATAAATAAATCATTTTACCTGAAATGTTACATGTTACCTGAAATATTAAATTCCAGCAGTTACAGGAGAAAGGAACTGTTATTTTTTAAAGATATATTTATATCTCTAATCACTCATTAAATATCAGTTCTCAAGTGTGTAATAATTGCAATAGGCCATATATCAAATGATAAGAAAGAGTTGTTCGGCACAGTATTTTATTCACAATTCAGTTTTTTGTTTCTCCTGAAAACTTAAGACACCGAACCTACTACGCTGACGTAGCAGGGGGAGGGGTGATACTCCCATGTGGTGCATCACAGTTGGTGGATTGGGGGGGGGGTTCCTAACTGGGTTGCCAACAGGCTTGAGCAAAATAAAATAAAATAGCTCTCACGGACCAAATACACAACCCTCTGTGGGTGAGGGACGCAAACGAAGAATACGTCCACGGTATCTCCTGCCTGTTGTAAGAGGCGACTGCAAGGGGCGACCAAGGGATGATTAAGAACCACAAGACTACTTGTGATTAGTACCATTACGCGAGGAACACCGTGGATCACCTTTGCTTGCGGGTAGTACCACTATGTTAGGTATACAATACAGGATAGTTCAGGTTTCTGTGATCAGTACGCCAAGGTGAGGAACACCATGTGTTTGCGTTACCTCTGCGACATACATTACTTGTGAGTAGTACCATAATGACCGAGCTCGATAGCTTCAGTCGCTTAAGTGCGGCCAGTATCCAGTATTCGGTAGATAGTAGGTTCAAACCCCACTGTCGGTAGCCCTGAAGATGGTTTTCCGTGGTTTCCCATTTTCACACCAGGCAAATGCTGGGGCTGTACCTTAATTAAGGCCACGGCCGCTTACTTTCCACTCCTAGCCCTTCCCTGTCCCATCGTCGCCATAAGACCTATCTGTGTCGGTGCGACGTAAAGCAACTAGCAAAAAAAAATTACCATAATGTGTGGAATGCCATGAGTCTACCGGTATGTTACTTTTGGTTAGTACCGCTACATGAGAAATATCATGGTTCTACTTTACTGGAGACACACACCATTATGAGAGGCCGTTGACCTGGAATTTGGACCCTTTTAGACAACAAGCATCGATTCAGGATTGTGGTTTGGAAGCAGTCCCTTGGTTAATAATACTATTGTTTTAAAGATAGTTTCAGGGAAGGTGAGGCGTTGTGGGTCGGATCCACTGATTAAATTCATAATCATTGTTCGTCATCTTTTTGAATTCTAGTCAGTGGCTGAATTTTGAATTTTTAAATTGTCATTACAGTTTGTCTCATTTCATATCATTAGGGGCCTATGACCTAGATGTTAGGCACCTTTAAACAGGCATCATCAAACTTAAAAGAAATGACTTGGTTTCTTTCTCCACTGACAGGTTCAATTGCAAGGTTCTATATCAGATGTAAGCCACTCAGACTTTGAATTTAATGTGTACTTAACTAGATTTTATAGCTCAAATTTTGCAACTGATATTTGATTTTATATTCCCTCAAGTGGTGTAGAACTCTTTATCTGCATTTCTTGGCCTTTTTTTTTTTGCTTCCTTTTTAACCAGTTGTCCCAGTCATTGTCTTCAGGATTTAAGGGCTTTTCTTTCTTCTCAGAATCTTCTTTTTCATCATGGGAACCGTATTAACGTAAATAGTATAGTCATATTGTGTTCTTAATACAACATTTTTCCCTTGTTGATCTATTTTTGCATTTTGTGTCATGGGAGATTTAATACTGAGCTTATATCAGTGCTTAAATTTCATCCCATTTTTAATACCAACCTCAGCATCATGTCTGCAGATTTCTTTCCTTTTAATATAAAGTTAATGTTGGGATGCTTTTCTGAATAATTATGTTCATTTTAAAGGATACATCTTTTATTTTTCACTCTTTCAGAATCTATACAATTTTGTTGTACATTTTCATTATATTCACAGGCTTCATCAGTGAAAATGAGGAATGAGTATAGTTATGGTATTTCAGTGATCATTATTTTGGTTAATTTTTAAGCAGAGTTAATCCATATTTGATTCAATTTTGTAAAGAATGTTACTGAAAATAATTGAAATGTTTAATTATGGGCTATTTTTTTTTTTTTTTAAAGTACCTTTTGAATCCCCATTTTAACAAAGTAGGAGTGCCTGGTATTGATTCTAATTTATAGTGTATCTTTAAAAATCATCTGATATTTTGAAGAGCCTTCCTTTGTTGACTTTTCCATTTTCTTCCTAAATAACATTATGTACCTTGTAGGAGATTTATTATGAATGTAATCTAAGTGTTCTGAATTTGATCCTTACCTTCAAATTCAAAATTTAACATGTAGTTCTAGTATTTTAAGTTATTTCAAATAGCAAAGTGCACTTTGTCATAGTACTATATTTACTTGTGTATGCTATGAACTCTATATTTCAGAACCTACTTATAGTAAATAATAATAATAAAATTTTCATTTGTTTAATAATTATTATATACACACTATTTGTAGCAGTGAACTGAAATATTCATCCCAATATATACATACATAGAATATAATATTAAGCATTGCTCTGTCTGATTTGCATTATCATCCTCCTGCTGGGTTGGGGCATTTATGGCACTTCTCCAGTCCTCTCTCCTTCCACCTCTCCTCTTCCATCATTTGTCCCAGTCCAGGTTTCTTCTCCTTGCACTCCTCTTTATCCAGTTGATCCACGTTGTTTTAGGTCTCCTGCTCGCACTCTTTCCTTCAAACTTCATCTGTTATTCCTTCCTCTTTATATGTCCAAACCAGCTTAGTTTATTCCTATCTGTTCTTTCACTTTGGTTTTTCACATCTTTGTTTCTCAGTCTGTCTTTCCTTGTCCTTCCTATCATACTTGTTAGGTATTTCATTTCACTGGTTTGAATTCTACTCCCCCCCCCTACTTGTCATTGTCCAGGTCTCAGCTGCATAGGTCAATATGGTTGCATAATACACTTTGTACATTATCTCATTTCACTTCCTTGGTACAACATTTCTTACTCTGGTAGAATGCACTGCTATGTTGCACCCTCTTGCTAATTTCCATGTCCAGCCTTGTATTCTGCATTAACTCACTCCCTAGGTATTTGATACTGTCAACAATTTCAAGACTTAGACCACCAATTTTTGTAATGCCTTTCCCTTGTCTTTCTCCTTGTCTTTCTGCAGTTGGCATACCCAGTTCATTGCATAAAGTTGTTCTTGTATTTCTTTGCTGTTTGTACCCCAGACCACAATATAGTCTGCAAATAGCAATAGCTTCATTTCCTTATTCCCATATGATTTCTTAGTCTCCATTACAATTTAGTCCATAACCATTAGTTTAGTCCATAACCATTAGAATCAAAAGAGGCGACAGCACACACCCCTGTCTTTGGCCTGTAAATGGCACCACAATGTGAGAAACACCATAGGTCTACATCACATGTGCGTATTACATTACCTGTGAGTAGTACCATAATGTGTGGAATACCGCGAGTCTACGCTAGTTTTGATTTGTACCGCAACATGACAAATACCATGGTTCTACTTTCCTAGTGATAAGTACCATTCTGAGGGGTCATTGACCTGGATTTTGGACCCCTTTAGACTACAAGCATCTTAGATTTAGGATTGTGCTTTAGAAGCAGTCCCTTGGTCAGATTGTTTAACGCTATTTTCTGGGAATGTGGGGCATTACAGGTCAGATCCACTGATTGTTTTAAATTCATACCCATTCATTCTTCATAATCACATTTTGAATTCTGGTCAGCGGATGATTTTGGACTTTTAACTTGTCATTACATTTCGTACCATTAGGGGCCAATGACCTAGATGTTAGGCCCCTTTAAACATGCATCATCCTTCACTTTCATTGTTTCACCTTCTCATTCTACCAAGGTGTTTCCTTTTCTTTCACTCATCGATGTTCTACCACATGCAATCTCTGCCCCACTTAAAAATGTTATTTCAGTCTCTCCAGAAATTCCTTCTGTACAGTCTCATCTTTTAATTGCTGCGCTTTTATTTTAATAGCTTATCTCCTTTAATTGTTCTCCTTTCCCCACTCTCATTTTTGCTATCACATCTCTATGATCTCCATTGAAGGCTTTTCCTGGTAAAGGTGTTACATCCATCAACTGTCTACAATTTGTCCTTTCCACCAGAAAGTAATCAACTGATTTTGTTCTTCTGTCACCACAGCCATATCTTGTAATTTTCCTGCTGTTTCTCTTCCAAAACTATAAAATGTTTGAGACGTCTGGATGAAAGTTTATGCAAATGTGTACGTACACATATTTTATTGCTTGCTTCCTTTTCACAAATTCTGGCATTTAGTATGTAAATATGTAATAAGCATAAGACCATTGTATTTAGTATTTGATATTAGGTAATTTAAGTTTAGTATTAAGTTCCATTGTTAATATATTTCAGACTTGACCTTAAGATTAGTATTAGGCTGAAGATGCCCAAAACTAAGGCCAAACATGTCCCTAACTAGTGTTTATATTTCATGTAGAATTTAATCACTACAAAATATAATTGTATTGAATAGGTGGACACAGCAATTCTATTCAAGAAAGAATACTTACGACACTTATGTCGCATTATAAATGCAGAATACTGGCTACTGGTGGGCATAAATCAGTCACATCCTCTCGTCACATCTCGATCGAGGCACCCAAGCATAATCTTCATCCCCTTCCATCCACAAGTTCCGGTTGGGACCTTCAAAATAAATACGTGCTGAAAGGTGCTGCTGTCTGTCCTAGTGTGGTAGTGAGCAACTAAATGGACTAGCCATGGCTAGGCCGGAACATTCTCCTCACTGCTGAATCGCCATGATTCAACCGAATTAAATTGCCTGATATGCCCTCATGATAGTTCAGTTCAATTCAAGCACCAGAGTTCAGGTTCAGTAACCAAAATGAGTTGATCACTCAACAAAATATACATATAGACATCAGCAAAACAGAAACACAAGCAGCAAAAATATTTACAACACTGTTAACAGAGGGTACCAAATAGTTTGACTGGGTCCTCATCCATTATTATGCCGTAAGAAATTAAGAAGAAATGAACTACGCGTGTGCACACACTCTCTCTCTCTCTCTCTCTCTCTCTGCCGGGCTGAGTGGCTCAGACGGTTAAGGCGCTGGCCTTCTAACCCCAACTTGGCAGGTTCGATCCTGGCTCAGTCCGGTGGTATTTGAAGGTGCTCAAATACGACAGCCCCGTGTCGGTAGATTTACTGGCACGTAAAAGAACTCCTGCAGGACTAAATTCCGGCACCTTGGCGTCTCCGAAGACCTTAAAGAGTAGTTAGTGGGACGTAAAACAAATAACATTATTATTATTATTATTATTATTATTATTATTATTATTATTATTATTATTTAATCTCTCTCTCTCTCTCTCTCTCTCTCTCAGTTCAAGTCACAAACACAACACCATAATTATACACCCTGAAATGAACAAAAACAAATATTCCCATGAAACGTACACATTAGTGTTAGCCACAGTGATCCTGTTTAGTGTTCAACAGGTAATGGAATTAACTTCTTAACAGGTCGTTTAAAAAGACCACTGTTTGTTCTGATGGTAGCCACTTGTGAGAGTCCATCCTTCTCAGGGTGAACAGTCTCCACCACAGCCAACTTCTAACAAAGAGGAGAAAGATTGTTGTCCTTCAGAAGAACAACTGTTCCAGTAGCTAGGTTCTGCTTGGGACAGGTCCATTTCTTCCTCTGCTGCAGTGAATTCAAGTAATCGGCAGACCACCTCTTCCACAACTGCTGCTGCATTGCCTGGATACGCTGTCACGCAGACAATCTGTTGATGGGCAGGTCAGTAATGTGTGGCTCAGGAATGGTTGTAGGGCGGGCCATCAGTTAGGAAGTGAGCAGGGGATAATTGTCATTAGGGTCATATTGGATAAGGCAGATAAGGGGCGAGAATTAAGACATGCTTCTATTTATGTAGTAAGTCTACATAGCTCCTCAAATGTTAGTAGCGCATTACCCGCAGCTTTTCTCAAGTGGTATTTCACGGACTTGATAGCTGCTTCCCAAAGTCTGCCAAAGTGTGGAGAGCTGGTAGGTATAAAGTGCCATGTGATGCCTTCCATCACTAATGAACTCCTTATCTCTTCACAAAAGCTGGTTGAAAGGAATAGTTTTTGCAGATCCTGTATTCTTCTGTCGGCTTCAATGAAGTTACTGCCATTATCACAATAGATGGTGGAGCATTTTCCATGTCGAGCTATGAATCTCCTCAGGGCTGCCATGAAGGCATCAGTAGAGAGGTTACTCACCACCTCCAGGTAAAGAGCCTTGGTAGCCAGACAGATAAACAATGCAGTGTAACTCTTTGTTGTCTATTTGCTTCTTACGTTTCCCCTCTTGACGAAGAAAGGTCCAGCATAATCAGCTCCTACATTAAGAAATGGGCAACTCTCTTGCACTCTGGTCACCGGGAGCTGTCCCATCAGCTGTTGACGCCTTGAATCTAAAACAGGTTAGACATTTGTGGATGACTCTTCGAACAACTGCCCTGGCTGTGAGAATCCAGAATCTCTCTTAATGATGCAATTTCTAATTGAGCATCTGCATGCAAAAGCCTAGGTTTGTGAAAGCATGTTGGAGAGGAAGGACAAGCTGGTGCTTAGTATTGTAAGGTAGATTTGCATTTACAACTCTTCCTCCTACTCTTGGTATTCTGTTGTCATCTAAGAAAGGATGTAAATCTGCAATTTTACTGTTCCTTGAAATGCAGCATTTAGTCGAGATTGGCTATCTCTTGGGCGTAACACACTTATTGTGCAATTTTGATACAGGAATTGAAGACTATCTGCAGCTCTTGTGCACTTAATATCCCTAAAATCTTGTCTTGAGGATTGGCACTATTGTGAATGAATTGCCAACAATATGCAGTAACTTGAGTCAGTTGGGACAGTGACGAGTACTTCAGCATAAATCCGTCCCAATTGGTACCTAATCAACATGATTACAGGAAGTATACTTCAGGAGTCAGGTAGTTCCTCTTATGCATGGGACGAGATTGTGTCTGGCCACGATTCAGTGGGTTTGGTTAACGAAGGTGGCCCGTGCTACCACAGGTTCATACCTTGTAGTTGTCCTCGAGCAACACCTCTGGATATTAAATCTGCTGGATTGCAACTGGTAGGAACATGTCTCCAATTCTGCCTTATGAGAGTATTCTTGAATTGAAGAGACTCTGTTGGCCACAAATGTTTTCCAGCATGTATCAGGAGGTATGATTCAGACTAAGACAATGGTGGAGTCCGTCCACAGGTGCAGCTTGCTGACTGGGAGAGACAAAACTGGATGGGTCTCGTGGAGTAGTCGGGCAAGTAGTAGAGCTCCACATGGTTCAAGTCTTGGTAGTGTCAGTTTCTTGACCGGTGCTACTCTGGAGTTAGAACATAATAATCTGACACAGGTCTTTCCCCTTTGTCAACAGACCGTACATAAAGACAATCTCCATAAGCTCGTTCTGAAGCATCAGATAAACCATGAATTTGCACATTAACAGGGGGTTCCTTACATATGACTAACTGCTCAGTATAAAATTATCTTACTGCCTGTGGCTGAAAGTGAAGTTCTTCCCATTTTCTGACTAATTGAGATGGGAGTCTGTCATCCCAGTTCAGATTGACTAGCCAAAGTTTCTGCATAAAAATCTTTTAAGAAATTACCAATGGACTGGCAAACCCAAGTGGATCAAATATTGATGCAAAGACAGATACGACCTTTCGTTTGTTTACATGAGTTTCAGCATGATAGGGACTACCTGAATACAGATTGCCACAAATGAGAAAATTATCAGTTACTGGATGCCATAATAGGCCTAAAGATTTCACGCTAGTGCCTTCATCAAGACTTAAAGGGAGCTGGATTTCCCAGTCCTCTTCTGAAACTGCTTCCAGAATTGCTGGGTGATTTGCACACCATTTTCTGAGGTGAAATCCTTCACTCACTAGTGAATACCATATTTGCGGATATAATCCTCGCACCCTAATTTTAGGAAGGCTCATTTTGAAAAGAAAAAAAAAAGAAATGAAATAAAATTCCTTCTATCGAAAGAGTAATGTAGGCATAAACTAACATTTATCACTCTACGAGGTCCACGTGGTCTTTGCGCAAATATGAACGTGAAATTTTACGGATATAGCTGCTTTGCCTAAGATGATAAAAATACATCACTGCTATGAAATACATTTGCCATGAAAATTAGCAAGTAGGTCTACTTACATGACAGGTATTTCATTAATCTGAACTTGCAATAGGCTTGATTCTCTGTAGATCAGAAGATTCATTGTATCTTGTATCACTAGAATCCTATTAAATTACTTAAAAATTTGTCACACTCCACGTTTAAAACACGTCTCACACGCGGTCTCTATTTACTCGGATAGTAACATGACCGGTGGTGGATAACTCCGTGTGCAATGTAAACACTTGAAACGCACACACTTGCGAATTCGGATTTTAGTTTTGCGATACAGTAAAACCTCGTTAATTCGAAGTCTTTGGAACGCAGAAATCGGATTTCCAATTACGTGATTTCAAATTAACTGCCAACTTGTAATTCAGACATGCGAACCCTCGCCGCGTCACAAAATATTCTAATACCCATTACTGCATGCAATTAACATTGATTCACTTTCACTTTTGGTGGCAAACATGACCTCACGCAACGAGAGAAAAAAATACGATTCAAGGACAAAGACAAAATTATGCTGGCTCCCCTGTGCAAGTGCTTTATTTTTTTTAATTTTTTTTTGGTTTACTATACTGCTTGAATTTTTATATGCCTTGTACAGAAAGTGCCAGGCGCCCTTAAAACATTATGGCTTATCGAACTTTCCTATGACGATGAGTGGAAGTCTTTCACTTCTGTCTGTACTGTGTGTACAGTATCAAAAGTCCGTTTAGGCTCAGCATTAAAAAGGGAAAATGTGCAGTTTCATCAGCATTGGCAATATTGTTCGGTGCGTATGAATTGATTATAATTATGAGCTACGCTTTTTCGCCAACTGTCGGCTTCACTAGTTTTCACGGATTCTGCTTCTCCGCACATTGCCTGCTATGCTATATTGTGGCATTCCTTAAAATGCTGAATACAAAAGAATTCAGATTTCACTCGGACTTAACTATGAAACACACTATAGACACACCGAATTGAAGGAAAGTGCAGAAAGCTACCCCTGCACATTCCGGAAGACGCGTTCTATCATGACGCGGAGAAATGTTGAATTTAAATTACTCTGTAAAATGCTACCTTTTAAAATGTGAAGGCAGTTTAGAATTAAGAGTCTGAACTGTTTTCTGTTTAAATATGACGTGGGGACAGTTTTCTTCCATCTACGGTTGCACAAAGCATAATTGTTCACTCAACATCAAAAACTAGGTGACCCAGGCGCGTGTTGCCAACCTTGATGCAAATAAAACCCGCACCCCGATTTCGTGCCTCAATTTTTTTTAGTATGCAGGAATTATTTGCATAAATACGGTAATTTCAGGCTGCAACTGCAACTGAATAGCATCCTGGATATTGTAACAGCTGCTTACTAGATCAACAAACAAACAAACAAACAAACAAACAAACAAAAGAAAAAAAAATCCTGCAAACAACTTGTGCTGCTCTGGGGAACCTCTATTCATCATCTTCAGCAAGTTGCTGCAGGTATCTGGTAGCTAGGAAGGGTGCTGCTGTACCATATGTTATAGTTCAGTTCATAGTGACAGGGTGGGTCCTTAGGAGATTGCCTCCAGATAATCCATTGAAGTTTCCTATCGTATGCATGAACCATGACTTGCCGATATATTTTAGCTATATCTGCATTGAAGGCAAAGGTATGCATTCTAAATCTTAGAATAATAAAGATCCTCCTGTATTGTCATTCCAACCGTTAATTTGTCATTCCATGAAATGTTGTTAGAAGTTTTAGCAGATGCATCCAATACAACCCTAGTTTTGGTAGTTGAGCTACTAAGCTTAAAAACTGGATGATGGGGTAGATAATAGCTTCCACCTTCATTCCCTGGCTGAGTAGATGTATCCACCTTAACCATATGCCCCATGACCACATACTCGTGAAAAAAAATTACAGTACTCGTGCTTAAGTGAGGACTTCCTGCTGAAATCCCATTCTAGTTGAGTTAGTCTTGACATGGCATGATTGAAGGAGTTGCCCAGAATCTCAGGTTTCTGCTTGGGGGGTAAGCAAACTATAAATCTACCTGTAGCATCCCTAGTTGTATTCTCTGTAAATTGCCTTTCAGTGGCTCTCTTCTCTTCTCTTGTCATGACTGGGGATGTAAGCTCTTCTGTTTCACAGAACTGCTGTAGCTGTGTCTCTAATCTGTCCTCAGGCATAAAGAAACATGCGGTTAGAGTAAGACATTTCTTTTCCCGACAATGGTAATGTCCAACAGTAATCCATCCTAGTTCAGTGTCTTGAAGAATAGGATAATCTGGTGATCGAGTTCTGCAACCAGGTTTCAGTAATGAAAAATGTTCTGCGCCTATTGACAATTCATTGTCGCTTGGCTGGAAGAACTTGGGGTCAGCAAGTTTCAAGTCAGTGGGCAAGCTCCAATGCTCATGCTGAATGTAACTACTGGGCCTGTTACCTGTGATATGTGGAAAGACAGAGCAAGTCATACCCGCAGTGAAGTTACTTACAGTGGATTGCAACTCTAAATAAACATTGTACTTCGACTGAGATATAGAATCATTTACAGTATGTTGCTGATTGGTACGGGATTCTTCATTTTCTTAAGGCCTAATTTCTGTGCTAGACTTTCAGTGCAAAGATTAACCTGGCTGCCTCTGTCAAGTAGTGCCCCGGAGACATGCATTTGTCCCCTAGAATATAATACCTTGACCATCGAAGTAGACAGCAGAACCCCTGCAAGGTATCTTGTATTGCAGTATGTGTTAAAGGAGTTGGATGCAGTTTGATGGTCTGTACCTCCCTCGCCACCTGATGGATTATGTAATGACACTTATGAAACATTATAAATACAGAATACTGGCTACTGGTGGGCAGATGCCCTCGATAAGTCGCATCCTCTCATCACATCGCGCTCGAGGCACCCAAGCATAACCATCCTCGTCCCTTTCCATCCACACCACTTCCGGGTGGGACCTTTAAATAAATACACACTGAAGGGTGCTGGTATCTGTCCTAATGTGGTAGTGAGCAACTAGTTGGACTAGCCATGGCTAGGCTGGAACAAAATCTATAAACTATATGAAAAATTATCCGCCTAACTAGTTGGCCATGTGGTTAGGGGTGAGCAGCTGTGAGCTTGTATTAGGAGGTAGTGGGTTCGAACACCACTGTCAGCTGCTCTGAAAATGGCCTTCCGTGGTTTTCCCATTTTCACACTAGGCTGTACCTTAAGGCCACGGCCACTTCTTTCCTACTCCTAACCCTTCCCTATCCCATTGTTGCCGTAAGACCTATCTGTGTTGGTACGATGTTAAGCAATTTGAAAAAAGAAAAGAAATTATCCTGGTTTGTTTGTTCTCCTCTGCCATATCAGCAAACTGTATATATGTAAATAATCTCTGCACCCCAATTGTAAGAAGGGAAATTGCGAGGATTGTTGTTGTTGTTGTTCAGCTTTTAATATTAATTTTGAAAACTGTGAATACTACAATATAACAATGTCTGGTCTGCTTTAGCAATTTGTAAGAGCAAATACAAATTTCTGTGTTGCAAACTGGTAATAAGTCTGTTAAGATTCACAAATGTCTGGAGATTCACAAATTTTCTTTGTAGTAGGCTGAGGTGTAGTGCAATGCCAGTTCTCCTATAAAAACTAAGTTATTTAATTCAAAAATTTGTGTATGCAACCAGTGGCTATCCTTACAATCCATAATTTGTAACTTTTGCTTATGCTATGGCTTTTAACACACACATTTCACTCCTGACCATATACCTGAACTGTCTCTTTGCAGTCACATAATGGCATAGCCTGTTTCTGATTTCTGGAAACTTTGCTTTTGTTTGTGAAGTGTCCAGTGGTTTGTCTATTCCATATGAGCTTTATATTTCTCCAATGACATATGGAACTCTCGTCCACATCAAACTGTCTTCCCACAGTGCAATTACCAATTTGCTTTTCCTTTTCAATAAAATTGAGCTTTTCTTTAGCTGTAAATGACCTATAATTGACATCCTAAACACCTGATGCTACTTCAACTGATGCCATGCAAATGATGCAATATAAATACTTCTCGCTTTTGGCGGGAGCTTATGTACCAACAGAGTGGGCTTCCAAATTTCTGGATGTCGGGATCTCTGCACCAACCTCAACACAAATAATACCCACACTCCAAGTATCCGCTGCCAAATTAAAAAAAAAAAAGTGAGTATTATTTGCATATACACAGTATTATATATTTCCTTTCATTAAAGGAACATTTTTGGCAGGTTCGATCCTGGCTCAGTCCGGTGGTATTTGAAGGTCCTAAAATACGTCAGCCGCGTGTCGGTAGATTTACTGGCACGTAAAAGAACTCCTGCGGGACTAAATTTCGGCACCTCGGCGTCTCCGAAAACCGTAAAAGAGTAGTTAGTGGGACGTAAAACAAATAGCATTATTATTATTATTATTATTATTATTATTATTATTATTATTATTATTATTATTATTATTATTATTAAAGGAACATTTTTCTGTAAAACCGAAGCACCACTTAGTATCTGAGTTATCACATCAGGAGCTAAGCTCATTAATGAACAGAACCAGTTAGGATTTGCGCATATGCATTACGCCCATCCTTCAGTTCTACAAATCATTCATTGGCTGAGTAAGTTTGTCCCTTTAATTGACCAATGTTATATCCTCTGTGCAATGCACACACAAAATTCCTTACTTATTTTTTCTGAATTTTGAGTGAAATACACAAGTAACTATGGTACTTCATTACAGAATTATATTGTTTGTATATGAATTTATATGTTTTTAGTGTAGTATTTTAATGCATTGAATATTTGTTTTCATGTTTCCTTCATGTTCTTTAATAGGTAGTTGGAATCATGCGAGTCAATGTGGAAAAAGTTCTTGAACGTGATCAAAAGTTGTCTGAATTAGATAACCGTGCAGGTGAGGAAGCATTTTTAAATTTTCTGAATGCTTACAACCTGTACCTGATCCAGATGTTGGCTTATAACCTTGGTGGAATGTATTGATAAAAATGGGAAGGGAATCTCTCTCCACACTGATTCTTTATGCTAAGAAAATAAATATATATATATATATATATATATATATATATATGCCTGTTTAGATCATTTCAGTGAGATCTCTCTTAATGGCTCATCAGAACAAAATGCAAAAGACATTCTGGAAAAGGACCTTGTACATATCCAATAGAAGTGTATCCCTTTTTGTGGTAAAAGGATGCCAGCATTAGTCTTTGAGATTAGACCAATGCAAATGTGGCCTAATTTTTATAGGTAGACATCCATTTTAGAAAGATCAATACCAATTTGTTAAACTTATGAAAAATGTTAAAATCTCTAATGTCCAGAACTAGAGACTTCAGTTTCAGGCCATACCATACAATGCTTGAATTTCATTACGCATGTAAACAAAATCTAGAGATGCTCAGTCTTTCAACAAATATTACTACACATCTCTGGCTGCTACTTTCTCTTTCAAACTGTATAATGGCATACCTGCTGTTCTGTATTGAGCAGACTAAGAATTGGTCAAAGATGAAGTAGGGATGTATTTGTTCATACTGTATTATTGATAACAGTTGATCGATGTACCATTCTTAGCTCTTCTTGAAGTAACATCTCGTAAATTTTTACAATTTTAAAAATACTATCATGAAAAGATACAAACTGTGCTCTTTTTTTTTTTTTTTTTTTTCCACTGTAGACTGGTATGACTTTCAAAGTGCCTCCATTAATACTCTTTATTTTTTAGTCCAACCATCCTCCTCCACTCACGTCACGTAATTCACACGCAGTTTCATCCTCCATGCTTCCTCTCAACATGGCCTTTATTGCCTCATGCCAATATTCACTTTTGCTTGTACTAGCAGTCATTCTGGTAACTTTTTATGTCTGTATAGTCACTCCAAAAAAAAGCCAAATGGCATTTTATCAGACATAATTATCAAAATATAATTCACCTCCCTTGTTGATACAAACGCTGTGAATACCCACAACAGCTGGACTGAGTGGCTCAGACGGTTGAGGTACTGGTCTTCTGACCCCAACTTGGCTGGTTCGATCCTGGCTCAGTCCGGTGGTATTTGAAGGTGATCAAATACGTTAGCCTCGTGTCGGTAGATTTACTAGCACATAAAATAACTTCTGCGGGACTGAATTCCGGCACCTTGGCATCTCTGAAAACCATAAAAAGTAGTTCGTGGGACGTAAAGCAATTATTATTATTATTATTATTATTATTATTATTATTATTATTAATACCCACAGCAAACATATCTATAGGTTCAGTTGCTTCTGAGAAAAGTGTACCTCTGAGGAACTTTCACAATACAATGTGCTCATTCTGTTTTTGAGTGACTGTACATAAGGCATCCCAGGAACATCCATGCAGCTCCTCCCCACGCTTCACTTATTCAGCAAAGCTGGCCTGAAAACATCGTGATCTAAAGCTAAACATACTTGCTTCCTTCTTTAAAAAGCAATAGGTGGCAACCATCGTGGAAGAATATACTTCCAAAATATTTGAAATTGCCTGCATTTACTCCAGTTTCATGTTCCCTAACTAGCATTCTACCTCTTTGGTTTATTTCCATCTGATATCACATAATTCTTGGAAATACAGATTTTCATATCATACTTCATTGTTTTCCCCAGAAATTTTCGTCAGCCGGGTGTCAAAAATGAGTATCTGGGCGGAAAATAGGGCATAAAAATGGATATGATGAAATTTCAGTTTATTCCCCTCAGGGTATTAATATTGGACAGGTAAACATTAAGTGCAAAGTTAAACTATTTTAGTGTTATCACAAACAAGACATAACAAAGTATTTTGAACTTCTAGTGTTCCACTGTTTGTTCATAATCATGTAACAGGAGGACATACCATTTCGCTGCTGTGGAGTGCCATACGGGTTTGTGACATCGTGGGGAATCGCATGCGATTCCACGCTAATCCAGGCACCGCTTGCGCATGACAGTGTGTGGCAATAAAAGCTAAACATTTAAACTCCAATGTAATTGATGCAATTATTTTGACAGTAATGAAGATTTGTCATTTAAATAAACAGTTTTACAATATTTAAAATTAAATTTGGAACACACGACAACTCAAATACCGTATGCTGTATATTATTATGGAACTAGCCCATATCTAGGTTATGTTAGCCGGGCGGTCTGTAAAAACGGCAGCACTGGACTTGCTGCATTTCTTTTAAAGTTCTTGCATGCTTGTTTTCAGGTCATTGACAAATCAGATCTGCTTGCTTTGAGGGCCATTCAAAAATAAACGAGCCTGAGGCTATAAAATGAAAACCTGTACCATTTTTTCAACAGTATTGCCCAGCACTGTTGAGGCACTAGTCCCACTCTGACACAGGGCGGTAAATGGCTGTCTCGTAAAATTCCTGGGGCTGCATTATGAACCAGTTCTGAACGTACTGCTTGATGTCGTCCAAGGTGAATTTTTTGCCTCTGAGCCTTCAGCAGCTCACAAAAAATGGCATAATTGCAGGGAGATGGGTCTGGATTTTATAGGGGAGGTGGGGGGGGGGGGGGTGACTGAGGACCTCCCATCTGAATGTTTGTAAGAGCTCCTTGACTGAATTTGCTGTATGAGGCCTTGCATTGTCATGGAGCAGAGTGATCCTGCTGGTGAGCTGTCCTGGTCGTTTCAATTTGATTGCTTTGTGAAGGGTGGTCAAGGTTTTGTGACTATTGCTACGCATTCACCATTGTCCCATGCTGCAGGAAGTCCATAAGAAGGTCAAAGAAGCTGAGCATGACCTTTCCCACACTTTTGCGGATAGCCTTGGATTTTTTGGGTGACGGCTGCTTCCACTGGAGAATTGTAGTTTTGATTCGGGTTCAAAGTGATGACACCATGCCTCTTCTCCAGCGACCACTAGTGACAGGAACTCGTGCCCTTCCTTGGCGTAGCGGAGCAGATGTTCAAGACAGTCCCATTTGACATGTTTCCTGTGCTGGTTGAAGACTGTGAGGCATCCATTGGGTGCACTTTTTGCAAAATTTCAGTCTGTCCTTAATGTAGGCACAAACAATTCTGATGCTCACTCCAACCTTTGTGGCAATAGCTGCTACCGTAACTCGCCACTCTTGCATAATGATGGCATCCATCTGATGGACAATGGCATCAGTAATGTTGTGTGGCGTTCCAGACTGTGCATTATCGGCCAACGACATTAGTCTTCCATGAATTGGTTGTGCCACGCCTTGACCCTTGCAACGGTCACGTTTTGCTCTCCCAACACTTGTGCCATTCATCGTTGAATTTCCGTTCCCTGCACTCCTTTCGCTGTCAGATAATGCACTACACCCCGTTGCTCTTCTTTTGAAGTCTCCAATTCAGTGTTTTCAGCACTATTGAGTGAAGTGGACGGTCAACGTGTGTACATACTCTCTCTGGCATCACGTGGGTGTGCGCCTGTGTCCCTCTAGCGGCGTATATGGAATCTCGGCGTTCTTATTGGGACTGCCTGCACCTTCTTCCGCAGGCAATGACATTACGATCCTTTCAGCGGTTTTCATTTTATACCCCCTGGCTTGTATCTTTTTGAACCAACCTCCTAAGTTCCTGCCCAACTAAATTTCATCCGGTTTATAACCCTTGGTAAATGATCCATGTAGACTATGAACAACAGGGGATTTTACACTGTTAAAGATGCAGTTAGAAAAGGATAAAAACTGAACTCTTGTAAGCATCTTCAAATACATACTCCTCTGTTATCAATGCTCATTGTTCCCTGATTGTCAGTGTAAGTACCTTGAATATCTATTATAACATACCCATAACCCCTCAGTATGACCAATATATTTTCCCTTGGTACTGTATGCATTCTCTAGATCTGCAAAGCATAAACCTAACAGTCTTAATTATCTTGTTGCATTTATCATGTTGTTTAGTACTGGTCCTGAAAACTCCTTGGTATACCAGTTGACTGCTGCTGAGCCTTCAGGCTATGGGGTGTTGCAATGGTCACAATGACAAATCCTCTCAGCTGCTATTTTTGGCTTTCAGGACCGGGCATCTGACATACTAGCTGGAGAAATATCTTGCGAGTTGTTGCAGTCTCTCCCGTTTCATGGCTCAGTAATTGCTTTTGTCTAATCACAAGGTACTTTATCCAAATCCTGTGCTAACCATATCACTCTAGCCAATGTTTTTCCTGCCTTCACATTATATTACTCCATTTCTGGTGGAATTCTCATCCAAAGAAATTCCATACTTAAACATTTCCTTTCACGTTTAAATCTTCAAATTATTCCCTTGGTCTGTCCAACACTTCTTAGTATCTGTTTAATTTGCCTGACTTATCCAAAACAATATTCAGATTTTTTCCCCTTTCCTTTGTTTTTTTATTACATCTTCTCATGATTTCCTATTGTATCCTGTAATGTTTTTCCTCTATAATACACTGTTCAGAAAAAAAAAAAAATTGGTCGCATGTTTTGATGTTCCTAACTACAATGTATGAATGCATAGTGGGATGGGTTTGGACTATTCCAGCAATAATGTCCTGTTTACATAAGAGGGCTACACTGTCCGGATGTTTGAAAGGCATCACTTGAGAGGTACGAGTGCCTCAATTCGAAGTGTGTGTGAAGGTTGGTTGAGGTTCAGGAGTGTAGTGTTTACAAGTCATGGCTGATTGTATGGGCTGAGGTAGGCAATGGAGAGAACAGATGCCATTGACGGAAGCCATTTGTGCACTTGCACTGCTCCAAGAAGGCTACTTGCAGAGGTATATTGCCACAATGCTAAGAGTTGCTCGAAATATAATGTACTGTCTGTGGAAACTTTTACAAGAGACTGGAAGTGTTACCAGGTGCCTTGGCACGGGCCTCCAAAGGAAAAGAACATTGGGGTCTCATTTTGTGTGTTGATAAGCTCTCCAGAACTGGCAAATTTCAACAACAGTACTATAGTTGTAACTACAGCAGGCTTCTGAAATAAAAGTTTATGACCAGTCAGTCAGAAACAGGCTTTGAGAAGCCAACTTAAAATCCAGATGATGTGCTCAAATACCTGCACTAGACAGACATGACAGGAGACAGCAGTTTGCTAGAGATCTGCACTGACAGCCAAGACCTGACGTTCTATGTTCTTGGATGAATCAAGTTTTGCATTATATTGTTCAGACGGTTTTCTGCGAGTTTGGAGAAGACTTTGGGAGTGATTTTGTTCCACAGCTGTGAAATCAATTGTTGTATGGAGGTGGTTCTGTTATGATGTGGGCAGGCTTAAGTCTTGACATGAAAACTGATCTCCCGACCTTTTGCAATAGATCCTTAACTTCTCGGCAGTACATTGATGAGAGCTTAGTGCCATTTGTGAATCTTTGTGCAAGGAAACTTGGATGAAACTCTGTATTTATAATGCATGCATGATAATGCTGGAGCGCATAATGTGGTCATCATTCAGAGATTCTTGCGAGAGCACCACATGCAATGACCAGAAGTCGCTACTTGAATCTGATCCAAGTCTAGGACCAACTTGAGCAACACATCCGAGCAAGAAATCCATCCTGTCAAACACGAAGTCCTTGAAGACACCCTTTTGAAAGAGTGGGGATGTCTACCTCAAGTGATTGTGCGGTGGCTTGTCAAAAGCACGTGAAGGGATTGAGAAGCTGTTCTACATGCTAGGGTTGGCAATATGAAGATTCTTAATTACCACATAGCCATATTGGTATATGGCCAAGGACTACCTTGTGTATGATATTTTGTGCAATAACATTGTGTGTTGAGTGTCCAAAGAATTTTTTAAATTTCATTTCAGTTCTTAATTTCACAAAGAAGGTTCATTTTCATTGTGTTTCTATTTTGATTTTGGTATTTTTACGTGCCAGCCCCGTTGCAGCTCCCTTTGGTACTTCCAGGAAGGGGCTGGTGACTCAGACGACCTGGAATCTCCCAGCCAGCCTGTGGGGTGGGGCCGGCCTTTCCGTGTATTGTTCTTGGTGGCCGGCTTACCTATGAGTTCCTTGGAGATTCAACGGGAATGTTCTGCCTGTAGCGACATCGTGAAATTTCGGGATCAAATCACACGAGCTATAAAAAAAAGGGAGGCTAGGTGTGGACAGACAGAGTTGGACTCCTTGGGGGAGTCGGTGTTACACTCAGTGAGTTGGGGGTTCAGTGGCTGGGCTGAGGGCGACAGAGATGTTGGCTATCACCAGTGTCCCACCGAGGTCTGAACGAGGAGCTGTTGTTGTGGTGTCGGAGAGACCAGTGTGTAGGTGAAGACAACAGAATGAAAAACTGTACTGTGTGTTCGTGTAATTCTGTGGACTGAGGATCGCCGTGAGCCAGCGAGGAAACACGTTATTGTGAGTGCGAGGATAAATAGACCTCTGTTAATGTTTGCTGTTGTATCGTCCTGCTGTTGAATACTGTCGCTGTTTAGTTGTTCACTGCATGGGACTGTGTGAAGAACTGGACTATCATTGGAGTGGAACCAACGAACAGTCATGTGTTGTATAGCCAGGGGCACTGTTCAAATCCAGCTGTCTATGCATAGTGGCTGTAGGTGGTGACTGGACTTGGGGGGGGAAAGTGAAAGTAAGGATCAGTGTCCCAGGTGAAGGAACGGGCTGGACCCTTGCTGCGCCATAAGGTAGAGAGATTTGTAAATAGACTGGTAATTAGTGTGGTCATTAATAACTGGTTAGAATTGTTTGTTTGAATGTGCGTGTGCGTGTGCGCGCGCGCGCATTTATTAGGTCATCCTGAAATAAATTAGAGTAATGAAACAGATGGAGTTCTATTCGTAACAGTATGTATGCGTATCGTGGAGGTATGAACATGTAAAAAAGTGACCAAATTTCTTTTTTGAACAGTGTATTTCTCTACAATATTTGTTTGTAGTTCTTTTTCTACTCAGACTGAATCACTCCATTATGATGTATGCTCTTCCCATTCCTACAAGCTGCCGTTCCAAAATGTTCACTTGCTACTCCAAGTTCACACATCCCTACTTGCTATTCCTTTTCAAATCCCAGATGTTCTTACAGTTTATTCTTTGGACATTGATCGTCTACATGTACTCCTTTTATTTTCTTATCATGAAAAATTCCCTTATCCAGCTTCACATGGACCTCACTGTCTGCATCTTAACCTAGCAATCCTCAGGTGATTGGATGGTGATTACTAGGGCTCGGATGTTTAAGACCTAAAAATAGCCCGAATAAGCAAGCAAATATGACCTCAAAAGTGATGAAATATGACATAAAAATTACGAAATATGACCCAAAAATTATTAATCAAAATATGGTCATTTAAAAATAAATTATAAATCGAAACGGCAATTTCTGATACATATTTGTTAACTAAATTCTTTATTCTTATTTTAATATTAGTTCTGAATATACATGTGCAGCAATTATTCAGTCTATTATCCTTGATTCATTTATCAAACTTTTGTGAATACATACCTATAGGGTACTAATTTCGCTAAGAGTATCAGATCACACAACATTTTAAAAGTCAAAATCTGCTTGCACCCTGCATTGATGGTTTGAAATACGAGAAAACTAGAAATCAATCTACTTAAAAATATATATTTTGGAACGTTTAAGCCCAGATTTCATTAACATTATTCAGATGCGTTAAAGTTTAAATTGAGCACCAAGAAACAAATTAAGTAGATGTCTTTCAATACATTATGGTAGGGCGTCAGAGCCTATAGTGCAAACTCTCATACCTTTTTCATTCTTCTCCGCGGGTGGAATTGAAGTGTATGACGAGATTCATCTTCAAAGCATCAGGCACGAAAGACTTCTGATTATCACTTAACACATTCTTTTAAGAAGAGAAGCTCCTTTCTATGTCACAAGACGTTATTGGTGCATATTTAAATAATGTTAAATCACTGCTGTCGAGTATGCACTCATCTTGAAGTATACTGGTAGCTTCTCCTCCAAGACCATCATTTATCTTGCACACACTATGAAAACCATAATTTCGATTAAGCACATTTTGAAGTTTCCGTTTTACACTGTCACGAACAGTGTCCGTCGTCTCATCAATAGATATCCAAATCTTATTGTCCGCTACACTGTGTCGTATTTGATTTAGAGTATCTTCAAAGCAAAGCGATAAATAGTTTTTTCGCAGTGTTGATTCTGTAGGAACAGATTTTTTAGTGTATCTCTCCAGGAATTCTTGAAATGGGGATTGTTACCTTGTTTAGAGGAATGTTTGCAGACACCATCATCTCGCAAAGTTCCTTTGGAAAAATCCGAACATCTGTCCATCGCTGAAGATGTAACAGCCTTATCGAATATCAATTGCAGCCTCTTCTTGTCGACATGGTGATGTTCGACATTGCTGCTGTGTTTTGCCGTGTTACGATATTTTTGCACATTCAAACGTTTTTCAGCCACAACTTTCACTGCACACAACTTGCAAAATAGAACTAAACCATCTGTACAGAAATATTCCTCTCCAAGCTTCGTAACTTAACACTAGTAAACTTTTCCTCAGGCATACTGGAATGTGTGCTGTGTTACGATTTACTGTAAACTGACGCTTGTGTAAGTGAAAGGAGGTTAAGGTTCTAATATCTGAACAAAGTCAAGTGAGCGATTACCAGAAGCAATTAGCTCACTGCTGGGACGGGATTTTCTGGATTATTTCTGTTTCTACCTGGGAGACAGAGTTGCCGGGTACAGCAGGTTGGTTAGGGTGAGGTTATGACCTTCATTGTATACAAAGGGTATTCCAATTGTATCAACAGCGTGATACCGAGAAGCAGTTTTGTGAACACTAGTTTGCATTCGGTAAGTTGAAGATGATTTTACACACTTACAGCTGTCGTCAAACCGCCGAAATTTGACTAAAATATGACGTTTCTACTAAAATAGCTCAAAATATGACGTTATGGCAAAAAATAGCCAAAATATGCATTTATATGACAAATCAAAATCACTTAATTGTGACGATAATCACCTGATTTGCACCGAAATCCAATCGGACAAGAAAATGGAGACAAAGAAAAAATAAGACTTTTCCTAAACATCTGAGCCCTAGTGATTACCATAATCAAAGTACCTCCTGAATACCTGCACATTCCTTACTGATTTCCTTGATTCAAAGTTGTTTATAAAATGGTTTGTTGGTACCCCTGCCCTTACCTTATGCTTGAAGAATTAACTACTACTAATCTTTACTAGCACAGTAATTGAGTAAACATTTTTAGTTCGCCTTTGCTCCCATATCTTCCTCACATGTACCCATTATATTCTCATACCCCTTAAGTTTTATTTTCAATATTCATGTTGAAATCCCTTATTAGTGCCAGACTGTATTTATTGTTAGTCATTATATATATATAATTCGCTGGGGCCATCAAGGACCACGTTAAGTCTTGTTGCATTTGACACTGAACTTGGCCTTCTTTAAAGCCCAAATTTCCCTCATTCTTTGTGAGTGGGCCTGCTTACGCTCCTCTGTCCAAGTGGCACCGTGTCTTCTCTTCGGTTGCTCGTCTCGGTTTAGCCCGTTCGTCAATATTTTCTTGCGGAAGAGATCTCTGTTAAGGGCGTCTTCAGCTGAGATATGTAGCATTTGCAGGTCTTCTTTGGTATTTCTAAACCAGGGAATTGTATTTTTGGGGTTTGAATCAAAAAAGTGAAAGATTTCTTTAGTTAACTTTCTTCCATCCATTCTTTTCAGATGACCGTAAAATCGTGCCCGTCTTTTTCTGATTGTGTCTGTAATTTTCTCTATTTTGCTGTAGACTTCGTTGTTGGATCTCTTTTGATGGTTTCCATTTCTGTACTTTGATCCCAAGATTCCTCTCACAATTTTGCATTCTCTTTTCTCCAGTTCTTCAAGGAGTCCTTTGTTGGCATTTAGAGACAGGGTTTCGGCTGCATATAGAACTACTGGCTTCAGAACTGTTTCATAGTGACGTATCTTGGTGTTTTGGGAAAGGCATTTTTTGTTGTAGATTGTGCAGGATGTTTGGTAGGCTATTTCCAGTTTGCGTACTCGCTCCTGAAGTGCTTCTTTGTCCAGTCCATTTTTCATGATGATCTCACCCAGGTATTTGAATTTGTCTACTCGGGTGATGTCCCCGTATTTTGTATGGAGTTTTGGTGGAGCCTCTTTGATGTTAGTCATTACTTCTGTTTTCTCAAACGATATCTGCAAACCAGTTTGTTCGGCAATTTCCTTTAAAATTTCAACTTGAGCTCTAGAGGTTTCTATGTCGTTTGAGAGAACAGCAATATCATCGGCAAATGCTAAGCAGTCTGTTGCGATCCCCTTGGATTTTGTTCCTATTCTTAATGGACTGTAGTTGGTTTCCTGTAATCTCACCCGCCAGGTTCTGATGATCTTTTCAAGAACACAGTTGAAGAGTATCGGGGATAGCCCATCACCTTGTCGGATTCCTGTTTTGATGTCAAAGGAATGTGAGAGACATCCATGGAACTCCACCTTGGATTTTGTATCGGTCAGGGTGGCTCTAATTAATGCCAGCAGTTTCAAATCAACTCCAAATTCATTTAAGATGTTTAGCAGGACTTCCCGGTCAATGGAGTCATACGCTTTCTTAAAGTCCACAAAGACAGACACATACTGCTTGGACCTTAATGTACAATATCTGATGATCGTTTTGAGATTTTGGATCTGTTCAGCTGTTGAGCGACCTTTTCTGAACCCTCCTTGGTATTCACCTATTTGATGTTCGACTTGTGCTTCCAAACGCTCCAGGATGGCAAGTGATACAATTTTGTAAGTCACGGGTAGCAAAGATATTCCTCTGTAGTTGTTGATGTTCTTCATGCTGCCTTTTTTGTGTAATGGATGGATCAAAGCTATTTTCCAATCTTCGGGTAGGGTCTCCTTGTTCCAAATTTCTTCTATTTGCTTTTGCAAGATATCAAGTGATTCTTCTGGGGCATATTTCCATACTTCTGCTAGTACTGAGTCTTCCCCCGGCGCTTTGTTATTTTTGAGACGGGCAATATGGCGCTTGATCTCATCTCTGTCGGGTGGTCTGGAATCTGGGTACCTGAGTAAGGGTTCCTTGGTCTCAATGGCGCTTGGCGGTTTAGAGCAATTAAGTAAATTCTTGAAGTAATCTGCCAGAATGGTGCAATTTTCTTCATTTGACGTCGCCAGTGTGCCGTCCTTTTGCTCAAAGCATAGAGATGGTGGTTTATAGCCAGTGAGTTTGTGTTTGAAGGCTCTGTAGTACTCTCTGCTTCCATTCTTCCTAAAGTTTTGTTCTATCTTTTCAATGAGAGATTTTTCGTATTTGCGTTTCTCAGTTCTGAACACCTAGCTGCTTGGGCACGTTGGGTTTTGTAGGTTTCCCAATCATTTTCCGATTTCGTAGAGTAGTACTGTTTCCACGCATTGAGTCTTTCTTGGAGGACTGATTCGCAGGTACTATTCCACCAGGCATGCTTTTTGCTTCTCTTGATTTCTGCAACGTCTTTGGCGGCCTCAACAAGGAGACTTTTGGCGTTGTTAAAGTCACAGTCATTTGGTCTAGCCTTCTCCTGGAACTCCTCGACCCTTTGCCGAAGTTTATCATTGTCGAAGCGTGTGATCTGTTTGGTTGTCTTCCTTGTGTTTGCGGGAATTGGTTTGAATTTGATAAGAGACATATAATGATCTGAGGCCACATTGATGCCTTTCTTTACCTTGACATTCATAATCTCAGGGCTGTTTCTCCTGGAGATTGCAACATGATCAATTTGGAACTCTCCGAGAGCTTGGACGGGAGAACGCCAAGTCATTTGCTTTCTGGGTAGACGGCGAAAGTGGGTCGACATGGCCTGCAGGTTGTGATTTTCGCAAATGGACACCAGTCTTTTGCCGTTGGGATTGGTTCTTTTGTGAGCAGGGTAATGTCCTATAACTTTCTTGTACTTCTGTTCACGACCTAGTTGGGCATTGAAGTCACCCAAAAGAAGCTTGACATGGTGTTTGGGGATTTTGTTTAATTTTTCATCCAGTAGGTCCCAGAAATTATAAACTTTGTCTGGATCAGACTTGTTCTTATCGTTTGTAGGAGCATGTGCGTTAACTAGGGCGTAGGTTTTGTTTGCGCATTTAATTGTGAGTATAGACAATCTGTCATTCACAGGTTCGAAATTTGCAACCGATTTAAGGATCTTGGTTCTAACAGCAAACGCGGTTCCAAGCGTCACAGCTCCATTGAGGATTCCTCTTTGCGCTTTGCTCTTGAAAAATCCGTAGCCTTCGGATTCAAAAATCTCTTCATCTGGGTACCTTGTTTCCTGTAGGGCCATTATGGATATCTGATTTTCGTGAAGAGCGTTGGTAAGGGTTTTCAGCTTGCCAGTTTGTGTAAGTGAATTTATGTTGAAAGTTGCTAGAAAGGTTTTAGATTTTGGCCTGAGTTTTTGACTCTTCGGGGTACACCGAGACGCTCCGACTCGTCTCTTGCATGATGTCGAGTCTCCCCCAGAATCCGAACGAGACTTGTGCGCCGTGGTGTTCACGACGAGGGATTTATCCGAAGATTTACCCCCTGGGGTATGTTTCTTGAAATGTTGTGCCATCATGCTTTTTGTCTTGACTTTGCTTTGGACGGAACCCATCCTGTTACAACTAGGGTTGTTAGCCCTGGAGGTTTCCTCAAGATGTTTTCTGGCTTCTGGTCATTTACCAGTCTTCGCCGTAACCCTGGCAAGGGACCAGTTTTTTTTTTTCACGGTGGTATTTTATTTCCCTATACCCTCTGACTCTGCTGGCGGCAGAGCCAGCGAGCTTCCCCAATTCCATGGGACGCGCCCGATGGAGGTAACCGGTAAATCCCCACATGGGCTTAGTCATTATTATTATTATTATTATTATTATTATTATTATTATTGTTGTTGGTGGTGGTGGTGTTGATGTCATCTGTTCCTTCACATGGTAAATGCAGCTAAATGCAAAAAGACAAGTCATCCTGATTTCTGCTGTTGACAATTCTACCTGTATCACTCGGTGTGCATAACAGGGAGTGTGTTGTTTGCTGCAATTTTCCTGATAACCAACTGTACTCGTGTTGCCTTTCACTTTTTCATAGCTGACAAGATCACCTTATCACCTGTATTTATTTCTTCTCCCTCTCTTTGTCCAATATTTGAGGAGCGTTTTTGCAACACTCAGCATTAGCAGCAAACATCATTTTTCAGGAAATGTGTTTTTTTTATTTTCACTTAGAAGCATATGCATGAAACATTTCAAGTTTTTGTCGATATTAGTTCCAATGGAGACAAGCACGGTACCTGAATAGAACTTGTTGAAACTTAAGGTGGATCAGGTAAGATTAGAAGATAATTTTCTCAAGTTTTTTCAAAAGTCGATATATGCAAATATTCTGGTAAAGTGGAACTTCACATTAATCCTCTAACTGAATTATATACTTTTGTTTATCATATTATTTACTTATTTTTATTTTTGTTACTTTGTGAATAAAATTTTTTAAAATATTTATTGACTTTTAGCTCCATTGTCATACATTTTGTAATATAGGCTACTTAGTATTGTAAGATTACATAATATTATTAGATTCTAATATACATAGCATCAGGCAATGTAACATAAAACAAAATAAGGTATTAACCTTTACTATCAATCCTATTGTAATGAATGAACACATTAAAATCACACGGGTTAAATTAAAATTAAGTCTTACAAAATAGTCTACTCAACTCATCAAAACACACAGCCATCAGATGTCTGTTACTTGTCTTCTAACACGACCCTGTAGAAATCCACAGCATCATCCGGTATTTCAAAAAATTTCAACAGAGTTTGAACATCCTTCTTCTTTTCTTTGCTCACCATATTTTTCTTTGGTAAAACAGGATTTCTGAATGCTTCATGGCTGGATTTCATTGTCAGAACTTCAACTTCCAGTGGGTATGCAAAATAGGTATCCTGTACTGATACGGAGACTTTCTTATGTCTCTTATTATATGTGATAACACGTTGACTATTCATCTTAAATGGCAACCTAGTTCGTAGTACCTTCTGTGAACTCTCTTTTAGATCTTTGATTTCCCAGTCCCTGCTCTCTAAGATATCATGGTATTGTTTGGGAGACAGTATATTTTCTTCGTCTTCTGTAAGATTTCTCAATTCCACCGAACAGTCTGTCTGGATCCATGTTGCTGTGTCCCCGAATAGGGGAGAAATGGAGAATATTATTGAATAATGTACTTTTTTCCCAAGAAAGCAGTAAGTGTGGCCAGTATGACACTGTTTTTGTTTTGGCTGCTACAAGAGTCTGAGAATTAATGTATCGTGGTAGGGCCATCATTGTGCAGTTTCTTTTCTAGGTTAAAAAGAAAGTCGAATAAAGCTGAAGCAACTTGGTTGCAACCTCTTGAGGATTCTGTTTTTATCTGAGAGATACGATGGTAAATATCCTCTCTTAGACTTTCTTCTGCCATGATGGCTCTCTCTGGATTTATACCTTTTGATGTGATTTTTAATGGCAACCATTATGTCCTTGTGTTCCTTGCCTGTTCTGTCACCACCTCGATTTTCCTTAGGTAACTTCCCAGTATGATGAAACCTACTAGCCAGATAAAATAATCTGTCCTTTGACATGCCAGAAATTCCTTGAAAAGTTGCAGCACAGACAGGAAGTATTTCACTAGTTTTCTTCCTAATGCTGTACTTCACAGAAAGTTTTCTACTTCCTAGCACTTTCAATGTTCACTACCCTGCACTGAGATGTGAAAATGTGCATATACTTCAATAGAAACTTGTCTTGATCGATCTTGTTTAAAGAAGTCACATGATGATGGAATTCTGTGATATCTTCATAGCAGAGTTCAGCAGCTTTGCATCGTTTTATCCTTTTACATTTATACTTTTGGGCAAGTCTTTGAGTCCATGAATGCATTTAATATTAGGTACATTTTTTATTTCTAGCCAGCTTACCAGGTACTCTCTTCTTGTATCTAGACTTTCTTCCACCGACACATTCCTGAACCGGCACGCCAGTTTCAGAATATTCAGATTCATTATTCATACTGTTGAAGATTGAAATAGTTCCTCACACAATAACTTGTTTAAATCTTCTAAAGAAGTGAGTTTCATTTTATCAACGACAATGAGGGCTAATAACATAAAAGTAATTGAGAAGTCTCCACCTTATCAATACATTAATTTATTTACTAAAGTAGTAAATTCTGTCAGTGCCGGTTTCGATCCCTAGGGGATCATCCTCAGCTGACACACAAAAAGATTATATAATTACAAAAACATCACATATGGGAGATTATACCTTCATTAATAGTCCAATTGAATCTGACATTGAAAGATTGTTTCTTGATATATTAGTGGATTCATCTATTGGCTTAAAAATACCATTGTGTGAGGTATATAACTTCATGTCTAGGTTATTGAACATCAAGTGGATTTTACACTAGTTCACATTAATTATAAAACTGAGATAAAGTTTACACTTATATACACTAGTGTTTGTAATTGCTGTACAAGCTTAAAAAATCTATAGTATTGAGGCATATCATTTCATTGTATCTAATCTAAAAACACCAAGTAAGTTTTTATATTTCTTGCATTAATTCTGGGACGTTACATTTTTGTAAAACTAGTCCAATTGGACCAGGAGTTAAAAATACTTATTAAAATGGAAAGGATTTTCTGAATTTAAAATTCCTTGTTGTATGATATATGTTGCCTCGTGTACCTATTTTAACTTAAAATGGGGTTTACACTTGTTTACATTGGTATTATAAAATGTGTGTCAACATTATCGTCCTATAGTGTACAACATAAAAAGTTTTGATCCGAGATAGCAAGCCGGTTGAAAATATTTGTAAACCAGGTGAAATAGTAACAAATGGAATAGGTACAATTCCTTATTCTAATTTTCACTGTTTACATTACTACACTGCACTGATGAATTAGTAAGTATATTGTAAGTCGATGCTTATGTTGCTTTATCATTAATGGCGATTTTCATGGATTGTTGCTAGTGATGAAGTTATCTGCTTTGTAAATATCATTGGAGAGTTGCATATGCCGTCACTGAGTCAAATGGTGACTGTTATGATTTGAGTTGCGTTTGATGTGCCGTGCATCTTGAATGAGGTTTAAATTGAGAATATGCGTTTATAATGGTGATAGCGTGGAGGCTTCTTATATGTTGTAGAATGTATGTATCTGCAAAATAGAAATAATCTGTATGAGAGATAGTGTATGATAAACTGTGGAAGGTGAGTTGTGTGTTGGATTACTTACGTTGAGTGCTGGTGCTATGTGCTCTGTGCGGCTGCCTGTCGAGATCTGTTTCGTGTTATCCTGGGACTGTAGTTAGCGGCGGCAGAGGGGAGGTTTGGAGGGATGGGAGGAGTGCTTGTGAGGGGAGCGGAGTTGGAGTAGGGGGAATCTTTAGGCGGTTCATTTGTATGTGTAGGTCGTTGTTTGTTAATTCTTTTTAAATAATAATTTGTTAGGAGGGGAATGACTGCATTGAACAGGATGTTATTTTTATATGTGGTTTCATTTAGGTTGAAATTTGGGTTGACGTATTGATCTAGATTTATGTAGAGTTCTTCTAGTATGCTGAGTAAGGGGCTCTTCGGATTGGTGTTGAGAATTTGCATGTCATTGTTGTTATTTGTGAATCTATGTTTTTGGTCATAAATATGTTGTCCCATTGCTGAAAAATGTCTGACTGCATTTATGTGTTCATTACATCGTATTTGAAAGTTTCTCCCGGTATGTCCTATGTAGCTGGCTCTGCAGTCATTGCATTTCAGGCGGTAGACACCTGAGTGGTGATATTTATTTATATTATTAACTGATTTGGAATTGTATAATATGTTAGTGGTTGCTGCGTGTGATTTTGTATGCTATTTTCAATCCTTGTTTTTTGAAAATATTAGTTATGGAATGTATGTAGTTGTTATTATAGGTAAATAATACATAGTCTTTCTTGTCTTTAACAGTTCTGGTTAAATTGGTTTTTGATTGGTTTTTTATTTTGTTGATGATTCGGTTTATCATTTCGTTTTTATATCCGTTTTGTTTATCTGTTTCATGTATGAGATTCAATTCTTCGTTTAAATCGCCATTTGACTCAGTGACGGCATATGTAACTCTTCAATGATATTTACAAAGCAGATAACTTCATCACTAGCAACAATCCATGAAAATCGCAACTAATGATAAAGCAACATAAGCATCGACTTACAATATACTTACTAATTCATCAGTGCAGTGTAGTAATGTAAACAGTGAAAATTAGAATAAGGAATTGTACCTATTCCATTTGTTACTATTTCACCTGGTTTACAAATATTTTCAACCGGCTTGCTATCTCGGATCAAAACTTTCTATGTTGTACACTATAAGACGATAATGTTGACACATATTTTATAATACTAATGTATACAAGTGTAAACCCCATTTTACGTTAAAAATGGGTACACGAGGCAACATATATCATACAACAAGGAATTTTAAATTCAGAAAATCCTTTGTATTTTAATAAGTATTTTAACTCCTGGTCCAATTGGACTAGTTTTACAAAAATGTAACGTCCCAGAATTAATGCAAGAAATATAAAAACTTACTTGGTGTTTTTAGATTAGATACAATGAAATGATATGCCTCAATACTATAGATTTTTAAGCTTGTACAGCAATTACAAACACTAGTGTATATAAGTGTAAACTTTATCTCAGTTTTATAATTAATGTGAACAAGTTGTGTGTCAGCTGAGGATGATCCCCTAGGGATCGAAACCGGTACTGACAGAATTTACTACTTTAGTAAATAAATTAATGTATTGATAAGGTGGAGACTTCTCAATTACTTTTATGTTGTATCTATCAATACGGACATGAAGCTAATAGATTATAATGAGGGCTAATCGCGGGAACATGTGACATGCAGTTCGAAGAATACATCCTTTCAATAAAGGAGTCCGGCATTCCATTGTTCCACAGAATAACACTTCCAATTATCCATGAGAATGCTACATGTTTAATAGTTAACTGCATTTATCGAGTTTTGCTTTAACTTCCCGAGAGCATATATCGACTTTTGCAAAAACCTAGTGATTTCAACCACATCTATACACGGCAAACATAGACTTATGCAAAGGATGATTGCACAGGATGGTGAGCAAGGTCAAACTGATAACATTGGCATGCATAACTCGATTTCAAATTTTTTTGCATTTATCGAGTTTTGAAAAAACTCTCCTCATTTGCAATTCCTAATACATCCAGTCCTACCCTGTTTGCTGCCACTGCCAGTTTCTTTCTTTCTTTCTTTCTTTCTTTCTTTCTTTCTTTCTTTCTTTCTTTCTTTTTGTTTCAACCTCCCTCATAGACTATGGTCTGCACTGAACAGGATCCAAAGAAACCACAGGAACTGTGCAGCCTTCCAGTACAAGTGGAACAGAATCCCAACACCTGAGCGTGACTGTGGTGCTACCCAACAGACAGTAAAGCACATCATCCAAGAATGCAAGTCTAGAAAATACAATGGCAGTGCTAGTGACTTTGCTTTTGCGACTCTAGAGGCTATAGACTATATAAACAATTGGGACATACGTATATAGTGTAGATCTTAAAACAATAGATGCTGTATCTCTAGCCATATGCCAAATAAAAATATAAAAATAAATAAATAAATAAATAAATAAATAAATCTTTCTAGTTCAGTGGCTTAAGTTTCCACCAGTGAACTGAGCAGTCCTAGTGGCTTAGAACACACAAAAAGCCTTAACTTCGAATATTTTGATTATGTCTACTGCTAATTCAGTAAGTGGAATCTTGTCCAATAGAACCACTCACCAGGCCACTCATTCATTAATCATGGTTCACCAAGCAGGATGTGATTTAAAGAAACCTTTCTTTAAAGCAGAAAAGTTTGATTTTAAAATTGCAGCTACTTGCACAGACAAGCCTAAATTGGTATCGGATATTCTGAAATTTGACCTTCCTACTTCCACATCCTGTAGACTCTTCCATACACAGTAGTTCTGATCCTCTGGAACCAATTCTGTCACACCACAGCTTTGTGCAGCCTTGGCCTACTGGGAAAAGACTGCCTTCCTGAAAAGTGTGTTGTAGAAAAAACGGTTGCATTTCTCTCTGCTAATATTACTTACGGAGATCCAATTGCCATCTCTTGTATAATATAGCTCCTAGCTTGTCTTCTTTGTAGCCAATCCTATTCCATAACATCCGTACAACAAAAGATGGGGTAGATTAGCTATGAATTCCTTGATTCTATGAACAGTGTAGATGGAGCTCATGGGTGCAACGAGACGTTGCTGATACACCTGGCATTGTGACATTACGAATGAGTACTGTAACTTACAAAAATCTTATGCTGTTAGAAATATATTTAAAATACTTTAGCTTGGGCTGTTATAACATGCAAGATATCTGAATCAGACCTGCACTGGCAAAGAATTTCTGTAATATTGAATTATAATTAATGTCTACCTGTTGCCATTTCTTGATGCATGCAGTAATTTTGATATCTCTTGGCACAGGCCAGAACAAAACACAGCTTCCACCAAAGTCCCAGTATCGTTGATGACGGCTGTAACAGTATGGGAACTGCTGAGGTATGGGTAGTGCTGAGTAATGAGCACAACTAATGCTTCCGAGTGTTGTGAAAGGTGCGACTCGTAGGGCTGGTTGTACTGCAATTACACTTTCTGGCCCAGTGAGGAAAGCGATGGCAAATTACCTTACTGCTCATCCTGCCAAGTAATGCTCATTTTGGTACCGCTATCAGTTTTAGCAGTTTTCCTTTAATCGCATAACCTTTGGTGTTGCTATTTGAGGTCCAAATAGTGGGCTGATGATATAAGAAATACAAACAATAATAATTCATAAAATACAGTAGTGTACAGTTTTTGTTATTAAGTTTTCCATATGTTTATATATCTGTTGTTACTCCTATTTCTGTGTACACATAGCTTTTTGAACCCTGGATATAATAGAATTATTTTCATACATTTTTCATATAAAATATTTTGTACTAATTAGTACAGTTGTAGTATTCTTGACTGGCATTTTCTTATTCTTGTAATTTTTTTTTCTGGTCCTCATTGTTTTAGACTCCACGCCTGACTTTGGTATCCATTGTGCCTTTCACTTCCACCTGGATTCAATATTGTGGTTATCCTGGCTACCGGATGAAATTGTTGCTGTTGTATTGCTTTTTCATTAATTTTATTATGTCATCTGTGTGGATTTGCTATTTTTGAGATGTTTCAATATTTCAAACTGAATTTTGTGTAGTAAATATACAGTTAGCCAAGGTGAAGCTGTGAAAGCAGTTGTCATGATGAAATATGGACTGAATATATTAGGTGTTGATCAGGTCACTCAGTATTCCCAGTTACAGGTTTTTCTCAATTGTTGCTCAATTGCTGTAGAAACTTTAAATCACTTTGAAAGTTATTAGGAGTCGGTGTCCAGTTGAACATTGAGAAGGCATTTTGAAGTAGTAAATCTCATCACAAGGAGGGGTTGAGAGTGGCTCCTTATTAACACAATGATATTGGGGAGTGCCTCTTTTGTTCATTTGTGAGCATCTGGAATGAAGTGAGAACCAAAGGAAAGCTGTATTCTTCACAGATGAACCACGATTCAGCACATCATCACCTGACTTCAAAGAACAAGAAGTATAGAGGAAGGCTGGAGAAAGGTATTCTGGTTGTAGCTTGTCTTAAAGAATGGCTTTCAAGGACGACTCAGTTATGGTATGAGCCAACATCAGTCTGGAAGCCAGAAAAGAGTTGATTTTCATGGAGAATGGGGTCCTTAGTTAACAATAGAATATTGTGGAAATTTTTCAAAACCTTGTCTAAGCTTCATTCATAGGAGACTTTTCACTCAATGCTCTTCAGTGTCCATACTGTCCGGCTCCATGGCTAAATGGGTCGGGGGTATTAATCTTTATTGGTTAATTCCAGTGTCTCGGTGGGGGGCTTGGTGTGTGTGCCGGTCACATTATTAGAATTCATCCCACCCTCACAGACACATAGGTCACCTACATGGCGTCAGCTTGAAAGACCTGCACCAGGCCTCTTTGGTGGCCACACGCCATTATGTCCATACTCATTGCCCAGACCATAATGTAGTACCGGTACTTCCAGGAGGTGGGGATTCAGGAATGAGGTTGCACATAATACATCCTGATTTCCAACTCATTTAGCAGGTTGTGACATAAGCCAGAGACGTGGGGAATGCTAGCAACTGTTACGGGTGTATTGTCCCTTCACAATCGGTGGAAATTTCACAAGAAAAATTGAAAAATGAATTATGTAAAGTTTCAAATTCTGAAAATATAATTTACATATCGATGGCTTACTTCTAAAAGCTTGCTCATTCCAATGCACTTCCTACCTATTATATTCCTTAAGACTGCTCACACCTCCCAGCCCACATGTGGATATGCAGCCCATCAGAACAGTTTTCGTTGTGTTCGTTTTCCTAATGCATACCTGCCAACTTTCCTGATTTAGGCGGGAGACTCCCGATTTTCGACAGTTTTTCCCACCTCCCGATTATTCTATTATTTCTCCCGATTTTAGCTTATTTTTTGGTGAACTTCAGACATTTGTTTTCAAATCCCGCTGTTTCAGCTTTTTTTACACCAGTGGCCGGAAGTCCTTCGCTCATTGGCCGCTTTCAAACGAAATATCGACGTTTATTAATGCGCGAATGTGCGGTGTTTATTGAAACCTGTATATCGCGACGCGTATATCGATTGTCAATCTATGGTTCTCGCGTGCTATTTTCGTGTTCGTTCAAATCAGTCTAGACGATTCTAGAGACTAGTCGTTATATACGGAGTCCTTTTTAGTAATTTAGTGGCAGAATTTCAATAACGACTAGTGACTTTTCTAGAGATTTTAGGAGCCATTTGGAGAAAATTCTGACTAATTTTATCTCAATATAAATAGAATATAAGAGTTTTGTATGCACATTGCTCAGAATTAAAAAAGAATATCTCCGTACCGGCCGTGACCACAATAACAAGGGGAAATGCAAGTTTTAATTTTCCGTAATTTCTGTCTGTATACATATATGTATGTATGTATGTACATATGTACGCCCATCACGAGAAAACGACCGAAGAGAATTTAATGAAAATCGGTATATAAAGTCGGGGAATAGGTCGCTATAATGTAGGCCATAAATAATTTTATTCACACTGAGTGAAATGGTAGTGTAGGGGAAGGCCTAAGATGTAATTCTCAAATATTTATATTTTTATTGGCCCTGTTGATAAATACTATATAACTAAAGTTATATATTATTAAATTTTCTATTATTTGTCTTATACATTTTTACCGTACTGGCTATGATAAGAGATACTCATGAATTTGGATTTTTGTTGCTAAGTCCATATAAGCGCCGAGGTACGAGAAAATGGGAGAACAGAATTTAATGAAAATTGGTATGTTATGTCAGGGAATAAGGAACTACAGTCTATGCTATACATAATTTTATTCACAAAATGGTAATTTAGGGGAAGGTGCCAGAAATTTAATTTTTGATTACCTATCTTAGTCATATTGAAAATTACTACGTAACTAAGTAATAGAGAATACAATTTCCGATTATTTATGTCTCATTCAGTTTTAGTGTACCGACTAAAATTAAATTAAATTGTGAAGATGATTATAAGAATGAGAAAGAAGTCATGAAGGAACGATCGCTAGAATCATGAAAGGACGACGACTCGCTTTACATTAGATGCTCTAATATTACAGAGTCAGAAGAAAACTAAGTGTGAAGGCCTGCAGTATAGAAAGCTCATAAAATTGATCAACAATAACATTACATTGGCCATTGTTTGATGTGATGTGCTTTGTGTATTCTTCTGACATTTATCTCCGATAGATGGGATTACTGTTGCGTACTGTTATTGAGTATAACAGCCTGCCTGAATATTGGCAGAAAGTAACAGGGAAGTTAGATCTCGCTCTTCTTTAACATGCTATTCCTCTGGTTCATACATTTTCTGATACTACTGGTACGTAACACACTGGATCACCATAGTATTCCAGCTATTCAATCCCTACTCTGGGGCAGTGATTGGAATGAGCAGTGTGCACACTTAAACGGAATAATTACACAGGAGTGTTCACGGCTGTCTGCGTCCTGGTCATTCTAGCTCTGGAACTTTGAACCGTTAGATCGACATCGTGTTATTTTCGTTAAAAGTAAGAAAATGTAGCTTTGAGACAATAAGTGTTATAAATATATCATAGTGCTGTACTGACGTCATTGTAATGACCTATGTTGACACTTCAGTTCGGAAAACTGTGAGCACAGTCTTTCTGAGAATTCCGTAGCAAAGCACGAGTACATCAGCTAGTTATTTGATACAGAGAGTATTGCGGTTCGCATAATTGCACGGAAGCTTGATGCAATATATTAATGTATGCATTTGCTAAGTAATGGCATCTAAGTGCATGACTGATTCACACGTGTGGAGCATGAATTCATGCTATTTTTGGAAATATTATCAGAGACCAATCATCTCTCTCACATACTTCCTGTGAGGAGATATGTGTAATTTTTAGCATTGTAGCTTCGTATAGCAACAGTCGGGCTTTGAGACAATAAGTTTTATAAATATATCATAGTGCTGTACTGTGCTAGACGTAGAATAAGCAGTTTTGACCAATAATGTATCTCGTGATTTCTCCTGATTTTTCCTGATTTTCATATCAAAACCTCCTGATTTTTGTTTTGTAAAGTTGGCAGGTATGCTAACGTTACATGCAAAGAAAAATGAAACTTAAATACATTATACTGTAGGGGTCCATAAATTTGCTTGCAAACAACATCCCTACAATATGGTATGGAAAAGTCTATTTTCCTTTACACATTAGTACAGGAAAGTGAACACAACACAACAAAAATGATTCTGATGGACTGCATATAAATATGTGGCTGGGAGGCATGACAAGTCTTACGGAATATAATGGGTAGGAAGAGCATTGGGACATACGAGGTTTTTTAAATAAGCCATCGATATATTACATGTAACTAATCTCATTCAACAATCTCATCCAACTCAACATTCTAATTGTGAAAACAATTTTAACAAAAAAAAAATTTAAATTGTAGTTGCTATGTTTTGGACGTCAATGTATATTAGAATTAAGGGTTACTTCAATTCAACATTGTAATTCATATTGTCATCTATACCGGGTGAGTTGGCCGTGCGGTTAGGAGCGCACAGCTGTGAGCTCGCATCCGGGAGATAGTGGGTTTCCCATTTTAACACCAGGCAAATGCTGGGGCTATACCTTAGCTAAGGCCACGGCCGCCTCCTTCCCATTCCTAGGCCTTTCCTGTCCCATCGTCGCCATAAGACCTATTTGCGTCGGTGCGACGTAAAGCAACTAGCATATTGTCATACTTTTAATGTGTACATAATTCCTATGTTTTTTTACATATAATTAAACATGGATTTATATTCAAGCAAAAAATTTGTAAAAACAATCCAAATATGACAGGTCTTAACCTTGAGACAATTATGTAGGCTGAAGATGCTTGTAAATAAAGCGAAACATGTCACTGTAAATTTGTGTTGTAGTATTATGAACTAGCAACACAAAACCAATTTGTATTGAATAGGTGGATTAAAATAATCACTATATTGTAAGCATTTATAGCCATCGATATTCCGACATCTCTGATCATTGTAGATTCAAAATGATTCCTAAATTGGTGGCAAATTGTTGAAAAATTAAAAGTTAGAAGAAAATTATAACTAATACTTACTATGCTACATGCTGAATTTAAAATATTCAGTGAATTGTGGGTGTTTTTTGCCTCTGTGCAAATTGCGAGTAAAGATTGATATTATTTTGAAAACTCTTGCATTTAAATATATAGGACATTGTTGTCGTTTGAGTCATCAGTCCATAGACTGGTTTGATGCAGCCCTCCATGCCACCCTATCCTGTGCTAACCTTTTCATTTCTACGTAACTATTGCATTCTACATCTGCTCTAATCTGCTTGTCATATTCATACCTTGGTCTACCCCTACCGTTCTTACCACCTACACTTCCTTCAAAAACCAACTGAACAAGTCATGGGTGTCTTAAGATGTGTCCTATCATTCTGTCTCTTCTTGTCAAATTTAGCCAATTCGATCTCCTCTCACCAATTCGATTCAGTATCTCTTCATTCGTGATTCGATCTATCCATCTTACCTTCAGCATTCTTCTGTAACACCACATTTCAAAAGCTTCTATTATCTTTCTTTCTGAGCTAGTTATCGTCCATGTTTCACTTCCATACAATGCCATGCTCCACACGAAAGTCTTCAAAAACATCTTTCTAATTCCGATATCAATGTTTAAAGTGAGCAAATTTCTTTTCTTAAGAAAGCTCTTCCTTGCTTGTGCTAGTCTGCATTTTATGTCATCCTTTCTTCTGCCATCGTTAGTTATTTTACTACCCAAGTAACAATATTCATCTACTTTTAAGACTTCATTTCCTAATCTAATATTTCCTACATCACCTGCCTTCGTTCGACTGCACTCCATTACTTTTGTTTTGGACTTATTTATTTTCATCTTGTACTCCTTACCCAAGACTTCACCCATACCATTCAGCAACTTCTCGAGATCTTCTGCAGTCTCAGATAAAATAACAATATCATCGGCAAATCTCAAGGTTTTGATTTCCTCTCCTTGGACTGTGATTCCCTTTCCAAATTTCTCTTTGATTTCCTTTACTGCCTATTCTATGTAAACATTGAAAAGGAGAGGGGACAAACTACAGCCTTGCCTCACTCCTTTCTGGATTGCTGCTTCTTTTTCAAAGCCCTCTATTCTTATCACTGCAGACTGATTTTTATACAGATTGTAGATAATTCTTTGTTCTCGGTATCTGATCCCTATCATCTTCAGAATCATAAATAGCTTGGTCCAATCAACATTATCGAATGCCTTTTCTAGATCTATGAATGCCATGTACGTGGGCTTGTCCTTCTTGATTCGATCCTCTAAGATCAGATGTAAAGTCAGGATTGCTTCACGTGTTCCTACATTTCTTCTGAAGCCAAATTTATTTTCTCCCAACTCAGCTTCAACTTGTTTTTCCATTCTTCTGTAAATAATACATGTTAAAATTTTGCAGGCATGAGATACTAAACAAATGGTGCGGTAGTTTTCACACCTGTCAGCAATGGCTTTCTTGGGAATAAGTATAACAACATTCTGCCGAAAATCGAATGGTTGTTCTCCTGTCTCATACATCTTGCACACTAAATGAAATAACCTTGCCATGCTGGTTTCTCCTAAGGCAGTCAGTAATTCAGAGGGAATGTCATCAATTCCAGGTGCCTTGTTCCTATTGAGGTCACTCACAGCTCTGTCAAACTCTGACCTCAAAATTGGGTCTCCCATTTCATCAGCATCAACAGCCTCTTCATGTTCCAGAACCAAATTATCTACATCTTTACCTTGATACAACTGTTGGATATGCTCCTGCCATCTTTCTGCTTTGTCTTCTTTCCCTAGAAGTGGCTTTCCATCTGAGCTCTTAATATTCATACACCTAGATTTCCTTTCTCCAAAGGTTTCCTTGATTTTCCTGTATGCAGCATCTACCTTTCCCAGACCCATACAGCCTTCGACATCCTTGCACTTCTCCTTCGGCCATTCTTCCTTAGCTACCTTGCCCTTTCTATCCACTTGATTCTTTAATCGCCTGTATTCTTTTCTGCCCTCTTCATTTCTAGCATTCTTGTATTTTCGTCATTCATCAATCAGGTCTAGTATATCCTGAGTTATCCACTGATTCTTAGTTGATCTTTTCTTCCTTCCTAACATTTCTTCAGCAGCCCTACTGACTTCATTTTTCATGACTCTTCACTCCTCTATAGTGTTTCCTTCAGCCTTTTCATTTAGTCTTTGTGCAACATGTTCCTTGAAACAATCCCTCACATTCTTTTCTTTCAACTTGTCTAGATCCCATCTTTTTGCATTCTTTCTTTTCTTCAACTAAAGATGGCATTTCATGACCCACAAGTTGTGGTCAGAGTCCACGTCTGCTCCTGGGAAAGTTTTGCAATCCAACACCTGGTTTCTGAATCTCTGCCTTATAATGTCTGTTTGATACCTTCCAGTGTCTCCAGGTCTCGTCCACGTATACAGCTGTCGTTTGTGGTGTTTGGACCAAGTATTGACAAGGACTAAATTATGATCAGTGCAGAATTCAACCAGCCTACTTCCTCTTTCGTTCCTTTGTCCCAATCCAAATTCTCCTACTGTACTACCTTCTCTTCCTTGGCCTACCACTGCTTTCCAGTCTCCCATCACAGATTCTCATCACCTTTTACATGTTGTATTAAATCTTCTATCTCTTCATATATTCTTTCGATGTCATCATCATCCACTGAACTAGTAGGCATATAGACCTGCACTATTGTGGTGGGCATTAGTTTGGTGTCTATCTTGACGACAATAATTCTTTCACTATGCTGGTCGTAGTAGCTTACCCGCTGCCCTATTTTCTTATTCATTATTACACCAACTCCTGCATTTCCCCTGTTTGATTTTGTGTTGATAATTCGGCAGTCGCCTGACCAAAAATCTTGCTCTTCCTGCCAACGTACTTCACTTATACCAACTACATCTAACTTTAGCCCATCCATCTCCCTTTTCAGATTCTCTAACCTACCACAACGATTCAAACTTCTAACATTCCACGCTCAGACTCGCAGAATGTCAGTATCCATCTTCCTGATGATCGCTCCCTCTCGTGTAGTCCCCACCTGGAGATCCGAATGGGGCACTAGTTTACCTCCGGAATATTTTACCCGGGAGGAAGCCATCATCTGTACATCATTCGTACAGAGAGAGCTGCATGTCCTCGGGAGGTAGTTACGGCTGTAGTTTCCCGTTGCCTTCAGCCGTGTAGCAGTATCAACACAGCTAAGCCATGTTGAGTATTATTACTGGGCCGTATCAGTCAATCATCTAGACTGCCACCCTTGCAACTACCGAAAGGTGCTACCCCCTTTCAATGAACCATTCGTTAGTCTGGTCTCTCAACAGATACCCATCCGATATGGTTGCACCTGCGGCTCGGCTATCTGCATCATTGGGACATGCAAGCCTCCCCACCGCAGCAAGGTCACATGGTTCGCAGAGGAGGATATATAGAACATTAAGTAGACATTTCAGGAAGAATACTACATGGCTCACATTTTAGTCGACCGGGCGAGTTGGCCGTGCGCGTAGAGGCGCGCGGCTGTGAGCTTGCATCCGGGAGATAGTAGGTTCGAATCCCACTATCGGCAGCCCTGAAGATGGTTTTCCGTGGTTTCCCATTTTCACACCAGGCAAATGCTGGGGCTGTACCTTAATTAAGGCCACGGCCGCTTCCTTCCAACTCCTAGGCCTTTCCTATCCCATCGTCGCCATAAGACCTATCTGTGTCGGTGCGACGTAAAGCCGCTAGCAAAAAAAAAAAAAAAAAAAACATTTTAGTCGGAGCAAACCAAGGATACTTTTTGAGAGATAGATCACTGCTTGCAAAGCTTGGATCACTTCTCATTTTAAAGCCACACACACTAAATCAGATGCAATTGCCATGCATGTACTTGAAGAAGAAAAGAAAAAGAAAAAAAACTGTTTCTATATTGGCCTGGCTACTTCTCTAGCACTGGACAACAGCCTTAATTTATTACTGAAGGAAAGGCATTGATATTATTTAATACCACATTTATTTTACAAGATACATAACATGAGTTACATCATAATGATTTGTTTGGTGATGTACCCATTCATTTCATTAACTTGAAGTTAACTGCACGTATTTGACTGGAAAATCTGAAATGCAGCAACATTTTGTTACATTGTTGAGTCATTGAGATGAGGTTCATACTAAATAGACGGTGCAAGTGTGTAACATAGCTGTATTTTCTTGTTGCTTGTTGTCTAATGGACTTCCAGGTACTGGTTATTATGCAAAATAACATGCAAAAAGCAGTGTTGCGTGGTGAAAATTTATCTCAACTGGAAGCCAGATCAGGTAATAATATGACAATTGCTATTGTTCTGCTGTTTTCTTCAACTGTTGTTGCATGATTATTTTTATGATTGTAACCACTTTTCCTTATAGACATTTCATTAGTGTACATACAGCAACTTGAAGTGTTAACATGGGATTGAAGGAAACATTTGTATAGATTTTTATGAAACAGTCACCTATGATCCCTGGGTCTCTTTCCTTTATTAACATTAATTGAACATTTTTAAACATTTATCAATCACTAATGCTGTAATGGACTTTAAGTAAGGGAAATTTCAATTATGAATTTCAGTATCGATGGTGAAAGTTACTTAGTTTTTTCTTTGTGATATGTAATGGATGGTGGGTATGTTATGTAGTTCAGTTGTGATGAGTAGGGGTGTAATATTTTGGTATTAACGATAAATACAGCATTTTTGGAAACTTAATTTTATATGGCTCACCACCAAATACTTGCAAGAAGAATATTTGTGTAGACTATGTATTTGACGAAGTGGGAAATGGCACAATCTTTACTGGCAGAAGTACGAGAAGCGTTTGAAAATCCGTGCAAGAATAAAAACTACTTACGTGTTTGGGGTAAACCTTTATTTTTCGACATGGTCTCCTTTTAGGCGTATACACTTCGTCCAACGATGTTGTAGTTTGTTGATCCCTTCCGAATAATAAGATTTGTCCAAGTCTGCAAAATATCCATTAGTGTTTGCAATCACCTCCTCGTTTGAATAAAATCTTTTTCCCGCCAGCCATTTCTTCAAATTGGGGAACAAATAGTAGTCAGAGGGAGCCAAGTCTGGAGAATCGAGGGGATGTGAAACGAGTTGGAATCCTATTTCCATTAATTTTGCGACAACTGCTGAGGTGTGTGCTGGTGCTTTTTTGTGATGGAAAAGGACTGTCTTGTGGGCCAATCGCAGGCGTTTTTCTTGCAGCTTGGTTTTCAAACGGTCCAATAACGATGAATAATATGCACCTGTAATAGTTTTACCCTTTTCCAGGTAGTCGATGAGGATTATCCCTTGCGAATCCCAAAAGACAGTCGCCATAACCTTTCCGGCCGAAGGAGCGGTCTTCGCCTTTTTTGGTGCAGATTCCCCCTTGGTAACCCATTGTTTAGATTGTTGTTTGGTCTCAGGAGTATAGTAATGTATCCATGTTTCATCCACAGGGACAAAACAACGCTTAAAGTCCTCCGGATTCTTCTGGAACAGCTGCACACCATCCTTGCAACACTTTACACGATTCCGTTTCTGGTCAAGCGTGAGCGGATAGCTTTCTCATGTCCAAATGTTTATGCAAAATATTATGTACCTGTTCAGTCGAGATGCCCACAGCACTAGCAATGTCACGCACCTTAACTCTTCTGTCATCCATCACCATATCATGGATTTGATCGATGATTTCTGGATTCGTAACCTCCATAGGCCGTCCAGAACGTTCAACGTCGCTTGTGCCCATATGGCCAGTCCGATAATTTTGAAACCACTTATAAACTGTTCTAATCGAAGGTGCAGAGTCACCATAATGTTTATCAAGCTTCACTTTAGTCTACTGGGGCGTTTTGCCTTTCATAAAGTAATGTTTAATCACCACACTAAATTCTTTTTCGTCCATTTCTTGAAAATCACTCAACTTCCTTGATTCACACGAATGCCAAACACAAAGAAATAGGCCAATATGGCTGAAACTTGGTGTGCATTCATTCAAAAGATGCTACTAACTAAACATGACCTCGATACGTGCCGGTGGTGCCATCTCTTGGACTTTGCACTGACTTATCAAACCACTTTCGGTAGTCAAGAGAGTAACCCTAACCAAGCACCATATATACAGGCTGTCTGAAAATAAGTTGTGGACAATTTATTGGCATAATAGACCCAATAATGCAATAGAGGATCTATAGTCCATATTTTTTCTGAACCGTTTCGTTGATTGCCACTGGTAACTGCTTCATATCTCTTACGTCCTGTGACGTCTTCTAAAGTTAAAAACTTCATAGCTGTCCGTATTGAACTGAGAATCACAAAAGTAATTTTAATATAAGGAATTCCACCTTTTCAATATATACGTATTGTGATGTAGTCCACTCAGTATGCAACAAAATGTTGAGTTAGAGTGCTAATATTAGCATTCAAAATTTCCAAGGAAAATGCATGAGATATGCAGAAACAATCTTAACCTGTATTAGTGAACAGTAGTGGAGACATGGGCGCGTGACTGAGGACCACACGGTATCTGCTTTTTAAATGCACTGTGCAGTTTGCGACATTTTAAAGGGCTCGCCACAGTGCTTGATGTGACAATTGTAACTTAACTACCCACTAACATCATATGCCCAACCACTGGGCAAATCTTTACTTACTGAAATATTCATGAGAAAGCACATGAATGATTAAATTTATGAAAATGGATTCCCCTGCCATTTGATTGAATTATGAATGAAAATACGTACCTTCAAAGATAAATTTAGGCACCACTGTAATGAAATTACAGAAAATAAGCATCAATTAAGTTGAGCGTGGAAAAACTTCCTCCAATATTCCAGTGTGTTCGATCATGAGCTGACAAGAATCCATTTGTGCTTGTATAACCTTACCTGACGCTCATTCATCCATGAAGGTAATAGGGTAATTTGCTGCCAGGTATGACTCCACTAATGAAAGAAGCTGTAATTTGATAAATGGCTTGATTTTCTGTGCCAAGAACCCTAATTGAGCTATGGTTCTTCATAAACTCTCAACAATAACATGCATTTAATACTTAAACACATCATTGTACACAAGTTGCACACTCTGCGAGACATTCCCACAACACTGGTCTCAATACAAACATATTTCAGTCTTCCATCATATAAGTAACGAATACTGATAATTATAAGATGAAGACAAACATACTACAAAGAAAACGCCTACTGTTCGTAAGCACGCTATGTTCCTTACTCACAACAAAGAGTTCAAACTACCATAACCACTTAGTCAAAACATCACTGTAGAATAAATAGCACTGACAATCACTTAAGTTATATGCAAGACTGGGGTACCACCACCTGTCTTACTTTTTGGATACACTTACTAAGTGCATCACTAACTCTGTTTACATATCACTTTTCCAGCTTCCGGACTTAATGGTTATTCTTCTCTCGTACGGAGAGATGGTTAATATTTTCTTGGCAGATCCCCAAAACATTGCGTGGTTGAGATTATGGCAGAGATATCACAGCTGAGTTTCGTACACTGTATACACAGCGGCCGCTCCTTAATCGCACGACTCATTCCAAGCAGTGATTAACCAGCTTTGCCAATACACGAGAAAACTTTTGTGAAGTTTGAGACAAAATATTTACTAGAATGTACGAATTGTAGTTTTAAAGCATTCTTCACTGTGTCAATAATAAAATCGTGACAAGTCACACGTACAAATCACAGTAGACAATGTCCTTTGTCTATATTAAGAATCGGTCTACATTAGAACCACCATCAGAACACACACTCCGAATAACCCACAGTCACAGTATCACGATCCAAATCGGAGTGTGAATAATAAGTGGAGGATCGTGTCACAACACTAGCCCTTATGAACGTAGTACGCCACGTGTACGGTTGTCTGAAAGACAACTTCACTACCTTTCAGAACTACCACCATCTTAATATCTAGTATAATGTGGAGGTTTCAGATTCAAATGTCCTGGAGCTCTGATTGGATACTAGGATGTCTTTAAACATTTATTACCTGTGATGCTACTCACTAGTCACACTGAAACAACTATCGGGGCATTTTCCATTGTTGCTATGGGAGAAGACTCCTTCTATATGAAAAAGCCCAGCGGAGCAAACAGCTGTTCAAAATATACATCAGAACTTTCCAAGATAAAACATTATACAATATTCTTTGATATTCATACAAAATTCCTTACTATAAATAATTTGATGTGCTCAAGATGTCATGGTCTGATATGATAACGTAACATGCTCAAGATGTCATTGTCTGATATGATAACGTAACCTAATAAAATCATATTACTTTATACATACCGGTAAACAATCAATTAGTGGAGTCTTTATATTAGTCAGATCTTGGGGTTTGTACATTTTTTTACTGTTAAAAGTTGGCAAGCTTTATCGGAGGCTCTTCCTGTCTGTTGTTGGCCGCTATCCAGGTTTAGTCGTCTACACGGATGGTTCGAGGACAGATACGAAGGTGGGCTGTGCGTTCGTTGTCGACAGTGATAGGTTTCTTTTTGCTCTCCCGGAAACCTGTAGTGTGTACACAGCAGAGCTCTATGCTATCTGTGGAGCTCTGCGGTATGCACTGTACAATGAGTGCCGACACTTTCTTGTGTGTACTGACTCCTTGAGTTTGCTACCTGTTTCCCTCGGCACCCTCTGGTGCAGCGGATCCAGGACCTGCTGGCACCAGAATCACGTTTCTGTGGCTCCCAAACCACATGGGCATAGAGAGAAACGAGTTAGCAGATCAGGCTGCCAAGGAGGCAGTTACACTGCCCCCGTTGCCTTTCAAGGTTCCAGCAAGTGATATTCGCTCTCAGCTGAGACATCTGGTTATGTCCAGTTGGGAGATGGAGTGGCTGGCCATTCCACTTCCCAATAAGCTAAGAGTGATAAAAGGAACAACGAAGGTATGGAGGACTTCCCTTCGGGCTTCGTGGAGGGAAACCGTGGTATTATGTCGTCTTCGGATCAGCCACAGTATCGTGACTCGCATCTTACCGTGGTACACATCCTTACGGAGTGTATGGACCTGGTCGATCTTCGCCGTAGTCTTAACCTCCCGGGTACCATCTCCCTTATTTTGCGAGATGACGAGCAGTCAGCAGACCTCTTCATCCGCTTTATGAGGGATAGTGGTCTGTTTTATCGTGTCTAATGATGTCCTGTGTCCTCTTGTATTTGTGTCAATTGCGCTTTTATCCCATCGACGTCATTTTAGTTTGTGTTGCGTATTTTAATGTGTTATTTTTACGTCTAATGTAAATTATGTATGTATATCTGCACTACCAGGCAATGCCTTATTCTTTTTTTTCCTGTGTTTTCTCTTATTTTATTAGAAAATACGGCATTGCGAATTAGATCCACTGCTGTTTTAATCTCATACTCATTTTCTCATCACCATTTTTTTTAACTCTTGTCAGTGCATACATTTAAAAACTTTAAATATCATGTATCATGTCGTCCATCTCGTTCCATTAGGGGCCGATGACCTTCGATGTTAGGCCCCTTAAAACAAGCATCATCATCATCATCATCATCATCAAAAGTTGGCAAGCAATATAGTAGTGTAGAGCTTGGTTTAACACGTGGGGTAGGGTAGTGGACAAATAGGGCTCCGGGAAGGAGAAATTCAAAATAAATGGCCTCAGGGATCTAAAAGTAGAGCTGTAAAGACCAGGTCTGCTCCAGTAGGGAATCTAAATAATGTAATGATATTTGGCATGAAAAGTGGTGCACATTTCTGATCAACACCTATCAAAATGCAATGTTTCTTTTTAAAGTATAATTCTGTTACCATATGGGTTTCTTTTCAAGATAGTTTGTAAATTTATTAATCAGTTAGTTTCAGTAGACTAAAGAACCTAACTGTCAAAAATTAACTGGGTTGAAACTGAAGAGATGGTTTCAGATATTAACCAAAAAAAAAGTATAAAACTACGTCTAACATTGTTTTGTCTATATCTTGTGCTGAATTCAGTATTTAATTCTTGTCAGTACTGCAAGACGTGCTAGCAATGTTTTTCATTATACTGGGTGGTCCACAAGCCCCTTGTGATTACCAAAATCTCCCCACGACTTCTTTTCGGATTCAACAGCTGTTTATTTTGCTCGGTTTCTTTCATCTATGTGCAATTCCGTATCTGCATCAGCCCTTGTTTGGAGCCCTTTCTGTATCCTCAACCTGCTTAGTGTCCACTGTTTACAACTTCTCACTAATCATGTCCATGTACTTCTAATTTCCTGGTCCTCATTCGTTTGCAGACAGATTTCACTTTCTCTACCCTAGGCCTAGAGATGCTTAGTTATAATTTCCATAATTTATTTGCAGACATTGTTGAACAAATCTCAACTTGTCACCTACAGGCAAAATAGGGGGACTGAAGTTACCACTCATATGTTTTTGGATAAAAGTTGGGTGGGATTACATTATGCAGCATTTCAAATGCAGAGGATGGGACGGAAGACGACTCTGTTTGGAACCCAATGACGAGGCTTCAAGTTCTGCAGGCGAATACGTCGGTGCTGACAAAGATTACTGAAGGCCTATGTTTAAATATCAAGTAAAATGCTTTGAAATGTCTTACAATACCCGTTGTACTGTAATTAGTCATTTCTTCACTTTTACCAACATAATATATTCGACTTTCCTTTCATTCTAGTTCGAATTCTGGTTTCCGGTGGACTTCTTATATTCATTACCGTGTGTCTGAATTTGACGATATGCACTGTATCCAGTAGAGTTCTTTCGTTTGTCTTGCCTTATCTGTTCTGACACATATCAAGTCATGGGGAACCCATCCACGGTTACAGTGCACTCTTGTGTATTAGAATATGCACGAGAAGGTTTTTATGTATTTGATTCCTAAGCGATAGGGTTGATGTGCAAACTATATAACATGCGAGTCACATGGGAAAGGAAAGATTTGTGTGACAAACACCTGAATAGTGAAGTCCATAAGAGAAACAAGCAATCCCAAGTTAGTGAAAGAAAGCAGTTGCCAATCGCAGATAGCCTTGAGAATACCAAAAAATGGTAAAACGGAAAAAGACTACTTCATCAATAGTACGGAGTCAGCCTTTCTGGGAGCAAATATTCATCTCGCTAAGCTTGACCGTCCTAATATGAGAGCTTGAATGAACACATATATTAAGGGTAAGGAAATAATATAGTATTTCTGGCATATAGCTTATATCCACTTACCATTCTCTACCCAACTAATAATTTTTTATTTTTAAATCCTAGGAGCTGGAGATCTACCACTCGCAAACATACTACACTAGAATTATGTTCCCAAAGCAAAGAATGATTATGAACACAGTGTAAGAGAAGCAGCAAACGTGAAGAATGTAATTAAGCACTGTGACGAGACAACAAACAGAAATGGTGAGGCAATGTTCATTATCACCTTCAGAGTTCCTCGGAGAATGGTAGCCTTCGACACTACTTGTTGCACGAGTACAGATTCTCGAAAATGTGAATGCGGTTGGATGCTGTCAGGTGGCATTACTAGAAGTTTTCACAACATTCTCAGTGGCCTAGACCATTATGGTAATAACAGATGGGGTTACGTACAAGAGTTGTTTGTACACTCCAGGGTCTCCTATCAGAAACTCTCATCCATGTCCAATGCTGGGCACATAAATTAGATGGACTAGTGAAAATACATGGCACTGAACACAAAAATATAAATGGAATGTGTCATTGAAACAAAAAAAAAATGCTTTTCTGAACATACAAAAGCATAAGCATGGTTATGCTTGATAACTAAGGGATGAGTATCCAGACGGGGAAAAATTAGCCAAGTTGTTTCCTTGCCCGGTTATAATTCTCTGGAGTTCCTGAATGGTGTCTGCCCCCTCTACATAGAATATCTGGAAGATATTACTGGCTATTTCAAAGAGTTGGAAAGCAATTCAGATTCAGCTGCATTTGAATATTATAGTGACCTTATTCCTGGAAAAATTAAGGCTATAAGCTATGAAGCTTCATTTGCGAAAGAACACTGCTGTTCTGTCTTAAAGCTGATCACTACTTTGGAGAGAGCAACTTATCCATCCGCTCAAAAATGACAGTACCGGCTATAAGTATTTTGACAAACAATGAAATTGCACTGGTCTTGTTTATGAACATAATGCATACACTTGCACAGCACAACTCAAATTTGACATTTCTACTACACCCAACCAAACCATTACATTCATACAAATTTAAATGTATAATACAAATAATTACACATAGACCAAAAATATTTTAACACACATAAGTAAGCAGAAAAACGATTCCAGAAGTTATATGTACTTTGTATCTTCTAGTATTTAGTTAGGTTGCCATTTGCTTGCACAACTGCTGCGCATAAAGTTGGCTTTGAGTCCAATTTCTCAAGGCTCAGGACAAAAATTTTAAACCATTCTTCATTTAAAGCATCGATATTTGCCTCCATAATTGTGTATGTTTTGTGTTTAACATGCCTTTGAGTTCCTCCCATAGATGTTCCAATTGAGTTTTGGTCAGGGCTTTGACTTGGCCAGTCAAAAACCCTGATTCTTTTCATGCTGAAATTTTTTTGACGAACTTGAGGGTATATTTAGGATCATTACCATGCTGATACAGCCACCCATGAGGCAGTTTTGTTTAGCATACAGTACCATATGTTGTTCAGTGATCCTGCCATATACAAATTAATCCATGATGCTTTCAGTTTTTACCTGTGGACAAATTCCAGTTCTAGAAAAGCAGCCCCAAGCCATTACATGACCACAACATTTTACTGTGGGTTTTCTGTACCGTACATCATTGCATGTGTTAACTGGACATCTGAAAAAGGAATTTCCATCAGAGTTGAACATATTGAATTTACTCTCATCGCTCCACAGTACTTCACTCCATTCCTTGTTTGTCCAGGCACCATATTTCCGAGCAAAGGCAAATTGGGTCTTCCTGTTCTTTGCTGAAATCAAGGGCTTCTTGCTTGGTCATTGGCCCATGAAAACTTGGTGTTTCAGGTACTGTTTGATAGTAGTTAAGCCAATTTTTGATCTTATAATGGTTTTTCAGAATTATACTGAACAGCTACTGCTATTGTACGAGGATCAGAAACACATTGCCTTCTAATGAGTCTCAACTGCAGAGGTAACAATTCTAGGGAAACCAGATCTAAGCTTATTTAATTGTTCTGCAGTTGTTGTAGACTGTTGCGAACATTTACAATTTGTCTAGAAAGGCCAAAATCTTAGGCAACGTGTGCTTGGCTATTGCCTCTTTTCAAAGCCGTAATCACTCTTTGCCTAAGATCTAATGAATACTCTTTCCTTTTCCCCATTGTAATATCTGTTTGGGTGAAAGAACTGGAAACCAGATGTAAGTAAGTCATTGTTATAAGTGAAATCTCAAATGTCAAAATACTCATGGTCTCCACATAAACGGTTGGTCCCACTTTACTGCTAGATTCAAAACATAAACACTGAACTCTCTACTTGGACACAAACTGGTAAAGTAATGAACTGGTCCCCTGTTCGTTTTGCATCATCGGTATCATTTACGCTCTCTACGGTCAAAAATATGAATCTAAAAATACTTGTGGTCGGTAATGTAGATCCCTAGCTTCACGAGCTATTAAGCGAGTGGCGAGTCATTGAAATAGCATCCTCGCTACACTGACCAAACAGAGGAAAGAAACAGCCAGCAGTAGGATGGAGCAAGTGGCAAAGAAAACTGTTGCCAAATTGCAAGAACTCTTTTTTCGAAGCTACTGCCAAAATCTTTTATCTTCCTTCTCTTCTCAGAAACCCTGTCAACAACATTCTTATAAGCTATAAATTTCATTTTTGTTTCATATTAAAGTGCAATTATAAGACAACATTGCTGCACTAGATGGTGTCACAAAAGCAGATTTCTTAGGGGTCACCAGGCCCTACAGGGCCTAACAAAAGAATCTGCACGAGGAAAGAGTGAATGCAATGTGGTAAAAAGTATTTTAACAGGCATGCTCGAGGGGTCACAACAGTTTTGCTCTTAAATATCTACATTCACTGTGGTATTCTGTGTCAAACATTGACAGTGAAAGATGGTTTTCAGTGTATTCACAGTACTGCCATAAGTTCTGTCAGTACTTTCAATGTATATAACTACTGAATAAAACTACACAAACTTAATATATTCTGTAAGAAAAAAAACACAAAAAAGTGCTACAGAATGAACATACTCTTATTCAGAATGATCACAATGGGTGACAACACAGCAGTTAAGATGCTGCAGCTATTCATTAATAGCTGCATGAATAATGTGCAGTGGAATTTTTTTGACAGCTGACGTGGTTGATTTTTTTAACATCTCAGTATTGCGGTGCCGTTTTTGGCATGCTATCGCCTCGAGCTTCTGCCACACAGAATAATCCAACTGATTGAAGTCCGGACTTCAACTAGGCCTGTCAGCGGTAGCGATGAACCGTGGAACATTAATTGTCGGCCACTGCTGCGTCGTATTTGCTTTCTGTGCAGGAGCGCTATCCTGCTAAAAAAAATCCACAATTTCCCTTCAAACAGCTTTGAATTGATACATTGTATCACCTTTTTCAACATTCTGGTATACAGCTGTAGAAGTCTTTACTCCACCTTCGCAAAAATACACCTTCAATGCTCCCCACCAGGAAACTGCCCACCATACCATGGCAGAAGCAGGGTGATGTCCACACTGCACAAATGGAACTCTCTCTCTTGCTTCCTTGGAGGACCGTGCGTACACACAATCATTTTGCTTGTTAAAAGACTTCCACTGTGAATATTTTTTCATGCGTGAATAGGATGTCGTGATACTGGCTCTCCCTATACGTCAACAAAGCCTGGGATCAAACCCGGTGTTCTCCTTTAATTTTTGAGTTGATAAATACCGTGTGTGTCTTTCATATGCACCAACACATATATCATCTTTCAAAATACATGACCATAGTTCGTGGAGATATATTGATTTCATGAGACAAAATAGTTTATGCAAAGGATTGTGTTGAATCATTGCACGATCATAATCCACAACTTCTTTTCTGTGTACACATCTAGGAGGGCACAGTATGATGCGATCACCAGTTGCACTAGTTTGTTTAAACCTTGCTGTTGTCCGAAACACAAACGTTTGAGCGTAGAAAGATTTTCTTAGCTCGCTTTCCGCAATGAAATAACAATACGATAAGATTCTCGTACACTCCCTACTCAGTCTTTCACTGTTGCTTGTTGTTGGCACACTGCAAGCCGGTTACTGGCAAAGTCGTGAAGGTGATCTTGTAGACAACACTTCTTCATTCACAATTACCATACACAGCGCGTTTAGATTTTACTGACAAAACGTATGGCAGTACTGTGTAAAGTAGCTTTATCTGATAGAGAAGTCTTTTCATTCAGTGCCATAAAGATTAGTCGGTGTTCAAAAGTACTTCATGTTTTCTTTTTGTCTCAGTCTATAAATAATATGTTTAAGATGCAATAATAAAGGTTAATAAAAATGTTTTATTGTGCTACAGTATTTGCTTTATATAGTATAATTTGTTGTATCGTGACTGATATTTCCATTAAATAATCAACAAAATAGTTATAATGAGCACTAGTTATGGGTTGCGACTGGAATTGCATGTTGAATCTTGTATCAAATTCCGGAATAGATTCTGAGGAACCAAGTATGAGTATACGTAAACGTGCAGCACGAGTGTGTTCGGTAACATGAGTTTGTTTTGTTTTATAACCAGATCACTCTAAAAGTCATGCCTGCTCGCATTATAGTGTCCTGGAGTTATATACTCTAATACAACTGCAATTTGATCAGAATATATGTTTGTCTGAAACTAATCTAGTTATATGGATTGTCGATAAATCAAACCTTGTACGGGGGTTATGTCAACACTATTTCAACAAAATATAGTACAATTGTCTTAGCTAGTTTTAAGCAGTGATGAAAAACAAAAATAGTAAATGTAACAGTTTCTCATATGTTGTATGAAATGTTCATTGCAAATTAAATGTAATGGAAGACAGGTACGCTACAAAACAAGTTGTATACTTATTACAAATGTGAATTAATTCCACAGATATTTGTATGTTTATACTAACAATATTTGACCGGGCGAGTTGGCCGTGTGGTTAGGGGCGCGCAGCATCCGCATCCGGGAGATAATCGGTTCGAATCCCACTGTCGGCAGCCCTGAAGATGGTTTTCTGTAGTTTCCCATTTTCACACCAGGAAAATGCTGGGGATGTATCTTAAGGCCACAGCTGCTTCCTTCCCATTCCCAGCCCTTTCCTATCCCATCTTTCCCATAAGACCTATCTGTGTTGATATGACATAAAGCAACTAGCAACAAAAAAACAAACAAAAAAAGTAATATTTGAAAACCACTTCAGAAGCAGAATACAGTATGAGAATGAACAACATTGCTAGCTACACCCAGTGTCAAAATGTGTAATATTATTTCCAGACTAACAGGTTAAATTATTTTGTTAGTGTGTGGCATTATTCAGTCATAACCAGTAAGATATTTCATTTAAATGGGTGTTACATCATACTAGGCTCTATACAAAAGAAATGGTAGATATTGCGTGTTCGAATTTGCCGCACTTATATACGGACGACTCACTCTACTTTGACACTCTAGTGAGGGCACCCAGCACACTCTGGTGACGTTATTTTGGAAAAGTTTCCTTGCATGCGACATTGAGTGCAGCAATTCTAGGCGTCAATCGTGCACGTCACTAATAAGCACTGAAATTGCTGCAAAATAAAAACCACCGGGCGAGTTGGCCGTGCGCGTAGAGGCACGCGGCTGTGAGCTTGCATCCGGGAGATAGTAGGTTCGAATCCCACTATCGGCAGTCCTGAAGATTGTTTCCCGTGGTTTCCCATTTTCACACCAGGCAAATGCTGGGGCTGTACCTTAATGAAGGCCATGGCCGCTTCCTTCCAACTCCTAGGCCTTTCCTATGCCATCGTCGCCATAAGACCTATCTGTGTCGGTGAGACGTAAAGCCCCTAGCAAAAAAAAATAAACACCACAAAATCACACCTGTAATGATGTGTATACAGTTAAAATTCTTGAGGGCAAACAGTGGAATTATTTAAACCTAGTCACTACAGTACTCATTTACAGTATCAAATTCTTTCTTCTATGTCTGTTACAGATGACGAAACTGGTTTCTTGCCTTATAACAAAGCTATGACTGAAGGCTAGTAAAAAAGAAAATAGATAAAATACTAAAGTGCATTCAGCTAAGCTCATCATGTGTTAGGCACTTCAACTTATAAGAATAGATATTGAAACATATTAGTTGGTCCATGTTTTATTTAGGGGTATGATAGCTAAGTGAATCTGTCCCTGGCTTCTTACCAAGGTGGCTGCAGTTGTTGAAATGCTTGTTTGGCGTTTTGATAATAAGTAATGTCCTTGTGGTTTAGATTCCTCGCAAGACTGAAGGGGATCACAATGTAAACAAGTCTGATAAAACTACAGGACGTTCCAAAAGTGTGTGTATACAGCATGTAACAATAAGGTACGGCCAAATTTTCAGGATAGATTGCTCACATGTGCAGTGGGTCATAAAAGTATTCGCACACCCAGGGATTTTATGTATAACTTTTAAAAAAAAGACAATATTTATATTACAAATGACATTGGGTCATAGCTGATGACCAGCAATGAACTATTACTCATTTGCAAGTCTTAAACAACAAGCATAACGAAAAGAACACAAATGTAAATTTGAATGTCAAAAAAGTATTTGCCCACGATCAAAACAAATAACAGAATTACATTTTACAAAGAAACTTACGCACATCAGTATTTTGTATGCATTCCATTTACGTCGATCACAGCTTGTAATCTTCTTGGCATTGATGCTACCAAAGTTTATGTGCAGTTTGATGAGATCTTGTACCATTCTTTGGACAGTGCCTCCGTCAGTTGATGTTTACTGGAAATATGCCTTTTTCTCACTTCCACATCCAATATATGACAAATTTTCAATGGGGTTAATGTCCAGGGACTGTGGAGGTGTGTGGCCTTCTACGGACATTGTACAGAAGCCACATTTGTGTATCCCAAGCAGTATGCTTGGTCATTATCCTGTTGGAAATAAAATGTATCACTCAAGTCCAATATTGCTGTACTTTTAATTGATCTCACAACACCTCAATATAATTCTTGCTAGTTCATTTTTCATCAATAAACATCATATTTCCAACTCCATTTAATGCCATGCATGCCCAAATCATGACATTGCCACAAACATGTTTCACAGTAGCTCGCAGATTCTTTGCGCAGAGTTCGGTATTTGCTTTTCGCCACACGAAGTCCTTTCCATCAGACCCGAAAAGAGTGAACTTGCTTTCATCAGAGTTTTCCAAAACTCCATGGGCTTGTTTACATGGGTTTTAGCGAATTGTAAGCGCTTCTATCGATTAACCTCACTAATGAATGATTATTCCTTGGTGTTCTACCGCACAATTGTGTGCTGTTCAATACATTTCTTATTGTCTGCGGATTAATAAGTTTACCAGGTGTGGCGATATATGCAGCTAATGTTTGAGCACTTGTAAAGGGGTTCTTTGTCACTTGCCTTATAATTTGCTGGCGCTCCCTATTAGTAAGTGCTCGTGGCCTCCCTGATCGATGCTTATTCACTGTGTCACTGGTTTCTTCATGTCATTTAATAATGTAATGCACGGTGGAATAGTGATATTTACATTATTCCCTATTTAACAATACTTTTGCCTAGTTGACGCAACCACACAATTCTATCTCGTAGAGATCTCAAGGTCTCTTTGTTTGGGACTCATGTTCGCCGTTCTAGATGCACGCATGCACTGACCGCTGGTGCTTTGACGTGCAATACAGTGGAGTAAAATGAACGTCATATCACCTTCGTCGTAAGGTTTTCCTGAATAGAAGCTAGTGTGCAAATACTTTTTTTGACACGAGATATGTTGTTTTGTGTTCTTTTTGTAATGTTTATTAGTTAAAACGTGCAAATGCATACTATATCTTTGCTGGTCATAGCTATGACCCAGCATAATTTGTAATAGAAATATTGTCTTTTCTTTGAAGTTATACATAAAATGCTGGGTGTGCAAATACTTTTTTGACCCACTGTAGAAGAAAATAATATATGGACATGGGTCTGGAAACACTTTATTTCCATGTTAGAACTCATTTTCTACTACTCTTACATAATACATTAATCATGGGAAACGCACAGGAACAGAACGTATCGCCATACCACATGAAACTTTTTTTTTGCATGAAATATTCTAAATGATCCAGGCATCAACCTGCTGTCACGTTAAATCCTGGATGGGCTGGTGGCGAGTTGACCCAAGCATCAGTGCTAACGGAGGGCATTTTAAACATTGCGTGTAAGAAAGAGTAGTGTGTGGCATGCTGGTATGTTCTGTTCCTGTGTGTTCTCATGATAATATCCTAGGTAAAATGAGTTCTAACATGAAAAATAAAGCCTTTCTGGACCCATGTCCATATAACATATTTTCTTCATCTGGGGAATGTTTCCTGAAAGGTTGGCCATTCCTTTTCGTTACACCCTGTATATATAATTTAGGAACAATGGAAGCTGGTGGTGTACAAACATGTTGCTGAAATTGGATGAATTCTTTCAACTTAATGTGTGAATGAAAACTAATTATTTGAATTGGAATGGTGGTTTGATTTTCTGAGGAACAAATTGTAATGTGAGTACTTCCTGTGTTCCTACTCATTTTTTCCACTTTGTACTGATTTTTCTTTATGTGCATTATTTTGCATGCCTTGTAATAATACTCCTTAGTTTGCTGCTAATTAGTGAAAGCAAGATTTCAACAACTATTAGCATTTGCAGAATGTGAATTATCACAAACACCCACTAACAATTCTTTAATCCTTATCTTACATGTCTTCCAGATGATGCACATTATAAACCTTTCTGTGAACCATTACACTATCCATCTGTTGGGTCATTCATCATCATCATTTGCCGTTTCCAGCTTCCCGTGTCGGGTTGTGAATCGAGGACCTTCATCGCTGCCTGTCTCTCCACCACTCTTCTACTTTTTTTAAGTACTTCTTCTGGTTTTCGTCCCATCTTCTCTATGCTCTCCCACACTGAATCTGTTAACCTCTTTCGGGGTCTTCCTCGTGGTTTCTTTCCTGTTAACTTACCTAAAAACGCTTTTTTTGGCACACTCTTCTCCCATTCTCGTTATGAAGTGAAGTTTCAAGATTCCTGCCCTTTCCCTTCTCTCTTCATTTCTAATTCTATCCTTTCTGGTCTTGCCCTCTATACTCTTAGGAATTTCATCTCCGCTGCTTGTATTCTACTCTCCTCTTGTTTTGTTGTAGTCCACGATCCAGCTGCATAGGTTAGTATGGGTTCATAATATATTGAATATAATACTTTCTTAAATTTTTTTGGGATATCTTGGTTCCACAAAATACCCCTTACACTCTGGTAGAAGTGTTTGCTTGTTGTATTCTTAGAGAACACAGCCGAAAACCATAAAAGCAGTTAATTTTTCAGGAAGAGAACCAGCTTTTGGGTGGTTAGGCCGTGTCCATTTGCAGAGTTTCGCTCAGACGTGCCATTTGGGTTCATCAGTTGGATTGGCACGCCCCTCCAAGACTCTGCTAAGATCTGCGACCGTGAAAGCCATTAAAAAAAAAGAGCAGTTAGTTGGATGTAAAAGCATTATTATTATTATTATTATTATTATTATTATTATTATTATTATTATTATTATTATGGTTCATGGTGTGGGATACTATAGTCATGTCTTAATTCGTGAACCATGGGAAACGGCTGAGTGACCAGTGGCCTAGTAAGTGGTCCAGAGTGTCAGGATACCAGTTGCTACGGAATGGGAGTGGGCATCTTGGACATATTCTGAGCCATGACCCTCCTTGTGCTCGGGCGTCTAGGACTAAACAATCCACCGGTGGTTCCTAGCCCATTAGAGGAGAGATCCTCACTTGGATTATGTGTAAGTAATGTAGCATCCTGATTCACGAATTTACAGAGCTCAGAACATTTTAAGCAAGACTCGGACCTATGGGAGTTGCAGAGCCCCACTCCCATTTGACAGGCAATGATTCCTCAGAAAGAACTTGGCAAATTAAATGAAATTCGATGGGGAACTCTCAATATTAATGGGGCTTATGGAAGTAAGAAAGTAGAACTGGCTGAGTCAGCAAAGAGGATGCATCTGGATGTGCTAGGAGTAAGACATTCGGGTAAGGGGAGATAACGAGAAAAAGGTAGATTATCAAGTATACTTGACGGTTGTTAAAAAGGTAAGGGCAGAGTGTGGGGTAGGGCTGCTCACCAGGAATACTATTGAATGCAACATAGTTTCTCTTAGACACATAAATGAGTTAGTGATGTGGGTAGATTTGGCAGTTGGAGGGATTAGGACAAGAATTGTCTCGGTGTATTCACCATGTAAGGGTGCAGATGAGGATGAAGTTGACAAGTTTTATTACTCATTGAGTGACATTGTAGTCAGGATCAACAGCAAGGATAGGATAGTGTTAATGGACAATTTCAATGCGAGAGTTGGAAATACAAGTAAAGGATACGAAAGGGTGATTGGTAAATGTGGGGAAGATATGGAAGCTAATAGGAATGAGAAGAGTTTGCTGGACTTGTGTACTAGTATGGGATTATCAGTTACGATTACATTCTTCGATCATAAGGCTATTCACTGCTACACATGGGAGGGTAGGGGTACCAGATCCATAATAGACTATATCTTAACCGATTTTTAATTCAGGAAATTTGTTAGGAGTGTATGGGTTTTCCAGGGATTTTTTGAAGGAATGTGTCAGTTTTCCAGGGATTTTTTGATGATACAGACCACTATCTGATCTGTAGTGAACTAAGTATCTCTAGGCCTAGGATAAAGAAAGTAAAATCTGTCTGCAAACGAATAAAGGTAGAAAATCTCCAGAAAGAGAAAATTAGAAGTACATGGATGTGATTAGTGAGAAGCTCCGAACAGTGGACAGGAAGCAGGTTCAGGATATAGAAAGAGGAATGGGTGGCGTACAGGGATGCTGTAGATGAAATAGGAAGGGAATGCCTAGGAACAACTCTGTGCAAAGATGGGAAAAGGCGAACATCTTGGCAGAATGATGAAAAGTCGGTGAGTGTCGGCTCAAACTGTTCACCCTTAACAGAAAGCTGTTCCTGCTCGGAACTTTCTCATGTCGACCTAAGCCAAAGTGCCTGTGAAACAAACGCTGTGTTGTGGTAACAGTCAGCATTTTTTAAATAAGTCTCAATCACGAAACCTCGGTGTTCACCACTCCACGCCATGCTAGCGACTGTCTGGTTGACTGACTAGCCTGGACGAGACAATGCATGTGTTCTCCAAGGCCAACACCGCGCGCAATATGACAATAACGTATGTTTCAAAACTGTGGCCAATACGATCTTTCGTTTGGTCCTGTATGTGACATAAATGGCAAACCCTGCTCTTATATACTGCGCAACAAAATTGTGACTGGCTTGTTGCGTTGCTGAGTTATTTATGTCTGAAATTCGTCGGGTATTTTCGCCGCACCCTGTACATAAAAGTGAGTGACATAAATTGAATCGATTATTTCAGAAACCAGTCAAGCGCCAATTCTGTCATTTTTGGAAATGAAATAAACTGTCTAGCATCAGACAAAATGTTATGGTAGGGGTTTTAATATTTTAGCTTTAAAGTATTATCTCTTAATACTTTCTATCTAAGGAAAAACATTTTGTGCTTATTAACTTTGCTGTAAAAAAATCTGAAATTTTCCAGTTAACTGGTTTCTGAAATAAGCGAGTGTTGCAAACATATTTTTATGAGATAATTCTTGAATTTTGAAAGGATTTTGTCATAATCCCCATATTTATGGAAATAGAAAATATTTTAATAGGTTTAGACTGCATTGCTGATACAAAAGTATGAAATCGGCAATGCCTGCTCATCATGACAGGAGGTAATCATCCTCATAAACAAACTCCACAGCACATTCTGTCTCTGTGGTAGGCCATTGTAAAATGCTGTCGTAAAAGTATTCATATTCCATCAGGTAAGGTTTAAGGCATTCAGGTGACGTATCTTCCTGATATTGATGGCCACCTAAAACAGACAATAACCAAGAATAATGTAGGGCTCAGACCAGGTACTTCCTTGTCTGAGTAAGAAATATAACCTCCTTTTACCCTTGCATTCCAAATATTACGCATGAGTTTGTTTGTCTACCACTCCTTGATTCCTTTTTGATACAGGCTCGTCTTCTGAACTTTCAGACATATTACGATTACAAAAACACTGCACTAAACAAAAGAAACATTTTTAATGAGTTGTTCACAAAACTACGAACATGCAATTCCAGAAACACGACAACAAAAACAGCTGAACAGCTGGCTATTCTGGATTCAGAGCAGAGCGGAAATTTGCGGCACATCAGAAAATGTACCAGCAGTTTACTGTAGAAACCAGCCAAGAGATGTCGCTTAACTGGTTTCTGAACTAAATACGAAAATCAGCGTAATGCTTGACCATTATAGGAGGATGTTTCTTGACTGGTTTCAGCACCAAAATATGCGTATACCCTCTCAGTAACATATTCTGTCATTAACTCAATTTTTCGTTTTTTGGCACTTGACTGCGTTCTGAAATAATCAATTCAATTGATGGTGTTATTAACACAATTAAAACTTGTCAGTCTTATTCTGTCTAATTTTAAAAAATGTTCAAAACTAAAATGGATCTTCATGTAACATGAGTCTGAGTTTGAGTAGTGTCCTTAAAGGTAGGAAAGATCACAATATGAGAATAAAGTTGGAATTCAAGCGGATGAATTGGGGCAAATATTCATTTAGAGAAAGGGGAGTTAGGGATTGGAACAGGGGCGACTGCCTTAAATTCAGATCACTAGCGATTGATTGATTGATTGATTGATTGATTGATTGATTGATTGATTGATTGATTGATTGATGAAATTAAATTATGCTCGAGGAAGTAGAAAAGGTGGTAAATAAACTCCATTGCCATAAAGCAGCAGGAATAGATGAAATTAGACCTGAAATGGTGAAGTACAGTTGGAAGGCAGGGATGAAATGACTTCTAAGAGATACTATTAGCATGGAGTGTTGGTAAGGTACCTTCATATTGGAAAAAAGCTGTAATTGCACCTATCTATAAGCAAGGAAACGGGAAGGATTGCAACAGCTATTGAGGTATCTCATTGATTAGTGTACCAATCAAAGTATTCACTGGCGTCTTGGAAGAGAGGGTGTGATCAGTGGTTGAGAGGAAGATGAATTGAAACCAGTGTGGGTTCAGACCACAGAGGGGCTGTCAGGATCAGATTTTCAGTATGCGCCAGGTAATTAAAAAATGCTACGATAGGAATAGACAGTTATGTTTATGTTTCGTAGATCTAGAGAAAGCATATGACAGGGTATCGAGGGAAAAGATGTTCGCCATACTGGGGGACTATGGGATTAAGGGTAGATTATCAAAATCAATCAAAGGCATTTATGTTGACAATTGGGCTGCAGTGAGAATTGGTCGTAGAATGATTTCTTGGTTCAGGGTACTTACAGGGGTTAGACAAGGCTAATCTTTCACCTTGTTGACATGATATTTTATAGGCTTTTGGGCTTGTGCCGTGCCAAGAAAATTAGGTGAAATTCTTAATGTTTCATAGAAAACTGAGCTCTGCGTCCTCAGAAGAATTCTCAGAAGGCTTTACCTTGTTATTCGTAGTTTACATGGATCATCTGCTGAAAAGTATAAAGTGGCAGGGAGGGATTCTGGTAGGTGGAAATGTAGTAAGCAGTCTGGCCTGTGCTGACGACTTGGTCTTAATGGCAGATTGTGCCGAAAACCTGCAGTCTAATATGTTGGAACTTAAAGATAGGTGCAATGTGTGTGGTATGAGAATTAGCCTTTCGAAGACTAAATTGATGTCAGTAGGTAAGAAATTCAACAGAATTGAATGTCATATTGGTGATAAAAAGCTAGAACAGGTTGATAATTTCAAGTATTTAGGTTGTGTGTTCTCCCAGGATGGTAATATAGTGAGATTGCATCACGGTGTAGTAAAGCTAATGCAGTGAGCTCAGTTGCGATCAGCAGTATTCTGTAAGAAGGAAGTCAGCCCCCAGACAAGACTATCTTTACATTGGTCTGTTTTCAGACCAACATTGCTTTACGGGAGCAAAAGCGGGGTGCACTCAGGATATCTTATCCATAAGTTAGAAGTAACAAACATGAAAGTAGTGAGGATCATTGCTGGTATGAACAGGTAAGAATATTGGCAGGAGGGTAATTGGAATGAGGAGATAAAGGCTAGTAAGGAATGAACTCTCTGGATGAAGCTGCACGCTTAAACCAGCTTCGGTGTTTGGGTCATGTGAGGCGAATGGAGGAGAATAGGTTATATAGGAGAATAGTGGACTCTGTTATGGAGGGTTAGAGAAGTAGAGGGAGACCAAGACGACTACGATTAGGCTCAATTTCTAATGATTTAAAGATAAGAGGTATAGAACTAAATAAGGCCACAGCACTAGTTGCAAATAGAGGATCGTGGCGACGTTTAGTAAATTCACAGAGGCTTGCAGACTGAACGCTGAAAGGCATAATGGTCTTATAATTATGATGTATGTAATAATATTAATATAACACATTATTGTTTATTATTATTATTATTATTATTATTATTACCTCCATCAAGAGCTTTGTGCGAGTCATTTCAAGTTTAAGTTGAAATGTATTGTTTAACACAGTCACCTCACCCTTCACATTAGCCTGCATCATCTCGGATTATATTGACAATGATATAGGGGCAAGCGGATAACTTGGTGGCGACCTGATCTAATTCATAATATTTCTCTTGTTTGATATGGCATCACACAGACTAGTAACTTCAGTTTTATGTCTATTGGATCGTATGAAATGTTGTGCTCCTGCAGGCACTGTTGTATATCGGATTTATGAAAGCTAGTGACAAGCAGTTTTTCTATTACTGTAGAATGGTAGCTAGCATAATTCATTACTATGTTAGATCCCTATTGTAAGTAATTCAGAAAGTGATGGGCAGACCAGTCTTTACACGAGTCGGCATTCATTTCCAAATGATAATTCAAATCCTTTTGTGAACAAAGCCTGGTTTTCGCTGACCCTATATGACATGATCAGCCTGCCTCCTTTTCCTATGGGTACTCGCAGACCCCCTCTTCTGGACGAATCTTGGTATGTCCTTCTTGGAGTGGTTCCAATTAATTTAGGTTTCATACAAATAGAAGTAAGATCCGTCACCACCAAAGGTCCATATAGTATGCACTGTATGCAAAAATTTTAGTCTGGCAGCAACAGTGTCGCTTCTAAATGGAATTTCTATAGTTATTGGTTCGCTTGTATTTGAAGCCTAAGGATTTCAATAACATGTACATGAAAGATACAGAGCCCTAATTGTTAATTTTTCCCCTCATTAAGTACACCAATTTCTTAGCTGTTGAAAATTCTCCTTTATCGTAGAAGTCTAATGTTGTTCAGCACAAAACACACTTTACAATATTGTTCAAATTGTTGCAAGTTTCTGAACCGTGCAATGTTTACCTGGTGATCTAAAGGCAGGCTTATTCCTTAAAATATTGGACACTATGGGCCGATTGCAGAAACGGTGTTCAGGCTATGTCTATGGTTAAACAATGTCTAAGTATGGCTGCCACATTGCAGAGATGTTATCACCTAGACACTGTCTAAAACCAATGTTCAACCAACCCTGTTTAAACACTGCCGAGAACACTGTTTAACCTCAAATGTTAGGAGTGAATCACAATCAGAGGTTATGCACCATGAAACATGTAATGTGTATTTTCACGTTGAGTCCGGCTCCATGGCTAAATGGTTAGCGTGCTGGTCTTCAGTCACAGGGGTCCCGGGTTCGATTCTCGGCAGGGTCGGGAATTTTAACCATAATTGGTTAATTCCACTGGCTCGGGGGCTGGGTGTATGTGTCATCATCATCATTTCATGCTCATCACGACGCGCAGGTCACCTACGGGAGTCAAATCGAAAGACCTGCACCTGGTGTACCAAACTTGTCCTCGGAGACTCCCGGCACTAAAAGCCATACACCATTTTTTTATCACATTGAGACTATTCCAGGAAGAAAGGTTAGTCTACTGCGAAACCGCAGCAGTTATTTGAAGCTTTACCTCCCCATACATTTCAAATTATGATTTCGCTATTCAAGAGACTTGTTTCTTGAGACTAACAAAGGGACAGTCCAGTAACTGTCAACTTGACTAATTCTTGGCAACCGATATATTTTATTATGTATGGAATAATGTCCATGGAATTAGAGGTCACTTCGACTACATACATAATCAGAATTACCTGTCTGTCGTCAGAGGGCTATCACTGCCAAGTAAGCACACATAATATCAACTAAAAAGTAGGTTGTATGTGGAGTTTTTTTATGATCATCGTGCTAATTCAGATACGTTTTCGGCAAGTATGAGATAGGAAATGCAAGTGGTGGTGATGGTGTTGATTGTTTAAAGAGGAGGACTGGGGAAGAAGAGCTGTGGGCATAACAGCCCTAGTATTTGCCTGGTGTAAAAATAGGGAAACTACGGAAAACAATCTTGAGGGCTGCCGATGATGTGTTTTGAACCTATGATCTCCAGAATGAAAGCTAAATCTATATGGCCTGTACAACTCAGTACTATCGTTTCATCTTCTGCCAGGCTGAGTGGCTCAGACGGTTGAGGCGCTGGCCTTCTGACCCCAACTTGGCAAGTTCGATCCTGGCTTAGTCCGGTGGTATTTGAAGGTGCTCAAATACATCAGCCTCATGTCTGTAGATTTACTGGCACGTAAAAGAACTCCTGCGGGACTAAATTCTGGCACCTTGGTGTCTCCAAAAACCGTAATAGTAGTTAGTGAGACGTAAATCAAATATTATTATTATTATTATTATTATTATTATTATTATTATTGTTTCATCTTCCCTTCGCTGAAGCTATTTACGAGTAGATTACACTCGCCATAACACTAGAATCAAAGCTACACTCCTCGTACGGTGGTGTGCGCTTTAGTGTCAATAATATTATGAGATTTAATTTCCAGTGAATGAGATATTCTTATTTGTGGGCAAGTCATGCTCATGCTTAGCCATATTTGAGTAATGTGTAGGAAGACAACAGCTGACTAGCATTCTACGCGCGCACCAACGAATTTCATTGGTTGCGACAAGCAAACAGTTGAATGAAAGATACTTTTATCTCCATTTTCTAACCAATATTGAAACTTTAAATGATGTTTAGCTAAATACCAGCTGAACATTGTTTATGCAATGGAAGACCGTGCGTAAGTTAGACGTTGTCTAAGGTTTAAAACTAGTAGTCTTTTCTGCAATCGGCCCTGTGTGTACACTCACATTGCAAGCTTGAGCAGTCAGCTCCCGGCTTTGGGAAAATTTTTTGTTCCCATGTACGTCTGTAAGCTATTTGAAAACCTCTTTAAAAAGCCATAAACAGTGTGTTATATTTCATGTCTGACTGTGCAAAACTTTACGAATAATACCACTGTAAATTGCTCAGATACTACTCTGCTTGCTAGGACATAATGAATACAAAACTTCAGCTCAGTGTGGGGTTCTGCGATGGAATTTGCTTTCCACATTTCATTGGTAAGGTTGATGTCACCGAAGTGACAGTAGTGCTTGAGAACAAGTCTCGGGTAGATCCCAAGGCAGAAGAAAACCCATACTTAATACTAAACCAGAGGAGGCCAAAATATTTCGGACACATCCCAGTCAAGACATGGAAAGTACATGTACGACAAGTACTGCAAGCTCTCAAAACCAGACTACCACTGGACCAACAAACAAGGTCAGAATTCCAACCAGTTAAAAACACAGACAGCATGCAGCACAGATCAATTATGTATAGAGCCTCTAATAGTACTTATGCCAATGTGGAAAAGAACATAGGCTTCACTAAGAGAAGAGTTTCTCAAGAGGGGGAAATACAGTGGAGAAAGTAAAAAATAAAAATTAAAATAATAAAGATGCTCTATAAGGGTAAAAGCGACTTGGGCAATATTAAATCATACATAGGCATTGCACTGGAATGTGTTATTCTCAAAGTGGTGACGAAGATTTCGCAGCAAGGCTAACAACACTAACAGATCTGCTGGTACCAGAACAGTTATTTGAATTCCGGAGAAGCAGAAATATACTTCAGGCAGTGACGTGCCTATTACGATACACATAGGAATCTCTTAGTATCCCTGGCAGAATGCTGCACGCGGTATTCATTGATTTCACCAAAGCTTGTGACCTGCCAAATAGAACCATGATACTAGAGAAACTGAGCCAACTAATCGGAAAGAGCCACTGCATCACAGAAGTCAGCAACACCATACACATTCAGGATATTTCAAGCTTAGGACCAATCGCATAGACCAACGGGGTCCTGCAAGGCGATCCGCTAAGCCTGATCCCATTTTCCATCGCTACAATAGATGTAGTACATAGAATCAGTGATGGTACACAACTTTATATCTATGCAGATGACATGGTTCTAACTAGTGGTGGGGACAGAGCGAGTAGAACTGTAGAGTAACTCGGTTCTTCAGGTTTACGAGACGTATTTGTATTGAAAAGGTGGACCCTTTTAAGTTTCCTATCTTCCATTCTCAGTTCAATACGGCCAAAAATGAAATTCTTAGATTTAAATTTTAAACGTCACAGCGGAGCACTGATTCAACTCGAATACTCCTTATAGCGCTGCGGGTGCTTCAGTAAACCTTCCAGATCTCGCAACACCATTATGCCTGTTGTTCAGACTCTAGACTGAGACGTCTGTTCTGTTTTTCCTTATACTACATATATCTGTGTTTAAAGTTGTTGCTCTTTATTTTCTATCTATATTTTTAATAGGAAAGAAGCAATAATGCCATGAATTCCGTTACTTGTAAAATTTGCAATCAAATCTATTGTACAGGTGGAGGGACATCAAATTTATGGAATCACATAAAACGGGCGCATCGTAAGGACATAGTAAAAATACTGTTGCACATCGTGAAAGTAATTCCATTCCTACGTATGGATAAGACAGTGCAGGAAAAAATTTAATTGCATAGGAGTTTGGCTACTTTTGTATGCGAAGACATGCAGACACTGAGGGTTGTAAAGGATAGAGCCCGACCTGTAACTTAGATCCTTTCCAACAGAACGAAATAGAACTAGGCCACCATAGCTCAGTTGGTAGAGCTACCAATGCAAACTCGGGAGGGTGTGGGTTCGGATCCCACTGGTGTCCAGCAGGCCATTTTCTTCTGTACTTAACATCTCTTAGACACGTACTAAATGTACATAATACGACCTAATAGGTTGAAAGTCTATTTTGATTACAATGCGGACGTGAAAATTCAATATTCATTGACCCTTAAGTGAACTTGCTCTTGCTTACCTTAGCGTACCTGCTACATCTGTACCCGCATAGGAGGTGTTTTCATGTGTTGGAGAAATTATTTTAGACCGAAGGTCGTCGCTTTCTGCAAAACGAGCTGAAACTCGGATATTTCTGAATGGAATTTCCTCCTGTATAACACCTGTTCCATTCAATACAGAACACTAACGGTGCTTCCCATACTGTCTGTGTACAACGTGTTGTCTTGATTTTAATGCTTGTCGCAAGATGAAGAATTGAGTTCATTTGTATACTTATTTCCATTACCGATGTTATCTTAACAGATTTTTCATTTAACTCCTTACCACATAATTATAAATGAAATGTTTGACATTATATGAGTTCAGGCACATTTCAAAGCACTAGATATTGTTTCATCAATTATCACATTATGGAATATGGTACGTTTATCCATATGCATTAAAGTTAATATTTATTGTATTTATTTATTCATTTGTATGTTTTTCTTTATGTCTACTTGATATGCCTCATATGAAGTGCAGATTTATAATTACACTGTTTTTACGTTATGTGTTAAATTTATATTACATTATAAAAATTATGCAAATAACCAATAATAGAAAGTACGAAGCATTGTACCACTGATAATAATTGATAATTTTCTTTATAAATGTAAAATGTAGCTTAGGTCAATATAAAATGTAAATTTACAGCTATAAGTTGTACTCGGTTCTGTACTCGGTTTAACCGAGTAATGACGTCACAGTACTTGGTCCGAAGCGCTCTGTCCCCACCACTAGTTCTAACAACCAAACATTGTGAGGATTTGCGAAAATCTTTCGACCAACTGGCATCATGGGCCCAAAAGAATGATTTCCAATTGAATGACCAGAAAACAGTACATATGGTGTTCAGGAATGGGGAAGACTATCTCAGTCTGATAAAAGTAAAGCAGGCAACATTTTGAGGAGAGTTAACAACTTTAAATACTTGGTAGTCATCTTGCAGACAACCGGAAAGTGTGCCATCCAACATAATGCAAACAGAATTCTTTCAGCAACAAAGGCCATGGCCGAGATAACGGATCTGTACAAGATGTCAGATGAAATCTAGGTCCCGCTTATAATTATGTACAGCCTTGAGTAGTATGGGGACACGTAAACATCAACAGGCTTAGAAAATGACATACTTTAAGAAGGTGCTAAGTCTATCAAAATATCCAATGCCCCATCTACTGTATTGAGATAAGTCAGACCTTTCTTATTTAAAATCCTTGATGCCGTATGGTGCTATCATCTACTCCAGCCTGTAACAAACTACTAAGGAGCTACAGCAAGAGAGGAGATGTATGGACAGAGTTCTACACCACAGAGGCCCTGATTTCTCGCACATGGGCAAGAAAAATCTATGAACTGGGACACCTGGTAACCCGATTTGCAGAGCACGGTTTCCACCACTGATTATGCAGAAGGAAAACCTATCGTGCACCTGATGAAAATTGTGTGTGCAACTGTTGCAACCAACATTGTGAGAGAGAGAGAGAGAGAGAGAGAGAGAGAGAGAGAGAGATCATGTTCTAAAGTGCTCCAAAAGAGGGAACTCATAACAAAATTCTGCCTGTAGGAATAATTCCATCCTAGCAGAAGTCCTTTATGGATCATTTAAAAATCAAAATAATGTTAATTGTGTGTTGATTATTTAAAATAGCTTAATGGAACTTACATATGACCATATGACTGCATCAAAGTTAATATTAAACTTCAGCTCACAGCAAGTTTTAAATTTCCACCTCACTAATCTACTGCAATACTGTCATCCTAGCTTGTATTTTGCTGAGAAAGCTTCTCCAAACACACTTTCCCAGTGAACTTAAATATCTCAGCACCTTATCTTTCTTATTAATGTGAGAAAAGCAGATGTTGAATTTATCCCTTCAAGACAAGGGCAGATGGTATCTCCTGAACACCTGATCGTAGAATCCTAAGGTTTGGGCGGGCAGCTTCAGAATTTTTAGTGCTGTCACATAGAATCACCAAAACAATTGAATCTGTAACAATTTTCATGTGCGGATAGAAATACAGATGTCGAACACAGCTCGCCAGCACATTTATTTATATAGGTAATGCTGTCCTATTCTGTTGGCTGGCACTGATGGGTTAACAAATCCGGCTCCTCCCTCATGTTCTTCTTTGTTCTGTGTTTGGTATAGAAGTGCTATGAAACAAGTGGATTGGATACGACACATGAATACTATAGGAGAATCAATCATTTACAGTACATGTTTCATTCCATTTGGAACATCTTCAGCTATATTACAATGCTCAGGTGAAATTACAAAGTATATTTATCTTCTTAAAAACACTTTAAAATCTATGTGAAATTATAAAGTTAAAATAATTAAAATCAATGTGGATGGTTTAATGTGCCAGTGGAATGGGAAAGAAAATGGATTTACTTATTTTAACCTATTTTAACACTATATCTATTCATTTGAACAGGTGTTAAATGTTTTTGTTCCTAGCACTTTTTTTCACTGATTTTCTAGTTGTCTACTAATTTTTAAAAAATAACTTTCCTTTGTCAATGTTCTATTTTTTTTTTTACAAGGATGTTGTCTTCATTCGCTGTTCCCAAAGCGAATGTTGTTTGTTTTAATTTTATAAAAGTCTCTCTTGAATTCAGTTAATGCAGGATCCCTGAAGCTGATTGCTCTCATATTATTAAAAGAGCTTCCCAGAAATCTCGTTGACAATCGTACCTGCCTAAATGATTGTGAAACACTTCACAAGACGGAAAGCTGCATTAGCAGTCGCTCCTCCAAGGACACAGTAGGTTTGTCGTCAACAAGATTGATTTGTTTAAAGCAAATATGTATTGAAAAGGTGAAAATTTACTGTTATTGATTCAATGTAAATAAGATTTGATACGGGAAATGAAGCCGATTTCTTGCAATACTGTAGGAGTCCGACAAGGCTATCGCCAATGCAAGTCTCATATGGGTAAGTTTAATGCATTTGGACTGTGTGTGATAAAAGTATTAGATGCAGATAATGTCGAAGATGTGCTAAATGTACGGCCTAGATGTTCATGATGTCGTATCCGACAGATTGATGTACCTTCGGTTTCCTGTCTTGTCAGACAAGCAAGTGGGGTATTTCCATGGATAACATGATGACCTGAAATAATCCTGGATCTGTACACTGGCTTGAAGGAAAACACAGGCCCCTCAATTTATTGGAGGCTCTTCCTGTCCGTTGTTGGCCGGTATCCAGATTGTCGTAGTTTACACAGATGGTTTGAGGGCAGAAATGAAAGTGGGCTGTGCGTTCATTGTTGACAATGATAGGTTTCTTTTTGCTCTCCCGGAAACCTGTAGTGTGTACACAGCAGAGTTCTATGCCATCTGTGAAGCTCTGCGGTACGCGCTGTCCGATGAGCGCGACAATTCCTGCAGTGTACAAACTCCTAGAGCTCGCTACTGTCTATTGATGCATGTTTTCCTCGGCACCCTCTGGTGCAGCGGATCCAGGACCTGCTGGCTAGGTATTTGAATGCTGGCACCAGAATCACGTTTATGTGGCTCCCAAGCTACATGGGTGTAGAAGGAAATGAGTTCGCTGATAAGGCTGCCAAGGAGGCTGTTATATTGCCCCCGTTGCCTTACAAGGTTCCAGCAAGTAATATTCTCTCTCATCTGAGACATTTGGTTATGTCCCATTGGGAGATGGAGTGGCAGGCCACTCCACTTCCACGTAAGCTGAGAGCGATAAAAGGAACAATGAAGGTATGGAGGACTTCCCTTTGGGCTTCTTAGAGGGAAACATTTGTATTATGTTGTCTTTGGATCGGCCACGGTATAGTAATGCACTCCTTTTTACTGAAAGGAGAACCCCCTCCGGTGTACTTGCGGCGATCACCTTACCGTGGTACACATCGTTAGGGAGTGCGTGGACCTGGTCGATCTGCACTGTAGTCTAAAACTCGAGAGTACAATCTCCCTCATACTGCGAGATGACGAGCGGTCAGCAGACCTGGTCATCCATTTTATGAGGGATAGTGGTTTGTTTTATAGCATATAAACGTAGTTTTTCGTATTAGACTTATTATTGTTTACTATATTTTATTAAATTGACTGTTTTAATTTGTGTTTATATATTTTAATGTGTTTTTTAAAATAGTAATTTGCATGATATATTACTCTATTTCAAGGCAATATCTTATCATTTTCCCAAAAATAAGGCATTTTGAATTAGATCCACGGATTATTTTAAACTCACAATCATTGTTCATCATTTGTTTTAAATTCTAGTCAGTGGATACATTTTAAAATGTTAATTCATATCACGTCGTCCATCTCGTTAGGCCCCTTTAAAAAAGCATCATCATCATCATGTCATATTTTTCCCTTTGTTTTCACTGCAAGCTTGGAATAAACCTGATTTAGCATATTCTGTTCAAAATTTGATGCTTTATTTTTTTTTTATTGGTCTTGAAGTACGGTAGCATATTTTAGCCTCTCTTGAGACTTTCACCATATTTCCATCATTTTTTGGGTATTTTTCACACCCCTGGATTGTTGGCATGTAACTTAGTAGATCAGTGCTCCAGTAAAATGACTAACACAAAGCGGATAGAAAATCTAAACCCTGAAAACGGTGTGGGTTGTAAAACTCGAGCCATTGTATGCTGCTGCATGACCTTAACCACTGCCAATGAAGCAGAATGTCGGGAAACCACATTCCTCCCTCAGTTACTGGGAATATTCTTTACATGTGTGTGGCATGTGTTTGGTAGGTTACAATAGTACGCCTAAAATTAAATGTTCAAATATAAAGTTGCGGGAATTCATGCAGGAGTTCGGAGAACATTTTGGTATGGATGACGCCTTTCTCTTCTGTTTAACTATGTGAAGTTGAAGCTGAAAATTGCTTTAATGTTCAACAACACTGCAGCACTGTACTATTAACTTAGTTTGTTAATCATTAGCCTCACAGTTAGGTATCAATTGAAATTACTTTATTCTCCTGTATATACTTCACATGGATGATAATTCATAATTTTCTGAAAATGCACGTAAGTGGGCACCAGAGGTTACTGGAGGATCTCACAAATTTTTATGATAATCGTATTAATAACAGTGTTAGTTGCATTGAACTTCATTTCTGGTTGCTTACATATGCTTGAAATCTGGTATTCTGTTGACTGAGTCCTGCCAGATACCCCTGAGAATGATAGAAAATTGGTAGAAGCATTGAATTAGACTGCTGTAAAAGAATGTAACTGATTGTTTGGTTAATATAATTAATTTGTATTAAAATAAAACGACATAATAATAATAATAATAATGCAGTGCTCAAGACAGCCATGTTTTAAAATTTTAAATAATTTCTTCATTGTATTTTCAACTTGCTGCCATTTCTCTAAGTAGTTATTAACTAGCACGACTGAAATGATTGGGTCTCATGGATTGCCTTCCTTGGAGCTCTATCAGCAAGAGGTTCTGAGCCGCTGTTGTCTGTAGTTCAATTGTACTGTTTCTGTCCTGTTCAGCCTTCCCAATTCCAGTAGTTCTCTACTCCAAGTGCTGACTTGTAATCTGTAACTTCCTTGTTGAGATAAGGAACTCGTACTTATTAGTGATAACCAGTCTTGATCAAGTAACGTGATTGACCTAGTAACAAAGTGTGCCCAAACATATTTGGCATGCATTACAACAGAAAAGATGTTAATAAACAGTGCCCAAGACAACGCACACGACCACAGATGATATGAAGAACGATACCCAACACAACTTATGTGCAAGACCAGTTTCAGCTTGGTGAACAATCCTTGAGGTAACTACTAAATGTTGCTTCATTTGGAAATATTACAAACTGTCACTGCTTAAATTGTTTGATCGTATCCTCTTTATATAATTTTAAATATTTTCCATTTGTAACTTGTGACTTCAGGCAACTACCTGGAGATTTCCAGCTTAATGGCTGCATAGCAAAATAATTCAGTTTCTCAATTGTCGCAGTGACCTACCTTTACAGACTGTCTTATTTACATTGCATATTCAATAGATAAATATAATTATATATAACAATCGTAACCTATTTACAGTTTAATATAAATGGAATTATAGCAAACTCCTGATTATCCGGTTTGCAGATTATCCGTACACAATTCAATCTATAATTTGCAGGAGGGGATGTTCCACCTGATCAATACAATAATTTAAAGTTCAATTGTATTTTATGTTGAAGCACTAGAACTGTTTTGGCCCTTTGATTGGGCCATCCTCGGTTAGATACATGCATAAAGACTAAAATAGCACTCTTCATAATAATTGTGATCATATAACAGTTATTGCTGTCCTTAAAATGTCCAGTTTGTAGTTGAAGGAGATTTAAACTTGTTGTGCACTAGATAATGCTTCTTCACTAATTTTGAGCATGCTGAGACTTCACAAGAAATACTAAATATTACCATGCTATAGAGCTAGCTTTGGCAGGTTTTGTTTGCTGCATTATAGTACAAAAATTGACCGGAGGGAACATTCTTAGCTGCTGTCATGGTCAGTGGTAAAATTAAGAGTTGTAGATTAAGGAATCGCCAATACGTGTATAGTTCGGGATAAATCATGATGACCTCGCCTCACACCACTACTTTCCAGCGGCAGCTCGGTGTCAATTAGCGACTTATAGGATTTACTACCTCTACTACAGATAGTGAGGAAGAAAGTGGTTTGACAGCCTCTCCAAAACAAACAAGGATCACTTAGAACTCGTTAACTCAGCAGGGTGTGATTGACTACTGGCTTCCACCTTGCTTCTAGGAACTGAGGCCGTCATGTTTTGTCCCCAACTATAGCTATTCAAGTCTGGGTTGAGAATAATTTGATTGTTGTCTGAAAAGAAGGAATAACTGGAGTTGAAGAATGCTGTTTCAAGTACATATTCAATGTAAAAGATTGTAAAAAGATCAATATCTGAACTTGCTCCCTTGGTTCCGTGTTGCCCTGTTCCCACCCGTTGGGTTCGCCGTGCACGGAGTACTGTCCGCCGCTTGGAGAGAGCTGTTACTCAGATTGCGTGAGTAAGGGGAGACAGGTGGAAGAGGCTGGTGTGTGTGTTTGTAGCATTGATTGGCAAACTTTTTGGAATAAAAATTGGTTATTAAAGGGATAAAAGTATTGAATAAAATGTTTGTTTTTTTCTCTTACTTCATTCAAGTTATAATTTGGGTTAGCATACTGATCTAGATGTATAAAGTATTCCTCGGCAATATTGAACTAGGTACCTTGTGTGTTTCTTAACATTTTTAGATCCTCTTGCAGAAATTATGTTCAAAAACAGCCGTATATTGTCATATTGCAGAGAAACTGTTGTTTTAATGTGTTAGTATATTCAAGGTTGTGAGTATTAAGTTCTACACATTTGACCTATATAACTGGGCCTGTTAGGATTGTTGACTGATTTTGAATTGCGGAAAATGGAGGAGTTATTATTGGAAGTTTTAAATGTTATTTTGAGATCGTGTTTTTTGAATAAATTAGTGATATGATGGGTACTACTATTATTGAAAGTGAATGTTGAGAATTCATTTTTAGATTTTGCCTCTTTAACTAAGCTGGGCTTCGGTTTCTGTTTAAGTTTCAGAATGATTTTATTCACAAATTCTTTATTGTAACAATTAGGTATTGTATGGCTGACATTTAATTCTTTATTAAGGTTTTCGTGGTGTAATGGAATATTGAAAGCTCTATAAAACATTCTAAAGTATGTAGCTCTTCTTTGAGAATTATGGTGTGCAGAGTCCTGTTTTATGGTATTTTGTGGTTTGGGTGGTTTTCCTGCAGGTGTTGTAGGATAATTATCATGCCTAGTAATTGTTAGGTCCAAATATTTGAATGGTTTGATTCAGTTTCCATAGTAAATTTTATGTATGGATCTAATGTGTTCACTTGATTTAAAATGGAATTACAGTGGGTAAAATGCTGTTGCAAAATCATTCACATACCTAGACAAAAAAAAGTTATTTTATTAATTTCGGAATTTTTCAAGTTATCTAAATAAATCTGTCATGATTCCAGAGGCCAGTGATCCCATAGGAAGCCCATGTTGATAAATATTGTCCTGGAAGAGAAAAGTAGTTATCGAGGGCAAATTTTAATATAGTTCAAATTCTTCTATTTCTGTCAAGTTTAATTGACTGTGTTTCAAATTAATTTCTATTAAAGTTATGGTTTCTTGAACAGGAATGTTTGAGTATGTATTAGTGATGTCCTATGAAATTAAATAATGATTATGTTGAATTTTGAAGTTTTTAGTAATGTTGCAAAATTCTGTGGTATTTTTTAGTTTCCTTTGGAAGGAAGGAAGGATGTAGTGTCTGATTAGAAATTTTTGAATGGACTAAGAAATTTTGTGAGTGGGGCTAAGTCTGGTATTTATTGTGGGTCTTGTGGGAACGTCGGCCTTGTTGATCTTGGAAAAGGCCTTGGCTGTAGGAAGTTTGGATTCATTATAATTAATTTGTATGTTTCTTGTTTGTTAAGAAGGAAATTGATATTTTAAAGCATTATTTTAGGTTTTGTTTGGATTTTGTTGATAGGATCTTTCTTAATAACTGTAAATGTGTCATCTACAAAAAATTGGTGAGTTTTATTTAAATATTCGTGTTTATCCCTAGTAATGGTTGTGTTCCCTTTTATAGCCCGGATTCCTGCTTGGGGCGGGGGGTGTGGTATCTCAAAGAATACACCTTATGTCAACAAGCCAACAACTATTTAGGAGCTAAAGAATAATATACAAGCATAAATTGATGCATTACAGCCAGAAATTCTTGACAGAGTTATAAAAATGGTATGAAAAGAGCATGGGAGTTAACAGTGGTCATTTGGAAGACATAAGTTTTTAATGTTTAATCATTGACATTTCATTGAAAATTAAATAATTCAAAAAGATTCAGAACATGCATGTCTTCTGCACCGTTTAATGAATGAATGGCTAATTATGCCCTTGTCACTTTCTCTTTAAACCAGCCAGATGTTATGATGTCAGAGGAAAGAGAATGAGAATTTTAATCATACCTGTGTTTGATGTGATGATCTGCAACCTGAAGAAAACTTGAAAAGTTTTTAGGGGTGTGAAAGGGCCTAAAACACTCTGGGAAATACAAATTCACCAAACACTTTTCTCACTCGTATCTCGTACTTTGTTCTCTTGCCAGCCTTGCATACAACACAGTCACGGCATAGAGTCTCCCTTTTTTGTAGGGTTTGGGGTTATAAACCTTGCAAAGTGTACCCACTGAGCTGCCTGGAGCCTAACAGGTGAAATTCCTTTTTGTGGCCTGCCCCATCTTGGATAGTCAGAAATGCTGTCAAGGATTTGTTCTGCTAGGAGAGCTTAATATTCTGTGAAGTGCTGTTTATTTCTTGTGACCTTTATGTGGATTGCATAGCTGTTGAATATTGCAACGTTCATCAGATAAAAGAATATATTCTTTTATCCTTCAGCATACCTATGCGTTACAGAGAAAGATGACAGCTGCTGATCTTGTTTATACCATTCCTGCAGTTATTGTACTCTGTTATTACATTTGGCTTTGAATTTGCAATATTAGTTTTTCTATCTTGTTTTCCTGTGCCTGTCATTTCTTCTGTATCATGGCATGTGGATAGAAGAGTGACAGCTTTTCTGTCCATCCACTTCAGTGCCATCATCTTGTGTGAATACACTACCACTGTGCCCCCCCCACCTTCTCAATTTTCCGCAACCTGAACTCTTGTGGCATATTTTCTCTATTGCCACACACTGTTCCTACTACATCTTTTTTTAAAGACAAATTTAAGAATGGGTAGGGTGAATTATACCAGTTATACACATAAACTCTGTTATACACACAAACTCTGTGCTGCTCCTCAAGATACAGCTTCGTTCCATAAGTTGCATGACCATAGCCTCACTCAACATCATGCCAGGCACTTGTGCTTGGGCTGGATTTTTTCCTGTATAAATAGAAAACCCTGGACAGTATCGACTGTCAGACTTGCAAATTTTATAGAATTTATCTTTACTGTGGATTGAATTGGATATAGCGCAGTCTTCCCTAAATTTTACTACACTTTCGTCTACTGCTATATTCTACTCTGGATAGTAAACTTCTCTGAAATTTCATTGCAAACGGTTTACAATGGGTGAAATTTTTCTGAGCCTATCATTTTTCATGTGGGTTTTATTGTTAATGAGATGAAATTTAGAAAGGATTACGAATCTTTTGAGAGGCATGACTTCGGAGAGAAAGGGAGTGAGCTTACTTTCGAATGGACCAATATGACTGTAAGGTGGGGGGGGTTTTCTTACTTGAGCCATGAGAATGCATGAAGCAAAATAACCCTTGATTTCATCTGATGTGGGAAACCATCGGCTCATACTGGGCGTGGTGGAATTTTTTGAGGAAAACTGATTGGCAAAATGGTTTGTTTCAGTAGCTATTTCATATAAAGAGTTGTGAACCATGTGTTGTAAAATGTGTAGGGCTGGAGGTTGGTGGTTCCTGTTTATGGTGGGATTTATTCCAAAATTACCTGTAAAACTGTATTTGTGTGGTTTATCACCTGTTTCACTCCAATTCCAGCTGTCTTCCTTTGCCTTCTTTGTCTTTTAGAGAGCAGGCTGGACTTAATCATCATTGTCACATTCAAACGCGTCCTCAATTTCAAACTTTTTGTCATGCTGCTAACACTTTCATGCTTGTAAATAAACCTGTATCACTTTCTAAAGCTGTGTCATTGCCATATTCATCCCTGCAATCCTTTAATAATAATTGTATGGCCTCATCTACAATGTGCAGGCATTTTAATTAGACTTCATCTGGCTCTCTACTCATCAATTTCGATGTTCAGTTTTACTTTAGGCCTACTAGATGGCAGAGTAAATGGAATCTTTCTTGGGTGTTTGTGGCTGAGACTGAGTGAATTCTGTCGATAAAACACCAAATATGTCACCAGAGATCTTGTACATGCTGACGTCATACGACATCGAGTGTCGAATTGACTTTTTTCCGCCCTTCGAAAATCCGACTACCTCTGCCCGGTTTGAACCCGCTGTCTTGGGATCCGGAGGCCAACAATCTACCACTAATCTACAGAGGCGGCTATGATATACTGTAATGTGATGGTGGGGTAATGGATAAATAAATACTTGGCTGGTAGCTTCTACTCTGATTTATTAATTTACCACTAAAAGCTACTTACACACACAGCACACAATTGTACTAGTTATTGCTCTCTCCGTTCTCAGTGTTCAGTCGCACTAATTTACATAGGCACTTAGTCTAAACTACTATGCTATGCACACTCCTAAACTGTTACTCAAGCCCTAGCTTCACAGCAAGTCTCACAGTTCGCTAAAGCTACTGCACATTTACAGTTTTAAGCGCAGGCACACGAGTCTGTACGCAATACAAATATCGTGCTCACACGCACACCGCAGCCTTTTTTTTGCTATCCCTCGTTGCTCTTCCACACTGCATTTCCTCATCGTCCCCTGGTAGCCCTCCTTCGACACTGTTGCATGCTGATCCAGTATTAAATGGTACACACCTTGTAGCACTGTCTTGCAGACTGCACTATTCACTCAATATTGCCATCTGGCTGAGTCCACCGCTGAACTGCTTGTGTTGGATCACTTGCTTTTATATAAGGAGACCAGCGTTTCCAGAACAGTCTGGACTGGATACACCTGGGAAGTTCGCAAGATAGGAACCACTAGGTTCATTTTTCTGGTTGTTTCTATTTGAATCCCACACTGCACGGACTGGATAAAGAGGGGCCTTGTGCTTAGGCTTGTCCACGAGTGGTGTAGATGGAGAAACTGGGCAGGCCCAATGGTGAAATCACTGCTACAACCGCTGGCTAAAAATGCCCCGTCTGTAGTCGCATATTGGAATGGCGAACGCTATAACCATTACAATACGCTCAATTTAATTCCTTGTAATACAAGGTTTGCTAGGGCCTGTCATTTCTACTGACTATCAAGTGGGAAATAACCCTAGTGCAGCATGTCATGTCATGCCATCTATGGACAGAAGTCTTGAACTAGTTGCAGAATGCTACCTTTCCTTAGACTGCCTGCCAGACATCTGTATGAATGGTCATGGCACACGCAGCCGCTTGGCAGACTATTAGGTACACTAGTGATATGATATATGAAAATGCAAAAGAAATTATTATAATGTTCCATACTTGGAGGAGGTGAAGCTATCGATTTGTCGATTTGGTTAATTGAAGGAAACTCGAACCATCACCACTGGAAGTTTCAAGATTTTACAACAGCTCATTGTTTTGGTTTCCATTTGGAAAAAGAAAATTTTTCTGAAGTTTTATTTTAAGTCTAATTTTGTAGTTTAGTTTTTATTTAATGAAGGGTTCTTCTAGTAACATAACATAGATCTTTTGGAATTATGAGTGGAAGATGAGAAATACATGGTAAAGGCCAAGATTTGTATATGCTAATCTAATTGTCTTTGTTTTAGGCTGCAGTGATTAGTGAAAGAGGGGGGTAATGAAATGCCTCATCAAGCTGATCTATCGTGTGCCTAATCTTTTCTCTGCACTGTCAGGTTATGATCAATTTATTAGGTAATGATTTATGAGGAAGGACATTTTTATGGAATAACTATATATTATCAATGCAGTCCGTGAAATTTGAAATTACAATTTTTGCCAGTGTAATGCTGTAGTTAGCAGCACATCAGGAACACTGGAATTAACATTATTGTATACTTCAGCAGTATCTGCCAAAAGAGCTGATGCTGTACCAAAAAACTACTGCCAACAGACGGATTTATGGTCCCTCTGTACGTTCGTGGTGTATTACTACTTCTAGTTTGTAGTGTGGTGGCCATACCCATGATTGCTGGATACAATGCTGATTTGTATGTATTAGAATCATGAGAACTTTTATTACTTCAAACATAAGTTGTGTACTGGTGTCTAATATCATTTGAACTTGGTTTAGACATCCAGTCTGAAAGACCCTGTTCAGGTAGATAATTTTATTTAAAATGTAAATGAAATATCATGTACCTATATTAAAATGTTCCAAGGCCAGATTTTGATTACTCTCCTTAATGAAGCTCTCATTACATATCCTTTTATTTGTCTTAGATGCTCTTCAACAAGGAGCTTCCCGGTTTGAACAGAATGCTGGGAAACTGAAGAGGAAATACTGGTGGAAAAATCTGAAGGTAAGAAATTGAAATACTGATGGGAATAAATCAAAGATTTAATAAATCATGTCACCATCTTTCCCTCAATTCACTGAGTGACTTGGCTACATGGATTGAATCATGTGGTAGTGAGCTTGCAATCAAATTCGGACCCCACTGTCAGCAGCCCTGAAGATGATTTTCTATGATTTCCTGTTTTCACCCCAGGAAATTGCTGGGTCTGTACCTTAAGGCCACAATTACTACCTACCCACGCATAACCCTTTCCTATCCCACAGTTGCTGAAAACTTCAGTTCTCTCTCTCTTGCTCCATTTGAAAGCAGAACCTCATCAATCAATCAATCAACACTGTCTGTATTTAGGGCAGCCACCCAGGTGGCAGATACCCTATCAGTCATTTACCTAGTCTTTACTTAAATAATTTCAAATAAGTTCGATATTTATTGAATATCTCCCCAGGTAAATTATTGCAGTCCCCAACTCCTCTTCCTGTAAACGAATATTTGCCCCAATTTGTCCTTGTGAATTCTAACTATATTTACATTGTGATCTTTCCTACTTGTAAAAACATTACTCAACCTTATTCGTCCACAAATGTCACTTCATGCCATTTGTCCACTAACAGCTCGGAACATACCACGTAATTGAGTCTCTAATCTCATTAATCTCAAGTCTTCCCAGCCCAGAGTTTGCAACATTTTCGTTATACTTTTTTTTTAGATCACCTGAACAAATCATGCTGCTTTTCTTTGGAATTTTTTCAGTTTCCGAATAAAGTAATCCTGGTGAGGGTCCCATACACTGGAACCATACTTCAATTGGGGTCTGACCAGTGACTTACATGCCCTCTCCTTTACATCCTTACTACAACCCCTAAATACCCTCATAATCATATGAAGATATCTGTAACATTTATTTACAATCCCATTCATACTTACACCCTAACAAGTCAGCTCCTTCGCTGAGTGATCAGCATAGTCTCTCTCAGTTCAGAGGGCCCTAGGTTTGATTCCTGGCTGGGTTGGAGAATATAACCTTAACATGGTACTTACTTATTAGCAACCAAACATTTTTCCAGGTTACCTGCACCTCAAAGGTATTGAAAGTATGCATGAGAGAATTTCGTATAGTATCTTGGAGAAACCATGTTAGTGTGTCTTGTGTTCCTTCTTTGTGCTTTTTCTCTATGGTCTCATGATCTTCCAGCATGGTGTTTTGCACGAACTGCTTTCTGATTATTGCCTTTTTTAATTTCTTATCTACAGTCTTCATTTTCATCTTGCTTGTTTCCGTACAGTTGTCAAGTGTGTGCTTTTTCCTTTTCCTTTCCTTTCATTTCATTTCTTTTGAAGTAAGTTAGAACTCAAAAAGAAAGGTTATAGATTATTATGGAAGTTGAGAAAAACTCGTCTAGAAAGAGAATCAAGAAAACTTAAGATTTTATTTCATTCATCAACATTGAAATCCATTGTAAGAAATAAGTGAAAGTTCATTGAAAATTAAAATGGCACATTCCTGCAGAGAGCGAGGTCCTGTGGAAAGAGCCCAAATTATACTTGCCTGCTACTCACAAGCTCAAAAACATCTTTCATACTTGTGGACAGCAGCCCGTATGACAAAGTTCTGAAGATTGTTGGAGGAATGGGCAGGGAGGTGGTTCGTGCAGCAGATGCATTCCATGTTTCAAGGAATGTCTTCAACTATTGAATATTGAGCTCGCTAGTGCAGCTTGTCAACACCTTTGCTCTAATGCAGTGGATGGAAAATTTGCCCTCTCTATTAGAGGTATGATCTCTGGGACGTAAATCACCGTTTGAATAGGCTTCTTTTTCAACTGCCTTCCTTACCGTGTGCTGGAACTTGAATAATCTTGAAAGAACTGAACATGTACTGATAATCGCACAGACTTTACATGCTGTAGTAGTGTTAGTTCATTAGCTATGACCCTTGTTGTCAGGAAGTCAGTGAAACACCGAATGTTTCAGGACTAAACTGCGAACGTTATATAATGCAAATACCAAAAAAAAGTTACTGCTTCTCTTGTACTTGTTCATCACACTTCCTGTTGATGTTGTTAGAACTTGAAGAATTAAAGAAACATGGTTTGAGAATTACGTACAACAGATGCATTCCATGTTTCAAGGAGTCATTGACTACTGAACTTTGAGCTTGCTGATGCAGGTACCTATCAAAGATATGTCTGAACCAGGGAATTGCAGATTGTGCTGAAAATTTTCAGACATGTTGGGTGAGGCCAACTAGACATGGCTCAGAGAGATACAATAGAAAAAACGCAATATCTGACGTATCGCCAATTGTCGTCCCCTTGTTTTATTTAAGTGTGGCAATACTCATGGTACCAAAGTTGGTACCTGTCTGACAATCCCAGACATTTTAAACATCCTGTGCAATATTGTTTCAACAACAGTGCAATACAATGTTCTACTTGCACTCATCTGTGTTTCATATGTGGGTGGTGTAAAACCAGTTTGTGTTTCCAACATTATTACAACAAGCATCACTGTTGTAAAATCTATGTAGAATACCTTTGTCACTTGTGCAAGTATTGGATCTGTTTAGTCTGCATTGTAATATTTATTTGTGGTACCTTACATTACATGATTCAAAAATAATACAATACCTGCATATATTTTAAGGATAAAACCACACCCGGACGACTAGAGTGGGACATGGAGGAGGATGATGATGGGACATAAAATGTCCCATACCGCAGCACAGGTTGTGAATGCGAGTAGAGGAGGACATTTGTTAGAAACGTTTTCTTCCGAACCACCACTCGGGTGGAAGGCAGATTACATGCTTGGCCAGGGAGTGCAGTTCAAAAATATGATGTATCTAGTGAGCGTAGGAGTTAATTTCAGATTTCTTTTCACTGTTCTGCCTAGTTGGCCTCACATGTGTGTAAATTTTCAGCACGATCTGAGAGTCTTTGGTTCAGACATTTCCCTCATTAGTCAACACCTCTGTGTTGAAGCAGTGGATGCAAAACTTGTACTGCTTTCTTAAGGGAAATGTATAATATTTTTGTAAGGGTATGTAATTATCTGCTGCTTGGATGTAATGCTTCGATGACTGTTCTTTGCATGTGCCAGTGCTCCTTTAAAATCCAAGATCTAGCGTATTAGTTGTTAGCAGTCTCAAGTTGTGTATGCTTAGAGGGTAATTGAGGAGAATTGTATGCAATGGTGAAAAATTAAATAAATCTGAGTCTGTTTTCAGTATCGATTTGGTTAAATTCATTCCCCAACTTGGCACCCATTGGCATACTTACTGCAGTGTTCAGTAATTCATTCTCTATATTCATATTGTAACATGTAAGCAGATAGCAAGTATTTTGCTTCCTTATGTTAATAATGTACTTTTTCGTATTAGGGAGTAAATGCAAGTTAATGATTTTGATAAAATAAAATAATGAAATTGAATTAGAATATCTTCAAAGGCATACTTTTTAGTGATAAATAATAACTTAAAAACAATCTCAAGTGGCGAAAGACGCTGCGTAAATTCAGAGAATTAACTGCAGATAAGAATATCGTAACCCACATTCCAGACATTTAAGTCGGAGTATCCTCCTGTGCGATTCATTAAGCACTGATGCAAAAATATGTAAATGTTGTTCAGAAGTTAAGTAGGGCAAAGAGGTGGAATTTTTTAAAATCTGTATAATCATTCAGGTAGGTATGATTAGTTTTTTTGCAATGTAAGTTTAGATTGCTTCTTTAATATTAATATTAACATTTTTAGATCCGAGTTGATCTGTGGATTGGTGTGAACTGTCATGTGCTCTCCGAAGGCTGAATGCCAAATGTATCCGATCCCATTTTTATGTTCTTTTCATCTCATTTGGAAATTGCTTATTGTTTGGCCTACGTGTACCAATGCACTTAGGTTCTTAGCACTTGAATTCACAAACTCCTGACTTCGAGAAGGTTTTTAAGGTTGAATTTGCTGATGTGCTCTTGCAGTGTGATGTTCGTTCTAAAGACTACTTTTAGGGCCTGTACTACGACTGTCAGGTAAACAGCCAGATATGTAGGCTGCAGTTTTGCAAACTAGAAGTTAAATATTTTCTTGCGTACTACCAACAGATTTTAACGACGGTATTGTAATGCGGAAGATGTAGTAACATTTTTATTGGGTTGGTAATAAGATTACTGAAAATATAGTGAAATTTAGCGCGGTGGTGTACGTGTTGCCCGGTGTTTTCATTTGTTTAGCTCTATTCCTTTTGAAATTGTATTACTAGAATCCAATATCAGACTTTTATTAAGCTATAATGTGGAAGTTCTTCAGGTCAAAAACAGAATTAGGACTGAAATCTACACATACAAAGAAATGTTAAAATTAATTAACTGAAACAAAAGTAAAGTTTATATTCGTAATTAATCCCACTGATGCAGCATAGGATTATTAATTTTATTACTAATTCAATTTATTGTTTGCTCATTGAATAAGTAGTTAGTTACTTTCTTTTCAATACAATGTGAGAATAGTAACTGGCAAGCATTTCTCACTTTAGTGTAAATACTTAGTAGCAAGTTGTTATGAAGTCAAAGAAATATAACCTCCTTAAACATCCTCATTCGACGGACGAATCGCCATGAACAACGTCGTATACCTTTACTCCATATGTGCATCGCGGATAGATTTGGAATAGAACCCACGCTTTTGACATGCATTCTAATGATTAGGAAATGTGTACTATCACCTGTAGTACCCTACCGACCAACATTTAGAAGGTAAAAAAATTTTAGACTATGGGGACTCGAACCCACGAAAAACTGCATAGCAGCAGGCGATGTTGACCTAACGACCATGGCTACCCGGGAAGCTTGCTGTTGACTTGCTTGTGTGTGATTTATATAGTATGTAGCAACAACTTGCTAGCTTAGGAAATCTTTAAGAATTCTGTGATAGCTGGACAGGAAGCTTGACATACTTTATAAATATATGCAGAGATTACATTGTAACAACTTAATTTCGTACAACATCATGCAGATGTAGATTCATCTTGATGTGTAGCCATCTTGATTCTTAGACAGTAGCGTCCCCGATAGGAGCGAAGTCCCAGATAATAGCGTTAACTGCCTCTACAACTTCGGCATAGCTAACTTCGAGAATGTTGTCCCAGATTACACATAAACAAAAGTCTTAGTACGCGTTTCCAACCGAACTTCCAGATAAATGTGCAAACTGCCACATAAATTTAAACCGCACTTTTATCTGGCTGTCGTAGTACAGGCCCTTAGACCTTGTTTTTAGAAAACATTTGCTAATTTTTTTTTTCATGTAGTTCAGGACAATGTATTTTTCTTTCATGTGTGGTTTTTCCTTAGTTTATTTAAGTTTATCTACTGTGTGCGGAGGGTGTTTTTTTTTCTTCTTTTATTGCAAGTTGCTTTACGTTGCAAGACACAGATAGGTCTTATGGCGACGTTAGGACAGGAAAGGTCTAGAAATGGGAAGGAAGCGGCCGTGGCCGTAATTAAGGTACAGCCCCGGCAGCATTTGCCTGGTGTGAAAATGGGAAACAACAGAAAACCGTCTTCAGGGCTGCCGACAGTGGGGTCGAACCCATTATCTCCCGAATACGGGCTCACAACTGCGCACCCCTAACCGCACAGCCAACTCGCCCGGTGGTTGTTTTCTTTGGCAATTTGTTTTATTATTCGTATTTCTTCATTGAAACCTGTTGTGCTCATTGGTATGGAAATTGCTCTGTGTTTCACTCTATTTAGTCCTGCTACTCTCTGTGTGTGTGTGTGTGTGGGGGGGGGGGGGGAGCTTTCTGTATATTTTGTATGACAGATTGTCATTATTCCTAGTGATTCATCATCATCATCATTTCCCTTTATCCAGCTGTAGCCGGATAGGAGCAAATATGGTTCCTCTCCACTTTCTTCGGTCTTTCCACCACTCCTCCTCCAACAGTGTGTCCCAGTCCAGGTTTCTTTCTACAATACTGCATTGTATTGTGTCCTTCCATCTCAATCGTGGTCGTCCACGACCTCTCTTTCCTTGCATTTGCATTACCATCACATTTTTTGGCATTCTTTCATCACTCATTCGCTTCATGTGCCCAGACCATCTTAGTCGGCTCTTCTCTATTCTGTCATTCATTTTTCCACTCCAATTTCTTCCTGGATTTTCTCATTCCTTATTTTATCTTCTACTCTTTTGTATCATACTCCACAAGAACTTCATTTTGGCTACCTGTATTAGACTCTTATCCTTCTTTTTCATTGTCCAAGTTTCTGCTCCGTAAGTTATGGGTACATAATACATCTTGTACATAGTTTCCTTTGCTTCCATTGGCACATCTTTCTCCTATAACATGTTTCTTACACTATGATAGAAACAGCTTCCAGCTTGTACTCCAGAGGAGCGGCTACGAAAGGAGTCTATTTTCCTTGTTAGGGGCGGCCTAAACGTGGTAGTAGGTATAAAATGCCTTTGGGTGTGGCGAGCCCATTGTAACAATAGCCTATATGGATAAAGCAGATATGATGCCTCCTACTGATTGTGATGTCTAAATAGTTTGTTTTGTTGTTAGTTTCTGGTTCCATTATGAATTTGACTTGTGTAAGGAATTCAGTATGTTTAATAACTGTTGTGTGTTTGTGATGTTTATCATGTATGCCTATTGTGATGTTTATCATGTATGCCTATTAAGTCATCTTCATATCTGCTTGAGAGTAAGATTCCTTTAGAATGCTGGTTGGTTAAGAAATTGTTTTTAAAGTTGTTCAGGAAAAGTTTGCCATTATACCAGATAATGGCGAGCCCATGGTTAACCCTTCTTGACAGATTTTGTTGTTTAATGTAAAACTGCTTTGGTTTTAGGTTATTCTATGGTGATCTATTTTGCTTGTTTCTTGTACTAAAATGTTATCGTTTAGAAGGTTTTCTATAATTTTAAAAGATTCTCTCATTGGTACATTAGTGTGCATGTTGGTGGTGTCAAAAGATATAATTATTGTGCTCTCTATTATTTTTAGTTTATTTAGTTTAATTAGTTCTAGGTGGTTTTTAATCTGTCTTCTTCGAGTGAGATTTTTTCCTTTCAAAATTTGGTTGAAAATTTTGTTTGCATTATAACTTGTGCATCTTGGAAATTTACTATTGGTCTAATAGAACACAAGTTTTTTTGTATTTCTGGTAGGACTCTTAGTGTGGGGAATTAAGGATTTTTTAATAATATGACTTTCTTTTTCATGTTTTTTGAGAATGTCTGTTTATCGCTTGCTTTATCTTGTTTTGAAATTTGTTGGGGTCGCATTGTAACTCTCTAATTTTGTTGTTGCTGATTAATTATTCTGGGTTTTTTTCTATGTACCTGTCCTTATCCTTTGCCTTGTGTTCCCTTTGCTTTTGTGACGGTTAGGTTCTTGTTGTTTATTTTGTTCTAAATTGATTTAAATCCGAGTGTTAAGTTCCATAATACAGTTGTTTTAACAGAATTTTATTGTCTAGTTATTTTTAGGGCTTCATTGATGGGTAAGATTCTTATTTCTCTTTGTGGTACAGGTATTGTTTCCTCAAGCAATTTCTACACCAGTGATTGGTTCCTTTTATGTTATTTTCAGTATGACGTTCATGGCAGTTGAACTTAAAATTCTTTCTAGCAGATTGATTTCTTTATTTCAATCAATACTGATCTGCATTTAGGGCAGTTGCCCTATCTGTTGTTTTCCTAGCCTTTTCTTAAATGATTTCAAAGAAATTGGAAATTTATTGAACATCTCCCTTGGTAAGTTATTCCAATCCCAAACTCCCCTTCCTATAAATGAATATTTGCCCCAGTTTCTCCTCTTGAATTCCAACTTTGTCTTCATATTGTGATCTTTCCTACTTTCCTACTTTTATAAATGCCACTCAGGCTTATTCTTCCCAGCCCAAAACTTTGCAACATTTTTGTAACTCTACTCTTTTGTTGGAAATCATCCAGAACAAACTGAGCTGCTTTTCTTTGGATTTTTTCCAGTTCTTAAATCAGGTAATCCTGGTGAGGGTCCCATACACTGGGACCATACTCCAGTTGGGGTCTTACCAGAGACTTATGTCCTCTCCTTTACATCCTTATTACAACCCCTAAACACCCTCATAACCATGTGCAGAGATCTGTACCCTTTATTTACAATCCCATTTATGTGATTACCCCAATGAAGATCTTTCCTTATATTAACACCTAGATACTTACAATGATCCCCAAAAGGAACTTTCACCCCATCAACGCAGTAATTAAAACTGAGAGGACTTTTCCTATTTGTGAAACTCACAACCTGACTTTTAACCCCGTTTATCAACATACCATTGCCTGCTGTCCATTTCTCAACATTTTCGAGGTCACATTGCGGTTGCTCACAATCTTGTAACTTATTTATTACTCTATACAGAATAACATCATCCGCAAAAAGCCTTACCTCTGATTCCTCTCCTTTACTCATATCATTTATATATATATATATATAAGAAAACATAAAGGTCCGATAATACTGCCTTGAGGAATTCTCCTCTTAATTATTACAGGACCGAGCTCGATAGCTGCAGTCACTTAAGTGCGGCCAGTATCCAGTATTCGGGAGATGGTAGGTTCGAACCCCACTGTCGGCAGCCCTGAAAATGGTTTTCCGTGGTTTCCCATTTTCACATCAGGCAAATGCTGGGGCTGTACCTTAAGGCCACGGCCACTTCCTTCCCACTCCTAGCCCTTCCCTGTCCCATTGTCGCCATAAGGCCTATCTGAGTCGGTGCGACGTAAAGCCAATAGCGCACAAAAAAAAAAAAAGTGGAAAGAGGTCTGATGTCAGAAACTATCACCCGATTTCTGTATTACCCACCCTGTCGCTCATCTGTGAAAAGATTATCCACCAGAGTCTCCTTTCTTTCACCCTTCCTTATATATCATCCCAGCAACATTGTTTCCTTCCTGGTAGCTCCTGCCCAACTAATTTGGCTGTTCTTCTCCATCATGCAACATCTGCTCTTAATGCCGGTTCTCAGCTGGACGTGTGCTTCATTGATATTGCAAGGGCTTTTGATACCGTAGACCACGCACTTCTTTCCTATAAACGCTCAGAACATTTTAATATCCATGGTCTCTTCTAACTCGCCTCCAGAGCTTCCTCAATACCAGAACTCGGCGTGTGGTTCTTGATGGGTTCAGTTCGACTCTTGTTATGGTACATTCTAGCGTCCCACAGGGCAGTATCATAGGTCCCCTTCTATTTGTCCTATTTATTGATGATCTCATTAATACTATATCCTTCGTTTCTTGTGAAATTCTACTATTTGCAGATGACTGTAAAATATTCAAACAAATTGATTCTTTATCCGACGTAAACTCCTTACAGAGTGAATGGTGCTGCAATGGAGTCTTAAGCCTAGTCCTACCAAGTGTTCTTCTATTTCAATCATGCTTCGTAAATCCCCTATTCTTAGTAAATACTCCCTCCTCGGTTATTTGTCCCCCGTATACAAAAGTTAACCTCACGAACAGTGTCGCTTCTCGGTTTGTTGTATAGCTTTTCCTACATCACTGATATCCACGGCCTCAGAGCTTACTATAAAATCTTGCATCCTACAGATTATTGAATTCACATCTCCCATTTGGTCTACCTCTTCACCCACTAATCTGAATCATATTGACCGCATGCAGTTATTCTTTTGTGCCATTGTTAGAGCCAGATTATCTGATTGTCGAAACTTGAGATGGATAAGTTAAACCTTCGCCCGTTATCTAGTCGCAGGAAAGTAGCCGACCTTAGATTCCTATATATCACTGTTAATGGTTTATTTTGTTCTCCTGAACCTGCATCCTTCTTTCCTGTAAATGTTCCAGCTCGCAAAACCAGGATCATTCCACCCCTACTTATTCCGTATTCCCGTTGTTCAAAATACTTTATTTATATTTCTTATCCATGATAACTGATTTAGATGTTTATATTTTAGCCTATGTTGATGTGCGATTAGTTTTCATGGGTATGTATTTCCGAATGAACTTTAGTTCTAGACATTCCTTATTAAATGCAATTAGTCATTGTTCATGTTACACGACGGAACACTTGGTAATAATTTGCATGCAGCTGACATATAATCCTGCGTCCCTGCAGCAAGTGTTCCACTGATCCAACAACATAGATGTGGTGTTGGGAATGGCCACACAGGGCAAATGGCATAGTGTTGTCTTCAGTAATGTATTGTGCTTTCATCTTGACAGTGATGATTGTCACAATTGTATCCAACTCCATGCTGGTGGGAGGGGCTGCACTGATCTTGTGGTCAAGAGTGACAGGGGCAACCCCATGCATGACTATCTAGGGAGCTATTAACTTTCTTGTGAAATCACCATTAGTGATTGCTAAGGGTACAATGGCTGTTTGAGATATTTCAGCAGGACAGTGCCCACCCTCACACTGCAGGATTCTCTAGTAAAGATCTCAAAGACATTACAATTTTACAGTAGGCCACTGGGTCCCCAAATGAATCTGAAACCTATTGTACAGGTGCAGGACCTGATAGGTAGACTCCTGCAAAACTCCCCATGCTCACCCAGAACTGTAGTCAAACTGACCTTCGCGGTGCAGCAGGCATAGACCTTATCGACTACATACTGCTTAGGATTCTGCAGTGTGGGGTGAGCGCCACTTGTATTGACCTGTGTCAACATGTGCGCACGAAGGCACTTAAATGTGTTATCGCATCACTGCCTCGCACCTGTCCACCATGTACACTCTGGGAGTTATAGGCACACCCTTTCATGGTTTTGCCATTTCCATTTTTCCTGGTGTATTTGATATGAAAAGTTCTCCAGTATGGTAACAGACTGTCCTCTTGTACTCCCTTAAAGGAAACTTTGGTTGAAATAAGCGGCTATAAATTTGTGAGTAGTCTCCCTTGGGAGACAACTTACTGTTTTCACATGTGTAGTCAACATGACATTCTTGTGTCGGTAAAAGTCTTAAGATGAAATCATCATGTTGGTACATATTAGGCAGTGTGATCAACAGCCCTTTGAGGATAGCATGTGTGATTGTACTAATGTATGTCTTTGTAATTTGAACTGCAACCATATTCTTTAGGTTAAGACTATTTGAGTAATCACTTTTAGGAAGATCAACAAGTGTGATGTGACCCCATGTTGCTTCTCAGTTGAGCCGGGCTGAGTACCTTAGATGGTAGGGCACTGGCCTTCTGACTCCAAGTTAGCAGGTTCGATCCTGGCTCAGTCTGGTAATATTTGAAAGTGCCAAAATACTTCAGCCTCTCGTCTGTAGATTTACTGGCACGTGATAGAACTCCTGCGGGACAAAATTCTGGCACCTCGGCTTCTCCAAAAACAGTAAGAAGTAGTTAGTGGGGACGATAATACTGTTATTGTTGTTGTTGTTGTTGTTGTTATTATTATTATTATTATTATTATTATTATTATTATTATTATTATTATTATTATTATTATTATTATTATTTATTGTTATTATTAAAGCTCTAGACTATGGCAGCAGCCTTCTGTAAATTAGTCTAAGAGTAGCTGCCTCTTTGGTTTCTAGACATTTATGAGTTTGCCATGGTTGATGGCCATGTTTAGTTTTCCTTAGTGATTGTGCTTTCAGGTATAGTTTTAATCTTTCATCTTCTGGGTATGCAGTATCTATATCTTTAATCCTATGAACTTTTCACTTCTATTATCTGTTGAGGTGGTGGGAACATGGCTATTCTTTTTAATTTGTTCATAATCTACTTCTGTTCATTCTACTTATCTTCCTTTAACTCTAAATGATTTTGATAGATATATGTAACCAGTATAGGACTAAAATCATATAATGTAATTGATTAGGAGTTATGCATAAAGTAAACAAAAGATGAAATTTTCCAGACATCAAAAATAGACCAGTGCAGTATTACTAAAAGAATATAATCAAAATTATTTGAAATTTGTTACAGCAATTCTCTATTGCTTTGAGTAAAAGTTACAACCACTAACCTCCTTAAAAAATTACATTTTACATATCATTGTGCACTTTACTGTTTAAAACATTTGTACTGGCATTTTTCTATAACTGTTCCCACTGACAGTGGAGAATTACAGACTCCCCTTGTTAACTATCATTTTTCTTATCATTTCTCCTAAGCAAGGACAATTCTGGTTTTCATTTTGAAAACCTCTCCATTTTATTGTCATGTCATCTCCATCATATTAAATTATTTTCTAAGTCTCTTGGCCCTGATGCTAAACCATGCAGCTTTTCTGGACTGATCAAAATCTAAGTACCAGATGAGTTCCTTGCCTATGTACTAAGTTTAGGTCTATCACTAGCAGCAATGAGTAATATGAATACTTTATTTTCAGATGATGATAATCATGGGTATAGTTGCTGTAATACTCATTGCCATCAGTAAGTATTACTTTTCTTTATTTTTTGTAACAATTAGCGAAGTACTACATGGTCACAGGTTCAGTGTTCATTGGTGTTTCCAGTGTGGTTACAAGGCTTCAGGAGGAATCTTGTGATCTATGTACCACATCGAAAGTCAGTGTTTTTGGAAACAAGAATCTTAATGTCTGATTTTAGTGGATTGTAGGTTAAATTTTTTTTTCCATTGTAGGTATTGTTTAATTTAGATCTTTAGTAATAGAAATTGCTTTAATAGTAAGTAAACTTGTCCTCATCCCGAGGTGGTGCAGCTCTTTCAAGGCACACCCCCATTGGAGGTGAGCTGCATGTACCATTTCAACCACATACCAGCCCTTCTGCCATTCTTAAATTTCTGGCAGTACCGGGAATCGAACCCGGACCCCCGAGGACGGCAGCTAATAACAGTAACCGTTACGCTACAGAGGCAGACATTAGAAGTGATATAGAAAAAATTATATCTTTTCATGTGCTGGACCCTAATTTTGCAACTTTACATTCAGAAATTATGGGTAATAAATGTTACATTGTCAAACTGGGATATGGTTCATTTGGCTGTTTTCGGTTGAGTACTCTTGTTCCATACCATTGTAACTGTTAAGGCAAACCTATATATAATTGCCTATTGTGATATCAGTGAGGTAAATAGTGGTTGGGCAAAATGGCAGGCAGGATCAAGCCTTTATACCTTACGGACAAGATGTTTAAAACAGTGGTTCGTCCAGCCTTATTTGGTTCTGAATGTTGGGCAGCCAAAAGGAACAATGAGCAGAAATACAAATGTTGCTATGGGGTTGTAGGGTAATTCAAATTCCAAGGATAAGATCCAAGATGGGAGATATTGGAGGAGAGCAACCAGATAAGCCAATCTCAGATGATTATGATAAGGTTAGGAAGAACAGGAGGGTGGGGGGGGGGGGGGGGGGGTGGCAGCATCTGAATTGCGGAGTAGCTCAAATAGCTATATTTTTTTTTTAATGCTATTTGTTCGGGGTGTTGACCCATGTGGATCTTTTGCCCCTACTGGTATCATATTGTATGAACGTGCATGTAATTGGAATGGCGGTAGTGTGGAATGTTGTGTGTGAGGAAAGGAAGATTAAAGATGTCACAAACACCCAGTCCCCAGGCCAGGGATGTTAATCATTACAATTTAAAAACCCTCACCCGGCCAGGAATCAAACCCGGGGCCACCGGGTGACAGGCAGGCGCGTTGCCCCCTACACCGCGGGGCCGGACAGCTCGGAGAGCTTTTGTGAATATATTATGAATAAGTGATTAACCATCCATATTACCTATTAATGTATTAGTGCATTATGTAAAGTGTAGATTTTGTTCTAGGTAACAGAAAGAGCTAGACAACACCCCACAGTATGCCAGAATCAAGCAGAGTTGACAAAGTTTAGATCTTGTAGATGTGCCTCCCAAAACCGAACAGGCAATGTCCTTGGTTTCTAGATATTCTTTCACCAGTTCAGCCTAATATGGATGGACACAATCATCAGTAAACAGATTTGTGCACCCATAGAACTTCCAACATACTGTTGGAGGATGACATCTGTACACCTCTCTTGGTTAGAGGCACAGTCATATTTGTGTAGGGATGAATGTTGTTACAGTTCAGGATACTGCCCCTCCTTAAGTCTCTTTCAGCAATGACAGCTGGACTGAGTTTACTTCTTTGTTGTTTATATTTGTAAATGTACCATAGATCTTAGCAAAGATTGAACCTGAACTTGTACATAAACAATACAAGAGTCAAAGGTTGGGTGCTTGATGCACAAAGCTGATTAGATTGTTTCCTGTCCAGTGGTCAGTGGAACGTATTTTGCTGGCCTCTGGTGGTCGTGATTTCTTGGCATAAATATTGGTACACAGTAAATCTAGAAAAGCCTATCCCAATGGCTACTGTTAGTTTCCTGGCAATGTCACATTCTGTACTCAACATCGTCTGGCCTTCAGAGCCAAATAACAGCCTTCTCTTGTTGTACTTGAATGTCCACTGCTGAAAGGTCAATTGATATATTTGCCCTGTCAGAACTTCTTACCCTGAAAATGACACTCTGTGGTATATCCAGGGCTTGGGACTTAGTTTTCCAAAGTTTGAACTGCCTTGGCCTAAGGGTTCTTTATCATGATGTGGATTATTTGTCATTGACATCGATTGCACATATTTTCCTATTAAGAACACATGTATAAATTATTGATCTCGATATGATACACTACCCACTCTCTGCCTCTGACAATTTTTGCAGTACTGTATTGAAGACTACAGTGGTGTTGACCACAGAGAATGAGAATTCTGAGGCCAACGAGAAAGACGGGCCTTGGCAAGGACCACGCTACAATAGTCTCCCATGTCAGCCCGGGATGTGTTATCTAAGCAGACTGGCACAATCACGTAACGTTCAATGTGTGACGTGCGCGCCACAGCCTGTGTTTCTCGTTGGTGTCAGGGAATTCCCTGGAGAAGGAAATGCATTAGAAATCACTTGTACTGTACAGATAGTTCAGTAACACATTACTTCAATGTTGGTACAAATGATGTACTGTAGTTCACCAGGCGAGTTGGCCATGCGGTTACGGGCGCGCAGCTGTGAGCTTGCATCCAGGAAATAGTGGGTTTGAATCCCACTGTTGGCAGCCCTGAAGATGGTTTTCCGTGGTTTCCCATTTTCACACCAGGCAAATGCTCAGGCTGTACCTTAAGGCCATGGCCGCTTCCTTCCAACTCCTAGCCCTTTCCCATCCCATCAGCGCCATAAGATCTATCTGTGTCGGTGCAACGTAAAACCACTAGCAAAAAAAGAAAAAAAAATGTAGTTTGCTCTTATACCTTGCATGTGTTTACAGTGTTGCCAGCTTACCACTCTTCAACATCCTTTTTCTGTTGGATATATTCGCAGGACGATCTTTTGTGAGAGACATTTTTTTATTGCTGGCATGTGAGAAGTCGCGCTGCGACGCCCGAGTGTGCGAATTTCGCTTCACTTAGTATGTAAGCTGTAATTCAGTATTAGTAGAGTATACCCTGTATATTTTTGCCTAAAATTTGTCTTGAAAATGGGTTACAGGACATTCTCAAGGATGTTAATTTGATGACTAAAGAGCCTCTTCTGGTTGAGAAAATCATCCAAAGAATGTGAATTATTAACATGAGTTAAAGCATTGTTCATTCAGCCTTACATATTGGCTCTTACTACTAATTCAACACAACTACTTTTACTTTCAGCACAAGTTGCTTTTAAATCAGTTTTCTCTTTGAGCATTTTCCTGTCCTAAAATAAGTTTTGTAATTATATAAACATTCTTTAATCAGTTCATCAATAGTTCTTCCATTTAAATCAGACTACTTTGTTGCTCGGTAACAGGGATTATCAGATATTCCATAATCCTTACATTTTTGTTTGAAGTTGTTCCAATTGTTGACGATGGGAGTTTAAAAATTCTTGTCCAAAAATTGAAGGCACTTCATTGTATAAATCTAACATCATGCTAGGAAACCATACACTAGTCACAAAGGAGGTGGCATATAGAGTGCAGAAGTAAGTACGAACACTTCTCTGGGATCCCAAAGTACCAACAAAAATCAAAGCTGTGATGTTCAACCAGTACTTCATACCAATCTTAACCTATGGTATTGAAACCTGCACCCTCACTATGAAAGACTCATCAAGGTTACATGCACCCGAGATGAAGTTCCTTAGGTCCACAATTCAAAAAAACCAAACTGGGCAAGTTAAGGAATGCTGTGGTTAGGAAGGAAGCTGAGATTGTTACATCATTGTTAGATCGGGTCAGCATATCCAGACTGAGGTGGTTTGGGGTTGTAATGAGGATGGAGCCAACAAGGACAGCATATGTTAACTTGGAGAGACATGTGGCAGGGAAGCGGATGGTGGGAAGACAGAGAACCCACTGGATGGACATCGTAAATATGGACATTGTAGATCGGGGAAGGACACTGGAGGATGCCATTAACAACAGAATGTATCTCAATAAGACAGAATGGAAGAGGCTAGCCAACAGTACCCTGGAAACTGGAACTGTAAAATGATGATGATGATGATGATGATGATGATGATTAATTTTAATAATTTTTTTATTTTAATAATACAGTATTATCCACTTTGGAGACACCAATTAGAAGAGCAGTTTAAATAATAAAGTTACATGCCTTGCACTCAATGTGATTGGCAACATGTTTTGGCTAAAATATTGAACAATAATAGTCCTTTCTTGAACCTATAAACCACGTGCAGTTCTTATGGTAATTTTTAATGCAGTCTGTTCATAAGTTACTTTTATTCGGGGTGCTTATAACCTTAAAACATTCCTGGTATATTGCATGCATGTACTGACCTAAGGAGTTGTATTAGTAAAATTTATAAAGTAGTAAATTCTCACTTGTTATGAAGAACCGACTGGTACAAATTGCTGTCATATGTAAACCAAGCCTGGATAGCTGCAGTTCATCCAAAGATCCTGGGTTTGACTTCTGGTTCTGGTGGTGACCATTGAGAGAAAAGATTTTCCCTTGGAGAAAGACATGCATGTGAAAGAAATGGGTCTTGTATGAAGTTCCAGAGCACCTTTCCCAACCCTCGCTTGAAAAAACTAGTAATACGTACATAGTACACAATACCTGGCTCCTTTTTGTTAATTTTGGGCAGGGTTTGAAGGCCAGGTATAGTACGCAAACCTTTTCTTGATTGAGCTCCATAGTGCTGAATGGGAACTTGGGATCAAGAAAAGGTTTGCGTACTATACTCTCCCGGACATATTTCAGGTTACAACCTGGGATCCACTGGGATATGAACCTGCTTTCTGGATGGAATGCCAGCCTTCTTGTTCAAAGATATAAATATGAAATGTGGTGACTTGGGTGTCTTGTCAGATTATTAAAGTATATTTTAATATTTGATTGTTTTAACAGTATAGTGCCAAAGTGAAGGAAAACTTGTTTTCTGTTTGTATAAACTGAGATTTTCTATTTTCCGTCAATGATTGTACGGTAATTTTAAACTTAAATAAGTAGTGTTCATTTGTTAATAGTAGAGGCCATTTTATGGTCATGATTAGTATTGCCTATTTATTTGCATGATACTCAATTATTTCTTGCCTTTTCTAATTGGTCTCTAACATTGTATTTATTTTTTAAATTTTCAGTTGTACTAGCAATAAAATTCTCAGGTGAGAGCAGCAGTAGCACTTCTGATATTACTACAACTACTACTACTACTACTACTACTACTCATCCTCCTCCTCTTTCCCCTCAGAGTCTAAATGTATCTGATGGCTCCAACAAACAGTCAACATAAAGGACTTTCTTCCTTTCAAAAATTACAGCTAACAGATATTTGTATTATAGCTAGATGATGGCATGTTTAAGAAGCTTTATTTCGCAATTGTACTGTTTGTCATAGGAAAGATATAAGATTTTTTAAAATTACATTTCATTATTTCAAAATTGTTGAGTTCCAATACAGTGTGATTACTGTTAACAACAATCATGAATGTAAATACATTTGCATATATTAAGTATTCCTTACTATTTTGAAATAATGGTGCTAATAAAATCTGTAACAGATTGAATTTGTAATTGTACTCAACATAAATATTTTATTTTGCTTATTTTGGGGTTATGATTTGCAATTTCTGTCTTTCTATGAAGAGTTGTGCATTATTTGTGACATTTTGAATGAGTCAGTGTTTCCAGTAAACAAAAGACATTATATAGTATGAGAAGTGTATGCTGATATGCCCGTTAACTTGTATGTTTGTGAAAATTCCAAGTGTGTTTAAAATGAAGGCTGTAAATTACTTTTGAAGAAACTCTCTCTTAATTAAATTTGAAAATTTTAAAAACATTTGGATGATGTGTGGGGTGGAGGTTGTAGTATAAACTGTTTTGTCCTGTTTTCATATTTATATTGTTCCAGATTTGAATTATCTGAATAACCTTTCTTTCTTTCTTTCTTTCTTTCTTTCTTTCTTTCTTTCTTTCTTTCTTTATCTGTACAAGTAATTTCCTGACATGTCAGAGTAAGAACTGATATGGCAGTGGATCTTCTTACATTGAGGGAGGAAAGAAAGAAATTGCAAGTAAATCCAACTAGGTATCAATGTATAAATTGGGCTTTGGACAGTTGATGTTCATGTTATGAACAATGTAATAATTTGTTGCCTGTTTACCTTTTCCAGCATGTAATGAAGTCAAAAGTTAGTTGTTAGTTTATTTATTCATGGAAATCCTGAAGATATTTATAGAATGTTTTTACAACTTTCTTAGTTTTTCACATAAGCGAGTTAAGTGAACGGTTAGAAGTGCTATGTGCCTGTGAGAATGTTTTGTATTTCAGAAACAGTACTATAATAGTGAATTAATTATGCTAGGACTTAATGTAATTTTCTTTCTTTTAATGTATATTTTTCAGGTTGTCAGATTTTGGTAACTTCTATTTTTTTTAAATCTGTGTCAGAATGAAATTACAAATCATTGTAATCTTCCTAATGTTATGACAGAAACCAACCCAGAAAAAAGAAGTTAATAAAATTATTCTCATTAGAATAGCTTCTGTCTTTTATATTAACACATGAAGTTCCTACCATGGGGATGAGGGGAGATAGAAGAGCTACATGTAGATTTATTTGTATATAGTTTAAGAACATTTCTTACTTTAGTACTAAATATTTGAAGATAATGATTTTTAATTATATTTTTGGAGTTGTCCTTAACATGCCCTTCCTTTCCATTTCTGTGGAATAACTTACTGATTCTCGTAGCGAAACAGTAGTAGCATTTCTTCGGACTTTTTTTTCTGTACTATATACACGATAGAATAACAGTTTAAGCTATTTTATTAGTACATTCACCTGTAAGAAATATGTAGTAATTAAATTATGGTTGAATATCAGTATGTTGTTTTGTTTTTATTAGATCTGTGTATATTTTTGTGAAATAAATATAACACTGTAAATGGTTGCCATTCTTATTTCTGTGGTGACTGAAACCTGGTTGGTCTCCAGCTTCCTTGGTTGTTGGTTTGTTGTTGAATACTCAGTTGATTTATACTTGGATAGAGAAGTTGCAATTATAATAATGTTCTAATTTAGAATATATTTATCATCTACAGCATGTCCCAATTACAGGTGAAGTAATAAATATGTATATACATATACAATATAACCTCTTTAAGATGTTTCTGCAGGGGACAAGGAAAAAGAACGTGTTAAGCAAGAAAATGTACTACTGAATACATGAATAGAAACTTGCCAACAGGGATATGAAAACACTAGATATGATTTTTTCCGATATGATGGCATTTTAAGTTTTGTATCCGCGGATACAGTGAAAACTATAGCTACCGTTTCTAAAGATCAGCGGAGAATTCTAAAAGGTGTGAAATACACGAGAGAACAAATATGCACTGAAAGGTATAAGGAAAAGACCAGACAACAAATATGAAAACTTTTATACGGTGGGGGGCATAAAAATATCAAAACAAATGGTGGTAGAAGACTTTTATTTCAGAACAAATGGTGGTAGAAGACTTATTTCAGGCCAGTGGGTTATTAAACATTACTTTTTGGGCACACTCTTAGACAATGAATTGGAGAATACACTCAGCCTCGACCATGTGTGACTGTGACTTAGGCCGCTATTTCGAATCGACCAAACTTTGATTGGACCAACTCGAATGATAGAGTTGAAACTCGAAGGTGCTACCTCGGCGTGCTTAAAGATACGGGCACCTGTCCATTTTCTGATAGATTTTAATCTTGTCTTCCTTAGTAAGGACTTTTACAACTTTTTCTGAATCCATAACTAGGCTGTCACAAGACAAATATGCAAGACACTAGTCAACTTCACACGATTATGTTCCTAATCCAGATGTGGGCTTTTAGTCGACAAATATTCGCTACCCTTCACTGTAGCCCTCAACAAAAAATATATTTCTAATTTCTGAATGGAATGCAAAATACAAGCACAAACAGGCTCATTGTGTTATTCAGCAATCTCGCTGCTAACCTGCAAGCAAAATTGAACATTCCTGAGGCTAACAAGCCTGTTCCCTGACGTTACAACTTATGCTGTGAAGTTCAGGAATTCAAGGTCTCTTCCTGTTATCACGCAACTGTGGTGAGGGCTCTTCTTGCTAGAGTTGGCAATCAAGTTCCTTTCACAAGGGATGACAAATATTTCCAGGGCTAAGAAAAATGTGATCGTACTAAGCGGTAATAACTTAGCGAAAATTTGTGACGCGATGAGCGAGGTATTTTTATATAGATTTAATACGATGAGAATCAGGACTTTGAATTTACGACATGCTAAATGGGAAAATGTGTTAATGAGGTTTCACTGTATGTACAAACCTACAGATATACATCTTTACACGTTTTCTACAGACTATTCACACCCGTGTTTAATGTACGGTTTATTGGCCTCCGTGAAGTAATTTAAACCTACATCTTGTGCACAATTCAATACCATAGAGTGGCAAGGCTCCGCCAAAAAGAAAAGAAGAAAAAAAAAGCAGATCTATGATGCTAGGGATGGGAAGCCCAGAACTGATGTAGATTCCCCCCCCGATGCTAGCACAAAACTCGGACAAGAATGCCCCTCTTGAGAGCTCTGGCTACATGCACATTGTTCACCGTGCAGCACGAAGGCTTAGTGATGGTATTGCTTGTGTTGGGCAATCATTCAGTGTTTGGTTCACTGAATACATGTTAATTACCGAGCTCGATAGCTGCAGTCAATTAAGTGTGGCCAGTATCCAGTATTCGGGAGATAGTAGGTTCGAACCCCACTGTCGGCAGCCCTGAAAATGGTTTTCCGTGGTTTCCCATTTTCACACCAGGCAAATGCTGGGGCTGTACCTTAATTAAGGCCACGGCCGCTTCCTTCCCACTCCTAGCCCTTTCCTGTCCCATTGTCGCCATAAGACCTATCTGTGTCGGTGCGACGTAAAGCAACTAGCAAAAAAAAATACATGTTAATCAGGATACTAGTTCTCATTCAGTTATTATTGCCACCTGTAATCTAAAAATGACACACGTTCTGTCGTTTACGTAATCTTTTCTGGCAAGTGTGACAAATTATATTATAAATGAAAAATGATGTTAAAGATCCACCTTTTTACCACAACAAATACAGTAATCCTGAAAAATGGTATACAGCTGACAAACACATACCGGTAATTAAAACATGTTACCCTTGTCAAGGTGAATTGATAAAAGTATGACTTTTGTAATTTGAAATTTTTTGTCAGTTTTTATATAAGTTCTAAATTCAAGTTGTTTAAAAAGAAGATATTTTAAGGTTCAAGACTAGTATGAAGAATACAAAGCAACATGTATAAGTGCAGTTATATTAGCAATGTGATGTGTTACACAAAAAACAAGAGGTGCTACACACCTGAAGAAAAATATAAAATTACAAGACTCATGCTTCTATCCATTAACCTGTTTTAATTATGTGTTTGTGTAGTGTGTCTTAGGACTTATTCCCTGTGTTAATTTTAATCTGTACAAAGGGAATGTGGCTGTTGATGTCCACATAGGACGAAACATGTCCTGCAATATTCACAAGAATATAGAAATAAAACGATTGTTTGTTGTGGAGGGGAAAGGTGGATCTTTAACATACTTTTTTATTTATAATATACTAGACATTCACCACAGACCAGAAAATGAGATTCATAACATGTAATCAGTGTTAAACCCTGAGAAGATCTAATAATATTTAATTTTGTTACAGATTGACTAGCTTTTGTTTGCACATGTCGTGTTCTGCGATTGTGTTTTGTTCTGTTCATTGTGAAGACTGATCATACTTTTTTTTAAAAGTACCCAGCCATATAAAAGTGTGTCGTTTTCTTCAGATATTATTGTTAAAAAACTGGAGTGATTGTTTTCTAATTTAAATTTTGTGACTACAGTATTCTCTCTTACAAAACTGGCTATGTTTTGATACTCCTTCCTTCCTTTAATGTATTGGTTATTTTGAGCCATAGTTATTTTTGTTTACCATTACCTGTAGGCTTACCTGTTCAGTTGCTATGAGTCATTTTGTTTTTCTAATTTAATTTTCATCGCCTGAAACACAGCCTCATCATTGCCACCTGTGAGCTCATTGTGTAAACAAATAGATGCAGCCTTTCTTAAGAAATCACTGGCACATAACATACATCTCTCCCCTTCCCACCACCTGCAGCTTAATTGCTGCTCTGTTAAGAGAGGCCAAGGAGTTACACCTGCCCGCCCACCTCTTCTCCCCTCGCTAGAACAATATTTAAATGGATTTTACACACATAGTGTTTAGCTATGGAATCTTTTACCACCTGAAATAAAGCTGCTTTCTCTTCCTCACTTCCTCTGTGCATTAAAGAAAATGTATACGTAAATAAAATCCCATATATGATGTGTATAACTTGTATAAATTAGTGTTTCAAGAATTACATGTGCGAGTACAGTTGAATGTGTGCATGCACGTGTGGGAGTGTTAAGAGTCCGAGCTTGGAAGAGTGTAGTACAGGGGTATGAGTGAGGGTGTGAATGGCTGGGTCTTGCTACTCTTAACCCTTTTAGGACCGGGTATATTCGAGGAGGGTGCGCGTAAGACTACCAGCTGTGTAGCATATGGCATGGTGAAGAAGACCAGGGAATATTTGTAATCTCCTTTCAGAAATCTATAATTTCGGTTGTAATAAAGCTTTCTTCAATACTCTTGTTTTCAAAATTTTGAGAAAACAACCGTTTTTCTTACGACGTAAACAGAGGCAGTTTAAATAAAATGAATATTTTAATATAAACAATGAAAATGAAATGGCTTATAGCTTTTAGTGCCGGGAATGTCAGAGGACAAGTACGGCTCACCAGATGCTGGTCTTTTGATTTGACACCCGTAGGTGACCTGCGAATCGTGATGAGGATGAAATGAAGATGACACACACACCCAGCCCCTCTACCAGCGAAATTAAGCAATTATGGATAAAATTCCAGACTCTGCCAGGAATCAAATCCGGGACCCCTGTGACCAAAGGACAGCACACTAACCATTTAGCCATGAAGCCGGACAATATAAACAGTATTTTACATATACACTAAAAATGCTTGTTAAATATTGAAATATCTCTAGCTTCTGAACTAAGCAAATTTTATGTATAGCAAATGTATTATTTGCATTCCGTACTTCATTTTCCATTTTATTACTTAAACAGTTTGCCAAACCCAGAATCTCTGAATAACACCAATACACGCCTGCAACATAACACACTGAAACTGACCGAATAATATTTTAAAATATTTCCATTTGTTTTCCATATTTACAAATATGTTTTGCAAAGCACACACCATGGCATCCTTCTTGGCATTTGGTACACACAGTTCTTGATCTTTTCCAAACTCCTGTCTTACTGCAAGACCATGTTTTTTCCTTTCTTCCTGGGAGTTCGGGAAATTCTGTAGGTAGAGGCACCTGTTTTTGGTGAAAAGTTTTGCTTGATTTAGTCATTTTTAAAAGTTCTTTCTGTGTATTTTTTTGCTATTTTTATTTTATTTCTTCAAACATTTTGCTTATTTTATTTTCACCTTTCAGCAATAAATGCTAAACCAAAAGATAGTTGATGGCTTATTTGCAGTAAAACAACAAACTTTATTTTTACATATGTACAAGAAACCTGTGAATTACGCAGCTGAGAACACACACAACCTGAAGCATAGATTTTTGGACAAATTTTATCCTGCCCACCTACACAATTTACACACCAGTCTGAAGAAGACAGAGATACCACGAGTTCTATATTACTGGGAGTCAAGAGCCATTCTCCTGTCAGACATTGCATTACAATACGTTGAAAATGTCCCGTTACTGACTGGGATCCATAAAGCCTTTGCTGCAGCTTTCACAAAATGCCCATATTCTGATTTTAGAGAGAGAAGAATGGTATCAAAATATCTTAACCTGCTCTACATGAACTGCCCACTAGGTCCCTAAACACTGTGTATGGTTCAAGATATTCTGATATTGAAAGTTATCATAGGATGGTAATTTACTTCGTTAGATGATTTCACTTCATCATTTTTAACTTGCCTTTTATTATGCTGCTTGGATTAAAGAGCAAGTCAGTTATTTCGCCAAACTTTTGTGATTTCGCACTACGTAAAAAACAGGTGCCTCTATCTATAATTCCTCAAAAATCTTCATTTGAAGGCCTAATATATACAGATTTCTTCTTCTCCTGGAACCATTCTTCAGACACATTATCAATTGAGACAAGAAACTTGTACCTTGGCATGACTGAAACAATGTTTGCAAATATGTTGGTAGATAGTCTGCCTAGTCAATACTATTTATTATTTACCTTTCACTTTAACATCTAGTACATGTTTCGAGAATATTTATGCATTCTCTTCCTCAGCTAGTGGATTAAAATTCAGTGTACAATAAGACCTGATAAAATAGGGGGGGCCCCCATTAAAAATTCAAAACTATGACCATTACAATGTAACATTTAAAAAATTTGGATGGTAAAAATCATGGAATTAAAATCCCATCTTGTCATGTACAAATAAAAACACAATATAGTAATGTCTGTTTAAATATTGAGTACAGCGTCTTATGGTGATATGAGTTCACAGTATCCTTGATCTTGCAATGTTATCTTGCGAAGTTCAAATAAAGTTGAGTTAAGAATAAATGAAATTGCATTAAAACTTGAAGTCTTATTTAGTATTAAAAACTTCATTTTTTGTCCGTATTGACTCAAGATTTTACAAAGCTTAGTAAAGCTAAAGGTTCCACCTATTCAATACATTATCATAATGGTCTGTTTAGAACATCACATATTTATTTAACTTATTGTAAAATACATCTTTGGGACCAGTTTCGGCAATCTACTATGCCATCATCAGCCATTGGAAGTTAATAGCAAGGAACATTCAAAAAAGTAAAAATATGCTATAAAATCAGTATAGAATGTATGTTTGGCATACTTGTAACTGCAAGTCCTATTCTACATGAAAACCATTAAAAATAGCTAGATAACATTGACCCATTGTACTATACAAATAACATGTCCTTTTTGAAAAAAATACAGTAATATTTGGTGCGTCTAAAATTATTTTTTAGGTGATTGAAAAAGTATATAATTTGGTGTAGTTGATGTACAGGAAGTTAATATAAAATTGATAAATAATTCTACAAAACATCTGCCATTATTAAAGCACAGTTTTTTGGTTCCTCGTGATGTGCGATTTATACTGTTTGATAATATATACAGGTTCTTCTTTCTTAAACGTTATTGACAAAACAGTGTGTTTGACTAATGTAAGGAGTAGCAGATTTCTGATATGTTTAGTCTTATTTTAGTATTTGAACCTTGCTTCGTAATATTTTTTCAAGATAAATAACTGTATGGCTGAGGCCGAAACTATGGTTGAGATCTTGAATATTATTTTATATGCCAGGTGGAAGTGGGCAGTAATTAGTATTAATCTCGAACCAGCATGGACCTCTTCAGCATTTGTTCCTCACTCTCTCTACACGCCGCTACATTCGACCTGAGGTCCATGCTGGTTCGAGATTAATACTAATTACTGCCCACTTCCACCTGGCATATAAAATAATATTCAAGATCTCAACCTTAGTTTCGGCCTCAGCCATACAGTTATTTATATTGAAAAAATATTACTAAGCAAGGTTCAAATACTAAAATAAGACTAAACATATCAGAAATCTGCTACTCCTTACATTAGTCAAACATAGACTGTTTTGTCAATAACTTTTAAGAAAGAAGAACCTGTATATATTATCAAACAGTATAAGTCGCATATCACGAGGAACCAAAAAACTGTGCTTTAATAATGGCAGATGTTTTGTAGAATTATTTATCAATTTTATATGAACTTCCTGTACATCAACTACACCAAATTTATAAACTTTTTCAATCACCTAAAAAATAATTTTAGACGCACCAAATAATACTGTATTTTTAAAAAGACTTGTATAATACAATGGGTCAATCTTATGGGTCAATATATTGGATAGTATCTTGCCAGTTATATTCGTGTTTTTCTTCGTGTACAACAATCCTTTCGATACTTAAGCATTTAACCAAACACAGTGTAGTGTAGTGTAGATACATTGTAGTATAGATACAGTACATTTAGATAGTGCTGTATCTTGCCTGCTATATTCGTGTGTTTTCGCGTGTATCTATTAGACCGTAATACTAATAATAATTTGTCTAAGCATTTAGCTTCATTGGTAATCTTTGAGTACAGTAGTTCTTGCAAATTTCATTTCTGTTGTGCTTAGTTTAGTGACGTCCGGTACGGCACCGGTATCGTAATTCGGATACGTCTGAAAGTAGTTTAAAAATTACTGTAGTGTACTGTACAGTAGGATACGAGTAATGTCCTATTGGAATTTAGTGCGATTATTTTATTATTGTAAAATATTTGTGTAGTACTGGTGTAGTGGAGGTATCTGTAGAAACTCTTACTAAAATACTGTTGTAATTAGAATAGGCGTAATTGCAGTTTGGTATTGTGTAGTTCTTGTGTAGGCTATTACTTTCGATATTCAGTAATTAACAGCAGTTTTTATCCTGTCAGGGGTTGTAGGATTTAAAAAAATAGAGCACGACTAAGTAGTATTGTAGTGTAGTCGTATATTAATTACCTTATTGTTGTGTACTATCCCAGACAATATATCCCTCCGTTCATTTATTTTTTGCTAATAAGTTATTTTATTTTTAATTTCATTTTTTTCCCAGTAAAGAATGGCTAAGGAGCGCGAGTGTACTTACTGTGGGTGTGGCGAGGCATTGAGGGGTATGAGGGAGGAGTTGGAAAGTTTGAGGGAGATAATTAGGATTCTCACAGAAGACAGGAAGGAAGATAGGACTCCCTCAAACAATGTACAGGTTCAAGTAGGTGTACAAGAGGGAGGGGAAGGAAAGGGAGGAGTTGTAGAAGACAGGTGGTCTACTGTTCTAAGGGGAAGGAGATTGCAGGCTAAGGGCTCTATTCAGAATCAGAATTCAGGACAGGTGTCTGTGCGAAATCGGTACGAGTCACTCCAGGTAGAACAGAGGGAAGATGAGGGACAGGGAACTGTTGCTGAGATGTGTGGAAGTAGGAGGAAGGGAAAAGGCAGGAAAGGAAAATGTAGAGTAGAGGATAGGAAAAGACAGGTGGAACAGGGTCATGGGAAGGAGATAAGGGAGGAGGAAGTAGCTTCTGCAGCTATCAGGAAAGATAGGGCTGACCAGGAAGGGAGGGGATCAAATGAGGTGGGTAGGGTTGAGGCTCTGGTCATGGGGGATTCCATCGTTAGACACATGGGGAAAGTGTGTGGAGGAAAGGGTACCAGGGTAGAGTGTTATCTAGGAATTGGGTTGAGGCAGATGTTGAGGAAAGTAGAAGAGAGGGAGGAGGGGAAGGAGAAGGTGGTAGTGTTTCATGTTGGTACCAACAACGTAAGGCAAGCTGATATAAGTACCAACATAGTTGGAGATGTGTGAGATCTGGTAAATGCAGCACGGGTGAAGTTTAAGAAAGCGGAGATTGTTATTAGTGGAATACTGTGTAGAAGGGATACTGACTGGAGGGTGATTGGGGATTTAAATGAGACTATGGAGTGGGAATGTGGGAAACTGGGAGTGAAATTTCTAGATCCTAATGGGTGGGTAGGAGATAGGGATCTGCGCTCAGATGGCCTTCATTTAAACCGCAGTGGTAGTACAAGTTAGGACATTTGTTTGGAAGGGTAATAGGGAGGTACATTCAGGGAAACGGGATGGCCTAGGGAGCGGTGATAAGGGAACAGGAAACTGGAAATCAAGTAGGGATGACATAAAATTGTTAGTGTTGAACTGTAGAAGTATTGTAAGGAAAGGAATAGAATTAAGTAACTTAATGGATATATATTTACCAGATATTGTAATAGGAGTTGAATCATGGCTGAGAAATGATATAATGGATGCAGAAATTTTCTCACGGCACTGGAGTGTGTATCGTAGAGATAGGATAGGAAGGGCGGGAGGGGGAGTGTTCATTCTGGTGAAAGAAGAAATTGTAAGCTACGAAAAAGTTAAAGATGAGACACATGAAATTCTAGGCGTAAGGCTCATTTCTAAAGATAATAGGCAACTTGATATACACTGACTGACAGAGCAAATGCAACACCAAAAAGGAGTGGTCAGAACTTTATGCCAATTGCAGGGTAGACTGACGTCACTGAGGTATGCTCATGATGTGAAATGCGCCGCTGTGCTGCGCACGTAGCGAACGATAAATGGGACACGGCGTTGGCGAATGGCCCACTTCGTACCGTGATTTCTCAGCCGACAGTCATTGTAGAACGTGTTGTCGTGTGCCACAGGACACGTGTATAGCTAAGAATGCCAGGCCGCCGTCAACGGAGGCATTTCCAGCAGACAGACGACTTTACAAGGGGTATGGTGATCAGGCTGAGAAGGGCAGGTTGGTCGCTTCATCAAATCGCAGCCGATACCCATAGGGATGTGTCCACGGTGCAGCGCCTGTGGCGAAGATGGTTGGCGCAGGGACATGTGGCACGTGCGAGGGGTCCAGGCGCAGCCCGAGTGACATCAGCACGCGAGGATCGGCGCATCCGCCGCCAAGCGGTGGCAGCCCCGCATGCCACGTCAACCGCCATTCTTCAGCATGTGCAAGACACCCTGGCTGTTCCAATATCGACCAGAACAATTTCCCGTCTATTGGTTGAAGGAGGCCTACACTCCCGGCGTCCGCTCAGAAGACTACCATTGACTCCACAGCATAGACATGCACGCCTGGCATGATACCGGGCTAGAGCGACTTGGATGAGGGAATGGCAGAACATCGTGTTCTCCGATGAGTCACGCTTCTGTTCTGTCAGTGATAGTCACCGCAGACGAGTGTGGCATCGGCGTGGAGAAAGGTCAAATCCGGCAGTAACTGTGGAGCGCCCTACCGCTAGACAACGCAGCATCATGGTTTGGGGCGCTATTGCGTATGATTCCACGTCACCTCTAGTGCGTATTCAAGGCACGTTAAATGCCCACCGCTACGTGCAGCATGTGCTGTGGCCGGTGGCACTCCCGTACCTTCAGGGGCTGTTTCAGCAGGATAATGCCCGCCCACACACTGCTCGCATCTCCCAACAGGCTCTACGAGGTGTACAGATGCTTCCGTGGCCAGCGTACTCTCCGGATCTCTCACCAATCAAACACGTGTGGGATCTCATTGGACGCCGTTTGCAAACTCTGCCCCAGCCTCGTACGGACGACCAACTGTGGCAAATGGTTGACAGAGAATGGAGAACCATCCCTCAGGACACCATCCGCACTCTTATTGACTCTGTACCTCGACGTGTTTCTGCGTGCATCGCCGCGCGCGGTGGTCCTACATCCTACTGAGTAGATGCCGTGCGCATTGTGTAACCTGTATATCGGTTTGAAATAAACATCAATTATTCGTCCGTGCCGTCTCTGTTTTTTCCCCAACTTTCATCCCTTTCGAACCACTCCTTCTTGGTGTTGCATTTGCTCTGTCAGTGTATTTGGAGTGTACAGATCGGGAAAGGGTAGCACTGACGCGGATTCGGAATTATTTGATAGGATAGTCGGCTATGTGGGAAACAACATGGAAAGAAATGTGATTGTAGCGGGAGATCTGAATTTGCCAGATGTCAATTGGAAAGGAAATGCGAACGACAGGAAGCATGACCAACAAATGGCAAATAAGTTAATATGGGAAGGACAGCTGATTCAGAAAGTGATGGAACCAACCAGAGGGAAAAATATCCTGGATGTCGTGCTGATAAAACCAGATGAGCTCTATAGAGAAACTGAAGTAATAGATGGTATTAGTGATCATGAAGCTGTTTTTGTGGTAGTTAAAAATAAATGTGATAGAAAGGAAGGTCTGAAAAGTAGGACTGTTAGGCAGTACCATATGGCTGATAAAGCAGGCATGAGGCAGTTTCTAAAAAGTAATTATGATTGGTGGAAAATGGTAAATAAAAATGTAAACAGACTCTGGGATGGGTTTAAAGAAATTGTGGAGGAATGCGAAAACAGGTTTGTACCATTAAGGGTGGTAAGGAATGGTAAAGACCCACCTTATTATAATAGAGAAATAAAGAGACTAAGAAGGAGGTGCAGACTGGAAAGAAATAGATTTAGAAATGGCTGTGGAAGTAAGGAGAAACTGAAGGAACTTACTAGAAAATTGAATCTAGCAAAGAAGGCAGCTAAGGATAACATGATGGCAAGCATAATTGGCAGTCATACGAATTTTAGTGAAAAATGGAAGGGTATGTATAGGTATTTTAAGGCAGAAACAGGTTCCAAGAAGGACATTCCAGGAATAATTAATGAACAAGGGGAGTGTGTATGTGAGGATCTTCAAACGGCAGAAGTATTCAGTCAGCAGTATGTAAAGATTGTTGGTTACAAGGATAATGTCGAGATAGAGGAGGAGACTAAGGCCAAAGAAGTAATAAAATTTACATACGATAACAATGACATTTACAATAAGATACAAAAGTTGAAAACTAGAAAAGCGGCTGGAATTGATCAGATTTCTGGGGATATACTAAAGACAATGGGTTGGGATATAGTACCATATCTGAAGTACTTATTTGATTATTGTTTGGTCGGAGGAGCTATACCAGATGAATGGAGAGTTGCTATAGTAGCCCCTGTGTATAAAGGAAAGGGTGATAGACATAAAGCTAAAAATTACAGGCCAGTAAGTTTGACATGCATTGTATGTAAGCTTTGGGAAAGCATTCTTTCTGATTATATTAGACATGTTTGTGAAATTAATAACTGGTTCGATAGAAGGCAATTTGGTTTTAGGAAAGGTTATTCCGCTGAAGCTCAACTTGTAGGATTCCAGCAAGATATAGCAGATATCATGTATTCTGGAGGTCAAATGGACTGTATCGCGATTGACCTGTCTAAAGCATTTGATAGGGTGGATCATGGGAGACTAGTGGCAAAAATGAGTGCAATTGGACTAAACAAAAGAGTGACTGAATGGGTTGCTATATTTCTAGAAAATAGATCTCAGAGAATTAGAGTAGGTGAAGCTTTATCTGACCCTGTAATAATTAAGAGGGGAATTCCTCAAGGCAGTATTATCTGACCTTTATGTTTTCTTATATATATGTAAATGATATGAGTAAAGGAGTAGAATTGGAGGTAAGGCTTTTTGCGGATGATGTTATTCTCTATAGAGTGATAAATAAGTTACAAGATTGTGAGCAACTGCAACGTGACCTCGTAAATGTTGTGAGATGGACAGTGGACAATGGTATGTTGATAAACGGGGTTAAAAGTCAGGTTGTAAGTTTCACAAATAGGAAAAGTCCTCTCAGTTTTAATTACTGCGTTGATGGGGTGAAAGTTCCTTTTGGGGATCATTGTAAGTATCTAGTTGTTAATATAAGGAAAGATCTTCATTGGGGTAATCACATAAATGGGATTGTAAATAAAGGGTACAGATCTCTGCACATGGTTATGAGGGTGTTTTGGGGTTGTAGTAAGGATGTAAAGGAGAGGGCATATAAGTCTCTGATAAGACCCCAACTAGAGTATGGTTCCAGTGTATGGGACCCTCACCAGGATTACCTGATTCAAGAACTGGAAAAAATCCAAAGAAAAGCAGCTCGATTTGTTCTGGGTGATTTCCGACAAAAGAGTAGTGTTACAAAAATGTTGCAATGTTTGGGTTGGAAAGAATTGAGAGAAAGAAGAGGAGCTGCTCGACTAAGTGGTATGTTGATATAGATGTTGATTCCCATAGGGAATATGAAATATTTGTCCTGAATGAGTAAATTTATAATACCAATATAAATGGTCCGTTATTGGACATTATAAATTTTCCTGCTAACTCATTCTTGGTTGCCAGCGTTTCGCCCTCGTGTGCTAGGGTGGGAATCAACATCTATATCATCTGATGGCCAAGCAGGCATTAATTTTTGCTGATGAGACAAAGTCTCTTAGTGCATTGGCACTGCCGGTGGCTCCAGTTAGCCTACGCAGTGGCCTCCACGGTATGCACTAGCCAGCGTATTGGTAGGTGTGCTAGGTACCAACTGATGAGCCCACCCTAGCACACGAGGGCGAAACGCTGGCAACCAAGAATGAGTTAGCAGGAAAATTTATAATGTCCAATAACGGACCATTTATATTGGTATTATAAGTGGTATGTTCCGAGCTGTCAGCGGAGAGATGGCGTGGAATGACATTAGTAGACGAATAAGTTTGAATGGCGTTTATAAAAGTAGGAAAGATCACAATATGAAGATATAGTTGGAATTCAAGAGGACAAACTGGGGCAAATATTCATTTATAGGAAGGGGAGTTAGGGATTGGAATAACTTACCAAGGGAGATGTTCAGTAAATTTCCAATTTCTTTGAAATCATTTAGGAAAAGGCTAGGAAAGCAACAGATAGGGAATCTGACACCTGGGCGACTGCCCTAAATGCAGATCAGTATTGATTGATTGATTGATTGATTGATTGATTGATTTAGCTATTTCTAAAATCTTTCATGTAGAATAAGACTTGCTGTTTAAAAAACTGTGGTTTAAAATGGCAAATGCTTTGTAGAATCACTTATCAATTTTATATACATGTCTTGTACATAAGCTATACCAAATCATAGACTCTTTCAATTATATACAAAACAATTTTAGACGCACCAAGTAATACTGTATTTTTCAAAAAAGACATGTTATTTGTATAGTACAATGGGTCAATGTTATCTAGCTATTTTTAATGTTTTTCATGTAGAATAGGACTTGCAGTTAAAAGTATGCCAAACATACATTCTATACTGATTTTATAGCATATTTTTACTTTTTTTAATGTTCCTTGCTATTAACTTCCAATGGCTGATGATGGCATATTGGATTGCCGAAACCGCTCCCAAAGATGTATTTTACAATAAGTTTAATAAATATGTGATGTTCTAAACAGACCATTATGATAATGTATTGAATAGGTGGAACCTTTAGCTTTACCAAGCTTTGTAAAAACTTGAAGTCTTGCCGATATCCACCATCAATAGGTGTAAAAATATCGGCAAGACTTCAAGTTGTAATGCAATTTCATTTATTCTTAACTCAACTTTATTTGAACTTCACAAGATAGCATTGCAAGATCAAGGATACTGTGAACTCATATCACCATAAGATGCTGTACTTAATTTTAATCAGACATTACTATATTGTTTTTGTTTGTACATGACAAGATGGGATTTTAATTCCATGCTTTTTACCATCCATATTTTTTAAATGTTACATTGTAATGGTCATAGTTTTGAATTTTTAATGGGGGCCCCCCTATTTTGTCAGGTCTTATTGTATACTGAATTTTAATCCACTAGCTGAGGAAGAGAATGCATGAATATTCTCGAAACATGTACTAGATGTTAAGGTGAAAGGTAAATAATAAATAGTGTTGACTAGGTGGACTATCTACCAACATATTTGCTGTTATTAAGTCAATACGGATCCAATACCGGCCACTATGGTCAAGATTATTAATAGTGAAACAATGTTTAGTACAGTTTTCTTTGTATAAGATGTACGCATTCTATGTCATGCTTGAAAATATACTGAATGCCACTTTCGTCCAATATTTTATCGTATGCTGCTCATTGAGATAACTATAGAGTATCTTATCATTCATGTCGATCCCTTCCATAAACTTATTGTAGTCGCAGATCATTCTTGGTTTCATTGTCACAGTTTCTTGCCCATGCTTCCTTTTATCTTCTCTTGATCATTTATTTCAGTGTTTGTAGACGGTAAAATTACAGGGAATTTCTGGGATTACTTCTCCCTTTAAGCCAAACTGACAGTGTTGCCTTTCCTCTTCCTTGCTACATCTAGTTTTTGTGTCAGTTCTCCTGGAATACCTTTCCTATTAAGTCTCAGTGCTGGTAAAAAATGTACCTTCGCTGTAAAGGTACCCAGCAAGAGTAACACTTGAAAAAATGTTGTCCGTGAATATGTGGCAACCGTTGTTTAGAAGGTTGCACCAATTTAACTACTTCACTACCACAGTGTGACCTAAGCAGTTTTCTTCAACTTCTTGTTTATCTTCTGTAGATTTTGCTCCTTTATAACAATAGAAATTCATACAGTAGTTTGAAGCTGAATCACAGAGAACCCGAAGTTTGATACCCCACTTATGGTGGTGTTTATTTGGAATACTGTATATTGCAACAGTAGAGTATGACTTTTGCTGCCTATCGAACTTTCGTCAACTGATGTTTGCTGGTGAGGGGTGTAGAAGGTTGAAATTTACCACATGGATCATAATTCGGTTCAGTGTTCTTGACCAACTTACTATTGTCAACTAAATGAAAGAAGCTAAGTACTGATTCAAATCTAGTTCTAGTGAACATTTGCTAAAACCAGATAGAACTTTGCAGAGAATTGGCTCACCATTATGACTGAGTTTAAGTTTCCTGTTCAAGCCCATATTCAACAGAACCATAACAAAAGCCCTCATCTCTGTCATTGTCACTGGAATCCTTGACTGAAGTCTGCTTGATGGAGAAGGGTTGTTTTTCTGGGATGCATACCTATTTGTCTCTGTAAGCATAAGTAAAAAGAGGCTAGCTGTAAAAAATAATAAGCCACTGGTTTCAAATCAGTTGAAGGGCAGTCTTTAGGTCCCGCGGATTCCATGAATGTAAAACTGTGAGAGAACTATGGCTTATCATCTTCAAATATCTTTATATAGAGTTAACATGGTCATCACTTTTATCTGAACTTGAACTGTACGAGTCACTCGGCACACAGCTGTCAGCATTGTTAGTCGTGCAAGATCTAACTAAAGCACTACTATCACTGTCTTGGTACTCACTGCGAGCATCATTCTTGTGTTGTAATCTGGATGTCAAAGGCTGATTTGGATCAAAACATGGGTCTAAATCACTGTCATCAGAAAAATCAAACAAGTCAATCAGTTCTTTTTTTAATTTCTGCCTCTAATTTCCTACTTGTCATACATTTATGAGAAACTCTCATCCATAAAGGTGATGGCCATATCTCCCAAAATGGAAATCACCACGCATCTTTCAAAAGTGAAATCGGCACTCAAAATAACAATGCAACAAATTGAAAGGTCACAAAAACTTTCTTTGAAAATGTAGGCGTTCTGTATGTATTTCGACCTCCTGAATTTGAAAATGATACTCAAAACATTGTATCACCAACAGTTTTTGCACACATTGCATATTTTGCAATAATGATAATACATACACGAAAACACCATATGAAGTTCGGAAGCGGCGCATCGCTTTCAACTGTTCAACACTTGCAACCCTAGCAGCACACAGCGAACTGTCACATTGCAAATGGCACTGCGTGTCCATCACTGTGTTGTGTTTGTGCAAGAATGTACGTGTTAGTGTACAATGTCTACCCAAGGCTGTGTAAATTATCCTAACAGTTTGTTATATTTGTGTTGAACTTGTGGTGAAAAAAAGATTGAAGAAATATTACTGCCTTCATGAGAAAGGTCTACCGTGCCTACTTTGGAGTGAAACTAGGTGACATCAATAAAGCGTAGGCTCCGTAGGTCGTGTGTGTTGTGTATGTGGAAGATTTATGATGATGGGTGGCAAGAAAGAAGTAGTCATTACGGTTTGGCATCCCTATGGTCTGGCGGGAGCAACAGAATCATACCGATGACTGCTACTTCTGCTCTTGTAAGGTTTCAGCAAGTAGAACAAAGAGTATTGAGTATCCAAATAACATTCACTCAGCGATTCGACTTGTTCCACATGGCTCGGATATACCTACACCACAGCCTCTGCAGACATTAGATACGGACGATAGTGATGGCGCAGATATCGTGCAGGAGAAGGCTGATGCTGAGTTTGAAGTAGCCACAGATGAAGACCTTCTTCTATTCACTCAGCCAGATCTAAATGATTTAGTCCGTGATCTGGGACTGACAAGGGATAAAGCAGAGCTCGTAGGGTCAAGACTGCATGAAGGACATTGGTTAGCAGCTACATTTTACAGAAAGTGGGACCTGATATTCATACAATATTTTGCTCGAAGCAACTTGTTAGTGTACTGCAATGATATACAAGGTTTGATGGGTCAGTTCAACATTCTCTATGTGCCAGGTGAGTGGAGACACTATTGAATGAAGCCTGAAGGCAGTTCTGCTGCACAATGGTAACATGTATGCCTCAATACCTGTTGGCCATTCTATGCACCTGAAGGAAACCTATGACAACATTAAGTGCTTCTTACTACCATTTATAATGAGCATCACAACTGGATGGTGTGTGGTGATTTGAAAGTTTTGGGTATGCTTGTAGGACAATCAGTATATACCGAATTTCGCTGTTTCATCTGTGAATGGGACCGTCGGGCTCGTGACAAACATTGGGAGCAAAAACAATGGCCCCGAAGGTTGGAGTTGGTTCCAGAGGACAAAAATATCAATTGTGACCCTCTAGTGGAAAGCGACAAAATGCTTTTGCCACCTCTGCAAATAAAACTGGGCATAATGAAGCAGTTTGTCAAGGCATTACCTAAGTGTGGCAACTGTTTCAAATACCTATGTTACAAGTTCCCCAACCTGTCAGACGCTAAGTTGAAAAAGAGCGTGTTTACTAGTCCTGATTTTCGGAAACTAATGCTAGATGAAGATTTCCTTCATTCAAGGAATGCTTTGGAGCGAGAAGCCTGGATTACCTTTAAGTGTGTGGTTCAAAACTTCATTGGAAACAATCGTAGCCCAGAATCGATATAGCTGAGAACATGTTGATGGAATTCAAAATGCTGGGATGCTCAATGAGTTTGAAGTTACATTGTTTTAAATTTGCACCTTGACTTTTTTCCTCCAAACCTGGGTGCGATAAGTGGGGAACAGGATGAAAGATTCCATCAGGATATCAAGGACATGGAACGTCGATACCAGAGAACTTGGGATGTTCGGATGACGGCCGACTACTGCTGGATGCTTCACCGTGAGCACACGGAAATTCCCCATAAGAGGAAAAGTAGGGACCACAAGATGACAACTAAGAAAACGTGGCATGGCAGTGCTTGTTTTGTACCACATTCTCTGTATGCATCTGTTCACTGTGTGTATATTTCGAAATGTTGTTTTAAACTTGAATACTACTTCTGCATGATTCTTGTGCCATATATACGTACTACTACTATATGTAATGTTATTGGCAAAGTATATGATTGGTGCCAGAAAAGTGGGTGATGCGATGTTCTGAGTATCATTTTCAAATTCAGGAGGCACAAATACATAAAGAACACCTACATTTTCGAAAAAGTTTTTTCACTGTTGCATTGTGTAATTATCCACTTGGGAAGGAGATTAAAAGTGATAATTGAATGAAGAAAAAACAATAAGGAAGGAGATACCATAAATAAATGATAAAACTTACTAGAGAATACTTGTTAGGTTACTTGCTGTTACACGTGGCTTATGTTCAGAGAGCAACAGCAAAATGCACAGCTCAACGGTAAGGTTAGTGCAGGCTGTCGCTTTGCATTAATGTGCTGCACTCTACTTGGTGTTTATTTTGTGCTTTGACTTTCATACTGAATCAAACCTTAATCTTACAGCCACAAAAGATCTTCAGGACACTTAATATAGTGTTACATTAGTCATGTCCTAAAATGTTTGGCCTACAACTATCCTTTTATTCCATTCCATCGACAAAATAAGGACAGCTGGTCTTTTTAGCCAGTGTGACCATTGACAATATATCGTCAGTTGGTCTTTCTCACAAGGATCATCACCGACGATATATCATCAGCTGAAAGGTTAATATGTGAAAGTGCTACATGGCTATAGACTACTTGTCTTGATGCGTATTAGAAAATGGATGCATGATAATGATTTTAGAAGAAATAAATGTGCAGCAATGAATTAGAGTACTTTGTAAGTCTTTATTCTTCAGTAATAAAATAATAGCCTACAAAACTGTCTAAAGTGACAAGCTGCTGCCTAATTTCATAGAATTTACAACAGATAGGTATAACCTAACTCGCATTCCTGACATGCTTTCATCAGAGTAACTCCCAGTGGGATTAATAAGAGCTGATGAAAAATAGCATGAAATGTTTTACAGAATTTCAATTAACAGCACGAATAGGGGGAATTTTTCAGATGTGTGTGATCGTAAAAGTTGTTTTTCTTGCAATGTCGGTACCTATTGCCCCATTTACGTTTAATGATTGGCTTATATTTCCAGTGTGTAAAATTTTTAGATGTGTTTATGTCTGTGAAAAGGTGGGAGCTGTTTTTCGCATGTTCTCCAAAGGCTGGTGATTGTATCTAACAACATTTTTATGTTCTTTGTATCTGGTGTGGAAATTGCATTTTGTTTGGCGTATACAGGGTGTTTCCGTAAGAGCGTGCAAAAATTGAACGGGACATAGAGGATGCTCCACTGAATAATCTGAAGTAGGGAACCTGGGGTCGGAGAAGCCAGCTTAAGGAGATAATAGGTATACAATCACATAACTGTGTACTTTTTTATTTACATTAGTTACAATTAACTGCAAATACAGTCATTGATACATCTTACAAAATGTGCTGAAACTAACGGCCATCAACCTTAATGCATGCGTGATTCATAGCACGTTCTGTCTTGGGACAATGTAAATACAACAGAGCCACCTTATGGACAGGTAAATAAAACCTGCATCATGACATCCTCCTTGTTTCCTTGCAGGAAATAATGAATGTACATGTAAATAAACAGCACAGTATGTGCAAACTTGTACGCATGTTACTTGTAAATAAGCTGGAGAACAGTAATGCGAGACAAAGTGGTAGACAGTTTACTTCCATATCTCCTTAAGCCGACTTCTCTGACCATAGGTTCCCTACCTAAAATTGTTCAGTGGAGCATTCTCTATGTTCTGTTAAATTTTTGCACGCTCTTACGGAAACACCCTATATATGTGACATTGCAGTTTGGTTCTTGACGTATGATTTTATAAGCTCCTGATTTGGTGTCTCTTAGTCTTGTTTAGGAGGCATCTGGTGATGTGTCTTTGTAGAGTGCTCTTCATTTTGAAGACTACACTGACCTGCGAATTTAAACTTAATGATCATTGCATAATATTGAAATGGTCGTTTTTCATATTTCACGCTGAGTCTGGATCTAAAGTCAGGCTTTCTCCATCACATTGTGTTTATTTACAAAATCAACTCTTTAATACACTCTATTATCACATGTAAGGAATGTTTCTTCTTGTTATTTTTACTCGTCTGCACTTATCCAGATTACACTGTTATATTTATGATAATAACATAAAAATAAGTAAAGTATTGTGAAAACAGGTTTGAGGAAAATCACTAATTAAAAGATTCTGTAAACACTGCCTTGCATTTACTATTTTACAGATAACATGTTCTATAGAATGACAATCTACGGTTTCAGTTTTATGATACCGGTACCTTATTTTACAAAACTTCTTTGTGTTACGGTACTTTTTGCTTGTGGGCTGTAGTTGGATTTTCTCTCTTCAATAACCAGCATAATCTACCTGCGTGTTATTGATCCATTTCCCTTAGATCCTGATGGAATATTTATCCTTGGAAAAATCGCTTTTCACTAGCAAGAGAAGTAACTCAGGCTGCGGTGCACAAAGCACTGCAACAGAACTGGGCCACTCAGCAAGACCTGCCATTGTTGTCGGCTTTGTATTGTGACCATGTTTATACAGAGTTGCTAGGTGGCTGCAGGAGATCGCATTATTAAATGAATCTGGAAATCTTATTTAAAGCAACACTTATGCTAACAATATAAGGAGTGCATGTGCATAAAAACTGTAAACACATACTGTATTTTAAGGAAACACAATGTGAAAACAATATAATATCGTGGCAATGAAACCATTGCAGATCAGTGCTATTTTTAGACCTTGCTTTTTGAAAATGTTCTTGTTAAAAGTACACTGATGTTCATAAAACCCAGAACACCTTCAAAGACTAGAGATAGACAGTTCATATTCACAGGACTTGCATTAGTATGTTCTGAAGAAATGATTAGCATTTGAACCATGTTAGCTCTCAGGTTCAAGGTCCACATCGATAGCTCGGCGCACCACCACCAACTGGTAAAATATGCCTCCAGTTCTCGTTGCTATAAACCGAAGGTAATGGATCAGTGTGACTTGAGCAGAATGTGCAGGATGCCTTGCAGACGTATGCGAGAACCGTACCATCAAATGAGTGAGTTTGAAAGCGGGCGCATTATTGGCATGAGAGAATGTGATACAGCCATCCGGGAAATTGCTGCTCGTATGGAAGAAACCTTGTATCCATAAGTTTGTTTTTTGTTAAATTTCTTTCTTTCAGTTTTTGGGTTGGCATTATTGATCTCTGTTTCCGCCAGTTTTGAATTCAGCCAATCCCGAATTTTCTAAATTAATTTTCCTCCAATCCTAGGTTTCTTGTTCATGTTGTATGTAACTTGTGATGTTGGCCAATAAAGGGAAGGGGTGTGGCGCTTTTATTTCATGAAAGGTCTCGAAGCTTCCTTGTGGGTATAAAACTGCTGAGGTTCATGGCTCGTCGCCACTCCATCGACATCTTGCCTAGTGTGTGAATATGTAGCGGGGGGGGAGGGGAAGCGCCTCTTTCTTCGGGCAGCACTTCATCAACAAGGTAATGGCCGTTTAATAACTTTATTTCTTGCTAGCTCAGCAGTTTAACCCATGGGACAGGTTCGAAACTTTTCTCATGTAACCTACCTTTAAAATATAAAAGACATTTGGTAAAAATTCCGTCTCTTTAACTACAAATTGGGATAGAGAGTGCCCAACCCTCTCGAGCTCCCACTCATTTTGTTTTGAGGTGACTACGTTTTCATAACTGATTTTCTTCTTTTCTGAATGTAATAAAGTTTTCTTATACGAGTCACCTCCTTAGTATGGGATTAGCCCTTGTGTAAACGGCCTAGTGCCAAGTAGGTTTTAAAAGTGTATTTGGAGTGCAAGCTACGCCTCCAGTCAATTTGGTATTTTGGGCAATGTAATTAACCTGTTCCTTTTCTGAGTAGGCCCAGTAGGTTGGGTACATGACACCCCTGTGTCAATTTGTAAGTTGTGCCTGCAGACAAGTGATTGTAAAAGTCGAGGATGCCTTAAATAGGCGTGAGTAACGGAGAGCCGGTTCGCTCGTTTCGAATTAGGTTTTGAGTGCCTCTAGAAGGCCGGAATGTGTTAGGTGAGAGCAAGGGCTCTTTGATGTCAGGGGAATTCTGCCCCAGGTAGTCTGGTTGCATATTGGTAAAGTGGAGCTTGGAGCTCATTAATTATTCACCCGGGGCTTGAACCCCAGCAAATGTAATTTCTTAACTTGTTTTCCTGCTACTTGGTACCTGTTACTCTGTTGTTGTTATTTGTTGATTTTGAAAAGAAAATATAACCCTTGTTAAAGTTTTAAATTAACTTTAATTTGGTAGTTGAGACCTATTCCAGCCCACACCTTCTTTCACCTCCAACTACCACGGATATCTTCGTAACAATTATTATTATTATTATTATTATTATTATTATTATTATTATTACGATAGAAGCAATTTAATGAGTAGGTGTTTTCAGATATTATGTGAGTAGAGCGAATAGGGGAATTATTTAAATGTGTATGCTCATTCAGGTTATTGGTATTAGCATTTTTTGCGACGTAAATTTCTATTGCTTCTTTTATATTCAAAGATTTACTTTTATTTTCGAAGTGTAAAATTTTTAGATCAGTGTTGATGTCTGTGAAATGGTGTGAACAGTCGTAGATGTGTTCCCCGAAGGCTCAGCCTTCGAAAATAAAAGTAAATCCTTGAATATAAAAGAAGCAATAGAAATTTACGTCGCAAAAAATGCTAATACTAATATGAGCATACCTGAATGAGCATACACATTTAAATAATTCCCCCTATTCGCTCTACTCACATAATATCTGAAAACACCTACTCATTAAATTGCTTCTATCGTAATAATAATAATAACGTCCCTTACTTAATTCACCTAAAAATAATTAATTATTAATTATTATTAATTTGCATTCATCCATATTACATAAAGGTACATCTAACATGAAAAAGGTCAATAACATCTCTCCCCTCTCCAATACTGATGGAAGGTAAATTGCTTTTTTTTTTCATAATAATAATAATAATACTGTTCCTTACTTCATTCACCTAAAAAAATATTAATTTGCATTCATCCATATTACATAAAGGTACAATTAACATGAAATAGGTCAATATCTTTCCCCTCTCCAATGTTGATGGAAAGTTCCACAGCGCTCCAGCCGCTCCGCCCTACATCTCCCTCCACTCTATAGTCTACTCGATTTAATCATCCAATAGGAGAGATCCACATCGCTCTACAAGTCCCCTCCCTTTCTTGCCCTCCCCTCTCCACGCGCGCTCACCACAAACTTTCCATGACCACAGTCCTGAAATAGTGTTTGGTGACAACGGACTTAAGATCGGCAGTCTAGATAAATACGTAAGTTTTTCATTATATTAATATTTGTATATATATTATTTTCAGCATTACTGTTTCATGTTATCTCTATCATTGACAAGTTTACGCTACGTAAACAATACTGTACATATATAAGCTTGTTTTTAAGTGATTTGATAGAATCTGAGGATGTTCTTGTAGAACGAAAACATGTCATTCTTTGTATGTTAGTGTGTGTTTTACAGATATGTTTATAGTGTTTTAATTTACATTGTATTTGCTGTGTGTTTGACAGACTGAAAAGCCTTTGTTACGTTTAATTAAGTCAACACTGGAAAACATGGCTTCATTTTTAACAAACTGTACGGTATGGTAGGGCATTATCCCCAAGTGTTCCCACTGTGAAATTCCATCGCATTTCTCCCTCGGAGAACGGCTATTTTGATGTAAGCGCGCTGCTCAACACGGGATACTTCCATCTCGCACGACACTCACCAACTGACTGATTTCACAGCCCTCGCTGTGCTACTACCAGCTACCACAGAGTCATCTGTTGTTCTGCATACACACTGTGTCTGTAGAACTTCCACACGACACATATACGTTTTTGATCCGTTCACATATCTACAAGAAAAAAATAGTTGCCATGACTTTTGCCCTAGTCCTCGTAGTTATAATGTCTTGGAGGGAAGGCAAAATATAAGATCGTGTCCAATAACGTAAATATTTATATGACTCGCCTCAGAAGATCGTTGATTGAGCGAAACGTAATGAATAATATGATTGAGTTCAAATGCCCACGTTGAGTTGGGACATAGTCTAGGTACGTGGATGAAAAAAACAAACCAAAACCAAACCCCATGGCACTAAAGCCCTTGAAGGGGCTTGGCTTACCAAGCGACCGCTGCTCAGCCCGAAAGCCTGCAGATTACGAGGTGTCGTGGGGTCAGCACAATGAATCCTCTCGGCCGTTATTCTTGGCTTTCTAGACCGGGACCGCTATCTCATCGTCAGATAGCTTCTCAATTCTAATCACGTAGGCTGAGTGGACCTCGAGCCAGCCCTCATGTCCGGGTAAAAATTCCCTGACCTGGCCGGGAATCGAACCCGGGGCCTCCGGGTAAGAGGCAAGTACGCTACCCCTACAAGGTACGTGGATGACACGTTTGTAATCCTGGACGAACGGATCATGGACGCGACTGCTACTCTCGACATATAAAGTTTACTTTGGAATCAGGAAACAACAGGTCAATTAATTTTTTGGACTTAACAATGAACAGGCTCAATTCCTCTTTTACATAGCCTACGCAAACAGCTGTTACCATAAGGCAGGATTCGGAGCACCCATAGAATAAAAAAACGTCATATACAATAGCCTGGTAGAACGAGCTTTTAGGATCCCCATGACAAAGGCTAATTTGAACAAGGAGTTGAATATCATCCGTTCAATATCTAAGGCTAATGGCTTTAAAGAATACTTCATCGAACGTATAATCAACAAGGTTAAGAATCGCTCACGAACCACGTTACTTAAAAATAGACCTAGTCAAAAGGCTTTTGCAACATTTACTTTTAATAAGGATATATATAGATTCACTAATATTTTCAAAAAGCATAATGTCAAGGTTTCATTTCGTACTGATAATAGTAACACTGAAGTATTGCATAATTCAACCTCAATCAATAGATCCAATCCTTATTCCAAATCGGTTGTATATAGGTTTCGATGTAATGATTGTGGCTGCACGTATCAGGGTTAGACAGGACGCAACTTTAAGATTAGATATACAGAATATGTCAATGCCGTAAAGTGTAACAAGTTTTCCGCTGTAGGCCAGCACATACAGTACATGAACTAAAACATAAATTCACAACTATAGACCAAGACATTGAGGTCCTGAAGATTTTAGGTAAGGGAAGTTTGCTTGTTGTTACAGAATGTTGCTATATACACTTATATCAATATTTCAATCCAAACCGTAACTTAAATGAAATTTCCGAAAAATCAAAAGTTCTATTTGATTTTCTTATTGCATTTTTAGAAACGTACAAGTTCCAGTCAATAGTTCGGTTTTCGGGCTATGCATAATAGTTTCGCTCGTTATTACTTTCTTCCACTACGTCCCCCAGATCCTCCTCACACTGCCGCTCCTCAGTTTCTCCTCCCACTTACGCCCTATTCCCCCTTATATGTCCCAAACCAACGTGGGCACTTGAAATCAATCATATCACTGCTCATAGTGCTTCATTACGATTCGCTCAGTTAACGACCTTCTCAGGTAAATCATATATTTACGTTATTGGACACGACCTTATATCTTGCCTTCCCTCCAAGGCACTATAACTATTTTATTTCTTATTATTCACAGGTTCCTCATTTGAACTGGGAAACGTAGTTCTTGTTAATAGCTTAAGAACTTTATTTGTACGTTTGCATCTCATCAGGCTCGCTTCACCGAACAATACTGTCAAAAAGGACACTACATAACTTCCCGAATCTGTTTTTATGATTGCACTATACGCAGAATTTACTAAGTGTATTTAATTAAGCATAAAGTATTTTATGATCGGAACTATTTTAATAACTTTGTGTGTGAATTTTAATTTGAATTTACCTTAAATTACAATCATTACAGCGGACCTGATCGCATATGGTTTTAATAATTGGGTACAACAGACGTCCAAGTCTTCGACTTGTTGAGAAAGGAAGGACGAACTCTATATATTTTTAAATATATTGTACCAGTAAAATAGCCCGACTTTATGAATGAATTTTAATGTTAGCACGAAGTAGGTCTCAGAGCAATTCTGGGTAGTTTTTAGCTAGAGCTTGTACAGGAGGCAGGGTCCTATCTACAAGAAACATTGTAAATAGATTGAATAATAGTTTTTATTCAGAAAATGCATTTCAAAGTGCACATCACCTTACTGTTGATAGTCGCTGTCTTCAACATCGCCTTTTGATGACCCGTGCTCCCAGTTCACCAGGCTAAACGGGGCTGGAACTCGTTCTGGAAGTTGCCAATATTACGTTGAGATAAGGCCGGAACCCCCAGGTTACTTTGATATGGGTTTGAGTCTCGAACTTTCGACGTTGTGGACGGTCTCCGACGATCTCCGACAATGTTGCGGGGTAATCACTCGTCACATAACTTACACGAGTGACCAAATTTACACAGTCCCCCGACACTTTGGTTTAACAGCACTGTTTCATTTGATATGGTTGAGATATGCCGTCGAATTCACTCTTAATCTTGTAGCTAGAATTTAAAAGTTCTTTCTAACGATGTAGATGCGAGTAGATCGATATTGGAAGAAAATAAAGCACAGTTCATGAATGGAAATAATGAAAATGAAAATTGTTCACGCACTTGGCACAGTTCGTGGTGATTTTCCACTAAATAAAGTAGCACTTGACATTGAAAGAAATGTATGACTGCTCTAGAGTTTATCAAAGACACTGCTGTCAGTCATGAAACAACACTAAACACTTTGGCGAAGAAATAAGGTTGTAATGAAAAGTACAGTTCGTTGTTAGGCGTGCTTGACATTAAATAAAATAGGCGACTGTTCGAGAGTTTGTCTAAGACACTGCTGTCAGTCACACACAGATAATTTACACACTGTTCAGAAGAAATAATATACAGTTCTGTTTGAATTGGGTTAAAAACACATTTTGAATTCACAGTGAAACACTTGTGTCGCAGTACACGATTACACTTTTATCATGGTAATCATTTGCAGTAACATTCATGGGAAGGTTCGAACACTTTCATAAATACTCGTGTCTATTAAGGAAATTATGCTGACTGAGATTTGAAGAAAAAATGTCACAGTTAATAGTATAACGTAGTAGTGTCACATTGAAATTAATTATGTTTGTTCAGATGCTAAGTTTCACACAGGCAACGTGGTAATAAACTCAGTTCTACAAGAACAAAAGTAAGTTGCATCGAGAAGTTTCTACATGCGCACACAATATAAGTCCGACTTAACTGTTGTCACCTAAGTCCAATACACGACTTGTCATAATCAGAGTTCCAATACGCGCACAGATTATAAGTTCAACTTGTTTGATAGACTCAATGTCCATTATAAAGACTTTGTTATACATTAGAGTTCACACGCGCACAATTTATAAGTTCAACACGACTATCAGAGTTTTTAAGTCCCACATGAAGACTTTAAATATTCGAAGATAGCCGCTGTCAGCACTTCGACGAACACTGCAGCATGGAGAGTCAGTCTGAACACTCACCTATGACTGCCTGATCTGGGTAAAGTGAGCTCTCCTTATATTCGGTTTGGGGCTCCTACGTCGTCATATAACGTAATCTCTTTGAGGCTGATTATCTCGCGAATCCCTTGACGGATTTCCTTGGGATTCGCAATTTGGGACGTTTATGTTATCCTCTTCAGAATGACGTATCGCTCAAGTCGCTTCGATTAATATTAGAGAAGTTTTGAATTTTTCTCAATGGAATGTTCGCAAAGGTGTGACATTCATATCCAGAATATACCAGGCCATGCAAGCTGCACGTGGCGTCAGGCGGGTAGCCTAACTTGTCCCTGCAGCTACGTCACACACACAGCTGTCGGCGGCTCGCCTGTTCGCTCCTCCGAACGTAAACAAACCAAGTTCGCTCTGAACGTCTTGCGTGATGATGAAGTACAATTAATAGCCAACAAATACGGCATGTACAGGTCGTAACCGATACAATATGTTCATTTTAATTGTAAGAGTATAAGATTTTATTCTGTGATAATGTTGATAATTTTTATATGATTGCCAGTTTTCCAATGCCTCTGTTCAGTTGATGACGCAGTATAGCGTCGAAACTAGTTCTGAATAAACATAATATGTTGTAATTACATCTACACAACAAATTGTATAGTATTGAATAAGGCGGACCCTAAAACTTTTAAAAGATTTGTATACACAGATCTGACAGGATTTGAAAGAATGTAGAACATGATGTGTACAGCTGTAGTTTGGTGCCATATTTTCCCCTCGAGATCTACATGAACCAAATATTATACTGCAGTGCCGCTACACGTACATAGTAACGTACATTTGCTCTGTAGTAACAATGATGAAAACCAGATAACGTGCATCGTACGGGCTTCATTCTCCACAATAAATGACATAGTTTGTACAGCGTACAGCCTTTGACCTCATGTGTTAAGCAAGGTAGCTTTTAAAATTTAGTCCTCTCATGCAAGAACTTGTAGTAGTAATCTCCTTTTGTTCCTGTAGATGAGGATATTGGTTGGAGTCTTAACCTGCTCGGGCGCACAGTTGATGTATTAAAGATTTAAGAAAGTAAGTTTGAAATACTTCTCCGTCTTCATCTTGGACGGGACAAACCTGTTCCTATTAACACTGTAACCTCTTGATGAATACTGATAAATATCATATTAAAATAACTGAATAAATAAAATTCTTGAAATTAATGATATTACTCAAAAATTTAATAAACCGAAATGTCCGTAATATGGGCGCCAGAGTTCACCAGAATAGATCCCTCGAATTGTGATAGAGCATGATAAACTTTATATCCCAGGGCGTGTACAGAATGCTGCGTACTGGTACATCTGCTGCAGGCCTTACCTAACCTCCTGAAAACGACTAAATAGGTAGGAACTGCACCTAGGTTCATCAATAACGTCACTGATGCTAAAATAGCTAACTATATTCTTAATAAAATCCGTGCATGAGCACCTCATCAACACACAAAATTATACATATAATTCACACACAAAAGATTGCTAGAAGACTCCATATTTACAACAACAACAACAACAATAATGAAAACAGTGGGAAAACGAAAGCGAGAACTAAACTACCATTTGTAGATAGTCCGATGAACAATGTACATATATGTAGATAAATACCCTTCACAGTCTCTGCATCAATACTACTTGCCAATTCTCATCATCGGCAGTTATCACATCACACAGATACTGTACATTGTAATACTGTGTTCACATATTTTAACACTTGTTGTAAAGATGTATAAATTTGAGCAACACACGCCTGTCGATCCTGAACATAAATTATGGAAAGTCTGAGATAGCTTTCACCGACATATAATGCCAGACCTCCACAAGTACTACAACACTTAATGCGTACGCCCTCCGCAATTTGTTGATCAGCCACTTTCCGCGAACATAACAAGACTACGTTCCCCGAACGTTTGAAGTCCAGAATATTGTAGCCGTGTCACTCGAATACATTATATCAGCACTACTTCCTTCTCGTACAGTGTGTCAGTACTCCTTCTTGTCCGTACCGAGTCAGGTTCCCGCCGTTTGATCAACCTTTATAGACATCAGCATTCCCCTTCCTCTCACATAATACGTCTGAATTGGTCCTTGCCAGCCAATCATGAGTGATCCACCATTCAGGGTTGCCCTCAACTTCTTCATGCTCCCAAGACATAAACAAACACTGGGGTATATCACATGACTCACAGAACTTTCCTAGTACAATAACATCAACAAACACATCTCATCAGACACTGGAATGTCCGCATGAGTCATACGAATTATCAGAGTGCAAGATAGCAATGTTTTCCCACTCATGCAAAACAAATTACTCATACTACATATATGGTTACCTTCCAGATTACAAAGATTAATAACAAAATATACAAATGACATAATAATAATAATAATAATAATAATAAATAATCGAATACTGACAATGATATCTCTAACTTCTACATACAGTGCGAGGGTTGCTTCTTGCTTGCCTTTCTCCCATTATATATTTGAAAAGACTGAGCAAGTTTCATTGAATTCTCCTGTGATCTACACTGTTCGAAGTGAGATTATAAACAAATTATTTCCTTTAAAAGACTGATTCAAGAAAGAATAATCATGTGATCAAAAATTAATATGTGCCCCATATTCCATCACATACGGCCGCGAATTTACTTTAACCTATCTCAAGCAATCCACTTTATTAACTTAGCTTTTCTTTCTTTTTAGGCTTCACTACCTATGTTGAGGTGAGACAACCTTAATTTAAAACTCAACCTTATTCAACCACCCAACTTTAGTAGTACCGGGTATAAACAAATAGTTGATGGCCTAGCCAACCACACACAGCACTAGACCTTCACTTATATATCTCCATTGATATTAACAGAAGAGTGGACATCAATTTTATCTCATCGTTTTGTTTTATTATATATACCAAAATTTTTACTCTCATTCATCAGACCAATTTTACTGTATAACACCAATGTACCATATTAGAATATAACGCCTGTTATGCGTTACATTATTCCATCATATTTACCCATTGCTCATTTAGCTCTAAATGTAAAAAAATGTTAACTATTTGTACTTTTCATTGCATATATTATGTACACAGTTTTATGTTATGTACCCTGCCCACTTTGTAACTTCTAGCTGAAGATGACGCACCTATGCGTCGAAACCGGTACTAGAAACAATAAATAACATGTTGTAAACATCTTATACGACATACTTTGTATTGAATAGGTTGAGTTTTTCCTCAATTCTAATTGTAAACCGTAATTTACCTACACTTCGCCAACTGAACTATGCAGCTGGATGATTTTAAATAGAGTTCAAATGAGGTATGCAATAAAATGCCTTAATCTTTTTAGAAGTCGCATGCATGAGAACAATATTAATTTGTGAATGCCAACAACAAAAGTGGCTTTCTTGGTTCATCTGGCATCAACATTCTGATTATCATACTTGTGACAGAATAAATGCTTCAGTTGAATGTACTGTTTAATAAGTTTTTAAAATAGTCTTGGAACATTTTACTAAATTTTGGATTTTACTTTATTTACATAGCATGTATTTTGTTTGTACAGAAAGTTTTAGAACATTCTCATAACTTTGATGTTACTTTTGTGTTGTCTTAGTTACGAGTTCCATTTCTATTCAGAGGAATGTATAAAGTCCGTGGACCTATTCAGAAGATATCCTTTTGTACAATTGCATCTTTTCAATAAACATTTTATTTGATGCTGCAGTTGAAATATTATTTTGGCTGAAAGCTTGTCCCGTTTTTCTACCATCAAGATCATCTGTCCCAGACTCCACAGCGGCTCCCAGGCATGCTCAGTTCGAACAACTCTAACTATGAAAATAACAAAATTATATCCTGGATTTGATGGGGAAACACAGCCTATATCTAATATGGATGAGACGAGATCAACTAATGGCTTTAAATGATGCAAATCGAGGCATGAAGTCAGTTTTGAGGAAAACATGTTTATTAAAATAAACAAGCAAAATGGAAATAGATCACTCAAATCAAAGTGTGACAAAAATGTACACGGTTCAAATGTTGTCCCAATCTTTCATAGAGTTCATCTTGAGGAAATATACATTTACAAATAAGCAATTGGACGGCGACACGCGTACTTAACACTTCTTAAGAGGCTATTTGGCAAGCTTGCCCGCACCACGTGCCTGGCTGGTTTGTTAATTCTTCAGATGAGTATTCCCTTACCTGCGCACTTAACATCGCAGTCGGGGTTCCTAATCTTACACATGTTCTAATGCGCTTCGGGGAGAAAATAAACTAGTATAGCTGTACACAAAAATATACACTGAGTGGTAACACATTCCTGCCAATTCATGACTTCAGAACGGGCAATGAACAAGACACCACACTCAACAGTGGACGGGCCACACGCCATAAATCACAATAAAAGAAATAAATATACACTGATCAAAGATAATCACACGTCATATTTTCTATCCCCATACCAAAAGCATGCCACATTCAAGCAGATCTCACTCATGCGATCTCGATGAAAAGGTATCAGAATAATTAATTTACACTTTAAAAACCAATTCACCACTTGTGCAACGTTGATCCCTGGAACAGAATGCATGACACAAATAGTACCATAGTGGACCTTAGAGTTCGAATATAGTACAATCAATCACTACTGATCTGCATTTAGGGCAGTCGCCCAGGTGGCAGATTCCACATCTGTTGTTACTCTAGCCTTTTCTTAAATGATTGCAAAGACATTGGAAATTTATTGAACATCTCCCTTGGTAAGTTATTCCAATCCCTAACTCCCCTTCCCATAAACGAATATTTGTCCCAATTTGTCCTCTTGAATTCCTACTTTTACAGACACCACTCAAACTTATTCGTCTACTGATGTAATTCCAGGCCATCTCTCCACTGACAGCTCGGAACATACCACTTAGTCGAGCAGCTCGTCTCCTTTATCCCAAATCTTCCCAGCCCAAACTTTGCAACAATTTTGTAACGCTACTCTTTTGTCGGAAATCACCCGAAACAAATCGAGCTGCTTTTCTTTGGATTTGTCCAGTTCTTGAATCAAGTAATCCTGGTGTGGGTCCCATACACTGGAACCATACCCTAGTTGTGGTCTTACCAGAGACTTATATGCCCTCTCCTTTACATCCTTACTACAACCCCTAGACACCCTCATAACCATGTGCAGAGATATGTACCCTTTATTTACAACCATATGTATGTGATTACCCCAATGAAGATCTTTCCTTATATTAACACCTAGATACTTACAATGATCCCCAAAAGGAACTTTCACCCCATCAACGCAGTAATTAAAACTGAGAGGACTTTTCGTATTTGTGAAACTCACAGCCTGACTTTTATCCCCGTTTATCATCATACCATTGCCTACTGTCCATCTCACACCATTATCGAGGTCATTTTGCAGTTGCTCACAATCTTGTAACTTATTTATTACTCGGTACAGAATAACATCATCTGCAAAAGACCTTATCTCTGATTCCACTTCTTTACACATATCATTGATATATATAAGAAAACATAAAGGTCCATAATACTGCCTTGAGGAATTCCTCTCTTAATTATTACAGGGACAGATAAAGCTTCGCTGCTCTAATTCTCTGAGTTCTATTTCCTAGACATTTAGCCACCCATTCAGTCACTCATTTTTTTTCAAGTCCAATTGCACTCATCTTTGCCAGTAGTCTCCCATGATCTTCCCCGTCAAATGCCTTTAATAGGTCAATCGCGATACATTCCATTTGACCTCCTGAATCCAGGATATCTGCTATATCTTGCTGGAATCCTACGAGTTGAGGTTCAGTGGAATAACATTTCCTAAAGCCAAACTGCCTTCTATCAAACAAGTAATTAATTTCGCAAATATGTCTAATATAATAAGAAAGAATGCGTTCCCAAAGCTTACATGCAATGCATGTTAAACGAAGGTTTCTGGAATAAATTACATGACACAAAATTTAAAACAAAATATAAACAGAGTGGACTTTCTCTTCAACTAAAATTCACTGTCGGTCTCTAGAACAAAAGAAGTATCTGACGCACATATCCTCAGCACTTTCATAACATAAGGGACTACTCAAAAGTATACAAGTCACGTTATCAAATCCGTCTGCAACAAAATACCATGATGACCTGGAACAAAGATCAAAATAAATGATTTACCGGGCGAGTTGGCCGTGTGGTTAGGGGCACGCGGCTGTGAGCTTGCATCCAGGGGATAGTGGGTTCAAACCCCACTGTCGGCAGCCCTGAAAATGGTTTTCCGTGGTTTCCTGCCCATCGTCACCATAAGACCTATCTCTGTCGGTGCGACGTAAAGCAAATATCAACAATAAATGATAGGCCGCCTCACACACCCTGCTTGGTAGATAGAATCATCCTCGCCTATCATACGGCGGAACAACATAAGAATGGAGATTCAAACTCCCAAAAAGAATAATAATGCAGTCAGATCCAAACACGCGATCGAACACTTCATCATCTGCTGCTCACATATCTACCCTAGGCAAGTTACGCAAAAATCACAAGATGCAGACCTTCAATGAGAAAATCGTGTCCCCTTTATCAACACCCCACTGTAATCCCATGTCCAAAAGTTACCCAAACCAGAAACCAGGTGTAAAAATAGATGACGCCATCCTGTCTTTCAAGTTTTAAAACCATGGAGCGCTGGTTATGAACACAAACGCCCCCGCGCTCGTTAAATTTAATTTTAAACAAAATACCCAACTCTGCTTCGATACAAGGGTAGAAGACTGATATTTCGAAACTTGTTACGCTTCGTTCACGAAAAACCAGAAAGTCATTGAAATAACTTACACTTCCACCTCGAGGAAAACGCCATACTACTACTACCAAATGCAGTAGAGACAATACTCTACACTTTCGGATTTAGCCTTGTTAAAATGGGAGACAAGTCGCAAGTGGCGCTCCTAGGTGCTTGACCTGAAAATTCGCGCTAAATTCAAATATCAATGGAAATGAATATACGTAAATGGATAAATAAATTACGTCTAGAAAGAAAGTGTTAGTGAGATATTAACTTCAAAGTTGCTAAAGCAATTCTGGATAAATGAATGAAGAATATTTTAACAGGTTATTATTTAAAGACTGAAATTAGACATATAATCAAGAGATCAAATGGACTGCTGTGAAAGGGCTTGATCTTTCATTTATGCATTACTTTTTTAGCTTTAGAATTCCTGCCTGAACGTTCACGGCTAGATTTTCCCTGTTCTCACTTAAAAGCATTGCATCGTCATATTAAAACACTTGTCAATAAAAATATCGGCAAATTCCTTACACACATGATTCAATGAATTTACATTTAAGAGCTGGACAATTTTCCTTTTAACATGAAGCCTACTGAAAGAAAGAAAATCTATAAATTTAGCCTTACAAACATTCAAACTTTCCCTATAAGCAATACTTGCCATAATGCCATTACATTAGGGTAAAGCAAATTTGCATCATCATATTGTTTCAACAAAATATGTACATTTCTTAAATCACCCATATTTTCTACAGTGCTTGACAACGTATTACGGCATTCCAAATGGGGTAACTTGGAACACAACCAGCCACACTCATATGCATATGTATTTTCCTGAATTAAATCAAACCCACAGATCGCACCTACAACAACACATCGGTATTGAAGGTTAACCGCTGCACTGTACATTAAAATAAGCTTATTATATTTTAAGATAGTTAAAATGTGGGTCGCGCAGGTCAGAAGTTTAGGAAGTACTATAAATATCTCTTTGTAACTGGAAGAATATATATCCAAACACAATATTACTTACATTTTCTTGTCACGCGGGAAACGTTCCGCGCATTCTTCTCTACTTCATAGTTACTGCAGCCAAACACAGCATATAAGTTACCTTTCCCCTCATGTTGAGAGGAGATATCAAGGAATGACACACGCTACTGTTTAATTATGTCAGCTCACTGAAAACGCATAAATAACACCAAAAACTTCACACACAAATGTACGTGCTCTTATGACAGAATCAGTAGTTCTCAGGTCAGTCTGCTAGAGCTCTAAAAGCTGTCCCTCGATATCTCGCTGAGTGTCGCGTATTGTCTCTACTGTATTTGCTACTACTACTACTACTACTACTAATAATAATAATAATAATAATAATAATAATAATAATAATAATAATAATAAAGACATTTAAAGACGCCCGAACTCCTACAATTTGAACTTTGAATATGAGATTGCAATGGCAGAACGAATACCTAACCGACCAATAAATTGACAACTTACATGCAGTGCATGTCAAACTGACTGGCCTGTAATTTTCAGCTTTATGTCTATCACCCTTTCCTTTATATACAGGGGCTACTATAGCAACTCTCCATTCATTTGGTATAGCTCCTTCAACTAAACAATAATTAAATAAGTATTTCAGATATGGTACTATATCCCAACCCATTTTCTTTAGTATATCCTCTGAAATCTTATCAATTCCAGCTGCTTTTCTAGTTTTCAACTTTTGTATCTTACTGTAAATATCATTGTTATCATAGGTAAACCTTAATACTTCTTTAGTATTAGTCATCTCCCCTATCTGGACATTATCCTTGTGTATGTTTGTTGATCTTGAAGATAAATCTAGTAATATAAAAGATTTTCTTACAATATGGATGTCGGGAAAACTCATTAAAAACAACCGTAGTTGATGTTGATTTGAAGTTAAACTACTAAAATGAGTCTGAAACAAGAAGAAAATTACGTAACAAGGAAGATCTTTTAAAGGAGAACACAATCACACAATCACAATCAATCACTACTGATCTGCATTTAGGGCAGTCGCCCAGGTGTAAGAAAGTGTGTTAATGAGGATATATTGATAATGGAAATATTTACCTCATAGTCGGTCGTGTCATATTTAACGTCCTCCCTTACGCCGTGTCTTCAACTTACTGAGTTCTGTGTTTGTGTGTGTGAGGCGCTTACAGTGGGCCAGGGGAAGCGCAAGGAGAGGTAGGGGAAGTGGGGGAAGCAGGGGAAATGTGCGGGGTGGAGCTAACTGAGAAGTGGTGTTGTGTTAGGCGGGGAAAATGGAAGGATAAGTAGGGGGAATGTTATGTGGAGTGGACCGAGCTGAGAGGAGGTGTGTTGGATATTTTTCGGGATCCTTTTTGATGGCTTTTCTAAATGAGTCTAATTTGGTAGCCTCTTCTAACAATATATTGATATTCTCCGTTATTTCGGTAATGTTCTGGCTGAGTTTTTGTTTCTGATCAGTATCAATGTAGATATTTTCGTAAATATTCATTAATTTACCTTTGTTTAACGTTCGCAGAATGGTCAAGTCCCTTTCTATTGTCGTGAAATTGTGTTCATATTCAGTCATATGAAGACTCATTTGACGTAACTAATATGTATTCTACCATCCCCACAAAAGAAAATCTAGATATAATTACGAACAACTTAAGGACACATAAGAAACTCAGTAAACATGAAGTAGAAGAATTTATGCTACACCTAGAATTTACCCTCAACAATAATTACTTTTCTTTCAATAACATAGTATATCAACAAAGAGGTCTTCCAATGGGATCCCCAGCGTCAGGTATCCTTGATGAAATATATATGGATCATTTAGAAAAACGTAAAAGTTTAAATGACGAAAAAGGTATTATTATCTGGCTAAGGTTTGTTGATGTCATTTTTGCAATTATAGATGAACGAATCAATAGTAGCGCTAATTTATTGGACCAAATTAACAGTTTAGATCCTTTCATAAAATTTACATTAGAAACGGAGAACAATAATAAACTAAATTTCCTTGATTTAACAGTCGAAAGAAAAGAAGAAAATTTATCTTTTCAATCTTTAGAAAACCGACTCAAACTATAAATACTATACGAAAAGATTCGTACCATCCTGAGGCACATAAAAGGAGTTCCTTTTTAAACATGTTAAATAGAGCCTTTAATATTCCCTTGTCCAAAAATGATCTCCAAAAAGAAATGAATCTCATTTACAAAATAGCGATAAGCAACGGATACACAACACACTAGCCTACATATATAGATTAATAAATAAAATTAAGAATAAACCTCAAACGCAACGGATAAAAGAACATAAAAAGAAAAACTTTGCCAATTTTACTTATAATAATGGGAATATTTACCAGATCACTAATATTTTTAAGAAACTTAATTTTAAAATTGCTTTTCGCACCAATAATATCCATCAACGTTTAATTTTCAATCACCAAAGCATTGCAAACAATAACAGATATTTAAATTCGGCGATATAAGCTTAAATGTTCAAATTGTGCCAATTCATACATTGGGAAAACAGGACGTAATTTCGTAGTAAGTTATCAAGAACATATTAATGCTGGAAAACATAGGAAGTACTCGGCCATGAGTCTTCATATGACTGAATATAAACACAATTTCACGACAATAGAAAGGGACTTGACCATTCTGCGAACGTTAAACAAAGGTAAATTAACGAATATTTACGAAAATATCTACATTGATATTGATCAGAAACAAAACCCCAGTCAGAACATTAACGAAATAACAGAGAATATCAATATATTGTTAGAAGAGGCTACCAAATTAGACTCATTTAGAAAATCCATCAAAAATGATCCCGAAAAATATCCAACACACCTCCTCTCAATTAGCTCCACCCCACATAACATCCCCCCTACTTATCCTTCCGTTTCCCCTCGCCTATCACAACACCACCTCTCAGTTATCTCCACCCCGCACATTTTCCTGCTTCCCCCACTTCCCCTACCTCTCCTTCCGCTTCTCCTGGCCCACTGTAAGCGCCTCACACATACAAACACAGGACTCAGTCAGTTAATGTCACGGCGTAAGGGAGGACGTTAAATACGACACTACCGACTATGAGGTAAATATTTCCATTATCCATATATCCTCATTAACATACCTCTTACAAGGTTTTCTCCTTTAAAATATCTTCCTCCTTACGTAATTTTCTTCTTGTTTCAGACTCATTTTAGTAGTTTAACTTCAACACAACGTCAACTGCGGTTGTTTTTAAAGAGTTCCCTGACATCCATATTGTAAGAAAATATTTTATATCACTAGTTTTATCTTCAAGATCAACAAACATACACGCCTCCAGCATAAGAAGACCACATACGCCGATTTTACTTCGTCACTTGGACGCTGTCTTGTTGGAAATTTTAAGCCAACATGAATGAACATTTTATATTGTCACCAAAGTCATTGCATGTGTTTTAATTGTCATGCCATTTTTACTAAATATTTTCGCTGAACATGTTCCATAGTCGGAACGAAACATGTCCTATTTAATATATATCTAGAGCTTAGGCTGAATTATATCATGTAAACAATAAAATTATTGGAAGGTGGGAATCTCCTTATAACTTAACATTAGTAGTGTTGAGCCAATACGGGACAAAATATGAGCTTTATAAGCTGCAAACAGGTATTTGGAAATTAAATTCTTCTTTTATATCAAAGTTAAATATCATGTATACAATAAAGTACTTACATTCGAATCTTTTTTTCCAGGGTGCCAATACCAGTCGACGAACAACCGAACCCTCGCCGAACAAGGTTTTGCTTGTTAAGCAGAAGGATATGAATAAGGTCACGCATTCATATACCGCACAATATGTGGCATGACCCTATCCAGAAAACTACTTCCAACGGTTTTTGTCTGTCTGTAAGAGGCGAGTGGTAACTTTCGACCAAAGGGTGTAAAAATCAGTAGACGCGTTGCGAAGATATATACAAATATTGCTATTACATCCTCAAAGTCCGGGAAGCTGACAACAGCATTGTACAAAGGTTTTATGATCGATGTGATGAAGCCATACGTGAAGGAAGGAAATTTATTTTCCTTATCGATTCTTGGGGAGGGCAAACAAACCCGGTTTTGTATGGCGAGATTTTTACAATGAAGATGACATACCAACGTGCACCATAAATGTCATCCCACCAAAATGCACACCATTAGAGCAGCCGCGCGACGTTTATTTTTATCGGCACTCCAGAACTGCACTTACATTATCGAACACGACAGCGAAGTACTGTAACTTCCACAACCAGAGAAAATTGTATAAATATTCAATCTCTGGTACACCATCAGTTGTCGGCACCAATTTTCTGCAACATATGAAAATACGCGTGGTTTGCGGCCAAATTGTGCGAAGACAGGACATCGTTCATGAACGTCAACGAAGTCTGCTTTGCGATAGATGTATTAAAAAACCTGCGAATGCAAAAATACGGCATTTATCACCTGCGCAATTTGCCGCAATAATTATTGTTTCCCCTGCTTCTATGACAAGTATCATCCTAGTTCGTGCAGTAATTCATGGCGCGATAGTGAATAAAAATAATGTGGAATAAGTTGTACAAAATACTCGGAATAAAAGTATTAACTTTACAAACAGCTCTTGAAAGATTTTTTCAGAACTCTTTTCCCGCTAAAAAGGAATTTATTGGAATCGATTAGAAAATGAACGTTATTGAAGACTCCTTAATTTTTGAGAGGTGTGAAATATTTGAGAATATCGTCAATCGGCGGGACTCGATCCAGGGATCCCGCGCTTACGAAGCGGAGCGCTTGCCGCTGCGCCACGAGCTCGATATCTTTGTGGTAAACATAGTTTGCATATAAGCGCATTGCAATTCTTCATTACAGGGGCGTTTGAAAAGTCCTTGCAAAAATAAAAACTACTTACGTGTTTGGGGTAAACCATTTTTATTTTTCGACAGTCTTTTTACGCTAATACACTTCGTCCAACAATGTTCTAGTTTGTTGATCCCTTCCGAATAATAGGATTTCTCCAAGTCTGCAAAATGTCCATTAGTGTTTGCAATCACCTCCTCGTTTGAATAAAATCTTTGTCCCGCCAGCCATTTCTTCAAATTGGGGAGCAAATAGTAGTCCGAAGGAGCCAAGTCTGGAGAATAGGGGGATGTGAAACGAGTTGGAATCCTATTTCCATTAATTTTGTGATAATTGCTGAGGTGTGTGCTGGTGCGTAGTCGTGATGGAAAAGGACTTCCTTGTAGGCCAATCGCGGGCGTTTTTCTTGCAGCTTGGTTTTCAAACGGTCCAATAACGATGAATAATATGCACCTGTAATAGTTTTACCCTTTTCGAGATAGTCGATGAGGATTATCCCTTGCGAATCCCAAAAGACAGTCGCTATAACCTTTCCGGCCGAAGGAACGGTCTTCGCGAATTTTTTTGCAGATTCCCCCTTGGTAACCCATTGTTTAGATTGTTGTTTGGTCTCATTAGTATAGTAATATATCCATGTTTCATCCACAGTGACGAAACGACGCTTAAAGTCCTCCGGATTCTTCTGGAACAGCTGCAAACCATCCTTGCAACACTTTACACGATTCCGTTTTTGGTCAAGCGTGAGCGGATAGCTTTCTCATGTCCAAATGTTTATGCAAAATATTACGTACCTGTTCAGTCGAGAAGCCCACAGCACTAGCAATCTCACGCACCTTAACTCTTCTGTCATCTATCATCATATCATGGATTTGATCAATGATTTCTGGATTCGTAACCTCCACAGGCCGTCCAGAACGTTCAGCGTCACTTGTGTCCATGATGTCCCCTTCAAATTTGGTGATCTTGAGAATATTTACGACAAGTTAACATTAACAGTTTTATTGTTCGCTGGGAGCTATATTTGTCATTTGGGAAGCAGTCAGCGAGCTCCAAACCAGTTTTTTCGTCATTCAGAGGGGCGATGTATTGATCCACGTTCGACCAAGGGCAAGGTAAATCACGTGACGAGCCTGTGTTTCTAGCCTGCCACGCGCGGACGACCTGACTGCCAGCAAGCTTCTCGAACAGTCATAGCCAATTATAAGAGACCCCGGGAACCAATGATCGTCTTCAAAAGGTACACGCCACCCAAGCCAAGGATATAAAAAGCCATGTTCTAAGTAAATCACTCTCTACTCTGCTGTTCTGTACTCTGATCTACTCTACTCTACTCTCTGATCTACGTTATTCTGGTGTTCATCGTGACCACGTGGGAGAGAACTTTGCCGTACGAGCAGACGTCTGTTCTGCCGAATTTAGTGGAAATTATTTATTAACTCTTATGGAGTAAATTCCAACTTAGGAGATCCAAGTTAAGTGTATTTATCCAGGAGAACATTCAGTGATTCTGCGTGTGTGAATATATCTTAATATTTGTCGTCTCAGTTGCAGCCTGCACTCCTGGAACGTGAGAGAAGTCATCCCTGTGATCGCAGTGTACATCAAGATGGATTATTCCTCTACAATGTGCATCTTAACTTCATCGTGGGACGTCTACTGCCGTGTCTCCATGACCTTCTAAGTATGTGAGGCGTATCTGGACAGAGAAGGTGACTGACCGGGGAAATGCCGGAATGACTGACTACAACCTGGGATCGAACCTCATCTAAAACTTGAGTACCATTTAAAATTTTATTTCTTTCTCGTCTTTGTAAAGCTAGAAGATCTTTCTTCTTTAAATCGTAGATGTATATTATTTTTGTGGTAGATAGAAGCATTTCATTTTTCCATTCCTTGAGGTGTCATGGTAGTCGAGTTTCATGTGTGTGACTGAAATTTGGAACCTATCAGATTAGATGTGTAGTCTGTCTTTGAGTGAGTTCCCATGTATATGAGTTAGATATATCTAAAAATCACTGACCACGCGATAAACTTTATGTATTTGCCTGTGATATTGAAATTAATCGGATTTGCAGTTACGTGTACAATTTGTGAGATAGGATCGAACCTAGTGTCATTTTAAGATCACTTGTATTCTTTAGGATCGAGTCATCTAATTTTACGATATTTCATGAGGATTGATAGATATAATAATCACTTGAGTAATAATAAAATCAAGTAAAGATCGGGTTAAAATGGAATTAAACGGTCGTGAGCTATAAATTATGTTAGATTCCTTATATGTGAGATTTAATGTGCTCAGTTCATGATCTGCCTGGAATACGGCAAACCTGCGGGATGTTAATTATGTAATTTATTATTTGGAGAAATTTTGATTGATGAATGACTTCTTGTGTCTTTGGGAGCACAATGGAATTTATTGTAAGTGGAGCACGTGTTGCGTACGTATTTCACGAATAGGGAATAATAATGCGATTGAAGCTCACGAACACGATGTTTGCGACTCGTAACCCATGTGATGGTGATGATTATGGAATCTTATTGGAATCTTCAAATAAATTTCAGGAGTTAGATGAATCTCCATCGTTGTGTGAGGAATATTTCAACCCAAGTGATATCCCGAATTTCGATCACTAGCCACTATTGAAGAAATAGTATTTTCCGTACACGAGTTTATCCTCTGCATACTGTTGACGTGACCATGCTTAAAAATAAAGAATAAAATTAATAGGGGCAGGATTCGCTGTAAATAATGTATATAAAGAAAGTACGTGTTACCTTGTATGAATGTGGCGTGTGTGTGTGTGTGTGTATGTGTGTGTGTGTGTGTGCGTGTGTGTGTGTGTGTGTGCTGCAAATATGAATATTTTCCACGTCTTTGATTTGATTTAATCTGGTCATGCATTTATGGCGACGCAGATTGTGTTCAACGTTGTGTGCCACGTTGAGAATTTATTTTTGCGAACCTTAAGGAAAAATTTAATGAGTTTTATGTCGAGGAAGACTAGAATAGGATTTTATTTTGCTGTTATTAAGATTTAAGGGAAAGATCGTCTCGTTATTTTTCCGCAAAGGCAAGCGATTTGTAAATTAATATTTTAATTAACTCACACGTGGATAAAACAGTTCCAATATATTTATATCCAAATTCCGAAACATTTTAAATTAATCTGAAATTTGAATGCTATGCAAATATCAGAATTAAATGTTCACAAATGGCATAATTAACTTGAATTCTAGTAATAATGAGTTATAGTAATTAATTGAAGAATATTATTTAAAAATGTGAATTATAATTACCATGTGGATTATTCAGTGAGATACACTAGTTAGAAAACACGATCGTGTGATGATAAAGGAAAATATTACACAGACAAGGTTAGAAATTATTACTAATAATAATAATAATAATTATTATTATTATTATTATTATTAATAATATAATATAATTAATATAATTATTAATAATTATTATTATTATTATTATTACTATTATAAAATTTTGAAATTAATTTTGATTTTCACTAAAGCTTTTACTGGAGTTTTTGACGAATATTATACACTTTAAATACTGAGACTCATCAGAATTCAACTTTGACCACGTGTTGGGATTACTGTAAATTCATGGAACCTTTAGCAAATTTTCCTGTGGAATCATAAGCGAGACAGCTGTCTAATAATTTTGTAAAAACCTTTATTGAAGTCTTGAACTCTTTCAAGTAAATACTTTAATTTTTGAAGGCAGTAAAGGCCTAATTTTCTTTGTTAATTTTCATTCCAGAACAGTGATGCTGGAGGACGAGAAATACATGTGGTTCTAAAATACTACTGAAGAATGAGATATTATGAAAGTTCGTTGTAAAAAATCCAGCAAGGATATTTTTTGTTGTGAAATGCTTATGTTGATAAATGTAAGAGTGTTGTTTTTGAAATTTTATTTTGCTTGGACGTCAACCCCTTAACCCTTAAATGCCTCTAGAAAACGGAAGCCAGGAACGAACGGTCCACCTCGGGATCTCTCGCTCACTGGCTGGGCTTAGCCAGGCAATAATGGGGGCAATATGGCCAGTCCGAAAATTTTGAAACCACTTATAAACTGTTCTAATCGAAGGTGCAGAGTCACCGTAATGATTATCAAGCTTCTCTTTAGTCTCCTGAGGCGTTTTGCCTTTCATAAAGTAATGTTTAATCACCACACGAAATTCTTTTTCGTCTATTTCTTGAAAATCACTCGACTTCCTTGATTCACACGAAGGCCAAACATAAAGAAATAGACCAATATAGCTGAAACTTGGTGTGCGTTGATTCAAAAGATGCTACTAACTAAGCATGACCTCGATACGCGCCGGTGGTGCCATCTCTCGGACTTTGCACGGATTGTTCAAGCCAAGTTCTCGGAAACTGCTGAGAATTGCGCCTTACTGCTTGCACCTGTTTTTCTCCTAGTTATGCCCTACACGTGTACCAAAGGTGGATCGAATCGGTCACCCATGCGCCATAGCCTCCCCTTGTAAGCTGCACCAGTGTTATCTGGCAACTCTGCAGGTAACATTTAGTCCTACGAATGGACCGTAAATTGTTCTATCCCTTAAAAGTAAAGCGGCCTCACCTACATATTAAATTTGAATAGGCAGGATAAAAGTACAAGCAAATATTAATTCATAATGTATTCAATCCCACTTAAGTTTACGCTGTCTCTAACCGTTAAAATTTAAAACACCGCGCGAGTTGACCGTGCGGTTAAGGACGCGCGGCTGTGAGCTTGCATCCGGGAGATAGTGGGTTCGAATCCCACTGTCGACAGCCCTGAATATGGTTTTCCGTGGTTTCACATTTTCGCACGTTTCCCCTCCAACTGCTAGGCCTTTCCTATCCCATCGTCACCATCAGACCTATCTGTGTCCGTGCGACGTGAAGCCACCAGCAAATAAGAAGTTGCTTTAAGTGCCATTAGTGCCCATGGAACAATTTACTGTATACGTGCTGATGTTGTTCTTATAGGCCCCCATGCCTATGATAATTTATACAGAGCTCGGTTACACTGATTTTAGTATCAAATTCTGAGCACTTGAGTTGAACCTTATGTTGTCGTAGCACACGACATAATTTTCAAATACCATATTTTAACTCGCCGCGCACACGCGGTAAACTGATAAATTTTTCTCTCTTCTTCCTTTCCGTGCTAATAGACAATTTCACTCCTCGAAGACTCCCGCAAAAATAGACAACTGACCCACGCACCGGTCACTTTTATTAATTCGCCCCCACAGCCGTTACTTACGCTCGTTTAGGACACATCTCTCGTTACAGCCAATGTCTTGCCAATATTGAAATGATGCTACCTTTCAATTGGTTTAAACCATCGCGTCACCTACGCTTACTTTAAACTCTGTCGTATGACATTCTAGACTCGTGTCGGGCTTCCGAAATGTAGTCCGTTGGCCTACTTCGGTGTCTTCCGTCACTCCCTTGCCCCGTCGTATTGTGCCCTGGTCACTCCAAATTACCAGGACTTAATGAAATGAATGTTCACTATACTCTCAGTCCGGCTCCATGGTTAAATGGTAAGAGTGTTGGCCTTTGGCGACAGGGGTATCGGGTTCGATTCCCGGAAGGGTCGGGAATTTTAACCTTCATTTGTTAATTTCTCTGGCACGAGGACTGGGTATATGTGTTGTTTTCATCATCATTTCATCCTCATCACGACGCGCAGGTCGCCTACGGGTGTCAAATTGAAAGACCTGCACCTGGCGAGCCGAACATGTCCTTGGATACTCCCGGCATTAAAAGCCATACGCAATTATTTTCATTCACTATACTCTCAATAAATTATAGTGCAGCAAGAAAATGAGAACTTTAATAATAATAATAATAATAATAATAATAATAATAATAATAATAATAATAATAATAATAATATGCTTTATTTATTCTGGCAAAGTTAGGGATGTAGCCTACTCCCTTTCTTACACTTGACCAGTCTTAACCTAGAACACTGTTAATACTAACTACTGATGACAATAATATTAATAACAGTAATAGTATTAATACAAGCAATCACACGTAAAAATTAAAACTATAACTTAGGGGCCGATTACCTTCGATGTTAGGCACCTTAAAACAACAAGCATCATCATCATCATCAAAACTTTAACTACTACCGGTACTTAAGAGATAGTTTAGAAAATATATAGGTATCTAAAATACCGAGATATCGCCTGCAATTGAAAGGTGAAGAGGAGGATTAGTAAGCATAAGAATAAGAAGAAGAAGAAGAAGAAGAAGAAGAAGAAGAAGAGGAAAATCTGTGAAAGGAAGAGGGAAATAATGAAGAGGAGGTAGGAGGAGGTGTTTGTAGCAAAAACTTCATGATTTATGCATGTTTATCTAGTATTTCGACACAGGCATATTTAAAAGCTGAGCTGCTGGACATGCTTCTGACCTCCCCTGGTAAGAGATTCCATTGTCGAACTGCGGTAACGGTGAATGATTTCGTGTAGATTGTTGTTGTGTGTACAGGAAGGGATAAACACACGGCGCTGCAGGATCGGGTATTTTTGTTATGGTCTATGGAGAGGAGTTTGATGCGATCACGGAGTTAGGCTGGTTGAGAAGTTTAACCCCTTATAGGTTGGTGGCTAAATATTTAGCCACCCCACATAAAGGTCCATATTTTTAACCAACTACAATGAATTTGGTCTTTATCGCCATAAGCCACACGCCTGAACGGATAGTGGCTAAATAGTAAGCCACAAAGAAAATTATGAAGGCTGTGCAAGCAACTGGGATTGGAAAACGATCGAGGTGGCTAAGGATATTGCCACCATCCATTGAGGCTCCATGGATAAACATGGTTATGCTGTATTGGAGAGAATTCGATGTTGTTTTTCTAACAAACAGAATTTGAATTGCTAGTTATGGCTATATCAGTGTCTTCAGTTGATATTCTTGCAGTCTATTCTGCCAACGGCAAGCAGATCTCTTTACCAGTACATTATTTTATGAAGTAGTTTCGTTGAAGTCGCGCCAAACAATACTACGCTTGCCAACTAATTATGTAACATTGTAAAGGAAACACTTATAGTTATAGAATAGTGTGAGGTAGAAATGCATGTAGAAATAAACATACATGTAACCAATATGCGACTTTAGTATGGGAAATTATCCGCTCAGATAATATTATCGCCTTTATTCGAGTTGGCAAGTGACAAAACATAACCTCACTTTTAACCGTAGGCCTAGGCCTAGGTTTTATGCTATACTTAAATGATAACTATAACAGCGTCCAGCTGCCAGAAAAATCTGTCTAACCGTATTTTCTTATCTGTGTCTTAGGATACGTTATGGCGAAGTACGTGGATGTAAATAAGATGTCGGCAGACGAGCTATTCGACTTACTTAGACGCTGTTTCAGCAGATGAAGCATACGACTCCGAGGAATATGGGGATAGTGATGCAGAAGATTCTGTTGCATACAGAACTCGGGTGATGGATACATCTACTCGTTCTAAAAGCATCAATGATTCTGTGTTGCACGATAATGTCAGAGATTGAAGCAGCTGATCCCATGGATACTGATGACATTGACATACAAGGTGATTCTGAAAATTCTCCTAGTCTGTCTTCAAGGTTCATCCAAATTTGTAAAGACTATTTGTATTTATCCTACGGTATTGTTTCAAAGTTTCTACCAATGAACGAAAATTGTGACTTCATATATTGATGGTGGCTAAATAAGTAGTCACCATCCACGTACAGAAAGTTGTGGGTCAGAATGGATGGTGGCTAAATATTTACCCACCCTATTTTTATTCGTATATAACAAATTTAGGAGCAAATTGCCTTAAAAACTGTCCTAACCTGTTCGTTTGCAACTCAGGATTAAGAAAAACATAAAAATATACTCATAACCAACAAAAAATTCCTGCCCTATAAAGGGTTACAAATATTATGCAGAAAGTAAAGAGTACGCATTACGCGTCTTTCATGCAGGCGACGCCACACGAACCGTGTGTACGGCGGTGTGACATGGTCAGCGTAACGAAGTCCACAGATAAATCTTACACAAGCATTCTGTAATTTCCTTCTCCATTCTACTCCTAGGTTTTGTAAACTAAAATGCAATAATAAAAATGAGGTAATGCGAGTGATTCAACAAGAATTTTGTTTAGTTTAAAAGGGAAAGTAAATTTGAATTTACTGAGACAGTGTAGCGTTCCGTATATTTTTCTGTACACAGATATAGTTTTTGCATACCAGGACAGATGCTCGTCAAATATTATACCAAGATTCCTTACGTTCTGGCTATACTGTATGGGAGTACGACTTATGGACAACTATGCCAACGCTGTTCGGTTGAGTTTGCAAAGTAATTTAGGGTAACCAATAATTACTGAATGGGATTTTGATGACTTTAATTTTAATCCGTGATTTTTGGCCCATGTATCTATGGTCATCAAGTCTTCATTCAGGTGAAGTGTTTCTGAGTGTAGGTTTTCAGGTTTACTGTGTATATACACTGACTTAGCAAATGTCATAGGATAGTCACCTAATAGGGCGTGGGGCCTCCTCTGGCCTTGCGAACTGCAGTGAGACACCATGGAAGTGAGTCGACAAGTCCCTCGTAATCCTCTGGACGCAGCTGACACCAAATCGTTTGCAGGGCGGCCGCCAATGCTGGTCTGTTCGTGATTGCAGGATCCATGGCACGGAGCCTGCGCTCCAGGACATCCCAGATATGCTTAATAGGGTTCATATCGGGGCTCCTGGCTGGCCATGGCAGTCGTTGGACCTCCGCTGCATGTTCCTGGAACCATTCCCGGGCGACGTGGGAGCGATGTGGCGGCGTGTTATCATCTTGAAACACCGCAGAACCGTCTGGGCGCTGGAAGGCCAAGAATGGGTGGAGATGGTCTCCGAGCAGCTCAACATACCGCGTACCATTCAAAGTCTCTTCCAGAACACCTAGGGGGCCCATTCCATACCAGGAAAATGCACTCTAGACCATAACAGAGACACCAGCGCCCTGGACCACACCTTCGGGGCAGGCGGGATCCATCGCTTCATGTGGTCTGCGCCATACACGGTGCCTCCGATCGGCATGGTGCAGTTGAAATCTAGATTCGTCCGACCATATCACGTTACGCCATTGTTCGAATGTCCATCCCTGGTAACTGGCGACAAATGCTCGTCGTTGTGCCCGATGACGTTGGGTTAACAGTGGCACCCGTGTACGGCGCCGGCTCCCATACCCCACAGAACCCATGTTCCTACGGATTGTCCACTGGGAAACGTGTCTAGCACGGCCTGTATTGAATTGAGCCGTGATTTGTTGCACGGTTGCCCGTCTGTCACCATTGACAGTCCGTCTCAGATGTCGCCGGTCACGAACATCGAGGGTGGCTGGTCGGCCGGTCGTTCGTCTGTTGTGGACGGTGACACCCGCATTCAACCATTTACGATACACCCTGGACACGGTTGATCGTGTGAAGCCGAATTCCCGCAACACTTCCGAAATCGCACTTCCCATCCATCGGGCACCGACCACCATACCCCGTTCGAACGGTGTCAGCTCACGACGACGTTCCATGTCACACCTGTCACATGCACAGCCACTGCTCACAAGGTCTCATATACAACTGCCACTGGCACAGGTTGCGTGTGGTGCGCAGACAACACACTTGCGCATCAGTGCTCCACTATCCCACGATCTCTCTGATTAATGCTAGCATAAAAAATGAAACTACCTCACACCTTCGAACACTGATCTCTCTGTTGAATGTCAGAATAAAAAGGGAATGTCTATTACGTGCAACAGATTAAATCTTTATTACAGTTACAGATTCGAACTGTGATCTCTCTGATTTAGTCACCATGACAGAATAAAAAATCACGGATTCGAACCCGGTTCTCTCTGCTCAGCGTCAGAATGAAAATCTCTAATACATGCAACACAAGGTTTCGAACCCTTATCTCGCTGATTAATGCTAGAATTTTAAAAAAATACCTCACTGCTTATTTCGTATGCTGTCTACACATGATTCATGACACAAACACATAGTTACTGTAACCAAAAAATATTACATGCATGGAATCGAACACTCAAACTCTCTGATTTGTAAGATAACATGAGACTATACATGATGACGATCGCACTACTTCTTATTTTCGCTTGTACACTTCTTTGGTGTTATACGCACACACAACACTCTTTATCGTAAAACTGAAGACACACACAAGGTACGGAAATTATTGTTACATAGAAAAAAATGTGGGTCAAGCAAATACTGTGAGCTAGCCCTTCCACACGTATATTTCATCACAACGCGCAAACATACGAGTTTATTTCTCTGCACACTTCATTCACATGCGCGCAGTAAGAAAACTTAGATATAGCAATCTAATTTTTTAGAATTTAATTTTCATTACCTACGATATATGTGAAAAAGGTGAAAGATTAAATCATAGTTTAAGATTTTTGTATGTGGGTGTGTGCTTTACGTGAAGCCGTAGAAAGAAATGAACGAGAGAGTGCGAGATTCTGACTGCAAGTCGGTAGCATGACCGGATGTATGACACAGCAAACACACGCAGCACTTTTACTCTTTCCATACAGTGCCATACAGAACTGAGAATTATAAAAAAAATCTCACATACAATTTAAAAATAATGTGTCTTGGTGTAGGGGTTGAGATATTGAAAAATCTGAAAACAAACGATTTAGCCATAGAGCTACACCCTTGATACCTTGCGATGTTAGCAGCCGTAAGGATAGTTTTTCGTGGTTTCGCATTTTCTCACCAAACAAATATGTTGAGACTGTACCTTAATTTAAGTCTACAGCCGCTTCCTTTCTACTCCTTGGTGTGCGTAAAGCAATTTTCTGAATAATAATAATAGCATGTAGCCTCCGGAGAGGGCTGATGCAGGTATTTTTGATTTAACGCCATAGGCGACCTGCGCGTCGTGATGATGATGACCCTGGACCTCTGTGTCCGAAGGCCACGTCGTACTCCTCATTCGCAGCGGGTTTAGAAATTGCTCTTATCCCCAAATGGCCTTGGCCTACCAAGCGGTCGCTGCACAGTCTCCGAATGGCCTGCAGATTACGAGGTGTCGTGTGTTCAGTATGACAAATCCTCTTGCCCCATAGCATTTGGCCACTGCACTGCCCCCCACCCGAAGGCCTACAATATTGCGAGGGGTCGTGTGGTCAGCACGACGAATCCTCTCGCCGTAGTCGACCTGCGCGTTGTAATCCCCATTACTAAACTCCATAACACTTTACCCTTGAATGGCATTGGCCTACCAAGCGGTCACTGCACAGCTTCCGAAGTGCCTGCAGATTATGAGGTGTCGTGTGGTCAGCACGACGAATCCTCTCGCACAGTATTGAGCCCTTCGGTTTAGAGGATCCCGGGTTCGATTCGCCGACGATTCGGGGATTTGGATTACTCTGAGTTATTTAATAATGCCATTGGCTTGTCGTCGCACTATCTACATTTGACGGTTATCAGAGACGCCGTGGTGTCGGAATGTTGTCCCGTAGGAATTCTTTTATATACCGGTAAATCTATTGTCATAAAGCTGTCGTATTTGACGGCATTTACATTCCACGGGAGTGAGCCATGATCGAACCTCGCCGTTGTTATCCTTATTACGACACGCAGTACGCCAATGGGACGACGATGGGATAAGAAAGGGCTTGCAACGGAAAGGAACTTACCGTGGTCTCAATTAAGGTACAGCCTCTGCGTTTTGCCTAGTGTGAAAATGAAAAACCACAGAAATCCATTTTCATAACTGGCGATAGTAGGGCTCGAGCCCACTATTTCCCGGATGCAAGCTCATAACTGCGTGCCCCTAACCACACAGCCAAATCACCTGTGTTATCCTTGTAACGACACGAAGGACGCCAACGAGGCGTCAATTTAAAAGACCTAAACCTAGCTGCATGAGCAATACGCCCTGGTACAAGGATAGATAACCAGCCTTTCCTTATTACGACACCAACGGGCATCAAGAATTAACGACATTCATTATTATTATTTCTGGCTTTACAAACGCGAGTTTTGTACGTCCTGTCGGGTTTATCATAGGTATGTGCAAGTCAGCAAATGCACGCTTCCTGCGTGCAACACCGTATGTGTTTTCTGCACGCTGTACAAAATGAGCAAGTATATCTGTGTGTTAGATTAATAATATTAAATACATATCAAGTGTACAAAGTAAAGGCTGCTCAGCTCGAAGGCCTGCAGATTACGAGTTGTCGCGTACTTAGCACGACAAATCCCTACGGTCGTTATTCTTGGTTCAGTCAGATAGTTCCTCAATTCTATTTACATATGCAAAGTAGACCTCGAATTATCCATTAGGTACAGGTAAAAGAATCCCTGACTTCACCGGGAATCGAACCCTCGGCCTCCGGGTAAGAGACAGACAATATTAGTAATGATGATAATATCAGTATTACAATTGTGTAGTCTAGAATGTCTTTTGTCGCTATCAGCTCCCCCTATAGTTGCAGGTAAAAATACCGGACCTTGTTAGGAATCGAACCCCGGGATAATAGGGTGTATCTGTCTACGCGTCCGCACAAATCCCAGGTAAAGTTGCTGGAGGGGAATTTGAACCAAGGAATCAAGCAGTGTGCTCTGTAGATAACAACCTGTGGTCACACATGACCTAGTAGGGGTGAGCTTGTATCCGCAATATAGTGTGTTCGAATCCTACTGTCGGCAGCCTGGAAGATAGTTTTGACTCGTAATTTTGCAGGCCTTCGGGGGGCAGTGCAGCGGTCAAATGCTATGGGGCAAGAGGATTTGCCATGCTGAACACACGACACATCGTAATCTACAGACCCTTCGGAGGCTGTGCAGCGACCACTTAGTAGGCTAAGGCTATTCAAGGATAAGAGCAATTTCTAAATCCGCTGCGAATCAGAAGTACGACGTGGCCTTCAGACACAGAGGTCCCGGGTCATCATCATCATCATCATCATCATCATGACGCGTAGGTCGCCTACGTGTGTCAAATCAAAAATACCTGCACCACCCCTCTAAGGAGGCTACATGCTATTATTAATTAGAAAATTGCTTTACGCACACCGAGGAGTAGAAAGGAAGCGGCTGTAGACTTAAATCGATGTACAGTCTCAACATATTTGTTTGGTGAGAAAATGCGAAACCACGTAAAACTATCTTTACGGCTGCACACATGGCCAGGTTTCCAGGGTGTAGCTCTATGGCTAAATCGTTGGTTTTCAGATTTTTCAATATCTCAAACCCTACACCACGACAAATCATTTTTAAATTATATGTGATAAATATTTTATTATAATTCTCGGTACTGTTTGGAACTGTATGGTAAGAGTGAAAGTGCTGCATGCGTATGCTGTGTCATACATCCGGTTATGCTACCGACGTGCAGGCAGAATCTCGCACTATCTCGTTCATTTCTTTCTATGGCTTCACGCAGAGCACACACCCACATGCAAAAAATCTCAAACTATGATTTAATCTTCCCCATTTTCACATGTAAGTATCTCAGGTAATTAAAATCAAACACTAAAAAATTAGATTGCTATATCTTTCTTACTTCGCTCATGTGAATGAAGTGTGCAGAGAATTAAACTCGTGTGTTTGCGCGTAGTGATACGTGTGTAAGGACAGGCTCACAGCATTTGCTTTTCCCACAATTTTTTTTATGTAACAATCAATTCCGTATTTTGTGTGCGTCTTCGGTCTTACGATAGAGAGTGCTGTGTGTGCGTGCAACACCAAAGAAGTGTACTAGCAAAAATAAAACGCAGTGCGCTTGTTATCATGTATAGTCTGTTGTTACCTTACACATCAGAGAGTTTCAGTGTTAGATTCTGTGCATGTAATATTTTTGTGTTACAGTAACTATGTGTTTGTGTCATGAATCATGTGTAGACAGCATACGAAATAAGGAGTGAGGTATTTTTTTAAATTCTGGCATTAATCAGAGAGATGAGGTTTCGAATCCATGTGTTGCATGTATTAGAATGTTTTTATTCTGATGCTGAATAGATAGGACAGGGTTCGAATCCATTATTTTTTATTCTGTTATGGTGACTAAATTAGAGAGATCACAGTTCGAATCTGTAACTGTAATACAGATTTAATCTGTTGCACGTAATAGAGATTTCCTTTTTTTATTCTGTCATTCAACAGAGAGATCAGTGTTCGAAGGAGTGAGGTAGTTTCATTTTTATGCTAGCATTAATTAGGGAGATCAGGGTTTGAATCGATGAGTTGCATGTATTAGAGATTTTTATTCTAGCATTGAACAGAGAGATCAGGGTTAGAATCCATGGTATTTTATTCTGTCATGGTGACCAAATCAGAGAGATCAAAGTTCGAATCTGTGATTGTAATAAAGATTTTCTGTTGCATGTAATAGATATTTTATTTTTTTCTGAGATTCAACAGAGATATCAGTGTTCGAATCCATAACAGTAATAAAGATATTTTTATTGTGGCTATGTGTTTGCGTAATAAAAGATGATATTATCATGAATCGTGTGTAGACAGCATAAGAAATAAGGACTGAGGTAATTTCATTTTTTATTCCGGCATAAAACAGAGAGATCAGGGTTCGAATCTATGGGTTGCATGTATTAGAGATTTTTTATTTTAGCACTGAACAGAGAGATCGGGGTTCGAATCCATGATTTTTATTCTGTTATGGTGGCTAATGTGTTTGCGTCATAAAGTTGATGTTATATTCGCGAAATAAGGAGAGAGAGAGAGGTAGTTTCCCGCTGAGTTTTATTCCCTGCAATCATCGTCTGTCTGCGTGTCAATTTCTATTGTTTTTATCAACAAGATACTACGCACTCTTCCTAACATATATTTCTAATCAAGGTAAGTTTTTCTGTACAGAACACGAGGGAATGTATGCTGATTATTCAAATCTTTACAAAATACATATATATATTTGAACTTTATGAGTAAGGTAAGATAACAACAGACTATGTATTCTAAACACGAAAATTGTTGCTTTTGGTAGAGGGCACAGCATTTCCGGCCCTCTATAACAGGATAGAACCTGCACAGTTTGCTTGAACCCTGTCGTCATGTTTAGACTTGTTCATAAGGAGGAGGCAAGTTACGCTGTGACGTCACGTTATTTGTCCGTCGGATTGAGACGTAAAGCCTTGAACTGGGCCAGGCCCCCATCCAAAATAGCATCCGTTGGATAGTGACGTAAAGCCATGAGCAGACTGCGCAAGTAAGTAGTCTGTCGGATGGAGGCGTAAAGCCCAAAATAAAATGGCGACTAGGATAGGTACAGCTGAAAACAGGATTGAAACAGTGTTTTGCGTCATTCATTTTATCTTATTATCTTCCCTGCGTTATAAAATGAAACCGGCTGCCTATCTGTAAAACTAGGACAGATGATGGGAGAAGGAGGAGGGAAGGCATCTATCGGTAAAACTAGGAGCAGACAATAACGAGGAGGAGGGAAGGGACAGACGATGAGGTGGTGGGTATCTATCCGTCGGATGCGGGCGTAAAGCCTCACTATAACACAGGTGCACATCTGCGTAGAGATGCGTTTTAGGTAAAGGAAGAGGAGGTGTGATTATAGTTATTTGTTCATCGGATGGAGACGTAAAGCCTCCAAGATTGTGTCGGGAGGGGCATCTGACTGTAAAACTAGGTTTGGCCCCAGTCCTTCTCTCTTTTCAAAATTCCTCGGCACACACCTGTCAGCTAAGACCCTCCAAGATGACAACAGTGAGGTTAGAGTCATTTAGTTTTCAAAATTCTACCTGGTGCCCCTCCAAGATAGTTTCTGGAGGGGGTATCCGGCATGATGTGTCGAGAGGGGCAGCTAGCCTTAAACTAGATCCTTTGAGTTTAGGCCCCTCTAAGATGCTGTCGGGAAGGGGCATATCGGGAAGGGTAGCTAGTCTTAAAGCTAGGGTGCTCTGAGGTTAGGCCCCTCCAAGGTAGTGTCCGGAAGGGCATCTAGCCTTAACACTAGGATCCTTTGAGTTTACGCCCCTCCAAGGGAAGATGTCGTTGGAAGGGGCATCTTGCCGTAAAACTGGGTTCTGTGTAGTTAGGCCCCAAGTCGATGTGGCTAAGTGCCGTCAAGATGAGAGTTGTGAGGTTAGGATCGTTCTCTTTTTAAAAATTCCACATCCCATACCTGTCAAAAAGCACGTGGATAAGTCCCGTCAAGGCAACAGCAGTGAGGTCCAAGATGGTGTTGGGAAGGGCATCTGGCCTTAAGATTACGACCCTATGAGGTTTGACCTTTCCAAGATGGTGTCGAGAAGGGCATCTGGCAAGATGGCTTTGGGAAGGGCATCTAGTCTCAAAACTAGCTCCCTGTGAGGTATGACCACTCGAAGATGGTGTCGACAATGGCATCTGGCGAGATGGCGTCGGGAAGGGCATCTAGCCCTAAAACTAGAACCCTGTGAGGTTATGCCACTCCAAGATGTTGTCGAGAATGATAGCTAACTTTAAAACTAGGATCCTCTGAGCTTAGGCCCCTCTAAGATGCTGTCGAGAAGGGCATTTGGCCGTAAGACTAGTTTATATGTATGTACGCACCCCAGCCGTTCCCTTTTCCAAAAAAGTTCTGCGCCTGGACGTGGCTAAGTCCCGTCAAGATAACAGCAGTGAGGTTAGGATCGTTCTCTTTTTCAAAATTCCGTGCCTGCACGTGGCTAAGTCCCGTCAAGATGACAGCTGTGAGGTTAAAGCCGTTCACTTTTTCAAAATTTCGCGCCTCAAAAGCACGTAGTTAAGTCCCGTCAAGATGACAGCTGTGAGGTTAGGGTCGTTCAAAATTCCGCGCCAAAACAAGTGCACGAAGTTAGGACCTGTCAAGATGACAGCAGTGAGGTTAGCCATGTGCACTTATTCAAATTCCGCGCTAAACAATTGCACATGTTTAGGACCTGTCAAGATGTTGGCTGTCACGTTAGCCACGTTCTCTTATTCAAATTCTGTGCCAATGAAGTGCACGTGGATAGGAGCTGTCAAGATGGCAGCATTGAGATTAGCCACGTTCACTTGTTCAAAGTCCACGCCCACGTTGCCAAAAAGTAATGTTAGGACCTGTCAAGATGGCAGCAGTGAGGTTAGCTGCGCCTACGTGCTCAAAAAGTGAGGTTAGAACCCGTCAAGGTGGCACGTGGCATCTTGACAGCTGTCACGAGCACGTGGCCATGTTTGTAAACAGTTGCACTTAGTCGTGACGTCACGGTCACGTGACCATGGCGTCATGGGGTCAATGACCTTGACACAGGTCAATGACCTCGTGGGAAAATGCTGATTCAGCTCCCATTGTTTTAGAACTCGTCTTGTCCTACTAACTTGTATAGCTCTGGCCCATTGGAAAACCTCTTCTCCTGACATTTTTTCGATAGCTACAGTAGATATCTTTAGAGATGTGGCTGTCTTGGTCCAAGTTACTTTCACGTAACACAGGTAGCAACCGTTGCAATTAATGGAAGCTTTGACCAAGGCAGCCGTATCATTGAAAGTGTCTAATGCTGAAGACAAAATATCTGGAAGGAACAGGTGTTCCAGTACACCACTACTCTACAGTCTGGAAAATATTTATTGTGTGAAGTATATATACACTGCCTGACAAAAGAACTTGAGGCACTCAGAAGGGGTGGAAAAAACAGAATGAAACTCAACGTGCTGCAAGAGTATGTGATGTTATTTCAGTGATTACAAAGTCGAGTCAGTTTTATAAAGAACAGGGCATTACACGCCCACTTATCAGTATGACGTTGCACCCCCTCTATCCTGGATGCATGCACCGATCGGTTGAGGAGGGTGTCATAAATCTGTTTCATCCTCTCCTGAGGCACGCTTGCCTACACCTGTTGTAAAATGGTCCGTGATATCCTAGATACTGGCGCTAGCACGGAGTTGACATCCAAGCTGGTCCACCGATGTTCTATCGGAGACAGATCTGGGCATCTTGCTGGCGACGTAAGTACCTCAACATCACACAGACAGTTCATAAAGGCACGTGCTATGTGTGGACAGGCATTGTCCTGTTGGAAAATGTCATCACGATACAGTCACACGAGAGATAAAACATGAGGACGCAGGATGTCCGTGACGTACCATTGTGCCATCACAGTTTCCTCAATCACTACCAGCCACGACCGTGACCTGAAGTCATGCCCGATGGCTCTCCATACCATGACGCCAGGAGTAACACTGCTAAGCCTCTCTGAAACATTGGAAGAATGGGAGCCACCATACTCGCAGGCGATGGTCATCCAGGATAGCGCAGAACCACGATTCATCGTTGAGCACAATGCGATGCCATTCATCAACATTCCACGCTTACCGGTAACGTCACCACTCCAAGCTCAGCCGTTTGCGTTGTGCTGTTAACGATAGCCTGTGCATGACTTACTTACTTTGACTTATTTCATGTTGCTCCTCCTGGAGCATAGGGCTTCCGTGAAATACTTCCATCTGTTCCTACTGTTAGCTAACCTCTTCACTTCGTTCAAAGTTTTTCCCACTGCTAACCATTCCTCTTCGATCGTCTTTTTTCCCAATTCTTCTTCGGACGTCCGCGTTTTCTAGCACCTTGGGGGTTCCAGTCGAGCGCTGTCTTTTCAATGGCTCCATCGGGCTTCCTTGAAGTATGTCCTATCCAACGCCAGTTTCTCTCCCTTATCTGTATTTCAATTGGCTGCTGATTAGTTTCTTCCCATAGGTCTTCATTTGAGATAACGTCCGGCCATCCTCTGATGATGATACGTCTTAGACAGCGATTTACGAAGACTTGCAGTTGTTTAGTCGTCTTCTGGGTAAGTTTCCACGTTTCACAGCTGTAAAGCAGAACGGACTTAACATTTGTGTTAAGAAGTCGTTCCTTAGTCTTTCTAGAAATGTTTTTGTTTCTCCATATAGGATACAATTGAACAACAGCACCATTTGCTTTCCTGATACGACTCGTAATGTCTTCTTCTGCTCCTCCAGTTGTAGTAACCGTACTCCCAAGATATACGAAGGAGTCTACTTGTTCTATCTCTGTATCATCTATAGACAATTTATAATCAGTCTTGGAATTGACCCTCATCTCCGTGGTCTTATTAATATTTATTTAAGTACAGCATCCTCTGCCGCCTCCTTCAACCGCTTAATCTTCTCTTCCATATCTCTGAACCGTTGAGCTAGTAGACAGATGCCATCTGCAAAAAAGTGTCTTCTAACCTATCTTGTAAGCCCCACTGGATCCCCCTTTTGCGACCTCGGTACGCTCTCCTCAACACACTATCCAACACAAGTTGGGAAAGCGTCCGAGAAAGAATACAGCCCTGTAGAACTCCCGAGGTCACATCTGTTGGCTCAGTAAGATTTCCCATATGCAGAACCTGACATGTATAACCCTCGTACTTATCCCTTATAAGATTCAGGATCTTTCGTGGTATACCATATTCTTCCAGTGTTTGCCACAAAACTCTTCTATTTACAGAGTCGAAGGCCTTCACAAAATCAATGAAAGTCAAGTAGAGGGTGTTCTGCTTTTCTGTACTTAGTTCCAAGATAATTCTCAGAGTGTTAATGAGATCGAAACAGCTACGGTGTCTACGAAAACCAGCCTGTTCCCTTCTAAGGTGCAATTCCACAATATTCTTCACCCGCTCTAAAATGATCCTTGAAAGCACCTTCACTTGGTGTCGACAACAATGTAATTCCCCTCCAGTTATCACACTTAGTAATATCCCCTTTCTTTGGTACCTTAACAATCAGGCCTTTCTTCCATTCAGCTGGTAGATTTTCTTCATTCCAGACCCTTTCCAACAGGGGTTGCAATAATTTTGCCGAGGTCTCAATATCTGCTTTAAGTATTTCTGGCGCAATATTATCCATACTTGGTGTTTTTCGAGTTCTTGTATGTTTCAAGAACTTCTTTATTTCTGAACAGGTTGGATGATGTAAATTTATTCTTGGGTCACTATCTACTGGTTCCAGTTGTTGGTTACCATTCTGTTCTATATCTCTATTGAGCAACTCTGAGAAATGTTCCTTCCATCTCTGTAACTGTTCTTCCTGGGTGGTCAGTAGCTCACCTCTCTTGTTTTTAACGGGTTTATTCCTGATAAATACTCTCCTTGACAGGTTCCTTGTGATACTATACAGTTCCTTAGCATCTCCCCTTGCTGATGCCTCTTCTGCTATTCGTGCTTGTTCATCCACCCACTGTATACGATCCTTTCTTACGCTTTTCTTCACACTCTTATCAGCTTCCACACATTTCTTTTATGCTGCGGCTTTCTGTTGTCTTGTTTTACACATATTAATCTTTGCCTTAACTAGCTTTCTAGCCTCTATTTTTTCCAAGTACCATCAGATATCCATTCCTTCTTGAGATAATTGTAAAATTCAAGTACCTTCTCACTAACTTCTAAATATGTGTCCTTAACTTTCTTCCACGATAATTTAACATCCATCATAAGTTCTGGTTCAACAGCAAGAGCTTCAAAGCGGTTTCTTAATTTTATCTGGAATTCTTTCCTTTTGCTTTCATCTTGCAATTTACCTAAATCAAATTTCTTGTTTCACCTTTCGAATTTCCTTCCACTTGCCACAATTTTCATTCTAAACTCTGCAACTACCAAGGGATGATCACTTCCAATATCTGCCCCTCTTTTATTTCTCACACCAGTCATTGATCCTATGGCGATGTGGTCTGTCTGGTTTTCTGTAACATGATCCGGCGACACCCATGTAACCTTATGGCATCGTTTATGAAGGAATAAAGTGCCACCCACTACCAAATCATGGCTAGCACAGAAATCAATGAAAAGCTCCCCATTTTCGTTACAGTCACCAACTCCATGCACTGCCATAATTTGTTCCAGCCCCTCATTGTTAGAACCAACCTTTGCATTTTAATCCCCCATCACAATAATAATATCCCTCTTTTTCACTCTCTTAATAGTCTCATTCGGCTGGCAGTAGAATTCTTCCTTCTTTTTCAATCTCTGACATTTCTGTGGGAGCATAACACTGGGTCACGGTTACATTGCAAACCCGGGTCTTGAATCGAGCTGTCATCAGTCTTTCTGAGATGGGTTTCCAATCAAGGAGGTTCCTCTTTGCGGCTTCATTCAATAACAATCCTACACCTTCTCTACGGAGACTTCGGAGAAATACAGACTCAGTTGATCTCCCGAGACTGACTGGATCCCGTCCCAGCTCTCGTACAGCTTCTCAAATTTAGCCGCAGAGCCGGGAATCGAACCCGGGTCTCCGGGGTGGCTGCTAATCACACTTCCTTTCTTGGAAGCCCTAGTAAGAAAGAACCCGGACGGCTCCTTAGGGCATACCGTCTATCGTAAGCCTACCCACACAAATCGCTATATTCATGCAGATTCTCACCACCATCCAGCACAAAAAACAAGGCATTCCCACGACACTCACCAAGAGGGCGAGACGAATTTGTGAGCCATCAAATATCCAGGTGGAGATGGACACGCTCAAAGTCAAGTTCAAGGGTAATGGTTACAGCGATTTGCAGATTAATAGAACCCCGCATCCCAGAGAAACGACCAAGCAATGCTCACAGAAGAAAGAAGTGAAGGGAACTGCCTACTTGTCTTGCATTCACAACACCACAGATCGAATTGCCAAAGTCCCCCGCAAACACAATATAAAAACCGTGTTTGGCACCACCACTAAAATTGCTCACACTCTGGGTAAAGCCAAGGACAAATTGTCCCCAATTTTATATCCTGGGGCACACGAGAATCCCCTCTACTTGCGGTAAGGTATACATCGGACAAACATGCCGGTCCATTGGTACCCGTATCACGTAACATGAACGTAATATTCGTCTCAACCAGCCAGACAAATCAGCAATAGCTGAGCACACTCTATGTCCCTTCACTATTGTTATTTCGTCTCGGTGTTTTCCAATTCGTACGGTCCTCATCGCCAGACGTTTTATTCCAGGCTTGTGTCAATAACATACACCTGCCCATGCCATATGTTACGTACACATGTTATGTGAACCTCTTAGATTGATTATGATGGTTCCGTCAGCTTCCGATTCGAACGCTAGCGCTGTACCGCGTGCGAGGAGCCATCTGGTGACGAATGAACGTACCATTTCCACTTCTATCATTACATCTCAATTCAAAAGCTCATTGTTTAAGAAGCCTTTCTCGTGGATAGTCGATATTTTCTTCTGATGACGCAGAGCACAGTTCTCTGCGAAACGTAAAGAATTTCACTTTATTTTCTTGACACGGCATAAGCCCAGAAGCCTATATCATGTCTATAAGTACGGGCCGTGAAAGAATAAGTGGCAACATGAAATAATATCATGTTTAATTAAATATACACTTCCAACAATCTTGATAAATTGATCGTGTATTCTGATAACTCTTTCGCTCAAAATAAGAATATATCCTTAGTATTCTTTTAGTTGCAAATTATTCACAAACAATATGTTAAGGAAGTAGTTCACAATTATCATGTGTAGGGTTATAGCTTCCTACCCTGTGACAGGGACTTTGGACTCGTAGAGAGGGAAAGAAAAGAGTGCAAAATATGTGTATACACCTGCTGGGTGGGTAGATCTTATAAAAAATATTAGGACAGGTAAGGAACTATTTAATGTAAGTGAAATGCAACAGACTGGTTTTGTAAGTTCGAAGAATTTAACTCATAAAATAAATAACCGTAAATTTACTGAGGACAAAGAACCTGTTGCTTACAGTCGCATTTCAATGCTGAAAGTCTCTGTTGAACAACCATTGGAAATATTGTGTCAGGTAGATGCTCTAGAGCAAAGTACATGTGTGAATATCATTAAAGGACAAAAGAGAAAGAATAAACATACTCTTGAACTACAATATATTGCACCATTCCCACGTCCAGGTGAGGCTACATGAGATCCAGACTAGCTCTTGATAAATGATTCTATGTGATTAATGTTGCCGGGTTGTGGGTTCCGCTTGAGAAAGTACGCCGATGGCCTATGGTAAATCTCAACCTACGCAGAAGGACGTCTCCAACACGCTGTCAGTCAGATACCATACTTGCATGTCGCCAAAATTAATCGCAAATATCAGGTCAATACAATATTTCAACTGATTCGCATGTGTCGCCAACGAAATCGCAATTAAAAAATGAGTAATTACAGTCTTACATCTAGTTTTTATACTAAGTAGGCATTAAAAGAATTATGGAGTTTCACTATTCAACTTTTATTGATTATTCAGTCCAAATACTAAGGAAATGTTACCTAACATATCGTTGAAAATGTCTCACACAACGTAGGTAGCTTTGTAATATTATAAATATCTCAATCAGTTACAGTTAAGTTGAGATTAAAAAAATAAGTTTGGAAAACTTGTAATAAATAGCTGAAATCTAGGCCATAATTATCGATTCATTAATACCTTGGCCTGTTGAAAATCTAAGTCATATATAAATAATGTTCGAAGAATCAATTGAAAAATTAAAACATATTAATCAAATAAAACATACTAAATAGAGTTGTAAGAATTAGATGCATCCAATTGTTAAAAAAATGAAAAGAAAATTACACTCATTACTATATACATCATTCCAGATTATAGTCTTTAAGCAGAATGTAGAACGCAGTGAAAATATCCAAATAAATAATTCATTAAGATTTGGAATCTCTTCTCTCTGAGCTAAATTGCTCCTCAAAGTCACTTAAAGTTCTGTCATTTAACCTTTAACTCAAATATGACTGGTGAAACGAATGTCACTTTGTGCTAAACCTAATATCTGTGTCCATACACAGTAGAAAATCATATGGGAAAGCAATGTCTGTTTTCTAAGGACTTCAGTTAAATAATATGCTTGAAAATTTCCTTCGTTTTCATGTTTCATAGGATCCGATCTCCATAGAAGCAAACTCAGGTCCGCTCTAAGTCATGATTGATTTCAAACTAATACTATCATATGGCTTATGTGGTTAATTCACATAATTATTACCTTAATCCATGGTTAAAATTCAATTCAAATGCGTATCTGGCTGAATGTAGCATTGCCAAGTGTATTTTATCAAATTTCTAACAAATTATACCACAAGTGGAAAAACTGGCATGTTAGAAGACTCTACCTTCATCTAAAAATCCGTATATGAATGACTAAGTCACCAGTGATGTGTCAACATGCTTACATAAAATCAGGAATTAGGTTATCATGTGTGAGAATACTTGAAAATGGTCATAAATAACTCAGTGAAGGCCTAAATATTATCATTATTAGCCTCTTGGCTCATTTGATGATCCTACATACTCAAAACAATACTGTATTGATGGCATTGAGATCGTATCTTAACCTACTTTGAATGTATCTGGGAATAAAAACAGCAATTGAAAGCAGTACGTTTCAATATATATTAGAATGCATACTTTGCACGTAATATCATCTCACAGAAGACTACTAAGACCAACCTCTCAAATAAAAATATATATCACCATCACAACTTAACATCCGCTTATATTATTACTTCATTCACCATTTACCATTCCAAATATCACGTAATATTCATATCAATGCATTACAAGCACCCATCTCATTAAATACGATGCATATGTGCCATAACCTTCACATATAAAAACATCATTCTTACCGTCATAGTGTCAAAGAAAAGTGTATCATAGTACTAAGCTGTGCTGCTATATTTCGTCGTAAACATTCCCTAAACACGATCTCTTAACTTGCCATTCCGATAAAGCCATCACACATGTATATTGACACTCATATTACACTTTAACACTTCACTGATAATGATTAAAAATATATATTACGTTCTCTCACACCACATTGATAAAGTCGCGAACGGCTTTCACTGGTAAATTACGCCTACATATGGGATTGACAGTAACATCAGATGAAAACCTACATCCATGTAATTACACTTCGATATATTATACCGGTACGCACGCACAATGTCACAAAATATATCAACACATAGCCAAAAATAAAGGTTTCTACTTACGAAAAACGACTCATAAGGGACTTAACTTTGCTTATTGGACCCTGTTTGCCATCTCGCTGTTGGTCATCGGGAATGGTAGGCCTCGCTCCATGGTTCTACTTTAGGTAATCGGGTCCATCTCGTCTTCTCAGCTGACTTTCAATCCTCCTGGGTCATCAACCTCGTAAAGCGCCACCGTAGTCGGAGTAGTCTTTGCCTTGGCCTTTTACAACAACATAGTGGTCTCTGGTTCGTTTGGAACAGAATAATACAATAATGTTGTCATCTTGCAATTTATCTTCGTTTTGTAATGCCTATGATATCAGAATAAAATGTGCTCTGGGACAATTAGTCTCAATATAGTAGTTCTAATTGTGCTATTATTTGTAAAAACTCTCTCGTTTGCAGAGCGAATGTGATTTCTCCGTGTTTATTAGAAATGCACTTGACAGCTGGTTGGACTCTGCTGTCTACGATATGCAGTATCAGACAAATATAAAACCTCTAAGTCCAGCCGTGACGTACAGTATTTGCTGCACCAGACTTGCTAACTTGCTGGTCTTTAAATTTCGCGCAGTTGTTTGATATATGAAGTTGACGTTGAGCGGGCTGCCGCGGATTTTATCCTCCGTCAATGTTTGATCTTTAAATCTGATAAGCTGGCTTCTTTCTTTGCTCGACTCTGTCTTGCTCGCAGTAGTACTGAATTGTGAAGAATGTTCTAATGGAAGTCTCTTTTTTTTTAATAATTGGTTTAAATAATCCGCTTCTGTCATTCTTTTTTCACAGCCTTCTAAGTATGGTTCTTTCAATGACTACCGGTTGAAAGGATTATCATTTCGGTTCGTACCGATGTTAGTTGCTTTCACATTGACCTTTTAATGGCTTGAACTCCATTTTTGTTCCTACTGATGCAAATATAGAACGGTGAAATGGCACAATATTCAGCTAATACCAGTGGCGTGCGGTGATTTCGAAAAGTGGGTATGCTGTCCAAACTAGGGCGTACTAATTACCGTACATAGGAAGTACAATGTTCGCCTCTGTGGTGTAGTGGTTAGTGTGATTAGCTGCCACCCCCGGAGGTCCGGGTTCGATTGCCGGCTCTGCCACGAAATTTGAAAAGTGGCACGAGGGCTGGAACAAGGTCCACTCAGCCTCGGGAGGTCAAATGAGTAGAGGTGGTTTCAATTCCACCTCAGCCATCCTGGAAGTGGTTTTCCGTGGTTTCCCACTTCTCCTCCAGGCAAATGCCGGGATGGTAATTAACATAAGGCCACGGCCACTTCCTTCCCTCTTCCTTGTCTATCCCTTCCAATCTTCCCATCCCCCCGCAAGGCCCCTGTTCAGTATGGCAGGTGAGGTACTGGTCATTCTCCCCAGTTGTATCCCCGACCCAAAGTCTGGACACTGCCCTTGAGGCGGTAGAGGTGGGATCCCTCGCTGAGTCGGAGGGAAAAACCGACCTTGGAGTGTAACCAAGTTAAGAAGAAGAAGAAGAAGAAGAAGGAAGTAAAATTTAACGTACATCATTATATAAAAGAATGTTACCACGCTGTAACGATATAGACTTAAGTGTAATCTGATGAAAATTAAGGACTTCTAACCAGAGCGTACGGTATCATATCAAAGGCTTCTCAGGAAACACAAAATAACTGGTGACCTCACAACTGTAGATTTAAAAAAATCGATATAATTTTAAAGCTGCAATTAACTTATTGAGATGTGTAGAAATAGTTTATTTATTCCCAATGACAGTGCATAATCCGTAAAAAAAAAGGACGACAAGCGTGTCAGTGTTGCGTTTTTGTCTGAAAATATTTATTTTATTCAGTTTCCTGCATCAAAGTCCATAGATTAGTAGAAATCACGTATATTTCACGAATTACCCGTCACAATTCTCTTAAAGAAACTCCTTGATCTCTTATGTATGTATATACCAGAAAACTCTCTGTCCTGTTGCACTGTTTACCCTTCAGCTTGGAAGCCGACTTGACATAACTCTGACACTTGTACGCATTTGCCTATCTCAAAAACCGAGCTCGATAGCTGCAGTCGCTTAAGTGCGGCCAGTATCCAGTATTCGGGAGATAGTAGGTTCGAACCCCACTGTCGGCAGCCCTGAAAATGGTTTTCCGTGGTTTCCCATTTTCACACCAGGCAAATGCTGGGGCTGTACCTTAATTAAGGCCACGGCCGCTTCCTTCCCACTCCTAGCCCTTTCCTGTCCCATCGTCGCCATAAGACCTATCTGTGTCGGTGCGACGTAAAGCAACTAGCAAAAAAAAACCTATCTCAAAATTGATAGTAACTTATTTGCTACGTTTTTGTCAGAAGTTCTTCTATTCTCTACTGTATGCTCCACTACTAACAGAACTATGCATTAAGTCCCTCCACAAGATTTTTGGTTGCTTTGAGTCTACATGAAGGTGAAATCTAGATCGTCTCACTTGTTTTGTGAATGTTGTGATGGCATTATCGTAAAATGTGTCTGCACTTTCCAGTTAGTGGAGAACTTCCTTTTCTATGGATATAACTGCCAAGACTGAAAGTCGCTCTTGACTCTGTGTTGACCTCTGATAAGTCTTAATCCTCCTGAGAGCTGAAAACGATCCTTCAACTGACGCTGTTGTGCTTGGAACAGTTATTGTAACTAAACCCAACTTGTACACTTCAGGCAGGGCTGTATCTAATTGTTTGCTTTTCAGAGAACACACTATCTGGTGAGGGTGTTGACCATAAAATTCGTCAAACGAATACAGCACGGTAAGTTCATTTTTCAATCGGATAAAATCAAGCGAGCCCTTTTTTTAGGACAGTTTAAGATTTTCAAAATTAGAATGAGGAAAAGTAGCTTTGTAGGGCCGATGACCTTCGATGTTAGGCCCCTTAAAACAACAAGCATCATCAGTAGCTTTGTACGCTTCATACTTCTGAGGATCCAACAAGGAAGTAAACTGTAATTGGTTTAATGACCCAAATCGTTCGTCTAAAGGCCTGTTTTCACATGTAGGACTGTGCTGCGACTGTGCTTCGACCGTGCTGTGTCGTCCGCAATCGCCAAACAGTATAAACCATTCCATTTACATTGAACAGCAGTTGAGTATTTTCACATGTAGGACTGTGTCCCTACCGTGTTGGTACCGTGCTGTCATGGATCGCCAAGCAGAGCGATTACGGCCCACACAGTCGTCGCCTGGTCTCAGCACAGTACCACATGTGAAAATTAGAAACGGTCGCCCTAGTGTCGCCAAGCCGGACTTCCGTTTCGGTGGTAATCGGAAGCACTCGGTCGTACGTGATCCAGTGACCAACGAGCACAGAATAACATAGAGTGCGCAATGCGCTGTCTGAGTACTGTGCTCGTTGGTTGAGATACATTGTGTGATAGTTTGCAGTAGTAGGTGTGGCGCAGTTGTCTTCCTTAAAGATGGACGAACAAGTGATAATTTTAGTTCAACAACATGAACGTCTTTATCATTCTTATTTTTCTTCTTCTTTTGTTGTAAAACAATGTACGCTGCGCAGGCAATAACTACGGTACGTCTTCTTCGTTCGGATCCATGTCTCCAACCTGTGAGCACAGATGCAATGAACAAGGACCACATGACCACAGCACAGTCGCAGCACAGTCCTACATGTGAAAAGACAGAGTAGGCGACACCGCCGTAGCACGGTCGAAGCACAGTCCTACATGTGAAAACAGGCCTTAATTGCACAATAAAATTATCAGAAATAGAGTGGTAATGGGATTTCCTTAAAATTATTGGATCTTCTTCCCGATATTGTCGTTTAGTTAGTATAGAGTCTTCGACACCATGATAGACCAGAGTCTTGGCCTAAATTACGTAGCATTTATTCCGGAGGTTTAGTATCTCTCTTTCGATTTCCTGAACTATATGGGAATAATATAGGACGTCTAAATGCTTGGATTGAAGGATGTTGAAAAGGATATCAGTGAAGGTAAAAATGTTGCTAAAATCAGTAACAAAAAGGAAGTTTCAATGCTAGTTAGAAATTTCATGAAACCTTGTGCCGCTACTACTGTTCCACTCTCCTAGTTTGAACTTCCATCTAATACACTCCGAAAGAATTTAAGGAATGAAGTGCGATATTCTTTCACTGAGTGAACAAGACGAGATGAAAAATTTCGCCGTGTTGGGGAATTTCTAGGCATTCTCTTTGCTGTAAATTCTTTCAGTTTATGAGATCGTTTAGAAGACTTGTGAAAAAATTATCCTAATCCCGTTAAGGTCTAAAACATATTCTACAATCCTTGATACAGGAAACTGATTATGACAAAATCAGATTAAGCTTGTGACTAAAGCAATGGATAAATATGGCCTTCGGAAAGAGTTCTTGTACTTTAGTTGTACAAGTGGACACTTGTGTGGCCGGCCATCACAGCTGCTCCGTCGAACGTTTGTGCAACCGACCTGTAGTCTAAGCCAAACTCAGTAATAATGTTTTTCACATGTTCAGGCAAACCACTGGCTGTTTGAACTGCGCTGACATCAGTGAAAGAAAGGAACCTTTGGTGAACTTCACCGCTTTCAGAATCAACGTATCTCAGAGTGGTTGATAGTTGAGACAAACTCATAATGTCTGAAGTCTCGTCAAGAAGAAGGGCAACCAAAATAGCGTGTTTTATTTCTGACTTCACTTTTTTTCCAAAAGTACATCACTGACAGCCCTTATTAAGTCATTTTGTATCCTGTTTGAAGTTTCGCAAAACAGGGTCGATGTTTCTAGGTTGTGTACTTAACGTCGCATCGTAAGTGGCGAGTAAGTTCAATGCACCAAAATAAGTACCCGTGTTCAAAGAATATCCTCAGAATGTCCTCGGAATGGTAATTCGTGAGTAACTACAAACACACAACACAATCAATCGCTTGAGCACTTCTCTGTTTTTCCGAACGGTCTCATTACATTGTACAGTCCTTGCACGCAATTGAGCATCAAGCTAAATATCAGTTCTAGATTTTCCAAACGTTCTCAGCCGTAACAGTGCAGAAATGTATGACTGCGATTTCTCATGGTTTTGAATGGCATTGTGCAAGTTACTCAGATTATCAAAACCAGTGCCAGACCAAGCAGCTCGGTATCATGCAAAGAGTAAACATGGCCAGCAAAGCGGTGCATTAAATTTGGAACTTCCAGCAATCCATTGTGTTTTACTGTACCGTACTGTGAAGTTTGGAATTGACGAACGAACTCTTGATTTTTGTTTGTATGCATCTCTTTAAGTTTGGGCATATCTGGAGAAGGTTGTCCGAATTGAACAATTTCTAGTTTCTCACATGAGCTCCTAAAACGAAACGGTTTGTCCAACAGTTGCTCAATCACACAAATTAAGTCAGCCATCGCAAATATTATGATAGTTGAAACTAAGAAGAAATTATATTTCATTAAATACTTCTACATAAACACACAATTACGCACTCACGACACAGGATAATTATAAGCACTGTCCACGTTGCATATTATTATTATTATTATTATTATTATTATTATTATTATTATTATTATTATTATTATTATTATTATTATTATAAAAATCGTTAGATCGTACGCTCCTACAAACACGTCACATGGTCCACAACAACGCTGGTACCTACTAGTAGGCAATTTTTCTCACATTGTTACACTTAAGAAGAAACTAATTTTCAATTCTAAAATGAACTGGATACTCCTACTTTTACTATCAGCTGTCACTCACAAGAGCTGTTTCAGCAATAAGCCGAATCACAGTAAATAAACGCATTATAAACCCGCTCAAAGCTGCTTCCCACCGATACACCATGCGATCAAGCCGGGCAGCGTTGAATTGTCGGCTTACCAAGCTCGCTTACTGGTGCGGTTACTACGCATGCGTCAACTTGAACTCGACGCTGGACGAGCCAAGCTGTAGGTGTGCGGCGTACCATCGCTACTGCAGAAATTCGCATTGCAGAAATTATTTCCTACATACTGCAGAAAACCATACCGCAGAAAATGTTATAGTTTAAAAAAATATTGCCAACTGACAAGATAAAATTAATTGTTGCACTTACAGTTGACTTAGTGCTTACTTTGCTTCTCAAGTCCAACGGGTAAGCCCGGCTTAGCCTGCGTACCCACAATGCACGCTACTGGCCAGTACCAAAATATACCAACCAAGACCAATAAACCCAAAGAAGCTTAAAGACCTTTTGAAATATGTTCCACCCATTCACCATTCATTTTACTATAATTTGGTATCTCAAAAGAGAACCAAACAAGATAAAAATACACAACATATTATTGAGGATGATAGTGAAGACATGTTTGATATTCCTGATTATGTGTAGTAATGTGCAATCATGGAAATAGCATACTTAAACAGTATAAAAACTGTACAGCTTTTGCTTGTAATGATAATTGTTTAATCTTAATATTATACTAACAGAACCACTTTGTGTACTGTGTAGTCACTTTAAATTCATATTAAAACTTGTTAAAGAACTGTTAAGATGAATACATGATTCATTAAATGACGCTTATCCACTTAAATTTGTCTTTGTTTCTCGTGTACAAACAAATAAGAGTGCAACAGTGGTCTAACCAAGCAAAAGTGTTGTAGGTTCCTCATAAAAATTGAAATATATCTAGAAGTACTCAACAAAAGACTTCATAACATTGTGTTAAGTTAACCAAACATTATGGAATACACCACTACCAAAAAAGTAGGCTTTGCTAATTCCTAGAAGAACCACAATTGTATAAATTCAATTTGCTCTTTTCTATTTTTAAGTGGGTTAGGTCAATGTTGTGCTGATTTCTTCAAATATATATTTTGAAATGTCTATTTATGATAGTTTGGTACTCCCATTTCAAGACATAACCACCAAAATAATAAAATATTTGTCGTATCCCAAACTTAGTTTCCTGAAAAAGAAAATTACTTAATATTCGGTATCAGACTCTTGTTAATTACCGAAGTTTTTGTCTTTGGGAAGGTAACTATGGAGCTTATGGGAAAATGGTGCTCATGTAAGTGTGAATCTTCAATGCTCTACTAATGTGTGGAAAACTGCACCACTATGTGATTTCTATTTTACCCCACTCATCCATCAGAAGACAATTTTGTAATGTGTTATGGAACTTATTTTTCTATGAAGTGTTTTAACAGGCGAACAACTTCAGAACATACTTTCTGAGCATCCACATCACTGTACATATACATTACTTGTTTATTGTCCTATATTCGATGTATGTCCACGTCTGCATGAGGTAGAATTCGTTGCGCACATTTCTGAGGGAAGTAGGGAAGTTTTCCTGGAATTAAAACTATACCGTATTGCTTCTGTATCATTCTCATTTTCTGAAATTTCTTACTCCTTTGCTATTCAGTATAAAACAATTTTCTTTTTGTTTCGTGCAGCTTTAAATCCTGCTGAAACCTATCCCTAGTACTCATATTTTCCTCCTGAATTTCACATTTAGTTCTTTACATTTCCTACACTTGTCTGTGACCGACCAAATCCATATTTGAAATAATCACAAAAATAAATGTGATATGTAGAAGAGGACCCCCCCTGAAGTTAGATAACTCGTTGAACATTTCGCTTCACTGACGTTCAGCGGTGAACTGCTGACAACCGTCCCACTACCAGTATTCTTAGTTCTCTTATTCAGCCTGTGTACAGGCTACCCACTTGTACATCCATCTCAGACCACCTTGGAGTTCGTGTTTGAACGTTTCGGGGAATGGTGTGTTCTTTGGAGTTGGTACTCCTTGCTCCGTACGCGTCATCACCTGCGCCCAATCAACAGCTAGCTCGCCGCTAGTAAAACCATTCTAGAGTCACAGTCACAGTCTTATTCTCGTCTGTTGGAGTATAGACCTCTTTGGGTCAGGCGGCTGGCCGCTGGGGGCAATGACAACGTAAATTGATAGGCTCTTACAACATAATGGAAACTTTAAAAATCTATTGGCGGACGGAGATCCTTCAAGTTGAGGTAGCATATAAAATTTAGGTTAGGGACTTTTACTTCGCTTTTATTTAATCATGTAGGATTCTTCTACAGTTAAGTTCTTTTCCTCAAACAAGGTAGTTGCCAAATTATGGCTGTAGAATTTTAAAGGAAGAACGAGGATTTCCCTTTATCAAATTTTCGATTGGTAATTTTATAAATTTAACATTTTCTAGTATTTTTGTACCGTCACTTTCTCATTTTTAGTTGCAGTTTAGCTTGGGCTTATCCTCCGTATCACCGGGAATTTTTGCCCCATTAAATTTTGTGATCATTTAATTTCTTATCGTGAGTTATGCTTCCGATATCCACATTCTCTGTGGATTGCTGGTCTTTCTTAATTTAATTTTCTGCTTTGTTCTTGGGTTTAACGAGCTTTGACACTGTGCTTGATCTGTACCTGAAGGAAGGCGTCAAGGTCGGCGTTGATATTTTGTTGAAAAGTGCGAGCGAACATTGCTTATTGGAATCTTCTAGTGCTCTGAGGGCATTAAGCCTGTTATTTGTTGTAAATATTTATGACTATTGTTATTTGTTCTTTATTATTGTTGTCATCAAATTGTAAATTATCTTCTTCTTGCTTAATTGTTGATAACAAAGAGAAAGGAAATAAAAACTGATAAAACGACAAATTATTAAGATAATATACTCTTATTTTCTCGAACCATATATAAGATAGAGACCAGAATGGAACCCATAATAGGACGAATAAAATGGCAGGATAGTGTGGGAAGAGGGAGCAATAAAAATCGGAGACGAGGACAAATATGGAAACACAAAAGAACAAGGACAATCTCCATATCTTCATAAATTGCCGTCTTCAAATAGACAGGCTCTCTCCTCATTAATCTCTGTTCTATGTCCAGCTCTTTCCAGCCCCAGACGAGCTCGTTTCTGCTTCCCTATGATGGTGTGGCAGAAAGCCAAATAGTTGTGAAATTACGGCTGTAAACTTCTAAAGGAAGCATGAGTCTGAACCCTTTTTTACCATTGTCAAATTATTACCTCGTCCTGCCCCAAGGCCCTGCCGTTTGTTATACCCACCCTCTGTGGACCGTGAAAATATACATTGTCTGACAAAAAATTGAGCACCCAGACGGGCAGGAGGAAAAGAAATGAAACTGCACCTGTCGAGAGGGTACGTGATATTATTTCAGTGATTAAAAAATAGAGTCAAATTTACAAAGAACTTGGCAGAACGAGCCCACTTATCAGTATGACATTGCATCTCCCCTGGCCTGGATGCGTGCACTGATCGGTTGAGATGAGTGGCATAAAACCGTTGTAACCTCTGCTGAGGCAAGTTGGCCCACAACTCTTGTAACTGGTCCTTGATATCATGGCTAATGGTAGTGAGACGGAGTTGATGTTCGATCTGGTCCCACAAATGTTCTATCGGGGGACAGATCTGGGAATCAGGACGGTCACGGGCGTACCTCAACATTACGCAGACGTTTATAGAGACACGTGCCGTGTGTGGACGAGCATTGTCCTGTTGAAAAATGGCACCACGATACTATCGCATGAGAGATAACACACGAGGACTCAGGACGTCCGTGACGGCACCGTTGTGCCATCGGAGCTAGCCCAATTACTACCAACCGTGACCTGAAGTCATACCACCCCATGGCTCTAACACCATGAGGCCGTTGTGCCTGGAAGATTGGGACCTCTCCAGATCGCCATAGTCATCCGGGGTAGTGCAGAACCTCGATTCGTCGCTGAACACAGTGCGAAGCCATTCATTCATCAACAGTCCATGCTTCCAGGTCACGGCACCACTCCAAGCTCAGCCGTTTGTGTTGTGATGTTAATGGCAGCCTACGCATGTGTGGTAATTCCCTAGTTCGGCTGCTGCTAGTCTCCCACAGTAGTATAATACAGGGATTCGGCCGCCTCCTCCTCCTCCCGCGGGAAATTTGAATTTTGGCGGGAAATTTGAATTTGTAAACAAAGCCACGTGCTTTTTGACAGCTGTCATCGACAACAACGCATCGCTAACCTCACTGCTGCCATCTTGACGGGCCTAAACCTCAGTGGTACCAACTTAACCTAACTAGCGCGAGATTTGAATAGGTAAACAAAGCCACGTGCTTTTTGACAGCCACGTCCTTTTTGACAGACAACAACGCATCGCTAACCTCAGTACTGCCATCTTGACGGGGCTAAACCTCAGTGGTACTGACTTAACCTCACAAGCGCGAGATTTGAATCGGTAAACAAATCCACGTGTTTTTGACAGCTACGTGCTCTTTGACAGACAACAACGTATCGCAAACCTCAGTACTGCCATCTTGACGGGCCTAAATCTTAGTGCTACCAACTTAACCTGACTAGCGCGGGATTTGAATCGGTAAACAAAGCCACGTGCTTTTTTTGACAACCACGTGCTTTTTGACAGCTATCATCGACAACAACGCATCGCTAACTTCAGCGTTACCATCTTGACGGACCTAAACCTTAGTGGTACCAACTTAACCTAACTAGCGCGAGGTAAACAAATCCACGTGATTTTTGACAGCTGACATCCACCATCTTTAATCCATAGAGCACAGTGCTGCACTCTTTAGCTACTTACCTTTGAAATGTGGTGGCGGATAATTTGAAAAATGCTTTTTGATAGCAGCCATCTTTAATCGACAGAGCACCGTGCTGCACTCTGGTGACAGACAATTCCACGTGACAGCAGCCATCTTTAATCAAGAGAGCACGGGGCTGCACTCTATGTGGTGGCGACAAATTCCACGTGCTCTTGTTTGGAAACAAAGCCACGTGCTTTTTTGACAGCTACCATCCGCCATCTTTAATCAAGAGAGCATCGTGCTGCACTCTCTAGTTGAAATGTGGTGGCGGCAAATTCTACATTCTCTTGTTTGGAAACAAACCTATGCGCTTTTTTGACAGCTATCATCCACCATCTTAAATCCAGAGAGCACCGTGCTGCAGCTACCATCCGCCATCTTTAATCAAGAGAGCATCGTGCTGCACTCTCTAGTTGAAATGTGGTGGCGGCAAATTCTACATTCTCTTGTTTGGAAACAAACCTATGCGCTTTTTCTGACAGCTGTCAACCGCCATCTTTAATCCAGAGAGAACAGTGCTGCACTCTTTAGTTGAAAAGTGGTGGCAGCAAATTCCACGTGCACTTGTTTGGAAACAAATCAACGTGCTTTTTTGACAGCTGTCATCCGCCATCTTTAATCCAGAGAGAACAGTGCTGCACTCTTTAGTTGAAATGTGGTGGCGGCAAATTCCACGTGCTCTTGTTTGGAAACAATTTCTACGTGCTCTTCAGCTGTCATCCACCATCTTTAATCAAGAGAGCACCGTGCTGCCCTCTTTGTGGTGGCGGATAATTTGAAAAATTCTTTTTTGACAAGCAGCCATCTTTAATCCAGAGAGAACAGTGCTGCCCTCTTTAGCTACTTACCTTTGAGGCGGTTAATTTGAAAAATTATATTTGACAAGCTGCCATCTTTAATAAAAAGAGCATCGTGCTGCTATCTTGCGGGTAATTTTTACGTCACAGCTGTCATCCACCATCTTGCATTGCTAACCTTAGTGCTGCCCTCTTTAGCTACTTACCTTTGAAAAAATCTATTTGACAAGCTGTCACCCGCCATCTTGCATCGCAAACCTCAGTGCTGCACTCTTTAGTTGAAATGTGGTAGCGGATAATTTGAAAAAATTCTTTTTTGACAAGCAGCCATTTTTAAGCACCGTGCTGCTATCTTTATCGTAGTAGCTAGCAATTTAAAATCTAGATGCTTTTTCTAACAGCTGTCATCCGCCATCTTGCATCGCAAACCTCAGTGCTGCACTCTTTAGTTGAAATGTGGTGGCGGATAATTTGAAAAAATCTTTATGTCAAGCAGCCATCTTTAATCCAGAGGGAACAGTACTGCCATCTTTAGCTACTGCCATCTTACATCGCTTACCTCGGTGCTGCACTCTTTAGTTGAAATGTGGTGGCGGTAAATTCGAACAAGTTTAATCATACATCGGGGGTCCTAGAGTAAGCACGTGCTGCAGTGATGACGTCATCATGCATGTTTAGACTTGTCCGTTTTCTTAAGAGTAAGTCGGTGTAAAGGAATGTGGTGGCGGTAAATTCGAACAAGTTTAAACATGCATCGGGAAAGCTAGAGTAAGCACGTGCTGCAGTGATGACGTCATTGTGCATGTTTAGATCTGATCGTTTTCCTTAAGAGTAAGTCGGTGTAAAGCAATGCAATAAGTACAGCATTTTTGAATGCGATCAAATATTTATTGACAAATGTACTACAACAGTGTTCGTTTTTGCTGCTGACAAGGTTGGTGTGCTTCTTAACAACGTATGCTTCTGAAATTCCTCCTGCAACATTCAAATTAAACAAAACATTTAGAAATATATTATACTAAGTATGTTATTCTTTACAGAGAAGATCATATACTTCTTACCTTGTTGTTATTCCTTTTCGGAATCATCATCATCATCATGAGGTACTAGAGAAAGTTCATTCATACACTGTGTACAGTGTTCAATCCTCGGATTTGGTCCGTCCCAATCATCATCACCATTTTCTCCTCGATGCTTGTAATGTCGTTGACAAGTTCTGCATAAAGCTACTTCGATCGACATCTTACTGTGTAGAGGAAGGATGTCCCAAAAATTATGTACGTAAGAGGCAGCGTACGTAGATAAAAATCCTGGTGGTAAGTATTGAATAAGATGTTTCGGCATCGATGATCTATGTTTATAGAATATCTTAATAGCCTCACTCACTCGTGTAAGATAAATAAGATGTTGCGTATGAGCATGCAAACAGCATGCACATTTACAGTTTTGTTCCATAGCGTACGATGTCGAAGCACATACTAATGAAAATGATAAAGATCTATTCTTATTTATAGTCTCGTAACAATATTCGTTAGCGGATGGTAAGTAACATCACTCATATGAATAATAAGACAATAGGCTGCTGTGTTAGCAGGAATGTTTTCAGATGTTTCAAATTCTAAACGAATATCAACTGGAGATTCTTTTATAGATTCTTCATGATAAGAGAAGTCTATAACTACAATCGGTGCTTTATTTTAAATTCTTGAGGTGTAAATAGCGGACGATCTTCTTTCTGATAATACGATGATTGAAATTTACAAAACATGTCATAGAGCATCCCAAACTTATTTTTCTCAAAGTTAATGTCTATGTTTTCGTAGGGATACGTAATTCCGTTGAGATATAGTCTAACGTGTCTTAATTTACAGTGATCAAACAGTGAGCTATCTTTTTCGTGATTGAATTTACGATTAGTTTGAAATCCAAAAATAATGTACAAGGGATTCTCAGTAAAACGTGATGTTTTAACAGCCCAGCTATGCTTGTTTGTAGGTGGTAACACAGGATATTCATGCAGCTCCCAACTTCTAAAACGTATAGGTAATGGTGTATCATTTTCTACAATCTTGAGCAATCGAAGTTTTTCACGATCAGATAAGGTTACATGTGGAATCCTCCACAGTATACGATGCAGTGTTATTTTCGATTCTACAGGTGTTTCTACTGCTTTAAGAGAATTGTAATCACTTCGATCATGGATTAGAATAAGCTCTTGTTTTGCGTTGATTATAATACGTGTAAAGTCTTCTGCGAATCCAAAAATATGTTTCAGTGATAACATACCCGTAAAAGTACCATCCTCATTAATCATCCAGTTGTTGGTAGCTTTTGGACACCATCCAGCCATCCGCAAAAGATTACTTTCTTCATCACAGAAAGAAGGGTAGAGTTTCATTGCACTTGTAATACCAACATTCTTCGTTCGATCTATTTCAACATTATTTACTTCATATCGCGCTTCAGAAAAGAGAAAAGCTAGAGCATGGTTGTTTAGTTGTGAAGTGCTTGGTCCACTTCCATCCGACTTTTCTAGTCGTCCTTCAATGTAGAGGTAGCTTTCGTGTGGTAAGGTGTATACATCTTGCTGATTAATAATAAAATGAATATCATCATTGTTATTTAATCCAAACGTAAAAGGTTGATAGGAATGAAGCTCACTTCGTACTACACCTTCACGACTTTCTACTGTATTCGTAATGTCTAGCATTTCTTCCATTCTGTTGTAGTAGTGTATATCCTAAATCTTGGAGTATCTGCTTATGGGTATCTGTTAACTCGATGAGTCTCTGCACACATGTAGTATGTCTTCGGAATGTACACCGTGTTTTATAGATGGTTTTCATACTGGTTTATGATGTAGTTTGTAAGCTACGTACGCGTGCTGATCTAAATGAATAAGCTGATTATGTTTATTTACAAGTCTAAGAGTAATGTTGCTAATGTGTTTTACAGACACAGGATTATAAAGAACTACTGCTGGTTTCTCACAAATAGTATATCCACGTTCCTCTGTAACAATAAAGTCGTGCAGGACGTGCGAACGTTGTAGATTACTATTCTAGTCTGTAATAATATTACAAGTAATGTTCACATTGTAATCATCGAAGAGTTTTATAGGTTGATCAGACTCGTAACGTACGTTCGGCAGGAGCTCCCTCGATGAAAATCCAAGCAGTGGTCCAATCGAATCAGGTTGTGATTTGAAGTCAATCTTAAATGATGATTCAATAACACATTTATGTGTAATGTTGCTTATAGTGATTGAGAACTTGTAATTACTAAAACTGTCTTCCCCAAACTGATCAATTAACGTACTTTCAATATAGTCGTGAATATCGTCTACTGTATAACTACCTGAGGGTAGTGTTAGCACATACTCATCGTAATAGAACTTGTTTACACCATCACGCACATTATAGATTTTATTGTAGCTTTCAAACGATACTAGTCCAAGACTATGTGGCTGATAACCAAGTTCGATTGGTGGATTAAAATAGACGGTTGTTTCAGGTCCTTTTCCACGGACAGCAAACGTTCTTTCACTGTTCGTCATCACGTAGACACTAATGCACTTTCTCTACTGTCTGGGTTTGATACAAGAACATAAGACATAATCGTCCGCACATGCGTGTATTAAAGTTTTGCACACGGTTTTTATTGTAAACAATGTCTGCACTGCTTCCGAAATAACGTATGAGCTCAAAAGGAGGAGGTAAGTCTCCATAGCTATCAAAATACCATACTTTAGATTTACGTTTTACATAAGCAACGTAATGAGTTCCAGGTCCACGACTGTCGTCCAAGTTAATTACGGCACTTTCACGTTCACGTGGGCGCGCTGGTAGTTGATCGCGCATATACACTCCTCGAAAATAATGAATTCCTATTTGTTTAGCAAACGTAAAAGCTTCATCATGCGTTAGAGCTCGATATGGCAGTGCATTCAGTAGACGTTTTTTGGAGAAATGTAGATACCAAGCCCTTTCTTGTATGGCGCTAGCTTCATCTTCACACCTTTGCCTCGTAACGCAATTGCCTCCATCGTCTTGTTATGACGTTCACTCTCTTTCAACTGTTGTTTCGCTTCTTCTACAGCTTTGACAGTTCTCGCTACAGCACTAGCACCACCTAGCAATGACCCTAAAGCTGCTAAGCCAGCAAACAGCGCAGGAAGAAATCCTCCTCGTTTTGGTACAGGAATAATTCGTGCACGTTTACTAAATATTGCTCTGCACTTTGGAGAAATTCTCGCTCTTGCTGCGCGTAACGCCTTAGTAATAGCTACACGAGGATTGTATTCCCCTCGAATAGCATTTTGCGCAGCCTTTATAACATCTTTCCATCCAACAGTTTTTACTTTCTTCTTCTTCATGTCGTTTGGATATCGTTGTTTCACCATGCTGTACACGACTTTACTAGTCAAGAGCAAATCATAAACTAACCGTTGCCTCTTGTTTCGTTTAAGATATATATTACTATTACGTACTTTATGATTCAGTTATCATGAAAATTATAAAGCAGCAAGACACGCTACCTGTTACCGACATTGTACCACGTCTCTTACCTAGTTCTAGTACAACTACAAGAAAACGTCATGGAACGTTGTTTCCTTTTACTGTTCGATGTATTATATCAGGTCCGTCGGGATGCGGGAAAACAAATCTTTTACTCACACTTATTACTTCTGTAAATGGTGTACGCTTCGAGAATATTTACGTTTTCGCAAAGTCACTCTATCAGCCGCTATATACTATTCTACAAACTGTAATGCACGATCTAGTTAAAGATGGAATAAGATATTTTAAATTTAATTCGCATGAGCAAGTACCATCACCAGACGATGTGCTTCCTAATTCTCTTATGATCTTTGATGATGTCGCAACAGAACAGCAAAACGTTATTCGTGCATTCTTTAGTATGGGTCGGCATAAATATGTTGATTGCATCTATTTGTGCCAAACCTATTCTCGTGTGCCTAAGCAGTTGATACGCGACAACGCAAATGTCATTGTGCTTTTTCGGCAAGATGAGCGCAACATGCGACATGTGTATAACGATCATGTTAACACTGATATGACATTCGATGACTTTAAACGTATGTGTGCTAAATGTTGGTCATTACACCGTTACAGCTTTTTAGTTATTGATGAAGAAAGTGATGTACAGCATGGACGATATCGCATGGGTTTCGATCATTTTATATGCATTAACACAGAATTACAGTAACTACTTGATTAAAAACCATCATCATGTTAACATCTAGCAAGGAGATCACAAAACATATCATCCAAGCTCGAAACAATATTCGACGGAAATTTAAGGAGCTTAAACGTATTCAAGCAGACACGGATTTATTTTTAAAAACACAACTAAGTACACCACTCAAAGAAATTTTTAATTCTACTTCATTACCGCAGTCTACTTCAAGTTTTGCTTCTATGCAAACATCATATCATAAAGAGAAGCATGAAGAAGAAGAAGAAAAGCATGAACAAGATAAGGAAGAGAAGAAGCAGGATGTAGATCAAGAAGAGGAAGAGGAAGATAAGGATGAAGGAGATGAAGAACTTAATGATACATCACCATCTAAGCGTGTTGAGTTTTTAACTACAGATGTTATTGCTGAAACACCTACTACATCGACGCAAAATCTACCATCTTTGTCTGAGGTTATGATTACACCAGAGTATCGCGATCACTTTAGAACTTTTATTCAAGATACCTATGGATCTCTCTTTGCACCTTATATAGAAAAACTTTTTACAGGACAAACTGACACTACCTACGGTATTCGCTACGAAGATGACTGTTTCCGGATAGGAAATTCAAATGTTAAGATTAATAACAACAAACTCATTGTAAAAGGTGTTACCTATAAACCTACGAAAGGACTCTTAGAACTTGTTTTCTCACGAATACCTGACAAGGATATAATTTTACAAGATGATCTTAAAAAATATAAAGCAATACTTTTTGCTATTGACGCAACACGACGTAATTACAAGAGAACAGAAGCTGTAAATGCGAATAAGAGTTACAAGTATCGTGAGTTTATTTCTAAGCTGTTTCCGACTGCACGTAGTCTTGATGTTATCTACAAGCCTTTGTTGCCGTATGTGGATGTAAGGTACTGGAATGACCCAAACTTACTCGTTGAACGATTACAACTTTTAAGAGCATCGCAAGAGGCTGGTCACACTGGTCACGGATCAGAAATTCTAGAAATAGAAAGAGAACTACGTTATGCCGGTATTATTTTGTAATGGCTCGTCAAGAGAAGATCTCACCTGTAAAGGTAAACATCGCACATGAGTTACATAAACCAGCACGTCGCACCTACTGTCGCAGACGCGTTATTACACGAGGAAAAGATGATCTCTGGCAAGCAGACTTAGTAGAAATGATTCCATATGCCTCTAGTAATAAGGGGTATAAGTATCTACTTACTGTTATCGATGTGTACTCGAAGTTTGCTTTTGCACAACCCGTGCGTTCTAAAACAGCAGCTCAAGTTAAAGAAGCATTTAAACATATTGTTGAAGAATCGAAACGCTGCCCAAGGCTTCTTCAAACCGATCAAGGTAAAGAGTTTTACAACAAGGATTTTTCTTCTTACCTCAAGTTACTTGACATTCAACACTACTCTACGTTCAGCAATCTCAAGGCAAGTGTTGTAGAACGCTTTAATCGTACACTCAAAACAATGATGTGGCGAGAATTTACAGCGCAAGGTTCATATCGTTGTATTGATCTGCTACCTAGACTTTTATCTACCTACAACGATACACCTCATCGTACTATCGGAACAAAGCCACGTCTTGTTACAAAGAATACACCTCGTATAAATGCTATTCATTTTGTAATTAAAACAGCTGATCCACGTCGCCATCGCTTTAAAGAAGGTGATTTTGTTCGCATCAGCAAACACAAGTCTATCTTTGCAAAAGGATACACACCTAACTGGAGCACTGAAATTTTTCAAATCAGAAGTGTTAAGCTTACTAATCCAGTTACGTATTTACTTCGCGATCTCAGAGGACAGCCTATTGAAGGAGGATTCTACATCGAAGAACTGCAGAAAACAAAATATCCTGATCACTATTTAGTTGAACGTGTCATTCGACGTCGTGGCAATAAACTGTATGTTAAATGGCTTGGTTTTAATAACAGCTTTAATTCATGGATTAATAAAGAGGATGTACTTTAAATCTTATGTGTGTTTTCTTTTAATCCCCTACCACTCCTTTCTTCTAAGTCACTAGGACATGCTGTAGGATTAAACAACACCTGTAATATGTTTTGACAATTCATATTTATTTTAGAATATATATATATATACATTTTTATCCTTTGTTTATTTTACTGTCTTTGTCACTCAGTTTTCGTTTTATTGCACCAACAACGACAAGTGCTGCTATCTTCTGAGCAGCTAAAGCACTAGGTAATAACACACACACACACACGCAGCATAACTTTACGAAGCAGATTTTAACAGCTACACGACATACTCTATGCAGGCAGCATGTAACTACGTGTCAGGCGAACGTGTTCTAGGGCCGCAGGGAGATGAAGCACGAAGAAAAGAAGATCTATCACTCTATTGATGAGTCCACGCCCAACATGCTTCCTCATATTTTTCCCAGCACGTTTCTTCACCTTTTCCTTGTTTACTCTCTCCACAGCCATGATAAGTGTTTATAAGCGAAGACAACTCGTTAGTTTTAGGTCCGTGATACAGTTTAATTAGTTGACATGTACGGCACTGTCTCACAGAAGGTCTTCTACCTAAACTCACGTGTTCATGATGTAAATAAACTACACGTTTGAAGCTCTGACAAAACAGGATCTTGAGTCCACTCACGAGGCACCTTTTCCCAAATCTTCTTTACAGCGCAGCTACATTAACCAAAAATGCCTTTGGTAATGCATTTAACTCTTCTTCAGTAAAAGTGTTTAGTTTCTTTTTGCATGCATAAAACTTTACGATCGCCTTTTCAACTGCGTTACACTTAGTATCTGTTAGAAATGACATGATGTCTTCACTCTACAAATGTTTCTTTTACACTAAGGTTATTTCGACACTGCAGTTTACATATGTTGTTCACTTCCCGGCATGCACTGCAACACAACCAATCAAAGAGCATGCATACATGTTGTAAAGACTGTTTACTTTTTTCTCTACTATGCTCTTTCGGAAGAGTGTTAAATTATGGGCACCCCAATTCATGCATGTCGATAATTTCACACGACGATGGTAGAAAATCACGCAACCATTCTTTCTTTTCACAACCCTTTAAAAGAACAAGATCTGCTCTCGACAAATGCGCATTCATCATTAAAGGTAGAAAACGATAAGGTATTCCATTTTCTTCCCACTTCAAGCCTAAATTGTTTTCAATCCACTGAGTCTGCTTTTTATCTTCATCTGTTTGCAAACAGTAAGGGAACGGTGGGCTAAATACTAAACTAACAAGTTTTGGTGCCCACAACACACTGCAATCTAACACAGCCACCTCTTTAAACACAAATTTGTTTCCGTTTACTTTAAAGCCTTGCACATCAACTATTAATGTTTTCGTCATGTTTGCACTCTACTCTCTATCACTGTTTCTCGAAGACTAAAGCGTTTAGTCAACGAACGGGCTTAAACATGCGCACCTACAATAACGTCATCACTGTAGCACGTGCTTACTCTAGCTTTCCCGATGCATGTTTAAACTTGTTCGAATTTACCGCCACCACATTCCTTTACACCGACTTACTCTTAAGAAAACGGACAAGTCTAAACATGCATGATGACGTCATCACTGCAGCACGTGCTTACTCTAGCTCCCCCGATGTATGATTAAACTTGTTCGAATTTACCGCCACCACATTTCAACTAAAGAGTGCAGCACCGAGTTAAGCGATGTAAGATGGCAGTAGCTAAAGATGGCAGTACTGTTCTCTCTGGATTAAAGATGGCTGCTTGCCATAAGGATTTTTTCAAATTATCCGCCACCACATTTCAACTAAAGAGTGCAGCACTGAGGTTTGCGATGCAAGATGGCGGATGACAGCTGTTAGAAAAAAGCATCTAGATTTTAAATTGCTCGCTACTACGATAAAGATAGCAGCACGGTGCTTAAAGATGGCTGCTTGTCAAAAAAGAATTTTTTTCAAATTATCCGCTACCACATTTCAACTAAAGAGTGCAGCACTGAGGTTTGCGATGCAAGATGGCGGGTGACAGCTTGTCAAATAGAATTTTTTCAAAGGTAAGTAGCTAAAGAGGGCAGCACTAAGGTTAGCAATGCAAGATGGTGGATGACAGCTGTGACGTAAAAATTACCCGCAAGATAGCAGCACGATGCTCTTTTTATTAAAGATGGCAGCTTGTCAAATATAATTTTTCAAATTAACCGCCTCAAAGGTAAGTAGCTAAAGAGGGCAGCACTGTTCTCTCTGGATTAAAGATGGCTGCCTGTCAAAAAAGAATTTTTCAAATTATCCGCCACCACAAAGAGGGCAGCACGGTGCTCTCTTGATTAAAGATGGTAGATGACAGCTGAAGAGCACGTAGAATTTGTTTCCAAACAAGAGCACGTGGAATTTGCCGCCACCACATTTCAACTAAAGAGTGCAGCATTGTTCTCTCTGGATTAAAGATGGCGGATGACAGCTGTCAAAAAAGCACGTTGATTTGTTTCCAAACAAGTGCACGTGGAATTTGCTGCCACCACTTTTCAACTAAAGAGTGCAGCACTGTTCTCTCTGGATTAAAGATGGCGGTTGACAGCTGTCAGAAAAAGCGCATAGGTTTGTTTCCAAACAAGAGAATGTAGAATTTGCCGCCACCACATTTCAACTAGAGAGTGCAGCACGATGCTCTCTTGATTAAAGATGGCGGATGGTAGCTGCAGCACGGTGCTCTCTGGATTAAAGACGGCGGATGATAGCTGTCAAAAAAGCGCATAGGTTTGTTTCCAAACAAGAGAATGTAGAATTTGCCGCCACCACATTTCAACTAGAGAGTGCAGCACGATGCTCTCTTGATTAAAGATGGCGGATGGTAGCTGTCAAAAAAGCACGTGGCTTTGTTTCCAAACAAGAGCACGTGGAATTTGCCGCCACCACATAGAGTGCAGCCCCGTGCTCTCTTGATTAAAGATGGCTGCTGTCACGTGGAATTGTCTGTCACCAGAGTGCAGCACGGTGCTCTGTCTATTAAAGATGGCTGCTATCAAAAAGCATTTTTCAAATTATCCGCCACCACATTTCAAAGGTAAGTAGCTAAAGAGTGCAGCACTGTGCTCTATGGATTAAAGATGGTGGATGTCAGCTGTCAAAAAGCACGTGGATTTGTTTACCTCCCGCTAGTTAGGTTAAGTTGGTACCACTAAGGTTTAGGTCCGTCAAGATGGTAACGCTGAAGTTAGCGATGCGTTGTTGTCGATGATAGCTGTCAAAAAGCACGTGGTTGTCAAAAAAGCACGTGGCTTTGTTTACCGATTCAAATCTCGCGCTAGTCAGGTTAAGTTGGTAGCACTAAGGTTTAGGCCCGTCAAAATGGCAGTACTGAGGTTTGCGATACGTTGTTGTCTGTCAAAAAGCACGTAGTTGTCAAAAACACGTGGATTTGTTTACCGATTCAAATCTCGCGCTTGTGAGGTTAAGTTGGTACCACTGAGGTTTAGCCCCGTCAAGATGGCAGTACTGAGGTTAGCGATGCGTTGTTGTCTGTCAAAAAGCACGTGGCTGTCAAAAAGCACGTGGCTTTGTTTACCTATTCAAATCTCGCGCTAGTTAGGTTAAGTTGGTACCACTGAGGTTTAGGCCCGTCAAGATGGCAGCAGTGAGGTTAGCGATGCGTTGTTGTCGATGACAGCTGTCAAAAAGCACGTGGCTTTGTTAACAAATTCAAATTTCCCGCCAAAATTCAAATTTCCCTCCAAAATTCAAATTGCCCGCCAAAATTCAAATTTCCCGCGGGAGGAGGAGGAGGCGGCCGAATCCCTGTATTATACTACTTCCGACCAATGGTCCGCGATGACACAAAATGCTACAGGGAATCCATTACTTGCTTTCGGCATAGATATGAAGGGGTTACAATGTTCTTGGTGCACTAAACGGCGATCCTCCCTTGAAGTGGTCAGACGTGGTCGACCGAAACTTGATGACCAGTATGCCTGCTCTCACGTTCCCATTCAGTCTAACATTGGGCCGGTGTCACATCCGAATGCCCCACAAATCTGAATATTGCACGATTCGACCAGCCGGCCAAATGGAGACCCACAATGCGGCCCCTTTCAAAATCTGTCAGGTGCCGATAACGCTGTCTTACACGAGTTACGCGGCAACTCCGTGTCCATCACAGAAATCACTCAACATTTGACGCTGTTCACACCCTACCAGGCCTGGTAACAACACTAATGCCCTCTCGTGGTCCTTCTACCTGTCACAGAGAATTCCTATGTCCAATATTCGATGTACACTGACGTTTGCGTGAGGTAGATTTCATCACAAGCATTTCTGAGGGGGAAATAGGAATATTTTGCTGAAGTCAAACCTGTATCGTTTCTGTACCATTCTCACACTCTGAAAGTTCCTTACACCTCCGCAAATCAGTATAAAACACTTTTGTTTTGTGCAGCTGTAAGTCCAACAGAAACATGACCCTAAGACTTGTAGATTACATTCCTCATTCTGAATTTATACATTTAGTTCTTCACATTATCTACACTGCTCCGTTGGTGACTAACCAAATCCATAATGAACTAATCACATAAATAAGTGAAATATGGTCCATAACATACAATACCATGCAATTTATCAAGATAAACTTTCCCACCCGTCAGTACAATGTGTTTGTCTGTATTATGCTCTTGAAGAAATAACTCGTACACGTTTGTAACTGACAAAGTACGTGATAGGAATGTACATTTTCTAGCACTGTTGCTGTAATGAGCACTTCTGTATGGGACGTTATGAATGTGGACATCCAGTAAATCTTCGATATTTGGTTTATAGCATTTGGACAATGCATATTTCAGGGTGAAAATCAGGAGTTGACAACTTACATAACCTTTTAGCACGAGCCTCGGTACAACGCTAGAGATCGATGCTCCGCACAAAGTGAGTTTCCTTTGTTTGTTTTTTTGCTAGTTGTTTTACGTCGCACCGACACGGATAGGTCTTACGGCGACGATGGGACAGGAAAGGGCTAGGAGTGGGAAGGAAGCGGCCGTGGCCTTAATTAAGGTGTGAAAATGGGAAACCACGGAAAACCATTTTCAGGGCTGCCGACAGTGGGGTTCGAACCTACTATCTCCCGAATACTGGATACTGGCCGGACTTAAGCGACTGCAGCTATCGAGCTCGGTCCTTTGTTGTTAGTCACCGAGAGTGCCGATAAAGCGTTGTTAGGTACCACCAACTGTTGATTTTTTTCTCAGCACTGCTTTCTTACGCGCGAAATAAGGGGTTAGATTTTCTTTACAGATTTTCTTTAATAGTTGGGCACGCCCTGGTTAGTGACAAAAAGAGCATTGGTCTGACACGTCAGAGGTGTTTAACAGAAAGCTTCTTGACGAAAGCGAGCCCCGGATCTCTTTCGTGATGAACATTGGCCCAAATTGTTGGTGCATGCTACGCATTTGTGATTAGAACTGATTTTTTAGGATTGGTTAGTAAAGCAAAGTTGGGAATTACGTCTCACTGCATTTAATTCTGCGAGTGACGCCGCGCTCATAAAATGCATCCAATAGTAGTGAGTGTTCAGCGCAGGGTTGTGGATAATGGCAAATGTTTTCTCTGTTTGCTTACAAAGGTAAATTTCTTCTGAGGGTGAGGTGGTGGGATTCCAGCAACGGCGATTAACACATTTCTCCTCAACAAGCATTTTGTTGCATTTGCATTCATATATTTTATCTCGACAAGTAATGTGTTACATGTTGGTCCTAACCCTCCTTAGATTCTACGACGAGTCTCAGTCACACCATGAAGACAACATAATGCTTTTAGCCAGACTTATGTAATTACTCCTCAAAGCCTAGTTTTATTTCATACAAATAAGATAACAAGAATTTCACTCCATCATCAGACTTTGTTTCTTCGGCTTTGAATTGGACGAGATATCAATGTTTGTAGGTATGTATCCTCTGCCATGCTGTTGCCTTTTGTTCCAAGGAAATTAAACTATTGATGTAT